>NC_052959.1:33040641-33640641 GCF_013358895.1 Oreochromis aureus | reverse complement strand
GACTCCTGATATGACCTATAGGCTCAGGGTGTTGGGTTTCCACTCTGTTGGTGACATACCCAGTCAAGTCAAGACTCAGAAGAGGTGAGCAGGCAGCCACTGTGTGCGGCTCAGTCTTTTATGTCTTTATATGAATGTGCTGTCAAAAGTCTGCGAGACATACTGACTCTGTGATGCATGGAGTGAGGACCCAAACGAAGATGATTGGTGATGGAAGAATTAACAAAAGACGAGCTGTTTATTAGGCCGATAACTTGTTGCAAAAAATGGTGAACATTGAACAGAAAAACTGAAACCTAATATAGGAACACTTGAAGACACACTATGATTAAACCCCAGGAAAAACAGACAATGTGTCAAAGGCAGACTGACACTTTATACACAAGAGGGTGATTAGAGAAGAAGAAACACAGGGGAACACAGCAGGAACAAATTAGACATGACAAGACGGGAAGCAAAACTGAAAACAAGGCTCGTGAGACGAGGGACTGTCAAGATAAAACAGGAAGTAGCACAAACACTGAGACTCAAAACAGGACATGCAAGCTTGGCACTAAGACAGAGATAAACAAACATGGAAATAGACAACACCCGGGAGACAAGGGACAAAGACGTAAAGAACAGGGGAACAGATAAGGAGACAAAACACAGATATATGACTGAGATGAGGAAGAGAGCGAGAGAGATGCAAAGAAAGAGAGAATGACACAGCAAGATAAATAAACATGGAAACAAGACACTGAGGACAAAACAGAAAGAGAAATGGACCAGCTGCAGATGGCACCCCATAAAAAAAAATACAGTGTCTAAAGACCCTGGGTGGGTGGAGGATCCAGAAGGAGGGACCTGAACTGAACCAAAAGAACAATCTGGAGCACAAGAGTCCAAAACAAGAAAGCAGTTTGGCTGGCCTATCAAACCACAGAGTAAGATTCAGTGACTGAGGTCTGCAGCAGGGATGAAGGCATTCTGGAGGCCGTCAGCTGAAACAATCGGTTAGAGCATGACCAAGAGTCCCTGCTGCCTCTCTGCATGGACAGCTCCAATGTCCAATGAGGGAGCTGGAACAAGTTTAGGGACTTAAAGTGTCACTAATTGATCAAATCTTCATCCAACAAGCTCTGATAAAGCCACTGTACACTAGCTGCTCAGCACCAAACAGCAGACAGACCATAATATGTCAGAGATCAGTTTGTTAGCTGCTTGTGGAGTTCTTCTACCCCAAGTGGACACAGGCACTCGAGGGCGTAGATTTGGTTTTGGCATTGGTGGGGACGGACGATTCAACTACAGAGAAATATACTTACCTACATATGCTATTCTACATGCTTTTAAACCGTTTAAAATTACAATTCATAGCTTTAACAAATTTCCCACCTGTGGGACTAATAAAGGTCATCTTATCTTTATATGTGAATTATATAATGTTAAGTTACTATTAAAGAAATGACTAAGTATTTTAGAGTTTAGTTTACTTCAGTCATATTCCATGTAAATCAGGTATCATACAAAAATAAAAATAGTTTCAAATACAGTCATGACAATAAAAGAATATGACTTTAAGGACTTACCAACATTACTCCAGTTACACCAACATCTCTGATACATTAGCACTAAGGGAACACTGAATGACCTGCTGGGTTTTGTCCATAAAACTACTCGTTTAAGATTACCACAAAGTAAAATCTCTCTCAGCAAAATTATGCAACATTTTAGGCCCTATTGCCCCAATCAACTCAGTGAGCTGGGACTTTTTATTCTAAACATGAACTACTGTTACAGCAACAGACATGGACTACTGGTGCCCCACACAACAACTCAATGTCCACTATGTGAAGGAGCCAAACACATGCCTTCTCCTCTCGTTAACTGAAATGAACTGCTGGCATATTTGTTTTACATCTATACTGTCCAGTCTGTCCTGGTGGACATGACAACACGTTATTCATGGTTACACACAATTTTAGACTGATGAAAGCCTCAAATGATGTGCCCGGAGTTTGCTGTTCTCGTCGGCTCAGATAGTTGAAGTTTACACAGCTGCATTCTCGCATGAAAATATGTTAAAAGTTTATTTTGCGACCCAGAAAGAGTAATAAGAGTAATATTTAGTAGCTGCAGTAGTAGTAGCTATTGTTGGAAACTGGAATTGGCTGGGCCAATCTAGGATATGGTTTTTCAATTTTGTTGTCCGGGTGGAAAATCGGGAGAAATTGGGGAGAATGGTGGCTCAACAGAGCTCGCTGAAAGGCACAGCCAATCACATTGGCCACATTTGTCACATGACGTAGGACTCCAGTAGAGAACGTAATTTAACTCTTTCTGCACCGCTGCGTGAATGAGACGCTGAAAGATCTTTTTTTTCTTTCTATCTGGTTTGTTTTTCTTTACTGGAAGAGATCAAATTATTGGTGGGGACAATTCAATAATCGCTGGATGTTTCTTTTATGATGCATTTGACCTTTTCTCATTTAATCATCTTAAACTGTGTAATATATATTTACAAATCAACATGTTTGATGTGTTTGTAGAAGCGTAGATTCTTTATGTGAAGTTTTAATCTTTTGTACATCTCTGCAGAAAAACTCAACTGATGCATTTAGAACCCACCAGGATACAATAACAGTGTAGTTATTTGTTTGAAGTAAAAATAAAGATTTGAACTTTAAGAATGTGTTTCTCATTTTCTGTCATACATAACCTGTGTGACTGCAGCATTCACAGATCATAAACTTGCTCTCCTGCAGCAGACGGGCTGTGTGGGTTTCTGCTCTGCAGCCTCCACACCGTTAGCTGTGGCTTTTCACTTTAATAACACAATGACAGTTACAAGCATGAACTCTGCTTAAAGAATGATTCCAGGAAGCATCTGTGTTCATGTGTGTGAGAGAAACAAAGTGTGAACTCAGAGCTGTTACAGAGTTGATGTTTAGTACGATCACAGCAGAAAAATACAAGATGAAGTCTAAACATTAAATCCCACAGAACTCATGTAGAACCATTATGATTTAAAAATACTGAAAAAGTGAATAAATTAAGAAAACATTTGTAAAAACAATTTCACAAGACACCATCAGTTCAGATAGATATTGAGCATCTTTCTAACTTTTCTAATAATCATAAATATGTAAAACATTTAACTTCCTGGGACCTGGTGTCCACATATGTCGACAACACATTTTGGGTTGTCGAGACCAAATTACTACATTTTGCTCTACAAGGGCCTGATATCCACTTATGAGGACATCATACTAACACTGTCCCATCGAAAAGTGAATGTCCTCATATGTGGATCTCATTTTCTCAGAAACAAAAACATTCATCAGGTCCCAAACAGCCCAAAGAGCAAAGAGAAATTAAAATGTATTTCATGAAAGAATTCGTGTCTCAGGAGGTTAAAATAAATGTGTCGTTGATTAATCAGCTTAATTATTCAGACTAGTACAATTTATACAAATAATAAATTTGAGTTAAAAATGTAAACAAAATCATAATTATTATAATCAAGACCAGCAAGAAGAAACAAACTTAAAATAAAGATAATTTACTAATTTGATGATTTAACCAGTGATGAATATTTATTAAGTTTTTAATATTAATATTTAAATCAGTGATAATTTTTTAAAACAATTTTTTAAAATATTAAATATAAATTCACTGAGTTATGCTTTTAAAGAATTCATTTTTTTTAAAATCTTGAATGTAAATATAAAATATATTTTCCCAATGAGATTTACTCCACACAGCTTTGTGTTTTATGTCAGGGTAAATTAAATATGAATTATCTGATTATTTACTATGAAGTGAAAAAGACAAAATATGAAACTGATGTTGTCATCGAGGAGTGGACTCAGGCGCAGACAAAACTCAGACGCTCGATGGCGAAGAATTAAGTTTATTACAGGAAGTTCAGTGTGACAACAACGAGTGTGGAAAACAAACATGAACTAAAGACGAGAGCCTAAAAATCAGCTCTGAGGTAAATAACTCATTTACAAGGATGTAGCACGTATCACACCACGCTGTGAGATGCTGTCAGCAGCACTAAAGGAAATCACTATGAACAGTGTTGAGACGACGCCAGTCTCTCTGATCCTTTTGTCTTGGCAGAGATCACAGAGATGTTTCCAAGTAGGCCGACTTTTGTACTGTTGTGTAAATGTGTATGTAAAGGTGGATGACTGCCTACTGCAAATGAAATCTAACCATGGGTACAAATAAATGAAGCTGAAGCTGACGTAAAACACAGCCCTGTTTTTATTACTGTTTATAGATATTATCATTGATGATCATCATTTTAATGATTCTTAAAAAGGGTTTAATGAATCCTTCAGTCTGAAACCAACTTGGAACAAAACACATTAGAAGATGTGGGAAAGAACCACAGTGTGCACATATTTTAAACACACAACTGAACCACATGTGTTTGTTTCAAAACGAGTTTTCACTCTAAATGTTATATAAGATTTTATAAACTACTTTGTTTAAACTGTATGAACTGCTAAATAATCTTGTACAGGATATTCATTTTTGATATTTTGATATTTGTTTATAGTTCAGTTAAATTCTATTTGCATATTTTCAGTTTCATCACAGCTGTTAAACAACAGATAACAGTGTGTGTTAGTAAATTCACAGCAGCCTGAATGTGTTTGTGGGAACATGAATGTGTTTGAGTGTTTCTGCATCATGTGACCCAGATTTTTGGATCTGCTGTCAGATTGAAATGAAGACGATGAAACCACACAGCAGCTTCAGCTGAGCTGTCAATCAGCAGCAGCAGTCTTATCTGTGGGCCGCAGGGGCTGATGGGAGCTTTGAGGACCTGTTAGAAACCACGTGGCCCTCGTCTGATCTCACAGCTCGTCCTTGTTTGGCCTCAGCTGCATCAGAGCGCCACTTCTCCCCAGGTTCACCAGAGGAAACACCACTGCACAAAATGCTTTTCCTCCCAGCTGCTGCTCTGTGCTGTCTGTGTTCAGGTGAGTGTTTCCAGCCAATCAGGAGCCAACAAAGTCAACCTGCACTGTAAAATATAACTTGTTGTTTCAACTTAAAAATATGAGGTAAAGGGCTGCCTTAAAATTTTAAGTTAAGTCAAGAAATAGAGTTTGTTCTTATAATACAACCAATTGTTATCTTAATGAAAAATCACATGTTGTCTCAACTTTTGTCTTAGTTTAGTTGACTAAGGTTTGTTAGTCAGTTCAACTGCTTTAATAGTCATTTTTACTTGGGAAAACTATTTAAGCTAAATTAAAATAATCAATTGTTTAAACTCTTGTTCTAATTTAGTTGACTTGGGTTTCTTAGTTAATTCAAATGTTTCAGTAGTTCTCTCAACTTAGGAATCTATTTTAGCTTAACTTAATTTATTGATTAAGGTTTATTAATTACGGGTGCTGTGTGAACTTTATAAATAAAATGAAACTGATTTAAAGGTTGATTGACTTGATGTAAAGCTGTTTACTACCCCAAAAAATAAGTTATTATTTGAGCTTTCCATCATCCATTTCAGCAAAAAAAACTGTTAGGTTTATCTTAGATCTCATGTTTAAATGTCTACGTTCATTTAAATTAATTTTCTGTTGTTCACACTTCAGAACCCCCCACCCACAGATTTAATTAAAATGTATCTGATGCACGAAGTTTGTTTTAAGAACATAGCAAGACAATTAACATCCAACATTAAACATTTATTGCTCCATCTTACTGTGGCACACAAAATCAGAAAATCAGTGACATGCACGTTTGATTAAATTCTGATTCAGGAGCATTTAACAATTCTTGTTAATTATTGACAGTTGGACAACAGAACACTATGACATGAGCTCAGTTTTTCAACAGGATGAGCTAAAGCTGCTGCATTAAAATTAACAACATGAAGTCTCTATTAATGTAATGTATCAACAGGATGTAACTATTATAGAACAATTATTCTTTACATTGCAAAATTTTTAAACCTCATTTGTACACAGTCACTCCTGTTAGCATAAAACTTGAATTACTAACATAATACAAAACCTTGACTGTTAAGTGACAGTAAAGATCAGTTTATAACTAAAACTTCAAACTCTATTTGTCTTTATTTATAATTACAACATATTCCACAGAACCAATTGCTGTTAAAATTAGTACTTAATGCTTCTGAAACATTTGAAAGGTATGGATATTTTAGAAACAGGTTCAGTCAGCTGAATTGCAGAACACGGGAAAAACTACAGACTTGCATGAGATACGCATTTGCAGAGTCCCCTATTATATTTTTGTTCACAAGTAAGTCTCTTAAACCATGAGTAATTGTCTAAACTGGAATGTAAACTAGAGTTTAGTTACATACAAAAATGAAACATGAGAACTTGAAAGTATGGAAAAACAAACAAACAGTAAAACAAAAACTGTCTTTAACACCAAGGCAATTGTATGCTGTGAGCATACAATTACAGTTCTACATGGTCTTCCGCAAGAGTCTGTTTCTTAGACCATGCACTAGTGAGGAGCACTGCCTTCCTCCAATGTTCATGAGGACCTTCTGAATAACTTCAAAGGTGTACTTGAGTTCCTTTGGATAGTCTATGTTGAGGGCAAAAAGAAGACCCATCAGCATGGAAATGGCACTCGGGACATCCCTCAGATTAGACAGGATTACTGCCTCCTCAAGGACAACCAACACATCAATGATGTCTTCTTCTTTCACCATCACAATGCCAACTTTCATCCCCTTGGTGAACGTGTCTTCAATATCTGTGGGCTATAAAAGCGTTCAAAGACAAAAAGAAAAAACAAACAAATCATTTAAAAAAACTTTTAAAAAAAATACACAATATCCCTTGTGCTTTATAAATCATGTCTTTCTAAAGAAGAGCCATACTGATGCCTTGGATGATGGTGATTGGCTTTGGGTAACACTTCTTAGTTGTTGAATTTTTTTCAGAATGAGAATTGCACCCCCATGTTACAAATCCATTTCTTGCTTTGAACAAAGATCATGTTCATTAATAATAAAGCATGTCTTCAATTGCAGAATGTGAACAACAATTTAAATACATACTACTTGTGCTAAATATTGGCTGTGCTTTGAATAAAATGTGACTGAGAATGCATGAAATGTGCAAACTGGAGTTACACTACCGTAGCAGAATGTAACTCCACAGACAATGCTTCTTTGATCAGTAACAGTTCCCCTTATATTAAATTGCATGAAAAACGAACATATAGACGTAGCTGGAATGGTTGCATAACTGGCATTGAATGACAACATCCATCTTTACCCAACTGTCCAATGACTGGGCCAGTGACTTAATTGTTTAAACAGTCCACAGTCCTACTCCAGGGTCGAAGACATTTCACCAAAGTATTGCCCCCGACAGCTGTAGCAGCCGCTGTAATCACTTAAATATCCTAATATGTCTGCCATTACAAATATACAGTGTGTGAGAAATCCAATGCAAAGCTGTAGGGAACAGTACAGCAGTACAATGTCAAAGACCCTGGTGAAGACATGAATAAACACAATAAACGAACAATATCAATAATAGTTTATCAGGTAGTTTCTCTGAAAACCAGACTAAATCCAGTGTCACAGATCTCGTAATAATACATTTGTTGGCATCTACAACAATGCTCACCTCGTCTTGAAAATGTGTGAGGGATCTTCCTTGAGAAAATGAGGAAGGCCCAGCAGAAGAACTGTCCTCTTCCTTTGTGTAGAGCTCTGGTCAAAGAATTGAAAAACAAAACAAAAAATGTTTTAAACGGTGTTTATGAAACACCTAGACAGCTCCAAATACACAGCTTTTTGCTACTTCATTTCATTTCATCGATATATGAGTCAGTGGAGATAACTGGGTGAGTTACACCTGTCTTTTAATGTTTTAATATCTTATCATTTGGATCAGGCTGATCAGCACATTCAAGTAGAATATGATATCAAACCTAACACCAATATACACAGATTCTGTAAAAGTTACCAAACTAAATGTCAAATTGTGAAATACTACTACAGCTTTTTTTGAATGAGTTCATCACTTAAACTGGATAACCTAAAACTTAGACAAAGGAGAACATTTAGCAGTTGAACACTTACATCATCATCTAGGCATTTTATGAGCCTAGTTAGCCCTGCTATGCCGCTCTTGGTTTTGTACAGCTCAAGGAACCTCTCCAGATATTGGTCAAGCCCAGCGAAGAGGGAGCCTTTCAGGTCAACAGATGTTAGACGGGCAAATTCAGCTTCAACCTGAGCAATGGAAGAAGAGGGGTGGGGGGTACAGGCAGAATAAAAAAAAATGCTTTAAGACCTAAATTTAAGCAAACATCATCTGAGGCCCATTAGACAAAATACACACACAAAAGCAAAACAACCACAAAGATGCATTTTACCTGCCGTTCAGAGAACAAGGCTGGCCATCTTTCTTTGACTTGTGCCACCAGAGGTTCATCCTCAACAATCTCTTTTCTCCGTAAAGAGAATGTGTTGTACATCATTTCATCAATTTGCCTCCAGTCAACCTTTCTTTTCTTCATCTCACTGACCAAGACTGATCTCTCTATGTCAAGATTATGTTGGGTTTTCCCCTCTGGAAAACCTGGTAGAAAATTTACCTCTGACTTTCTGGCCCGCTTCAGTTTTTTTGACCCAGTTTGACTAGAGGTACGTGTGTTTACTTTGAGTTCAGGACATCCAGCCACTCGCAGCCTCTGTCTGAAGTTTCCCATTTTGAACTTTAAACTAAACTTCCAACAGTACCACCCATTGGCAGACCCTGGTTCCTTGAGACAAGGATGCTTGTTGATGAGAGCCTGGGCCACACAATCATATTCGTCACGTGTTGGGTAGGGGTTGTGGACATACATGGCTTCTGCCAGCTTCTCCAAGATATCCGATTTCATGTCCTTCGATATGTCAAGTAAGGATCCATCTCTGTGGTAGGCTTCATTTCCTTGCTTCAGTTTTAACTCAACATCAAAAGAAAAGGCAGGAATGACAAATGGCTGAGGCAGCTGACGAGTTTGGCCACCACTGGTGCCCTCCTCAAGAGATGATGACAGGCTTGCTGTCTCTAGAGTGGAGTCTGTGTTGTAGGTTGTAAAAGTCTTTGTGTACACCTTCAATGTTGCTTTCTCTTTAGGAAGTTCTGATATGCTACTCAGATTGCACAGTTCATTATCAAATTCAGGGTCTTGATACTGAACCACAAGGTCCCCCTCCAATCCAAGTTTCGTCTTCAGAAGTATATGGAAGTTTTCAACAGTTTCAGGCAAGTTGTCGATGGTAACCTTTCTTATGTCATGATGAATCGCTTCCAACAAGAAAAACAGAAATAAAGTGTGAATAGCACGAATACATTTTCACAGAGATGCTAAGAAAAAAAAATTATATCAACCATTCACATACGACTACTGCCTTTTTTGGCAGCCATCTATGTATTGTATATAAAAAAAAGAGCTTTACCATTATTAAAAAAGGAGAATTGTGTAAATTGTAAATAATGCATTTATCAAGCTGGAAAACCCATACGGTAAAAAAATATATTTTAAAATACATTTTGAAACATATTTCAAAATATACAAAAAATGGCCAAAAAATATATGTGCTAAAATATATTTTAAAATATATTTATATATTTTGAAATATATTTTAGCACATATATTTTTTTGGCCATTTTTGTATATTTTGAAATGTTTCAAAATGTATTTTAAAATATATTTAAAAATATATTTATAATATATTTTGAAATGTGTTTTAACACATATATTTTTTGGCTGTTTTTTTATATTTTGAAATATATTTATAAAATATATTTCAAAATACAATTTAAACTTATTTAAAATCATTCAAAAATATATAAAATTAACCCTTCATATATTTCTAAGAAACCACATTCACATGTAACAGCTGAAAGAAATCTTTATTTGATGTTTAAAACATGCATATAAATCAAGCAAGGAATATTCATTTTATAATTTTATTCTCATTACATACTTAAACATTCTAAAAGAAACACACACATACACATATATGTGTGTGTGTATATATATATATATATACACATATACACACACATATGTGTGTGTATATGTGTGTGTGATTGTATGAACATAAGTCAACATACTTAAAATGTAATTTCTTTTCCTTTTCCAGCAGTCTCAGTTCCCCAGCTTTCACTGCAATCCTCAAAGCCCTTCTGCACAAATTGGGAAACCTCTTCCTTACCGCCACTGTAACAAACAAAAGTCACAGTTCTATTACTTTTATCAGAGTTAAAATAAAAATATGATTTATGTTAGCTAGCTTCATTTAGCAAACAGATATTTCTGTTTATATAGATACAGATATTAATACAGATATATTTTACACATAATTTTACCTCTTTTTTTTCCTAGATGGAAAGTCTATCCAGTTCACATTACAGTAATGCTAACACCCCTTTTGGTCGTCTCTCCTTACCCTCCAGCATTCATAAATCTGTTGACCTTCTTTGTCTGAGACCAACCACTACAATGCATCATCACCTATTTGTATTGGTAACTTACTTTGCAACCTATTGTAATGGTTGCAAAGTAAGTTACTTGTGCTGTATGCAATTTTAGATACACAGAAAGTCTTAACTTACTATATATGGCTGTCATAGTGTCCTTATGAAGGGCAGTTCTTCACTCTGCGCCGATGTCCGTTTTGCTTTGTCCTCCTATAAAAAGCATGAACATTTGAGTGTTTGACTAGTTTTAGATTTCCAAAAATCTGATATTTGTACAACTAAACATTTGAGCTACAATGATATGCTATTGAGAGATACTTTGGGTACTTTTTGGTAAAGAAACTGGTGACAGAGTTGTAGGCTTTTTAGAATACTATTAGCTAACCATTTGAACTGACTTTCAAAGCTGTTTACCTTTTAAATTGCTGTGGATCAAAACCTCCAGTGGGAAGGCGGCCATTAGAAGAACACGCACCATTGAACCTGAAAATAACAAAAACAAACAAAAAACAGAAGAATATATAAGAGTCAGGTAATAAATCTCTTCTGAAACAATATACAGTAGTTCATTTAAGGTGAAAAACAAAACATTCCTCTAAAACATATATATTGACATCAGCAATCAACATCATGATTGTAATTATTTCCTTTTTAGTACATCTACTGGTGTGTGCATGTGTCAAGCACTACGACTGTATCTATGCATATAAGTTCACCATATATATCCTGCAAAAATGTTTTGTTATAGTCAAAAAAGGCAAACAAACAAAGGCATTCAATCAGAGGTGAGAAATTAATTGGGAATATCAATTATAGGTGAACTATTCTTTACCTACTAGCAATCATATTTGAATGTAAAATAAAATAAATAAATAAATAAATAATAATAAAAATAACATGATGTAATTAAAATGCACAACCTACATTAAGGAAATCTGCATTTGTATCCACAGGCTAAAAGTAAAACAGTAAATGTGTTAGTAATAGTACAGGTATTTGTAAAAAAAAAAAAAAAAAGAGGCAGTTACTGTGACTCTTCTAGTGGGATGCTAAATGCAGAGATTTATATTTACAGTATAATACAGCATGTACAGGTATCTGTGTTGTGAACTGTAACTGAATATTAGAGAATCTCTGAGAAATTACATGTATTTATTTTTTGAATTTATCAATCATAAAACCGTCTGTTTTGAAGGCCTGTTACGATAACAACTTTTTGTTGGTTTGTATATTGCCTCATAAACAATTGCGACAAGTTATGTCATTGTCATTTTAAGACCATTTTATGTCTCTGAATGTATAATCATAATATAACACCATAATAATGCAAGATCTACACACTTTCAATTGACAAACCAACATCTAATTCTAAAAATATTTAGATCATGGAAATTAGGTATCAAAATATTAGATACCATAAAAACTTGAATAAATAGTAATTTTTCTAACAAATAGAAAACAATGTTATTTAATGTTATTGTGTTGTTATTATTATATTTTATTTTTGTAAATATAATGACAGATAATTTGCATCATCAACAATTATTGAGGTCATGTACATGTATTGTGTGTTAAGTCGATATATTGATTATTGTGATAGGCGTACTGTTTTGGTATCATAACAAGCTTGTCAAACATGCATGACCACTAAGCAATGTCTAAGCAGTAGTATTAGTCTGAATGACAACAAACATAACTAGTGTTTTGGAAAATCTGTTAGAAAACAGTTATTTCAATAATTATGATTAGCATGTGACACAGACACTGCATAAAAACTACAACAACAAATACTTACTTTAGGAGGATGGGGGAGGGCAGCATGAGGTTGAGACTTTGACATCTGTAAGAAACAAATTCATGTATTACAAACAAGTCACTTAAAAATACAATAATGTGGCAGACTGTTCCCTGTTCAGATGCAGTGTATAAGTACAATCCGGGCTGTCACAACAATGGGGTGGGGCCAAGTGGCTGCAACCCTAGGTACAATGTGCAGGTATATATAATTACATATAATATATGTGAATAAAGCAAGAATCTGTTTAGGTTAGTCACTGTGCTGACTGATGCTTGCTAGGTTTATATGATTGCAAACTGCACAAAAACAACAACAGCAACAACATTAATGACAATGACAAACAAAATTACCTACATTTATGTAAATCTCACATCAGGAAGATCTGCGTTCGATTTCATGGGCTGAAATAAATAGGCAGAAACATTACTACTAAAAAACAAAAACTCTAAAAAGCCTAAAATGACTTAAAAAGCAAGGAAATGTGGAACATTGTAATTAGCGAACATTAATAAAGCATAACTGTGCTTTGTTTCTAACTTTGGTAAGTACTCTGTAGCCAGAAGGACAGGTGGGATTTCTGTGAAAGCCAAATTAAATGTGAATAGGTTTTGATAGTTATTGTATATAACAAGTGTAAACAGTTTTATTTGTAATTTTTCCCTTTCTGAGAAGGTAGAATAATAAGAAAAGGCAAAAGTACATCACAATAAAATTAATTAAGTTACATATTTTGATTACCAAATTATGGAAGCGTGGAGCTGCCACCCAGGCAAAAGAAAAATAGAGCTATATCACGTTATAACTTGAATGTTTATTGTTATAACATTATGCTTTTCATGTTTGTATAATATAATATCACGTTATTACAATATACATAATTGTCACGTTCGCACAATATTGTACGGACGTGATAATTATGTACATTGTTCGTACAATGTTGTTCAAACATGTTGTTCAAACATGAAAAGTATATTGTACTAACATGATAGTATATTGTTAGAACGATAACCTTTTCACGTTATAACGTGATATACTTATATTTCTCTTTTGCCTGGGTGGCAGCTCTACGCTTCCGTGCCAAATAAGCGAGAATAAAGTAATATTATATGAGAAAAGGCACCTGCTAGCTTGATGATGGAGGCTTCATAGACCGGCCACCCGCCTTTTGGCTCCTTGTCGCCACTCCACCAAATAAAGGTCCGTTTCCTCCACTAATTATTCATCCTCATTAAAATCTCGTATATGTTCAGTTGGCAGAATTGAGAATTTTACATCTTCCAACCACCTAATTAACGCGAACATAATCGGCTTGTTTCTTCCCGTCTCCTGTATCCGGCCGTTCCTCTCACTGTCGGAATTCGCGCCTCAGAGACGTCGTTATTTTTCAAAAAAAAAAAAAAAAGAAAGAAAGAAACAGCAACAACTAATAAAGAGAGTTTTGCACGTTCATTGCACATTTGGGGAATGTTTAAATATTTAATTTTTATTAATTACTTTTCATTATATCTTTATTTTTAACCACCATGGCAATGCGCATGCGCATACTCTCCTGCACGCAAAGGGCTTTGGCGTTGACGTAATGTCGCAATGCATTGTGGGAGCGCAGCACCATCTTGGCTGGTCACGAATCAAAACAAGATTGCTACGAACCATTCTGAAACGTAGCTGAAAAGAAAAAGGACAGTATAGAGACAGATTGTGTCCAGATGCAAAGAGACGGTACTTGATTGGTGAAATGTGGACCTGTATGGAATATAGCCGTGGAGTAGAAACCCTGAAGACCAAACCGCTATTGACTTAGCATGATCTACTCTGGTACCTTGTCTGTGGAGTCAGCGCATACACGGCGCACCAGTTTTGCAATTATAAATCTCTGGGCGCACATCCAATTCACCAAGGACTGGGTACAAGATTTGGCTATTTTAAGCCTCCACGTTGTGAGTACACCGTCATTCAAGCAAAGGTAAGTCAGCTTGAGTACTGCGAGTAAATGTGTTTGATTCCCCTGAACATTCAGATTAGTGCAAGCATAAATTCATTCATGAGGGGAAATTACAGTGAGAACATGTGGAGGCTCTGTTAGAGGGATAACATAGTGAGTTCAGTGCATTGATGTGACATTGTCCTGAAGGATTTAGTTATTCTTTATGGTTAAAGAAATTGCCCTAATTAATTCATATTTATTATAAATAATCCTAATTACACATCTTGCTTCCTTGTTTGTGTCCTGTGTCACTAAAAATACATTCTGTTTTAGTTTTATACATTGATTAATGACCTGCAGAATCTCCTTATCATATTAGGTGTCCATAATTGTCATTTAAAGTCGAACATTATGTTTTCTCCTCTTGAAAGTGATTACATCCTTGCATTACATACTTTAGGTTCATTTTTGCTGATAGGTTTCTAAAAGAAACAGGCAGATTTAGAATATAACATGCAGCGTTCTATAGATGGATACATAAAAACACTTTATTTGTTACATTTATGATGAATGGATTTGAAAGTAGATAAAGAACATTTGTGTCGGCCTTGGCTTATTAAAGCTCTTGTCTTTAAATGAACTTTGTCTGTGTGTGTTTCAGGTACTGCACTCTTAAAGACTGAATTGCAGCATTGCAGCCACAGGTCATTGTGCGCATCACAGGGAAGGTTGAAGCCGCCCACTGCACCTGTATGGCCGGAGTCGTGGAGACCTGCACCCATGTTGCTGCTCTTCTGTTTAATGTAGAAGCAACAGTGTTGATCTGTGGCACAAGGACTTTTACAGATGAACCTGCATACTGGGTTTTGCCTGGTAATATGACCAAGATACAGCCAGAGGTTGGCCATAAGATAGACTTCTTCTCTTCAGCTGCCCAAAGAAAGGTTCTTGATCAAAACATAAACAGACCATTCGTTGTGACAGGTAAAAGAAGCCGTCCTCAAAAAAGAAAAGTTCATCCTGCTACTGTGGAGGAGTTGGATCAACTGATGGGACAATATTTTTCCAAGCATAGTTCTGTTCTGAATAACCCATAATGTTTAATTTAGGGGGCCATGTAAATACTTTGCATTTACTGAATATGTACTTACTAAGTACCACTGTTCAAAAGTTGAATAAAGAAACAAAGAAATGTTTGCCTATTTTTAATTAAAAGCACTTTGTAGAACATCAAATCAGTTACCATGTAGAATCAATGTCATGTATAGTTTACAAATGACAAAATGTTCACATAAAAAAATGACAGCATGTAAATAATATCACCCACTACTAGCATTCTGTAATTTACTGTCTCTTTTGAAAACGTATCAATACATAAACAGCACAAGACTTAAAAGTATTTAACAAGAGCATTTTTCCCTGGTTTTACTATCACACTGGGGCACATGTTCACCAAAACACAGCAAACCTTTGCCATCTTATCCAGGAGGTTCACCTTTTCACCCTCACATGGAAAAAGTAATCTCATTGGCATGGTGGTATGTAGCATGTAGTTTGAAGCAGGGATTTCGTAGTGCCCCATGTGTAGTGTTGGAACCCAGTCAGGATGTGTTTCATTCATTTCATAGGCTGGTTTGCTGCAATAATGCCAAATAATTAGCAACTCTATAAATAGAAGGTAGTTCTGCATGTTTGATCTAAGTTTGTGCTATGATCTCAGAGTGCATTGAAAATGAAACTAACAGGATATAAAGAATAATATGAACTTATTTAGAACTTACCTGAATGAAAATACTGGAGCACACCAACAGATATCTGGGGATGGTAGAGAACTGAATATCAGCTCGTCTCACAGCTGCTATCCAGGCTAGACGCCTTCTTTTGGTAACATCCAACACATAAGCTCCCTCATGATGCTTCCAGGTGAGGAAACAATGAAAAGAGAGCCTGTTTTCAAGCTTATTCCTTTGCCGGTAGTGCAATCTAACATTACAACCGGCCACACAGCAAGCATTTGTTTGGCCTGCTAATATGGCGCCTCGACCAAAAATCCTGGCTACGCCCCATCCCATAAGATCACGCTCCAGAGTCCTATTAACGTGCTGCATTTTTAACTCTGACGGAGATGGAGAATGAGCCTATTTCCAAAAAAAGTAGAGTGTGTTCCTTTAAGTTCCTTTATTGTAAATATTGTCAACAACTAAAGTGTACATAGCAGTTGTTGTATCTTGTTTACTGTATCACTGACAGATAATTTCAAAGTCAATGAACGCTACATTATAGTGAGATATTGTGTAATGTGAAATACTGTAAGCAAATGAATAAACAACCTAATTCGTGATAGACCTTTGACTCTGTTTCGTTTGAATCCAACTGTTTTTTGCAGCTGTGCATAAAACATGTTACTTTTAGTATTATTATCATTAGCATCATTATTGCACTAAATACATTTTAAATAAAGGTTGGAAATGTATTTTATTCACCCTAAAATATGTTTTGAAATGTATTTTGGTTTGAAAGAAATATATTTTCAATTTCAAAAATATATTTTTTTGGAGCATCACAAATACAAAATATATTTACCATATATTTTAAATATATTTTGGCCAGGAAAAATGTATTTTTTTACTGTATGGGAAGTTACAAAACACTGAACCAGTGTTAATTTTGACAGCACATTTTGATTTAGTTATAGTCAGTGTTTTGACTAAAACATCATTTAGTTTTAGATTATAATAAAT
This sequence comes from Oreochromis aureus, assembly GCF_013358895.1. Classification (NCBI taxonomy): domain Eukaryota; kingdom Metazoa; phylum Chordata; class Actinopteri; order Cichliformes; family Cichlidae; genus Oreochromis; species Oreochromis aureus. Next base: position 33,623,697 of record NC_052959.1, on the reverse strand, counting down.
ACCAGGAGATTATCATTGACTTAATCTAAAGTTGATTCAGTGACTAAAATATAAAGTGTCAAAGTTTTTCAAGATTTTACCGGTGAGAGTTGCTCCACACTATTCACAAAGCTTCTTATTTTCCTTCATTTGAAATGTGTCGATATGTCTACTTTTCTCCCCCATGCACTGGCATTTTGTCACATTTTCATGAGAAAGAGGGAGCAGATCAAATTGTGCATTCTCACTTTACTGCATAGGGATACTTCTGATTGGATCACTTCCAAACTCATCCCGCCTCTCTACAAAACTTAATTACTTCGAATGGGATTACATTTCTCCAGAACATTTTCATCTAGTTTTAATTCTTGGAGGAAAATGCCAATACATTTCATCATAGTTTTACTAGACCTCGTACATTAGCCTTTATTTAGTTATGAAATTTAGTGACTAAATTAACACTGCATTGAACCTGTGCATGAATCTTGTACAGTGGAACCCAGACTTACGAAATTAATTCGTTCCAGAGGGTCTTTCATAAGTCAAAATTTTCATAAGTCGAAGCACCTTTTTCCATCGCCTTTTGAGTGAGGCGATGCTTGCTGAAGACGAAGTTCTTGGTGGAGGCTGAAGAAAGCATACGTAAAGCATACGTATGTGTACATGTACATAACATTATGGAATTTAATTCTAAACATTAAAACTAAAACTTACATTTACATTAATTAATGTATGTACATACACTGTGCAATAATATTTTTGAAAATTTTTTTAAACTCGCTCATATTTATGCCGGCCCCATTATGAATGAACGATAGGCTAATTGCAAACGAAAAGCACACGAAATAGTGCACTGCAACAACAATACGTCTTTCAAGTGGAACAGCAAAACGCATTACATTACACGGGCATTTTGTCGTACCACAGGCAAAAATATTGCCGTTAAGTGCCTTCATAACTTGAATTTTTTGTTAAATGGGGTTTTCGTAAGCCAGGATTCCACTGTACTTATGGAGGGGGGAAGAAAACAACTTTAAATACTGTCTAAGGAGCTTGGAAAGAAAAGCGTCTGGACTTCTTTAAGTTGCTTGAAGACATTTCACCTCTCATCCAAGAAGCTTCTTCAGTTCTAAGGTCAAGAAGCTTCTCAGATGAGAGGTGAAACGTCTTCAAGCAACTTAAAGAAGTCCAGACGCTTTTCTTTCCAAGCTCCTTAGCCTACAATGACCTGGATGATATGCCACAAAAACAAATTACCTTAATGTACAAGAAATGCCTTTGGTGACACCAGGAGTCTGCCCCGTACAGTGTATGCTGACAATGGGATGTAGTGGTTAAGCTCTTCAGGTTCAGCTACCATCAGTTGAGCAGTATTCCTTTTGCAGAGTTCGTAACATCTGAGGTGCTCCACATACCAAGCTGAGAAAGATTCCAAAACAAAAAATGGCTTGTTGCATACAAGCAGCACATGAACAATTTTACAAAAATCAGGAAGTCCACTTGTGCTTCCAAATGAGACAAACATTCCTGTGGTGTATTGTGTCCCATGTATGTATGCTGTTGTAGCCAGTGACACACTTCTCAGAGTTGTAAATTTCTTCTTCATCACTTGCTTGACAGAGGAAGCTAGCATGTCCACAGAAACATTTGATGCTCCCTTAACTTCCACCCTTGGTTTAAACAGGGTAGTCATGTCCAAGTGGTATGCCAGCATAAGCTGGTGTCTAAGAGACAAAGTCAGTAGAATGTTTTTGAAATTATTGACATCACGAACCACTTTCTTGAAAAAGCTATGTTTAGCTTCAAAACGAATTGTCCAAAAGTCAACCAGTGGCCCAAAGCAGCGGATCAAATGAGGGTAGTGCTCCAGGAAATGGTGTTTTGGTTTAAGTTTCTGTCCTGGAAACACACTTTGCAAAAGTCTCCTGTGTTCACTTATTTTAGCATCAAGATAGCACAGGCTTTCCTCAGTAAAAGTGGAGGATGCTAAAAGTTCCACAATGTCTTTCAGTTCCAGAATTACACACCAAGCATCATTATTTTCAGGTACAACGTCACCAATGAGCAGAGGTAGCAACCTCAACAGAGTCCAGTTCTCATGGCCATTACCCCCAATAGTTTCACAGACAAGTATTTTTTCTGTAATTTTCTGTGGACAGTTAGTTTTATCAGAAAATTTATAGGGAAAGCGTTGAATGGCAGTATTCAAATAATCTAATGTAAAGTATTTCTTTCCAATCAAAGTTTTCAAACACAAACAGAGCTCCCAAGGTACAATACCTTCTAAAACATCATGTAAAAAGTCAGGGGGAAACCCAGTTATGCAATGAAAATAAGACAACTTGTTTAATACACATTCATTTTTCACTCCATCAGCACTTTTCAATTTCACATTTTCTTTGAGCTTTGAAACATTAGCATTATATGACTCTTTTGTTCTCAATGAAAATGACCCACTTCGTACAGGAACACGCTGAATATCACTACGACTGGCTAAGCAAAACCGACAAAATTTATCCACATTAAATGACTCCTGAAAACCAGCAAAGGAATGTGCTCCTAAATTATCAGATGACACATACAACACTGTACCCCTAACACTGGTTCCCAGCCTACTTATGTAAACCCCTTGGTTTTCAAGCAGTTGGAGATCTCTCAGAAGTGGCTCTACAATCCTCTTATATCCAAATGTCTTAACATCTACACTTTTACACAAGAGAGCAAGGTAAATGCTAGACAGCGATGACCTGTATTTCACTGGTAAATTTACAATCACCCAGTATATTGCACACAATTTATGTTTTTTTCTTGAGGTTCCTAAAGGATTACAGACCTCAAAATCATCAATGTACAGAGCTAATGAAATGCTTTGCTCTTCCCCAGACAGAAGTGGGTTCTCCTTGAAATATGAGCCATCAAACGAGCTGTTGTACTGGCCAGGTTTTGATCCTGTTTTGTGTTTTTCTAAAACTTTGTCAATAATATCCCCCTTATTTAACAACTCCTGCAGAGTTTTTAGAACCGGAACATAAACAAAGGTTTTCTTTGATGCTAAATCTAAGATATATTCAATTGGGTCTATAACGCCAAATTTTTCTCTGAAATAGGACAACCTTTTTTGTTCTGATCCTAAACACCCACTCTCTGAAATGGAGCAAAGAGGACTGAGGCTGTTCAAGGAATCAGTTACCAAAGTTATAGTGTCGTCATCAATGTTACCATTGTGCTGCCTTAAAACCCTTTTCACTGTATTCCTGTTTAGATCACCTATCAAAATGCCAATTTCATAAAACTCATTGATTATTTCCTGGGTAGCTAATTTGGAAACATGCAATATTGCTTGCATGCGCAGAAGTAAAGATGCAAGCTTTTCCTGAATTTTGTCAGTATCATGGTGTTCTACTTCACTGCCACAATTATCTTGAAGTGGCACATGGCCATCACTGTGAGTATCTTCTGACTGCAAATCAACATTTACTTCAGATCCAAACTCTGCAAATTCATTTTCTTGGACAATAAGCTCTGTCTTGAAATCTTTTAAAGTAGAATGAGGGTGAAAACGACTCTTATGTGATGTAAAACTGGAGTAAAGGTGTGATTTAAAAGAACACTGATTAAAAGGGCAAGTAACAATTTCCCTGTTCCTCAGATGTTTACCTTGATGAGCAATATACTGCTTTAGTCCAACAGCCTGATTAAAGTTACACAACAGGCATTTTACTTTAAAGCCAGCAAGTCCATTACATACTCCTTCTGTGACCTCATGATCTGTTAAATGGACCCGCAAGGCTTTTTTACATCTGAAATACTGTGCACAGTCTGTGTATATGCAGGGTAGTGGACAGCTTCTTCCGTAATGTCTGTGACTGTTACTGTAATGTTCAATGATTCTCTTGCGATTTCCACAAAAAAAAGTACATAATTTGCAAGTCCACCTCATTCAAAAGACAGAAACAGATGTGATCATCTAGACCTGTGAAAATAAATTAATGAAAAACCTTCAGTTATGGATGCTATTACAAACACAGTAGCATAAAAAGTGTTCTCCATTGCTTTTGTTAATGAATTATTTGTTGGTAGCATATCTGAATACTTAATTTATGCCACCTGCATGTGATCATCAATCGCCCAATATTACTTCTTCAGAAGTACCTTGACACTACAGTGCTTTATTCTACAGAGCTATTAAATTACAATATAATCTGTGGTGTTTCCAGTATGAAAAAAAGTAACTTACCATTTCACTCCATTGACAAGAATAAATGCCCAGCACCTAGTTTGGCTTCACAGTCCTAAAATAAAATAAAAACATATCAGATATAATTAAACTGTTGTCGCCTTATAGGTGTGTTTGCTCACAATTTTCTGACACCTATAAACAATGTTATTTTTGTTACAACACAGGGAATGTAGTAAGCCAAATTATGCAACAAATCAGAGAAACAACCCAAGGGCCTTCTGCAGTATACCATGCCAAAATTCAGTGTCTCTGATACCAATTATTTTATCACTACAGCTCTTTTAGTATGGACACTCACACAATTTGGTCATACTGATCACAGGAGTTTAAAAAAAAAAGTGAAAATGGAGCTGTTGTTAAGCATGAAGTGTTTCAGGCAGAGAAATAATTCCACAATATCATTACTGTAAGAAATGAAGACAGTGGAGGATTTTCTGGGGAGATCCCAGGTATAACCTGGTCTGCATGGCATATGCAGAATGCCTGATGAAGTGATGATAGCAACTCTGATGAAAAAACAAAAAACAACAACCACAAGTACCAAAATGCTCATCATTTACACCAATATAACCCAAAGGAAGAATATCCATCAATGTTCTGGGCCAAGATAAGAGTACGAAAGTTTTCCACACTCAAAAAAAGGAAACAGACTTCTGTCTGAAACATAAGAGCAGGGCAGTATGGAAATAAATAGTCAATATGAGCTGGTCGGTGTTAGCCAGCATAAGATAAACACTGAACTATCTCATAAAAACTAATATAATGCTGGTTTGTAGACCATATTTTGTCTCACTCCTCAGTACACTCTTGCAGCTCAGCACACAGCAGTAAATAGCAACTTAAGTGATTTCATAGGGACAAAGAGATGACAACAAGCACAACAGTCCTACTAAAAAGTTCTTTTAGTCAGTCAGTTACTGGAAATATTACCAAAATAAACCTCCACCAAAATATAACAGGCTGTGAAGTTAAAAGAAATGTACAAGTACACAGGCAATATGAAATAAGCCATATTAATTAGCTGAGTTAGCTTGCTAGTATCGCAACAGTGGTTGAATGTGCAACCTTAAAACTAGCCGCACAACACTTTTGATTTGGTCCGTGCAACATTAAACCCATAAAAAGGGCATATATCAGTTTATTAGGTTAAGTTTGGTCATGACGCACAAGCTGGACCTTGTCGGCTAAAGTTACATTAGCTAAAGCAAACGTTTCGGTAAAAGAGAAAAACACACATCATGCCATAAATTTAAAAACGTATTCCAACTTTTGTAGCTACTTTCCTTATAGTTATAACCGATGTTACTCACCTTGAAAGCAGATTTCAATGGAGATGATTAGAAAATGTCCAAGTAAGGTCAGCTTGTCTTTAACCGCCAATTCCCCATGATGCACCTCGATAGCAGTCACGTGAAGCAATTTTGAACCCTGCTGTGCTCAACTTCACCACATTGTCAAGTTCACATAAGTTTCTGATTTAGCTGGACATGAGTTTTCAAGTTAGCTTTTTTTGGTGTAATTGGGACGTTTTTAACTTATAATTCTATGTTATAACAACAACATCAGTCATCTATTGTCATACTGACATGGAATAATATGTTGAAATAACAAACATCTAGAATTACATTTTACAGTGTGGAACAAACACTGTCACACTAACCTTCATCTATCTGTCTGTGTCTCTACAGCACTGGTTACCATGGCAGCAGAACAGCTGATTCAGGATGATTTAACATTGACCAGGAGAGTTGGAGAAAGTGTCTCCTTCAGCTGTGGAGGGACTGAACAGTGTGATGATGACTGGATATTCTGGTACCAGAAGAAAGAAACATTCAGAGTGATTGGGTATACGGATAAGAGTGATGTGTCTTGCACACTTGAAACAGGTTACGATCATCCTCAAGAAGATGATTTCTTTGCTGAGAATAAACAGAACAGCTGTGAATTAAAGATAGAGAAAGTTAAACTCGATCATTCAGCCACCTACTACTGCTCCTGTGTTAAGCTTGATCCCCACAGTTAGAAATGATCCCTGCAGCCTGAACAAAAACCAACAGATGAACAGATGTCAAACAGTGTTTGTGACAGGAAGAGAGCAGTAAACCACAGCCCAGGTTCACAGATTTCACCTCCATCTCAGAGTCACAAACATACTGAGCTCAGGGACGATTTTTATTTACTGCTGTCAGAAATTCAATTCTATTTATTTCTGTTTAAACAGATTTTCATGTTTTAAGACAGAAACAAGAGGAACAGATGACATCAAACTTCCACAAAAACATTTATTCAAAGTGAAAGAAAAACAGATTGTGTCAAACTGAATCAAAGTCCATCCCTCATTCACAGTGTTAATGTTCTCTTCATGAAAACTCTTCCAGCAGCACTTGTTGTTTTACACCTTTCAGTACATTTAACCAGACACTTTCACTTTAGGACATTTTAAAGACAAATCTTGGACTGATGTCAGGTCAGGATTTTGTCCTTCTAGCAGCGGCTCATTAGGACGCTGATTTTGTTGGACAGATTTCCATCAGTTTCCTGTGAATGTTTATAGAGGATGAATCAGTCATGGTGCCTCATCTTTCTGTCACCTTCTTTTCTCTCTGATCCAAATAAACTGATTTGTATCTGAATATGTTGAATCAGGAATCACAGGACAAGATTTCTGTTTGTGTTTCTGACCAATTACATTCAAGCAGCTTTGGCTGCATGCAGGTTCTCACATCATTCGAGGACTCCCAGCCACATTTGATCCCCACCAGTTCGAATACAGGAAGAGCAGATCAACAGAAGATGTCATAGCCATAGCCCTCCATACAACCCTAACAAAAGGACAGTTACGTCAGGATTCTTTTTATTGATTTTAGCTCGGCTTTTAACACCATCATCCCTGTCAGACTAGTAACCAAATTACATGACCTCGGCCTCCCTCAAGCCACCTGTCCTCACCCCTCAGCCTCAACACCGGCTCCTATCAGGGATGTGTGTACTCACGACTGCACCCCCACCCACCCGTTAGTGATGGGATTTCTGGCTCTTTTTAGAGAACCGGCTCTTTTGGTTCGGCTCACTAAAAAGAGCCGGCTCTTTCGGCTCCGAACCGGCTCTTCAGGTTGTTTTGTTGCTTTAATTAATTTATTATTAACAATAATATAAAGTTATGCACAAAGGGAATTACTAATGTAAAAACAATTGGTTTTATTTATATATAAATATATGCGGTGGGCCCTAGAGACAAAACACATTCAAACTCCGAAGCACATTTCTAGCATGAACTGAACTTCCAAAACAGAGCTACCTAGATCACTAAAATCACACAATTGAAAGCATATGTGTATTGTTTGTGTATTTATACACAAGCACTCATATATATTCAAATAATTGAAGGTAATGAAGATAATTGCAGGTAAATGAATAAAAATGTTCATTTACCTGCTACTACCACACACCAAATCCGGTCGTTGGTACTTGCTGGCTTGTGCAGCCACTAGGTAACAAAAGCTCAACACTGCACCTAGCATCCTGGAGCACTTCTGTTGTGTTTTGTATGTGTTTTGGAATTTTCACGTGCTTCAGAATTTGTACATGCTATGGAGTTTTTACGTGTTTTGGAGCTTTTACGTGTTTTGAAGTTTGCACGTGCTTTGTCTCTAGGGGCCACCGTAAATATACTTTTATTTATTCACTCCACATAAAATGTAATAAATAAATCATATAATACAAAAGTCAACTATTCACAGTTCAACTTTTAACTATTTAAATTTTCAGCTTTTTCCTTTTAAACAAATTTAAAGTGAAACAACACAAAACACTGCAAACCACAACACAATTAAATATAAATTAAAATATGAAAACAAAAAGAAGATGCACATTCTCTGTCATATGGGCCTGCATGAATAAACTTTCTGAATCCTTTATCATCTGCAACTGAAAATAGATGATCACTATACCTTTCTAATGTGACGTTGTTGTCCCTGGCTCTTTCTCTCTCTCTCCCTCCCGCTCTGTTCCTGTGCTACTGAGTGTAACTACGGCCCCTCCCCTCTGCCCAGCGCAAAGCACACGGCTCGCGTGCGGAGTGAAGCAGAAAAAAAGTGCGAGAGAGAGGGTGAGAGAAAGAAAAAAAAAACCCACGGCTCGCGAAGAGTCGGCTCTAAGAGCCATTTCGTTTGCGAACGACACATCACTACCACCCGTACAACACTTCTTGAAGTTTGCAGATGACACAACTGTGATTGGGTTTGTTGTGGGGGGAGATGAGTCTGCATACAGCGACAAAGTGGAAAAACTGTCATCATCATGCAGTCGAAACAACCTGGTCCCCAAATCCATAAAGCCAAAGAAATAATAGCTGACTTCAGAAGGAACAAATCTGACCCTCAGCCCACACACATTAATGGGGACTGTGTGGAGAGGGTCTCTGACTTCAAGTTCCTGTCTGTACCTGGGTGGTGACCAATCCTGGAAAACAAACACCACAGCTATGATAAAGAAACAGCAGCGATTTCACTTCCTGAGGGTCCTGAAGAACAACGCCTTAGCCAAGGAGCTGCTCGTGTCCTTCTACAGGTGCTCCGTTGAAAGTACCTTGACATACTGCATCCAAGTTTGGTTTTCCGGCAGTAGGAAAAAGCATCACTCCAAAGGGTCATCAACACAGCACAGAGGCTCATTGACTGTGCTCTTCTCTCCCTACAGGAGCTGTACAGGCCTGCAGCATCCCGAAGTACCCATCCCACCTCACACATCTCCATGACAAAAGTGTAACTAGGCACGGCACAATCATTTCTTGTAGATACCACTTACCATGCCAGAAGTCAGCCAGCAGTGCCGGCTTGACACCAGATCCGGGCCAGAACTGTCTGCTATGTGGGGAGTAGCCTTGCAGGTCAAATCTAACCAGTCACACCTGTGTGACAGCTGGATGGTGACACTTGTTAATAACTGGGTTGATTTTAGAGGCCTGGACAGTAAGTCCCAAGGGAATATTACATTTAAAGCCCTGGAGTAACCTGTCAGAGCTGTTTACACTAAAATGATTAATACTCCGATTTTTACCCTTTTTTTAATTTCACAAAGGTTTAAAAAAAGGGAATGTCCACAATTTGCACTTAAATTCCAAGATATTTTATTAAAGAGAACGTGAAGCAAAAGCAGAAATAAATAATATTAACAGTCACACAATAATAATCAAATAACATCAGTTATACTTATCTCACTAACCTACTTTGAACTAATACTGATTTTATCCTCATCTTTGGGATGAAAGAGGTTGGAGGAGAGAATGAGCATATCCAGTGCTGGTGGTGTAATTCATCTCAGTGTTTTGTGCTAATGGAAACAATCAATGTTCCCTCTAAGCTGCGCACGTGCGCAATTGCGCACTGCTGGCACGGTCTCTGCGCGCAGAAAATCTGCGTTGCGCACAAAAAAATCTAACCTGGATTAAAATTAAAATTAATACTTTAACAATTCTGTTTTGCAGTGTTAGTCAGTAAGTGACTGGCTGCTCCCGTATGGGATTAGAACGATGCCACCTTATCCCATAGTTCAGCCAATAATGCGATTCACATATTTGTATATACGCAGCTAATCAACGTGGTTGACAAGCTATGACAGCGTCCTTATGTGCCGACACCGGTGTTTTAGCTAGCAAAGCGGCGTGGCTGATGTGGGTGTGAAGCCACGTTAATGACAACGTGTACAACCATTGGAGATGTGAGCAGGACAGACGGAACAACTGACGGGAAAAGTGTGGACTTTATACCAGTTTTTAAATTGTGTTGATAGGCCACGTAAAACCAGAGTTATGATAAAAATATCTGCAGTGTTTGGTTTTCTTCCTGAATACTTTCGTTGTTTATATTTACTGCGTCTGGCTGACCCCCCATCGATTGGAGGGTGCATCGAAATGCACCAAAGAAGACATGGATGAAACAAATCCAGGATGGTTTGAAGGCCCTTCGACTTGACCTTGAGCAGGCAAGAACCATCGCCTTAGATCGAAAAGCGTGGAAGATAATCGTTGGTCAAGCAAGAGAACCTGCGGCACCTACAGCAGCGTACTGGTTGCGCGGCAGACCATCGCCGCTGGTCGCCCGCTAAGGACAAGAAGAGATATTTACTGCGGAAGAAACAGTAAAAAACTGCGTTTTATAAGAAAAAGGCTCAAACGCCTGTGAGCAAAACAAACCCCACCCCTCTACCTTTCCTATTCGCGAAAAAGTACCATGTCGACTAATCAGAAAATGGTATGGAAACGTGGCATCTAGTTGTTAAGAAACGGGGGGAAGTTTTAGGGGTGACGGCGGTGTTTTGAGATGTGAGAGATCTGTGACGTTTAGCGCAAATTTTGTGTAGTTAGTGTGTAGTGCAGTCAATAGTTTTGTTGGTGTGTCAGAGCAATGAGGCGACTGCTGAGTGTTACAGGAGTGATACATCTCCTGTAACACTCCTGTAAAATGTTTATTTTAAAATGCCTTGGCTGCGTTTAAAAAAAAACAGCTGCAAAAAACTTTGTTGTTTGCCAAACTCAGTTACTTTTTGAAGAAGTAACTATATAATTAATTGCCCAACATTGGTCATTATAGACTGTATTTTGCAGACAGAGAGTTACAGGACTCTTTCCCAGACCTCAGACTCAGAATACAAGTCAGAGCTTTATTAAAAAAAAACTTAAAAAAAAGAAAGTTGTGTTTTCAAAATTGGAGTTCAAGTTATTTTTACTTCCAATAGTGTTAACATACTACACAGGTCAATGACTAGATTTTTTTTAATTTTCATTGTCAGTGGGCTAAAGCAGTTAATTAAAAGTAGTCTAACATAAATGTAAATGCTGTAATTTGATTATTTTAATAAACCATGTAACTTGGATGGATTCGATGCTGGCGTGACCACAGTGCACACCATTTTTGTTGGACTCTGTTGGACTTGGTTGTTCCAAAGCTCTATTTTTAACAGCAGCATGGGCGCTTTGTGTTCCTACGAGGCTGCTGGAGCTGATTGAGGCCACTCAATACAACACTGATGATTCCAGCAGACATGCCACAGCACATTTCAGAAGCATCTCTTTGCTCTGCACCACTAAAAATAACTCTGGCTCTAATTTTTACAGAAGCGCCATCAAGCTGCACAAAACAGAGGAAAATGTGCAGGACAGAAGAAACAGCAAAGGAAATCCTGTCAGTGTTGAAAATAGAAGAGCCTGTGCAGACCAACATGTTTCACTTCTAAAATACACCAGGTGTGGTTTGAAGGACGCAACAAAACCACATCAGAAAGACATCAGAGACTCATCACATCACTCGCTGGATTCACTGGATTATTTTTCTTTCACCATTATTTGGAACAAAGAAAACAAACTTGACTGGTTTGTGTCATTGTGGTGCTGCATGGCCCACTTTCTCCTGAGATTCAGGTCACAGACAGATGTTCTGATAGTTTTCTTTAGAATCTGCTGCTATAATTCAAAATTGATTGTGTGATTAATGATGGTGAGCCAGATGGGCCAAACCATGATACTGTCAGCAGCATGTTTCATTGTAGTGATGGTATCATTGATGGGATAAATGGACTGGTGCTTATATAGTGATTTTCTATTTTCATGTGGACTAAAGTAGTGGACTGACCAACAGACTGACATTAACATCAGAGCCGTGCTGCTAGTGTGGCTAAAAGAAAAGAGAAGAAGAGACAGTCATGTTGATATGAACATTAGAGAAACACATCATGGAGCTGAAATATGATCCTGCTTCCTCATTTGGACTCATTCACCTCAGCTGACACATTCAACAGCAGACAGGTTTTTGTAGCAGTCTGTCTCACTGTGGGAGAAACTACTACTTCATCTTTGGCTCTGGAACTAAACTGTCTGTAACAGGTAAGAACAAACATTTATTTTCCTTCAGTTGTTTTATTGTAGAAGCTGAAAATGTGTTTAAAGTCAGTTTCTGCTGCTTCAGGCTTTACATGTTAGTTTTTCATCATTAGTAGAGAATTCATCTGCAGCCATTGTTACATAAGAAAAGCTCAATAATCTCTGAAAACATGTTGAAATCTCACTGAACAACTAAAGTTATTCTTTATTTCTGCAAATATTAGTGATGTTACAAATATTTAGGATTTGATCATCTCAGTAATTCTGCACCATACTGCTGGTTTTTCAACACAAGATCATATTTGATGTTAAAATTAAATTAATATAGATTAACAAATATGGTTTCAGGCAATATTTACTTTATGTTGAGGAACAAATATTTTTTATACTCAAACATTTATGTAGTTAGTTCAAAAGTGTTTTCTGGTAAATGAAATTAAAAAAACGGATACCGATTAGAAAACTCAGAAATGATATAACATAAATTTAGGATGAAAATGACATTGTTAAACTCCGCTGTGTATTTCTAAGATTAAGTCGTGTGTGTGGATTTGTACGTGACAATAAAAGTTGATAATACTAAAATTTTCCAAAAATACTTTTGTCAAATTTTTTTATTAAATATACTTTGTCATATAATTTGATTTTTATGACTAAAGATATCATGAAGTATATCTCGTATTATTGAAAACGTTTTATTCACTATTTCAGTTTTAGTGTTTAAAATGTTTGCTACAGTTTATTATTTGAATAAAAACATAACTTAAATTAATCACTGCATTACTTTTCCAATTTTTACACAAAAATATTTAAGAATAAATAATGAAAGACAAATATGGTCTTTATGGTAAAATATATCAAAGACAAGAAGAATGGAAATTTTATCTGCTGAATTGAATTTTGTGAAATGATATTTAATTTTATTTATAGTACAAAACAATATGAAAAAGATGAATTTATTTTTGGACAGAAGAGTATCTCTGTTAGAACTCGTGTCTAAGGACTAATATGGAAAATACATTTTTACTTATATAAAGACAAATTTATATATTTTAAGATTGGACTGAATTAAGTTTCTATAAAACAATAAAAAATAAAATGAATTGAATTTGACTTTAAAACCACGCTGAGTGTTCCACATGTGAGCCATGATGACATGAGGTGATGACTGTGTTTGATATGAAGCTGAATCCAGTGTATGTAGTGAACTTTGTATTGATGAGTAGTTTAGTGATCAGAGTCCATGTAGTTTCCAGGATCAGACTGAATGCAGTGCAGTGCTGGAAGCTGCTGCTGACTGTGTGAATGTGTGTCTGTGCTGCTTGTTGCTGCTGTCAAACTTCAGATGAGCAGGTAGTGAAGCCCGTGGTGAGCGTGTACCCAGCAGCATCCAGAGCCCACCTGGAGGGGAACAGCTCCCTGCTGTGTGTGGCCTCAGCCATGTTTCCTCCTCTGGTCCAGTTCTCCTGGAAAAGACAGAAGAAGAACGGCGGAGAAGCGGAGGAGCTGCCCCCTGCTGAGGGAGAGCAGCTGGAGCTCAGAGAGTCGGGACGCACCATTGCCATCAGGATGGTTGATGGGATGTTTTTGACACATACATGTACAGATGCTCTGTGAAGCACGAGGGGGGCACAGTGGAGGCCCAAACACAACAAGGTAATGAAGGCTTGGTGACTGTGTTCAGCAGTGATTCAGCTTCATGTGGAGATGCTGTCAAAGAGAGCAGAGGAGCAGAGGACTGACATTTCTCACTGCAGCTCCAAACATTTGATTTGACTTTTGAACTCTCTCCGCTATGACCGGGCTGACTGACTGTTTTCTGCTCGCTTTCCTCATCTGTTTCTGTTTCAGAGCTTCCAGCTCCAGCAGCCTCCTGTCCTCCAGAGAGAGAGCCAGCAGACCTGCCAGCTCTGCAGCCAGCTGACTGTAAGATCACCTGCTGCCTCTCTGCATGGACAGCTCCAATGTCCAATGAGGGAACAAGTTTAGGGACTTAAAGTGTCACTAATTGATCAAATCTTCATCCAACAAGCTCTGATAAAGCCACTGTACACTAGCTGCTCAGCACCAAACAGCAGACAGACCATAATATGTCAGAGATCAGTTTGTTAGCTGCTTGTGGAGTTCTTCTGCCCCAAGTGGACACAAACACTACATCAATTCATCCACTTGAAGAAGAAGCTGTGACTGTTTCTATTTGGACTTTTTCTCCTTGATGTGAGAGGAATAACCCGACTGTCTGTCTGTCTCTTTGTGTCTGTCTGTCCTTCAGTGTCCTTCCAGTCTCAGTGCAGGGTGAAGCTGCTCTGCCTGCTGTACACAGTGCTGATAGTGAAGAGTCTGGTGTACTGCTGTGGACTCTCTCTGCTGATGATCCTCACAAACAAGGGAGCGTCCACCAACTGCACACATGCTGACTGACTGTTTTCTGCTCGCCTTTTCTCACCATCAGATTTCCTCGAGTCAGCAGTCAGAAATGAAAATTAACTTCTGGTTGGTTTCTTTATAGAGCATTTGACCTTTTCACATATAATCATCTTAAACCATCCAGTATATATGCACATAATAAACATTTTTGTTGTGTTTGTATAAAGTGTAGATTTTTTTATGTGTATTTTTTGTACAGCTGTGATGTATTCAGATCCCACCATAACACAGTAACAGTGTAGTTTTTTGTTTGAAGTAAAAATAAAGATTTGAACTTTAAGAATGTGCTTCTAATTTCTTCTGTGATACATAACCTGTGTGACTGCAGCATTCACAGATCATAAACTTGCTCTCCTGCAGCAGACGGGCTGTGTGGGTTTCTGCTCTGCAGCCTCCACACCGTTAGCTGTGGCTTTTCACTTTAATAACACAATGACAGTTACAAGCATGAACTCTGCTTCAAGTTGTTCAGGAAGCATCTGTGTTCATGTATGTGAGAGAAACAAAGTGTGAACTCAGAGCTGTTACAGAGTTGATGTTTAGTACGAAGTCTAAACATTAAGTCCCACAGATCTCACGTAGAACATTATGATTTAAAAATACTGAAAAAGCAAATAAATTAAAATAATATTATTTGTGAAAACAATTTCACAAGACACCATCAGTTCAGATGGATACTGAGCATTTTTCTAAGTAAAACAAATGTCTGTGATTAACCTGGTTAATTTTTCAGACTAGTGAAATTCATACGTATAAAGTTGAGTCAAAAAAACTAAAAAAGAAAAATTGTAATTAGTATAATTTAGACAAGAACTGTTAAGGTTTGATGCAGGGGACTCAAACGCGGGACTCCTGAATCAGCTTAAGACACGGGTTTATGTAAGGGGCGGGCTCCAGGGAAATCCAAGGGGGGAATCACTCGCTCTTCAGCTCTCCACATACACGACGGCAGTCCTCTTCTTTCACACTTGACACAGATTCCCAGGTGAGGGGTGATCCAGGGGGTCTGCAGATCAGAAGACAGGAATGAGAACAGTATTTACAGAAGGCACTGACTTATCTTGAGCTGAGGTTCGACTTTCACTAACGCGTGGCAGACAACGATCCAGCGAAGACCAGCAGTCACCTCCTGGCTTAAATGCCGTCCACCTTGATGGGCACCAGGTGTGTTCTTTCCCGTGGGCGTGGGCCGAGGGCGTGAACCCACAATGAGTTCCGCCCCGGCGACAGAGGGGAGGAGAGAGAGAACACAAGAGAGAGAAAAAGACAGAAAAGGCCAATCAGCGTCTCGCCGATCCCTCAGGCTGTGACAAGAACAGAGAAACAACCCAAACAAAGAAGTCCCATTTAGGAATTTGATGATTTAACAAGTGATGAATATTTATTAAGTTTACCCACACATCTAGAATTCTATTTATATTTAATATTAACATTTTAATCAGTGATCATTTAATTTAAAACAAACTAGCTTTTTTTTAACTAATATTACATATATTATCAATTATAACATTTAATTTACTATTTTGAAGAATTTGTAAAGAAACTAAAAATATAAATATAAAATTCTGTAGCGATTTATTTTGCTGATGAGATTTATTTCAAACAATTGAACTTGAACTCTTTTCTGTGAGCTGATTAATAAATGCTGAATTTCTTAGACTGCTGTCATTATTTCAAACAGCTCTGTGTTGTACGTTTATATCTTATAAATAGTATCATCAGTGCTGAGAGTTACAGCCACTCTCACACCAGGGACAAAGAACTGAGCCAGTTTTCATGAACACGACAGCTAAATGCTGTTTGACTTTCTTTGACTTGGTTGTGTTTGTTTAGCTGTTTGAATATTTGAAATTCTTCTTGTTCATGTGAGAGAGGCTGTGTGAAACTTTAAGATCTAATATTCTAAATAAAATATGACTTATCTGATTATTTACTATGACGTGAAACTGACAAAACATGAAACAGAGAAGCTGATTTATTTTACTTATATGTTTTTTATCATTTTAATTTAAAAAATAACTGGAGTACAATAACTAGTAGAAAACTAAAGTGTCATAAACAAGAAAACTGAATGAAAATGAATGGTGACTGTTACAGTCAGCACAGACAGACAGAAAAGGAGTGTGGAGTCGATCCTTTGAGTTGTTACAGCAGCAGTAATGACACTAAGCTGCATCAATAGGAGGTCACTGAAATTAATATTGAGTCGTGTGTAACTTTACCAAAACAATGTCAGACTTCATAGTTTTCTCTGGGCCTCCACAATCAGACCAGCAGGAACCAAAGTGTCCAAAAAGTCATGTGGGCTTCAGAGATAACTGGGAAACTTTCTGGGAGAAACCAGTTCTTGCTAGCAGAGACCACATCCATCCCACTTTGGATGGAGCAGCTCTCATTTCTAGAAAACTGCCCAAATTTGCTAATTCCCCTAAAATGTGACTATCAAGAGTTGAAATCAGGAAGCAGAGCTGCAGTCTTACACACCTCACTGAAACTTCTCTCCTCCTGTCATCCCACAAACCCTCATCTGAGCCTGTTTGAGTGTTTGTGTGTTTGTGTGTTTGCTCCCAGATCATCAACAACACATAAATCTGTAAAAACTACATTTAAATGTGAAAATTCACAAAAAAAGAACAAGTGAAGCCTAAAAATAAGTGTTGAAAGTAACACAAACGCAACATGTTGACTCAGTTTTTACAGCAGAATCATTCAGCTGTGCAGAAAAGTGATTGAAATGCATTCAAAGTCCAACAAACAGCAATAACAGTGTAGTTGTGTTTGTAAGTGTGAATAATAAAGATTTCAAGATGAAGAATTTGATTCTACTTTCATTGTGTGATAAACAACAACCCGTGTGAGTGAAGCACAAACTGACTGTATCCAAACTTGCTCTCCTGCAGCAGACGGGCTGTGTGGGTTTCTGCTCTGCAGCCTCCACACCGTTAGCTGTGGCTTTTCACTTTAATAACACAACGACAGTTACAAGCATGAACTCTGCTTCAAGAATGATTCCAGGAAGGATCTGTGTTCTTCACCTGTGAGAGAAACAGCTCAAATCCTCAACTCAGAGCTGACAAATGAACTTTAATGGAATCAAAGCAGAGACCATGAAGCCCCTGCAGTCTGCTCAGCTCCCATTTTATTACCTGAGCTGAGTTTTTCATTCTGGATATCACACACGTAAGAACAGATCAAGTCTGAACAGCAAATGTTGGAGAATCATTTTGAAGTGTTGCTAAATGTCATTATTATTACAAAACTACTGAATGATTCAGAAAATCGTTTCCAAAAAGCAGAAATATGCAAACAAAGTAGAAACAAGGCAACATGAGTCATTCAGATGCAGATAACATATTCTCCTTATTTTGAAGAACACAGTCATGAAATCTTTCTGTGTGTCATTCATTGAGTTGAAGTGCCTAATAGAAGAGGAAAAGCAGAAATAATCAATGATAGCTGAGACATTGAGAACATGGCTGTATGCCTGCTATCATAACAGGAAACAAAGCACACAAACAGCAAACACACAATAATGTGGTCGCAGCTTGTTGTGTGTTGTTAGGTGTCATTTTGACTTTGACATTTAATGAAGTCACAAAAATGTGTGCGACTCATTAAAGGAGTCTGTACGTCTCAGTCAGTGCTCTGTATTCATGTGTTCACCTCATTAAACTCACTGAGACACTTTTCTCCTCCAAACTTCCAGCACAGCTTCATATTTCACTGACTGATTCTTTGATTACATCCATTAAGGCTCACACAGTGAAATTAGTGCAAACTTACAAATGTGTTGGAACAATTTTGGCCTCCAAACTGAACTTTGAGACAAACAGTGAAGCTGTGAGCAAAAAGAGGCTCCAGTGTGTGTCATGGTGGAGGAAACTGTTGTATTCCCACATTCAAAACATGCTGATCTTATTGGATTTTTTTTCCTCAAAGTCTTTTTCCTCCTTTTTCTCTTCATCCAAATGTTCTAGCAGGCTGACTGTGAGTCCCTGTTTAACCTGTACAGCAGAAAGTAACAGCAGTCAGCGGCCTCCACTTGACTTCATGACTTCAACCCCTCGCACAGTCACTTTCACTTTCTTCCTTCTGTCTTTTAGTCCGAAAATGTAGAACAACACCAGATCCAAATATTTGTGTCCTTCACTCACATCTTCAAATGATACCTTCTATATCAGAGATGATACAAAGGCAACATTTGTCTTATTTCTCTTTCATGAATCAATAAGTACAAATAAAATTAAATAAATAAAGATTTTTGGATCTGCTGTCAGATTGAAATGAAGATGATGAAACCACACAGCAGCTTCAGCTGAGCTGTCAATCAGCAGCAGCAGTCTTATCTGTGGGCCGCAGGGGCTGATGGGAGCTTTGAGGACCTGTTAGAAACCAAGTGGCCCTCGTCTGATCTCACAGCTCGTCCTTGTTTGGCCTCAGCTGCATCAGAGCGCCACTTCTCCCCAGGTTCACCAGAGGAAACACCACTGCACAAAATGCTTTTCCTCCCAGCTGCTGCTCTGTGCTGTCTGTGTTCAGGTGAGTGTTTCCAGCCAATCTGGAGCCAACAAAGTCAACCTGGAACAAACACTGTCACACTAACCTTCATCTATCTGTCTGTGTCTCTACAGCACTGGTTACCATGGCAGCACAGCTGATTCAGGAAGATTTAACATTGACCAGGAGAGTTGGAGAAAGTGTCTCCTTCAGCTGTGTAACTAAGCGGTGTGACAGCGGCAGCTATATACGTTGGTACCAGAAAAAAGAAGGAGAAACATTTTTGATCATTCTTTATATTGACAGGAGTAATGGTCAAGTTTCACATTATAATCATCCTCAAAAAAATGATTTCTCAGCTTCGAGAACCGACAGTGGCTGTGATTTGAAAATAGAAAAAGTTAATCGTGATCATTCAGCCACCTACTACTGCAACTGTTGGAAGAGAGGTACCCACAGTGAGAAATGATCCCTGCAGCCTGAACAAAAACCAACAGATGAACAGATGTCAAACAGTGTTTGTGACAGGAAGAGAGCAGTAAACCACAGCCCAGGTTCACAGATTTCACCTCCATCTCAGAGTCACAAACATACTGAGCTCAGGGACGATTTTTATTTACTGCTGTCAGAAATTCAATTCTATTTATTTCTGTTTAAACAGATTTTTCATGTTTTAAGACAGAAACAAGAGGAACAGATGACACCAAACTTCCATAAAAAACATTTATTCAAAGTGAAAGAAAAACAGATTGTGTTAAACTGAATCAAAGTCCATCCCTCATTCACAGTGTTAATGTTCTCTTCATGAAAACTCTTCCAGCAGCACTTGTTGTTTAACACCTTTCAGTACATTTAACCAGACACTTTCACTTTAGGACATTTTAAAGACAAATCTTGGACTGATGTCAGGTCAGGATTTTGTCCTTCTAGCAGCGGCTCATTAGGACGCTGATTTTGTTGGACAGATTTCCATAAGTTTCCTGTGGATGTTTATAGAGGATGAATCAGTCATGGTGCCTCATCTTTCTATCACCTTCTTTTCTCTCTGATCTAAATAAACTGATTTTGTATCTGAATATGTCAAATCTGGAATCACAGGACAAGATTTCGGCTTTCTCCTTTTGTTTCCTGACCAATCACATTTGAGCAGCTTTGGCTGCTTAATTTCATTTCCAGCATCGCTGCTGAAGAAAAATCTGAGTCTGACTGGACTAAACACGTAGATTTAACGGCAGAAAAAGTGATTCCATATAAAACACTCTTGTTGAGGTCACGAGTTTTCACTCACATAACTTCACATTTCCTCAAATTGAATCTTAGTCATTTAACGACAGGAAGTTTCTGGGATTTTGTTCCAGACTGTATATTTATTTATAGATTTTTCTGTACTGAATTAGATTGAAATATTCAGGTTAAAAGTCAGTCTGATTTATTCTTAATGAGGTTTTGTTCACAAAGTTACATGTGCTGTACTCTGTACATCTTACATCCTTTGAGATAAATAATATATGTTGTCCAACACTCAGCAGACTGAACCAGGACTGGAAACTTGCTCATCATCTCATCTTTGAGATCTCCATTTAAAAAGCACCAATGACTCAAAGGTAAATATTATACTGGATAATGTGTATATAAGACTTTGTCTTTTTTAACAAACAGCTCATATATCAGTTGTCAGCAGAACTGTAGAACTTCAGATCCTGAAGTGTGTGAGGACAGAGAAGAGTCAGCTTTATTTCAGGTTTGATGGATAAACTTTATATTTCACAGTTTGTGATGATTCTGTTCTCTTTGTGATTTTAGGAGCTGCCCTCAGCACCACCCAGTGACATCACACACATCATCCTATATGTTCACTCTTTGTCAGTGAAAGCTGCAGCTGTGTTATTGATACAGTTAAAGACAAAAAGTCAGAGGGATTAATCATCCATAAATATTAACTCAGTTTGGTGTTTCAGAAAGTTGCTGATCTCAGACCTGCACAGCTTCTGATTTAAACACTGAATGTAGTCAGCTGCATAACTTTAAAACTGCTGGCTAAGGGTAAAAGTAAATACAGTAAGATCATAATTCACGTCGGCAGTAATGACACCCGGTTACGCCAATCGCAGGTCACTAAAATCAATATTGAATCGGTGTGCAATTTTGCTAAACAATGTGGGACTCTGTAATTTTTCTCTGGTCCCCTCCCCAATCAGACCAGGAGTGACATGTTTAGCCGCATGTTCTCCTTAAATTGCTGGCTGTCTGAGTGGTGTCCCAGAAACGATGTGGGCTTCATAGATAATTGGCAAACCTTCTGGAGGAAACCTGGTCTTGTTAGGAGAGACGGCACCCATCCCACTTTGGATGGAGCAGCTCTCATTCCTAGAAATATGGACAAATTTATTAAACCCCCCAAAATCTGACTATCCAGAGTTGGGACCAGGAAGCAGAGTTGCAGTCTTACACGCTTCTCTGCAGCTTCTCACCTCCTGCTACCCCCCAAAAAACCCATCTCCATTGAGACTGTGTCAGCTCCCAAACAGACAAAAAACAAACTAAAAACCAGCAATAAACAATTTAAACATAAAAAATCACAAAGAAAGAACAATACAGAATCCACATCTGAAACAAAGAGTAAAACAATGAAATGTGGATTATTAAATATTAGGTCTCTCTCCTCCAAGTCTCTGTTAGTACATGACTTAATAATTGATAAACAAATCAATTTACTCTGCCTTACAGAAACCTGGTTGCAGCCGGATGATTATGTTAGTTTAAATGAATCAACACCCCCGAGTCATTCTAACTACCTGAAACCTCGAAGCACAGGCCGAGGGGGCGGTGTGGCAGCAATTTTTCACACCAGCCTATTAATTAACGAAAGACCAAGACAGACTTTTAATTCATTTGAAAGCCTGATGCTTAGCCTCGTCCACCCCAGCTGTAAAACTCAGAAACCAGTCTTACTTGTTATCATCTATCGTCCACCTGGGCCTTACACAGAGTTTCTCTCTGATTTCTCAGACTTTTTATCTGATTTAGTGCTCAGCTCAGATAAAATAATTATTGTGGGTGATTTTAACATCCATGTAGATGCTAAAATGACAGCCTCAACATGGCATTTAATCTGTTATTAGACTCAATTGGCTTCTCTCAAAATGTAAAAGAACCCACCCACCACTTTAATCACACTCTAGATCTTGTTTTAACATATGGCATAGAAACTGAACATTTAACAGTGTTTCCTGAAAACCCTCTGCTGTCTGATCATTTCTTCATAACATTTAAATTTACAATAATTGATTACACAGCAGTGGAGAGTAGACTTTATCAAAGTAGATGTCTTTCTGAAAGTGCTGTAACTAAGTTTAAGAATATAATCCACCCACTGTTATCATTTTCAATGCCCTGTACCAACATAGAGCAGAGCAGCTACCTGAACGCTACTCCAACAGAGGTCGAGCATCTTGTTAATAATTTTACCTCCTCACTACGTACGACTCTGGATACTGTAGCTCCTGTGAAAACTAAGGTCTCAAATCAGAAGTACCTGACTCCGTGGTATAATTCTCAAACACGTAGCCTAAAGCAGATAACTCGTAAGCTGGAGAGGAAATGGCGTGTCACAAATTTAGAGGATCATCATTTAGCCTGGAGAAATAGTTTGCTGCTTTATAAGAAAGCCCTCCATAAAAGCCAGAACATCTTACTATTCGTCACTGATTGAAGAAAATAAGAACAACCCCAGGTTTCTCTTCAGCACTGTAGCCAGGCTGACAAAAAGTCAGAGCTCTACTGAGCCAACCATCCCTTTAACGTTAACTAGTAATGACTTCATGAACTTCTTCACAAATAAAATTTTTATCATTAGAGAAAAAATTACCAATAATCATCCCACAGATGCACATCTACAGCTACTTTTAGTACCATCAATGTTAAGTTAGACTCCTTTTCTCCAATTGATCTTTCTGAGTTAACTTCAATAATTACTTCCTCCAAACCATCAACGTGTCTTTTAGGCCCCATTCCTACAAAACTGCTCAAAGAAGTCCTGCCATTAATTAATGCTTCAATCTTAAATATGATCAACCTATCTCTAATAATCGGCTATGTACCACAGGCCTTCAAGCTGGCTGTAGTTAAACCTTTACTTAAAAAGCCATCTCTAGACCCAGCTGTCTTAGCTAATTATAGGCCAATCTCCAACCTTCCTTTCATATCAAACATCCTTGAAAGAGTAGTTGTCAAACAGCTAACAGATCATCTGCAGAGGAATGGCTTATTTGAAGAGTTTCAGTCAGGTTTCAGAGCTCATCACAGCACAGAAACAGCTTTAGTGAAGGTTACAAATGATCTTCTTGTGGCCTCTGACAGTGGACTCATCTCTGTGCTTGTCCTGCTAGACCTCAGTGCAGCGTTCGATACTGTTGACCATAATATCCTATTAGAGCGATTAGAACATGCTGTAGGTATTACAGGTACTGAACTGCAGTGGTTTGTATCATATCTATCTAATAGACCAGAGGTCCCCAAACCCCGGGCCTCGGACCGGTACCGGCCCGTGAGTCGTTTGGTACCGGGCCGCGAGAGTTCCGGCTTTCAGCGTTATTTTGTTATCGATTTTATCGTTAACTCGGTTTTCCTGGGTCTTTTCACGTGTGTTATGAATAAATCTTATTTTTTTCGGTACCGGTACTAGTTTTATTTTGTTGTATTTATCCGCGACACCTTAAAGCCCGGTCCGTGAAAATATTGTCGGGCATAAACCGGTCCGTGGCGCAAAAAAGGTTGGGGACCGCTGTAATAGACTCCAATTTGTACATGTAAATGGAGAGTCCTCTTCACACACTGAGGTCAATTATGGTGTTCCACAGGGTTTGGTGCTAGGACCAATGATAGGTTTGTAGTTTGAACCTATTCGCTGGAACGTTCAGGACAATTTGCTACACAGCAAGGAACAAGACTCAAGTAGGCAACATCCTTGTGTTACTCATGCATGAGGAGGCCTGCCTGGAGCCAAGTGTCGTTCCACCCACTTGACCTCCGTCAGACTCTCAGCCAGGTTCCCCATAGCACTCCTTTTATTGTGGTTACATACATGTGCATAAGGTCATTAACATATAACAGCTTATATAGGTATACATGTGAACAAAGAATACCCTGTGTGTGTGTGTGTGTGTGTGTGTGTCCATAAAGTGACTTCCTAACCCTGCTGGCCTGGAAGTCCAGCAGTTCATCTAAACAAAATGCACTTAGAGTAAAACAGACATAGATACGTTTATCCTACCATAAAACAATAAGACAAGGTACGACCTCTTCCCATGCTCCCAGGATGTGGGTGTGAAAACCAGAGTAATCTGAAATGCACACAACGTGTGTCTGCAGACTACTAAGGATCAAACCTCTATTAATCTACAACTAATTATAAAACTCTAAGCATATATGAGTAGATATTTCTAAGCATAAATGACAATCAACAATACAAAACCTAACACCAATTCTGTTTACATTATACAGCATCATTAGAAGACATAGCATAAATTTTCACTGCTATGCAGATGACACGCAGCTCTATCCATCCATGAAGCCAGGTAACACACACCAATTAGTTAAACTGCAGGAATGTCTTAAAGACATAAAGACCTGGATGGCCGCTAACTTTCTGCTTCTTAATTCAGATAAAACTGAGGTTATTGTACTCGGCCCTGAAAATATTAGAATTATGGTATCTAACCAGATTCTTACTCTGGATGGCATTACCTTGGCCTCCAGTAACACTGTGAGGAACCTTGGAGTCATTTTTGACCACACTGAAAAAAAGAGGCTGTTAGATTTACTTGATTCAATAATGGACATTGGTTGCACACAGATGTTTTGCTTTGGCAGCAACTTAAAAAAATTAGTTAAATCAACACAAGTCATCCATATTCAATCAACCTGTGCACTATGTGTTGCTACAATGTGAATGAAACATGTTTGGATGAAGTAATTTCAGCCCTTTGAATATTTGATCCTTCATAATTTTCTCACCTCAGTCCAACACCATTCAGTAACTTTCACTTTACTGTATAATTCTGCAGATTCTGACCGAAATCTGCAACTATCCTTTGAAGCACCACTCCTCTCTAAAACAGCAATAAGGATAATTATTAGGTTATCTACATTATTATGTAAATAACAAAATAACTTAAAGCAAAAATTGGGAAACGTAAAGTCCGAAGTCTTTATATTAAGGGCCATCAGTCAAACAATATTGTTTGCTCTGGGTCTAAACAGAACACGTTGTGTGTGACATCTTATTTTGCGCATGCAGGCCTCTTTGAGGGTTCACACTAGAGCGCGTTTGCTGTCGCATTTTATTTGTAGTGTGAACAAGCAGACAAAAAAATCGGATTTGATCAAAAAATCGGAATTGAACATTAAGACCTGCAGTGTGAACGTAGCCTAAACAAATCATGTTATATTAATCCATCTTGATTGTGTTGTTTCAACACGATATATGTTTGTAAGTGTAACATAATATTAACATGAACATCCAATTAATGTGAATTTTAATTCAACCAACATGTTTGTACCAAGTTAGTCCAATTAAATTAATCTAAATTCATGTTATATTGTTTAAACACTTTGGCACATCAAAAGTCAGTCTTGTTACATTAACTAGCAAAATATTTGTTTGTTACACCAATGGTAATCTTGTTGAATAAACAAATGTAACTAATGTCTGTAGTACATGTTGTCTTCATATTACATAATGTTCCCCCCAAAATCCAACAGATTTGCAACAACTTCCAATCCATCAATCCTCTTATCGTCATTTGGGCTGTGTGAGTACAAGAAAATAATGATTAGAATATAATGTGTTAAATTTGTTTAGATCACAGTAATAAGGAAGGATTTGTCTCTGTGTTTCAGTTTGGTTTAGCTGTGGCCTGAGAGTGTGTAATTCTTTAGAGAGAAAGGAATTTATGGACACTGGGGGTCTGGTGTCATAAATAAAAGGAGTCAGGAAGCTACAGTTGGGGGTTGCTGATGCTGATGCTTGTATCTTTAATAAAAACTCATAATTGCCATAACTTAGAAGCAGGCTTGCAGGAGACTCTCCACCTTATCTGTAAATGTAAGACAATGGCCCAGTGAATGCAGAGTGGGGGTCTCAATATTTGTAATATGTTATTTCTGTTTTGTATGTTGTGTAGAGGAATTTGGTTTAACTTGGGTGAGATTACTTTTATGACCCCCAGGAAGTACGTATACAGAGAAACACACAAACAGTGCTTTGACTGTTACGATGCACCCACACTTACATGCACATTCACTCACATGCACACACATACCAGGTATCCGCACACAGTCATTCACGTGCACTCACATAGGCACATGGGTACGCGCACACACAGGCACTCACGTGCTCGTGCACACAGACACAGACACAGAGTTTGGAGCACTCTGTGGGGGTTTTATGATAGGGCTGCTACTATAAAGCTGGCTGTGACTAACGAAGAGGTGAAGATTTTGCAGAGGGACACCAGCCTCGTCTTCCCTTCTAGAAGTGCATGCTTAAATAAAGATGAATAAAGATTTTGTAAAAATGGCTACTGAGTTCCGGTGCCGCTTTCTGGATCCCTCGCGAATGAAAGAACCGGGGTAAAACTGATTTCGTAACAGTTTTGGTGCCGAAACCCTGGGATTCGCTCGAGGCCCAGAGAGGATGAATTGGCAGAGCTGAGATCGTGAAACGAGGTGAACAGAGAGCTAGCTCACATGATTAAAAGGTAAGCACCACCTGTTTATTTTCGAAGTGTGCATATTGTTTAAAGCCTAAATTATCTGTTCGCTAAGTTGAGCGTATCTCAGTGTAAATTCACTCAGTAGAAAAAGGCGGCTAGGGTCCGTCTCAGTGCGTTAAAGCAAGAGACTTTTGTTAAGAACTTCAGGTTGATGTTTAGCGCCCCGTAAGAGAATCTCTGTGCGTTAAAGCAGGAGGTGCTTGTTACGGATTAATAGAATCGGTGTTTTATCCGAGGCGGTGTGTGATCCGTCTTAGTTATTAGGAAAAAGTGGCGGTGTGTGATCTGTCCTCCGTGCATTAAAGCAGGAAACGTGTTACTATTAGTTAGAAAGCGGGGTTTAAGGCCTCGTCGCCGGCTGAGGGCCGTGTGTGCTTTGAGTTTGGCAACTCAACCCATCTTCGGACGCGGCGTTGGGACCTGTGGGACAGGAGCCGGGGTGGTGACCTGGGCACTGGGGGCGCCTTAAATAACTAAAGCCTAGGTGTGGGATCCTAGTCGCGGTTGATAACCTGACTGCAGTGTGTGTAGACCGCGTAGTGTGTGTGAAAGCGCCGTTAGAGTCGGCGTCTCGTCTGAAGTACGGGAGTCAATTAAAGTAACAAAAACAATTTGGGTCTAAAAGTGTGTGTTTGTGGTGTGCAGAAATCGCGGCAGGAGGCCGTGTGGCGAATTGTTGCAAACTGTGAAGTCAATTGGGGGGTTTAATTTGGTTTTATTTTTTATGGGGAAGAGAAACTGCGGTATCCAGTCCGTGGCGCAGTTTGAATGATTCGTGAAGCAAATGTCGTGCGATCTGAAGATCGTGAGCCTAATTGTCCTTGATAGGTTGAGGTGTACAAGAGCGGACGGCACCCGCTCTTTGTTCTGATCAGGGCGTTGTCCTGAATCAGCAGAGGTGTCTTGCAGAAAGTTTGAATGGGACTGCGAGAAGCATGAGGTGTGTATGAGCCAGCCCCAGGGGGCGGGTTCACAGGTGGAACAAAGGAGGAGCAAAATGTGTGTGTGTGTGAGTGAGAGAGGAAGAAAGGTGGGGGCGAGTGACCAGCCTGTGAGTGTGTGTGAATTACTTGATGGCAAAATGGGAGACAAATCAGATTAGTTGATTTTCTGTGAAATAATAATAGTTAAGAAATCAAAGTGATCAATTAGGAGAAAATGAACTAAAGTAATTAAAGAAAAACTAAACAGTGGATTAGTGTTAAGGTAATGATAAATAAATTGATAAAATTAACAGTGACATTTAAAGGTGACCAAGTATTCAAGGATGAATGGAGAATTTGTTTGCTAACTGTATGAGAGCTGTTGGGGTGAAAGGAAAATGAGGTTGGAGGAGTGAGTTAACAGGTTAATGTGTGGGTGTAAAACAATGGGTTAAAAAAAAAAGATTCTGGTTTGACCAACCAGTGATCAGACAATAAATTTAGTTATTAATATAGTAAACTAGGAGATGCTTTCTGCTAGATTGGTGCAGCACAAGTAATTTACAGTATGAGGGAAATTTTATTTTGGTGATAACATTTTGAACTTTCATGTCTGTTGTCCTGTCATCTTAGTGGGTTAATAGCTGATATGCAAATTAGTTGATCGTTCTTAGATTAACGACAGGTGACTGAATTCTAGCACGAGTGAATGAGATGTGTTGGAGTTTGTTGGAGTGGAGACTCTAAAACACTGAGTTTCCTGTTGTGATGTGCGAGTGAATCCTGCACCCAGATACACAACTCTGAATACATGAGAACAAACTTCTTTTGTGAAATGCATGACAATATGTCACATGTTTTATGATGACAGGGAAAGAGGAAAACTAAATAAAATATGTGGCCCAAGTGAGTAAAAAGCACAAACCTGGGGAAACAAACTGATTGCTTAAGTTGGAAAATTGTGAAGGGATCTGAAACACTGCAAAAAGAAATATATACAAAATCACACACACAAGCAGGACATGCATTAACCCTACTAACACAAACACAAGAGAGCTCATGAAGATTAGACAGCATCTTGAGCATGTGAGTCTGTTTATCATCTTGTCCAAGTCACCTCATGTGATGCAAAGACCAGTGGACTCATAGCACATTAGTTAAAGATGATCAATTAATAGCAGAGAGGTGTGTAGGAAAGGCAGCTTTAAGCACATGCCTGCTGGAGATGCAGCTCCACAGACATCCATTAAACCTGCCTAATAACACAAACACACATGCAATGAAAATCAGCTTGTTATCTCTCATCAGTGTTAAAATAGTGTCAATTTAATAGACACTTGTTATTAAATGACAGTTGACTCTCTAGGTTGCAGGACAACATTTTAATTTTTGTGGGAGAAAAAAGAGAAAGAAAATAATGAAAACAAAGAAAAATAAAAAGTGTGGAAGTGTGAGTGGGAAATTGTCTCCAACTGGTGGAAGCAGTGACACTACAGGTCACCTTCTTCCCCTGCTGGACACAAAAGAAAACATAATTTGGAGTGTTGTGGGTGAAAATAATTAACAACAACATCAAGAAGATTTTTGTGTTTGCGGTTAAGAACAAGTAAAATTTCATTCTCGGGGTTTAAAGTCAGTAGAGTTCAAAACAAAGTAAGTGGAGATCTGTTGCTTTAGGAGTGATGAAAACATATGCAGTCACACTGAATAATGAAAGTCTCTCAGTCTGTCGTTTACAGGTGGGGAACGGACCTGGATCAATTCTCCACGGGCAGCAGTCGCAAGAAAATTATAGGTTAAGATCATTAGAAATAAAAAATAGAAACACCCAGCCAGAATTTTTGGCCGAATTGTTTTGCAGCTTCCCGTCCTCATCCTGAAAAAGCAAGCTCCAAGGAAGCTAATCTCTCCCTGAAGACACAGAGTGCAGTTCCAGAAGCACGAGGATGAACATTAACAGTGGACAGCAGTCCAAGAGACAATACCAGAGACCTGAGCAGAGAGGTCCAGCAGCACTTTGGGCAAACGGCATCAGAAAGAGAAGATCCATCATCTTGATTGGATGAATGTAGATGCGTTTCCAGCAAGCTGCAACTTCACGGTGTGTGAAGGACTTTTGAGAAGATTGTTGGACTTTGACATTTGCCATGTTTGGAGCAAGATGGCAATGAAAGAGACAGTGGGAGCATACAAGGGACAAAGCTGAAGAGAACTGACTGCCATTGGACGGCAAAGTGGGAGAGGAGAAAGGAGCAGGTGAGGACAGAGGAATGCTGTTTTAGTCTAACTGGAAAGACAACACCACACATGCACCTGATATGCACTACAGAGGATATAAAATCATACATAAAGTGTCACACATCAAAAGAGGGTATTTGTAGAAGGGGTTAATAACACACAGCGTGGTTGCCGATGGCAACCTGCAAGCATTTGGGGTTTAGCTGTGCCGGACTATGACAGAGATTTTCATTTAGATGTTTCTGAAACAAAACTTGGAGTGAATGGAGTTTTGTTTCAGAAAAAGGGGGAAGGTACATAAAAGGACACACAGAAATAGAAAATGTATTAACCCGATAAACACACACAATGAAGCTCATTAAGATCAAACACAATTTTAAGTAGGCAATACTGTTACCATCATCCTGTCTGGTTTATTGAGTGGGTTGAGAAGTGATTCATTGACAACTAAATTAGTATTATTTTGGGGAACATGATAACAGGGGTGAACAGAATCTTGCAGTCAGAGTTTAAATAAATAAAACTAGCAGATTTTTTGTTTTTTGTTTTGTTTTGTTTTTTGTTCCTGATCTATGGCGAAGGTTGTACCATGGCACCAAGTTTTAGATTTGGTGTGTTTTCACCCATTAGAAAAAGAATATTCTGGGACAAGTCCTAAGACCAGGCTTCTGTATTTTTATTTAATTTTGTTTTTAATTTTGATCTGTTATTTTTATTTTCATTTTGTTTTTGGAGAGTGCACTGGGAGTTTTGTTTGACAGTTTTGTTTGTTATTTTATTTTATTTTATTTTTTGTTTTGAACAAGTCCACTGACTTGTGTTTGTGAATTTCTTTTCTTTAAGCAGATCTGCACGATGGGAATTAAAAGTGTTTTACAACATGTCGAGAAAACCGTTGCAAGTGAGTTTCTCCAAAAAATTACAATTGGGCTCTGGAGAAAGCCGCTTATTTGGGACAATTAGAAAATGAGAGTCCCTGCCAAAAAGGATTCACCGAGATAATCCATCTAAAGTTCTTTTTCTTTTTTGAAATGACGTCATTTTGCTGTGGGTGGAAACGAAATGCGACGATCGATTCCACTACCAGCAAAGAATGAATGAATGCATAAATGAATGAATGAATGAGTGGAAAAACTGACTGACTGGTAAAAGCTGACAAAACTGACAAGATTTGACCACTACTCAAGGTTAACCTCCACCTAGACAGGACAAAAGGGTGGATGAATTTATGTGTGTTTCTTATATTGGAGCAGGAAGATGACAGCAGCATCCTAGGTTGCGTGACGATTTAACCTTTAAATGCCATTTTCTGTGTTTGTCAATATATTAGGGGTGTGTTATTCATGGGTTTGTGCGCAGCGTTAACATTTACATTTCCTTTCTACAGCAGGATTAACTTTATGACCTTTTTTATAGCACCTCTGGAACCTGTCAACCTGCGCCTGACCATCAGGATGATCCATGTGTGTCGTTAATGTTTGTTTTTCTAAGAGTGCATGTAGAGGATTCAGCAGAAAACAGACAAGTGACATGAGAAAACAAATAAGAGATGCAGTGTTAATGGAATAGTTGAATATGGGCTCATTAGCTGGCCACTACTGAGCTCATAGTAAGTGGAGTGACATTGTTTAAGGAACAGTGATGGGAATAACGGCGTTACGTTTTTCAGTAACGAGTAATCTAACTAATTACTATTCCTATCGTTACAACGGCGTTACAGTTACTAACAAAGAAACGCGGTCCGTTACTATTTTTCAACAAACAGACGGTTGACGCTGTGTTCAGCTTACCGCATCTTCTGGACGCTACAGCTTTAAGCAGCTGCGCGCTCCCGCGGACGCTAATCACGAGCACTGTCCAGCACAACACCTGGAGCTCAGGGGGCAAAACAATCGCATGAGTGCTGCTGTTTGACTGAGGAAGAATAAAGTAGTCGTGGTAAGCCAATCACATGACCACTTAAAGACAAAGCAACAAGGTGATATATACCAGTTTATAAATTGTGTCGATAGGCCACGTAAAACCAGAGTCATGATAAACAAAATATACGCGGCGTTTTTCCCTCAATAGTTTCGCCACGTTAGCGCTAGCAAGCACTCTCTGCTTATGAGCAAAACAAAAAAAAAGTTTTAGGAGCGACGGCGAGAGAGAGAGAGAGCAGGAAAAGAGAGCGAGCGAGTTTTGAGATTTGTGACGTTTAGCGTGTTTGGAGTGTGTAGTTAATGTGTTGTCTTGTGTAGTTAGTGTGTAGTGTTGTGTATAGTTTTGTGTTGTGTGTCAGAACAATGAGGCGACTGCTGTCTCCAGGTAGAAACAGGAGTGATACACCTGCTGCGGTCAGACCTGCAGGTATCAGGCTGTGATGTTCTCCTTTGTAGTGGACAGAAATTATGTTTTGGAGTGGCACAAATAATTTGTGTGGCATCTTATTGAATGCAGAACAGCTGATTGTTCTGTAAATAGTTTGAAATGGTTATTTTAAAAAAGGGTAAAAGGTAAATGGCTGCAAATAACTTTGTTGTTTGCAAAACTTGTGCATAGGATTTTAAAATTGACAATTGATATTTGCATTTGAAGTTATGAAATATGATTCATTAAACATGTTTATGGTTGTTACAGTTAAAAATATAACTTTTTCTACTCTGATTTTATGTTTTTTGTTTGATTTTAGATCAATTCTGGTTATACAGTATGAGAACAAAATGAGAACATAACTGTAAATTCAGGCACGTGAGGTTGCGCTAAAAAGAATGATACCAAACAAGGCAAAGTAAATAGTTTTTAAAGGTAAAATGTGGAGGGAAAGTCAAGAGTAGTAAAAAAATGGCCAATTATACTCTGGACGCCAGAGGGTTAAACGTTCTTTGTTTTTTTTTAAAGTAACGCAATAGTTACTTTTCCAAGTAATTAATTACTTTTAGAATATTGTAACTGAGTTACTAACTCAGTTACTTTTTGAAGAAGTAACTAGTAACTATAATTGAATTACTATTTCAAAGTAACTTGCCCAACACTGTTAAGGAAAGTCACCGATTAAATTGTGGAATAAATTGGGATGATTCATGATTTGGGACAGATTATGGTAATAATAGTGATTTGATGATTTGAGAAAATCTGCACATGATACTTGTCTTTTATGCTGAATACTTTATTACTCTTATAGTTGGTAGAAAATGTGAAGTTTGATTTAACAGACGTTGTCTTCCAGGATACAAGCTCCAGGTGGAGCTGGGAGTTAAATAGGCTAAACATGTAACTGCAGACTAATGTTTTTTACACAGGGTTACAGGTTGGAGTGAAGCTGCTCCAAGTGTGAAACCCTGGAGATTGTTTTAGGGAGACTGTGCAACATTCTTGTACATGTCTCATTGGGGAGTTGACACATGGCGGAAGCCATGTGGCGAGAGGAGTGTTATTTTAATTTGCAGATGTCGTGAGGTGCCATGACGAGAAGGAGCGACTGAGGAGAACGTCCACAAGATGGGAGCTGAGGCCAGGAGAGAGTCCTCAGGAGAATCAGAGATCACCTTCAGCACAGCAGACATCGTAAAGGAGATCGTTATGAGGAGACTCTGCACAGCAAAATATTAAATAAAATGAAAGAGTGTCGACGTTGACGTTGAGGAAGACAGCTAAGGTGTACGACGTGCTCTGCCTTAAAATCTTCAGCAGCGTTGGAACGTGAGAATCAAGAGATGGAGGGAGCGTGCCAAGCTCCAAAAGTGACAGCGCAGAGAAAGTCCAGCTGAAAGGAACGGCGAGATCTGGCACCACGGGAACCAGTGTGCGGTGGCGGAAGAGCCTAGGAGGTCGGAAAGGCTCTTGGCAAGAAAGGGGGACTCGTTTGAGACCCCCTACATGGATCCCAGTACAGGGACAGAATAAATCCCTGATCCATGCAACGACTGAAGGGTAGTCCACCCCGGTAGTTGAAGAAAGAAGAGAAGCAGATAATCACCCGACTCAGAAGATTGAAAGATCGACATCAAATTACTCCATCACAGGTCACGGTGAAGCAAACCAAACACAGACGACATGATGCTACTTTTGGGAAATGGGGAGAGCTTAGATGAACACATTTTTAGTAACAGATTTAGAGTATTGTTGATCTGCCATGGGGCAGATCAAAAGAGGGATTTGTGAGTACAAGAAAATACTGATTAGAATATAATGTGTTAAATTTGTTTAGATCACAGTAATAAGGAAGGATTTGTCTCTGTGTTTCAGTTTGGTTTAGCTGTGGCCTGAGAGTGTGTAATTCTTTAGAGAGAAAGGAATTTATGGACACTGGGGTCTGGTGTCATAAATAAAAGGAGTCAGGAAGCTACAGTTGGGGTTGCTGATGCTGATGCTTGTATCTTTAATAAAACTCATAATTGCCATAACTTAGAAGCAGGCTTGCAGGAGACTCTCCACCTTATCTGTAAATGTAAGACAATGGCCCAGTGAATGCAGAGTGGGGGTCTCAATATTTGTGATATGTTATTTCTGTTTTGTATGTTGTGTAGAGGAATTTGGTTTAACTTGGGTGAGATTACTTTTATGACCCCCAGGAAGTACGTATACAGAGACACACACAAACAGTGCTTTGACTGTTACGACGCACCCACACCGACATGCACATTCACTCACATGCACACACATACCAGGTATCCGCACACAGTCATTCACGTGCACTCACATAGGCACATGGGTACGCGCACACACAGGCACTCACGTGCTCGTGCACACAGACACAGACACAGAGTTTGGAGCACTCTGTGGGGGTTTTATGATAGGGCTGCTACTATAAAGCTGGCTGTGACTAACGAAGAGGTGAAGATTTTGCAGAGGGACACCAGCCTCGTCTTCCCTTCTAGAAGTGCATGCTTAAATAAAGATGAATAAAGATTTTGTAAAAATGGCTACTGAGTTCCGGTGCCGCTTTCTGGATCCCTCGCGAATGAAAGAACTGGGGTAAAACTGATTTCGTAACAGCTGCTGAGGGGGGGATGGCATAACCCAGAAGTGATAGGGGCAGGGTACATCCTAGACAGCTCACCAGTCTATCACATAGAGACAAGCAACTCTTTGCACTGCATGACTTTTAACTGTAGAGGAAACCTGAGAAAACCCATTACACACTTCGCCAGATTGTGGATTTGGACCCAGGACCTTCTTGCTCTGAGTCAACAGCACTAACCACCATGCCACTGATCTGTCAATCAAAGCAATGCTTGATGCAGAATTGTCTTTAGGTTTTCGTCCTTGACAGGTTAAAGCACAGTAAATAGCAACAGCATACACATGGTGTGTTTATGGTCGTCTGCCTCTTATAAATCCAGTGATTTTGTGGTGTGGAATCTCGTGTGATCCTGTGAATGTCATGAGTGCAGGCAACTAACCACTCTGCCTAGATTGTATCATGTCATCTGAACGAGAACAAACAAAGTTGTTGAATTTCATGCAGATCCAACATGATTTAATTGCCTTCACCCCAGGGGCGGATCTAGAGAAATTTTCTTAGGGTGGCATGAGGGTGGCAAGAAATCAAATGGGGTGGCAAAATCGAAGCCCTTTTTTCATACACATATGCAGGTGGTTATACATGGTTAAAATAATTCAAATGCAGTAAGCATACACGTTTTTCATAAAAATAAAGTCTATAACTAAATTATTGTCTGTAGCCCACATAATTAAACACTTTAATTACATAAAACATGTGAGTTTTGATGCTATGTACTGTATAGCCTGTATGATAAATAAATATGTAGCCCAATAAGTATAAAATCCAGAAAGCTACAAAACATGGTGCGGTTCATTTACCAACGCAAGTCTAACTTAAGTTTTACTGTTTTTTGTTAGAAAACAATCACATTGTTAGATGCTTAAATTACACAAAATGTCAGAAATCTGCACTGTCATGAACAAAAATTTTAACCTAATTTTTCATGATAAGTTGGATTAATCCTCTGAGGTCTGAAATACAACCGACCATTTTTGACTCCTTTTGAGTTTACGTTTGTATTTCACCCTCAAATTGTTTCATTTTTTCCTCCTTGCCTTGTTTGGTTTCATTCTTTTCAGCTCAACTGAATTTAGTTGTTTTCACTGACATACTGCATTAGTCTTACTGATCTGAAATCACACAAAGAACTTACAATCCTAGTAGTATTTTTTACTGTAAAAAAAAAACCACAGACATGTTGAGTAAATTTTTATAACTTGAAATGCAAATATAAAATGTTCATTTTGTAAACATATACAACTATTTATCTAAAAATGCAGCCAATACACCTGCCGTTTGTTTTTTTTTTCATTTTGTATTAGAATTAAAAAATATTACTAAAACTAAAATGAGAGAACAATCAGCTTTCGCAATAAGATGCCCCACAAATGATGTGTGCCAGTAAAAAATAAGTTTGTCCACCAAAAGACAGAGGAGAACAGCACAGGGACAAACCTGCAGGCCTGACAACAGGAGGTGTATCACTCCGCTGGGTTTCTACTTAGTGACTGTGTTTATACTGCAATGTGCCTTTGTGACATTCATTAGTGCCCTCACTGACACACAAAACGAAATGACTACACAACAGAACAACTACACAACACAACACAACAGTATACACTCCACACTAAACATCACAAATCTCCCACATCTAAACTCTCTCTCTCTCTCTCGCTCTGTCTCGCTGCCGTTACCGTCACTCCCAAACTCTCCCCTCTTCCTAAACAACCAAATCCCACGTGTTGACTTTTTTTTTTTAAGTTGGTTGGCATGGTACATTTTTCCACCGATAGGAAAGAGGTGGCTTTTTTTTCCTTTCTTTACTGTTTTCGCGCTTTCCTTAGAAAACACTTAAAACACACACACACAAAAACGTGATGACAGTATTTAGAAAAAAGCGTGGCTTATATATATGATCATAACTCTGGATTTACTGGCCTGTAAATAACATTTTAAAAACTTTGAAGTCCGAACTTCCAATGTGGGCTGAAATAGAGGCTCAGCGTGGCTGCAGCTTGTTGCTATGTCAGCTTAAATCAGTCATGTGATTTGGAGGTGCAGCGTGGACCACAGAGGGTTAATAACACTCACCTTCCTTCCATTTCCAGAGTGTAACATCCAACCACCTGTGTAAAATCCGAAATTCTCATGGTGTTGTTCAAAATGTGCTCTGGCACAATCATAAGCATCGCTTGCTACTGAAAACAAGAAAAAAGCCGGTCCTGCTGCTATGGGCTGAACCATTTGTTAATGGTGGAGGGGGGGAACACTATTCAATATATTCAGTTTTAGCATTTTTATTCACTGCTGACTGTAACTACGCTCAAACTGTTAATGCTATCTTATTTTAATAAACAACACTGTCATATGCAAAACTGGGGTGGCACTTGGGGTGGCACCCCATGCCACCCTTCTAGATCCGCCCCTGGTTCACCCTAGAAACATGACATTATTTTGTTCAAATGACAAGCTAGACTTTTGTAAATGTAACAACAACCAAATTCCCTTTTATTGGATGTATAACCAGTTGATATTATGTTCTAGTATCAAATACTCATTTTTTTAATGGAAGCTGTTTAACAAATTGTATTGCTCAGAAATGTCAGAAAGGTAAATTTCTAAACTGACATTACATCTTCACTGAAATATAAATCAGCAGTTAAGGATTGTCAGTTTTTCAGTGTTTTGTCAACTCAATGACAGCATAGGAATGAGACCTTATAGCACAGGGGCCTGTTCTTCGTACCTCGCTAAGTAAGTTAGCCGGATTTGAATGTTGACGATTTGGCGTGATCTTGGATCGTTCGGTTCTCCGAAGCTCATCTGGGACTTGCTGTCATAGCAACAGAGCCGTAAGAGTAAGCCTGCTCGGGAGCAGGTTTACTTTATGTAAACAGGATTAGATCGCGGCCACTCAGGTATGTCCGCTGCAGTTATATGAAAGCAACAGCGATATTTCGCCACTGTTTTACCATAAATAAATATTATCAGTGTAACTAAAGATAATGCAGCATTTGATTCTTTTATTGATTTCATACAGATACATACAGGTCATTTCCGAAAAAAAGGGAAATGTACTATTAATCATTCTATTACATGTAGTAGATCATGTCAGATGTAATTCATAGTTTAGAGTAGTAATAGTAAATTACTACGTGCAATCAAGATGAGAGACCACGGCTATAAAAGCGAAGGTGGATTTGGGAAGTCTGTCGCAGCCATGTCCTGTCCGTTTGTACGCGAGCAAGGAAGGTGCAAGATTGACAAGGAGGGTTTACAGAATTTAGAGGATATTGCGGGATAGACGGGATCCTTTAGCTCAGCGCGACGGTGTGCTCATAGAGAGATATCGATTCTCCCGAGAGGGTATTATTTTCTCTCTCTCTCTCTCTCTCTCTCTCTCTCTCTCTAGATATAGATATCTATATATATATATATATATATACACACACTTACTGTACTGTATATACTTACTCCCGACTTACTGTGCATGCTTCAGTCACCCCTTGCATGGGAACAGGTAAAAGCGATGGTGTGTTATGTCAAACTACACACAAAAAACCCCACAATGTCAATAAATGTCACAGTACAAAAAGGGGTGTGCCGAGGGGGTGCAGGACCACCACCTGTCTTTATTTGCTCTGCCCTTTTCTTGGTTGCTGTTATAAACAAACAAACAGATTATTTCAGGGTCTCATGTCATAGACTAAAAGCAATATAAGTGATAAATATTACCATTCTGTGGAATATTCTTATATTTCACTTTTACTTTTTCCCATGTTCTAGTGGGTCCTGTTGTGGCTCTAATGTGAAAGAGGATATAATGTAATATAATATAATGTGGTATAATATAATATCACATGATATAATGTAATATCATGGATCAACTTTCTGCCAGCCCTCTCTCCTTGCTTTCGCAGCCTTTGCAGTGTTCTCCTGCGTTTTAATTAAACTCTGAAACTCCTGATATCCCTCAATCAAGAGTTCTTGGTCTGCTGCCGTGAAATACTGAGCGCGCTCCTTCGACATCTTCGCCGACCAATCACAGGGTTGCCGATCAATGTTTCTACTATCGATGCGTAGCCCCTTTTAAGCCACCCAGTGATCTCAGATTACTTCATCCAGCTGTACTAATCATCAACAACAGGTGCATTCGGAGAACCGGATTAGCGAGCTCACGGTTAGCGCGATGATTTGATCTTGGATGTGTCATTTGATCTTGGATGTAGTAAGCGAGGTACGAAGAACAGGCCCCAGGTTACCATCTTGAAAGAGAACAATACAAAACATTCTGCTTAAGATGTCAAGATCAAATTAACAATTATAAATGTAAATAATTTGACATAATGTTAGTAACCATCAACACTAAAATAAAATAATTGGATTGGCAAACACCTTCCTATTAACATTATCATTAACATTATGCATTTTAGCACAATTACTAACAAAAGAAAATAAAAATACCACTTGCATGTCACAACCTTTATTGAAGAGCCACAGAGATAACAGTGATACAGTGAATGTCAAAAAGTCCAGCACTGATCATACTGCGATATCTTGGTTCAACACATGAAACCATCAAAGCAATCTTACACCAACTGAATTAAACCTAAAATGCTGTTTCACACAGCCATGATGAGACTACTTAGGCTGAACAACTACATTTCTTCACCTTCGAAAACAAATAAACCAAAATGTAAAACTGATGCCAATTAGAAACTTGTACAGAGAGCAAAAAGGAAAAGAAAAAAACAAAACAGGCCCTGTTCACATGGCAGTTACAAAATACACAACAATGATTTGTCTTGGAAATTGAATGTCCAAAATGCAGGAGAACCAGTGAGAGAGCTAAATGCACAGCAACAGTGAACATTGCTTACATGAGCAGTTTTGTCTTAAAGTTTTGCGCTTTTCTTGAGAGTTCAGTTGCATCCAATCCCATTACCACCTTCTGAATCACCTCAAAGGTGTAGCGGAGCTGTGATGGGTAACTCATGTTGACAGAGTAAAGCAGTCCGAAAAGCATGGCTACTGCAATGGCCACATTATCCAGATCGTTAAGAACCACCACACCCTCGATGATGATGCCAACATCAAAAGAGTAATTGCCTGGTGTGTCTCTGGAGACATAGATGCCCACTGTTGTTTTCTCTGTGGCACTCAGTGCAGTGGCCTCAGTCATATCCTGGTTAAAGATAAAACATTTCTTTAAGCACAACTTGTATTTCACATGAAGGGCATTCAAGCTCTGCATTAGTTTTTTGTTAGACAGACACTGGCCCACCAGCAAGCCAGGTTAGGTCACTCAGAAGATTTTAGATGTTCTTTCAGCCTCACAGCTGGGCAAATTTTGTTCCTCAGACAAAAGCTGATGCAAAGATTGATTTCTCCTCTTCATTTTTCTGGAAGTTGTTTGTATATTCCTGGATGATTTTCATGATAAACCTGGACCTGTTACACTCCAGGGCTGCATCCCAGTCCCAATTCTGGCCTTTTCAGACAGCACAAATGAATGAATTCAAATTCTATTTGTAACATACACTGTACAATATATAGTGAACTGCTTGTGTCCAAGCTGCGGACAGGCTGCAGACGTGGCCATGCCATTCCACGGCTTGGTTTTAGCAAGGGGGGGTGTAGCCACAACCCTTACTGGATACCGGGTGGGAACAAACTTGTGACACCCGCTCCAAGGGTGTGTACCCTTCCCACCAGAATCTTCCTTCTTTCACTAGAATCCCAGGTTTGAGGTGTATCACACTAATGTGACCCCAATTGTGAGAGGAACAATACTTTTTTCACTTTGCGGGAGAGGTGTCATATGGATGTTTTTCAACTTTCATAATAGGGGGCTAAGGAGAACAAGTGGAATGTTTGGACCCCATATGTGACAAGTTTAACATTTTGTTTTAATCTCAGTATTGGAATCCCTCTGCCAAATTATTAAAGAGGACTACTGGGCCAGCCTAGTCCAAGGATAAATTTATGGTTAACTGAATACATTTTGAAATGTTGCAAAGCCACAATCTACTCATACAACACTCACCATGTACTCCTGCACCAAGATGTCAGGATTTTCATTCAGATAGACGCATAGTCCTTTGATTAGGGACTCCCTACGAGCAACAATGTCATCCTTAAGAATCATGAAAAAGAAAATAGAGATATGTGAACTCAAACTTTTCAGTAGCACAGAGGAAATGATGATGATCAAATGACGATCAAAGACAAAAACTCTTGAGGTTTTTTTTACCAGTCATCAAAAGCCATTAAAAATTCTTACTGTCATCATGGCAGCTATATCCTTTAGCTTTTTGCCCTGCTGCCCTGATCTCTTTGCAAACACTTTTAGCAGACTTTCAGAGAGATAGTCAAGCTGGGACAGAAACCTTGACTGTAAAGGCATGGTTGTGATGCGCTTGAACTCTGCATTTATCTGAAACGAAATTAAATTATTTTCAATTCAATTCAATTCAGTTCACTTTTATTTATGTTGCGCCAAATCACAACAGCAGTCGCCTCAAGGCACTTTATATTGTACAGTAGATCGTACAATAATGGCAGGTACTGGGCATGATAAGTCATCTGGGCTATGCTATGCACACATCCTAATGAAGTCATTACCTTTACACATCAACACATCTATGACACAACTAGTTAAGGGATTTTTCTATTGTTATTCTCCTTTCAGCACTTACATTACCTCTGCTGGATGAAAAAGAGCCGGCCATCTCTCTTGTACATTGCAGATCATGGGAGCATCAAAAATGACTTCTTGTCTTCTCAGTGCAAATGTTCTGTTCATTTTACCCATAACTGTCTCTCTGTTGTTGCGCTTCTTCACATTTGAAAGGAGTTCGACCCTCATCTTCTCAAGGGACTGTTCACTTTCTCCGAGTGGAAGAGAGGGGCAGTAATCCACTTCACCCCTCTTTGGTCGCTTAACATCAAAGGCAGGGGAACATTTCTCTGGTGGCTTATTTTTCAAGGAATTCACACATAGTTCAGGACATCCTACTTTCCGGAGATGTGTGCAGTAGTTTGCTAACTTGTATTTGAGGCTCATCTTCCATCCCGCATAGCCACTGGGTGAGCCTTTTTCTTTCAAACATGGATGCTTCAGGATAAGGGCCTCTGCAACTTGGTCAAACTTACTGTCTGTGGGGTAGACTGTGTGCTTGACTACCTCCTGGATTAGACCCTGCAAAATGTCGGACTTTAGCTTTGGATCAGGGATCAGCAGCATACCATTTTCTTTAAATGCTACATGGGCCTTCGCAAGCTTAATTTCCGCATCATATATGAAACGGGGAATGCAAAACAAATCTGGCCATGAAGACCGTGATGATGTAGACTCTGGAGATGAAAGACTCACAGTGCTGTCACCACATGTAGATGTGTCATCAGGAGCACTGGTTGATGGAAAAGAAAACCTATCTTGACCTTGGTCTTGAGGTTGGCAGGATGTGTATACAATTTTGATTGTTTCTTTGTTTTATATTTCTGCCATTGAAGTTAAGTTCACAAACTCATTGCCAAAAAGTGTGTCCATGAACTGTAGTCGGAAGGGTTCCATTATTTTGCACTGAGTCTTTATTTCAGCCTCCAGTTCAGTGACAGTTGAAGGCAGACCAGGAGAAACCATCACCCTCTGACTACTGTCTGGTCCAAGGATAACTCTGAGAATAGCTTGAGCTGTCATGGTCCTACTTCACTCTCTGTTGTGAAAGAATAGGAAAATGTCATTAGAATCAGTTTTACAACAAACCTTATCTTTTACCGTTACAACCCTTAATACATTTAAGGCAATGATAAGAAAATCTCACCACGGTGCAGTTAACACTGTTGAATAATGTAACTGAACAGTCAGTTTGCAAACTAATTCAAACACATGACCAAAATATGTTTGCAGTGCCTCGGAGTTAATTGTGACCAATTCTTTATTTAATGCAAACATTACATCATGACACACTAGACATTAAACTACATTTGGCTGTGATATGGAAAATATTCGCTCAGAAAATCAACCTACACCGGCAAAAAGTAGTGGCAGGCAGCAACTTACCGAAAAAAGTAGAGCTGGGCAGCTCGACTTGACTGGAATCTTCTTCTTCTTCTGTGTAGGGTTTATTGGCGGTTGGCAAACAGCAAAATGGTGCATTACCGCCACTAACTGGTGTGGAGTGTGGACCGAAATGACAAAAATAAAATAAAATAAAATAAAATAAAATATTCAAATTCTCCCGAACAAATGGGTTTGCCTTAAAAACCAAAATACAGCCTGATAACTTTCACTTATAGAGCTCATGCGAAATAAATCAAACAAGTCCAACTTCACTTTCATAACTTGACTGAAATGGCAACATTCCTCACCCACGATAAAAAACAAGGCTAGATGAAATCATGCGCGATATCGTGAGATTTGGCACTGCTTCATTATTGACTTACTTCAATTGAACATGATATGAACAAATTAATGCACCCTCCCTGCAGATCATGTAGTTTCTACACTATTTAGTTACACCTAACTTTAAAACATGAGGCAGTTGTGTTAAATACACCCAAGATGATTACATAAATCCAAGAGTTGGCCAATCCCTTTTTTTCAGTGTACGTGAACCTGCGAGGCCACGAGCAACATTACAGGAGAACGGTCGCTGCAGGACCCTTGGCAAGCACAGAGTGTGTGGCCTGCCCGACATGACCCCAGCAACTAGTCACTGCAGGAACTTTTCCATCGTGGATCGTGGCAACAGAAACCTGGGAGGCTGCCGACAAAGGCTCCCCACCACAAAGGTAACGAACACATATGGTACCACACGTAAGTACCACACACAAGCATGCACACAGTAAAAAGTGGAGATCCAACGATCACCAGTTTCACATCTGCAGCTGATTTATAGTTAAGCTGTTCTTACCCAGCAGGCAATGTAGAGTTCACATAGAGCCAGTGTGGGTGAGGGGACTCGCCCAGCTCTAATGCCCAAAGTCCAGGTGTTTTCCCTCTGTCCACTGACAAGAAACAAAGAGCTGAGCAGCCTTGCAGGTCAAATCTTACCAGTCACCTCAGTATGACAGCTCCCCCCTAGATCGTGGAACTTGACTGTGGTTGATGTTAGAAGCCTGGACAGTCAGCCCCAAGGGAATGTTATATTTAAAGGCCCGGAGTAACCTCTAAGAGCTGTTTATAATGAAATAATTAATATTCTTATATTTACCTTTAGTATTTCACAAAGGTTTAAGAAGGGTATGTCCACAATTTAGACTGTAATTACAGGATATTTTACTTTATTTGGCAGGAGTGAAGCAGAGGCAGAATTAAATGATAATAACAGTCACAAAATAATAAGCAAATCACATCAATCATAATTATCTCATTAACCTACTCTGAGCTAATGCTGATTTTGTCATTGTCTTTGGGATGAGAGAGGTTGGAGGAGAGAATGAGCAGATCTAGAGCTGAATTTTGTTTCATCTCAGTGTTTTGTGCTAATGGAAACAATCCAACAGGAAAGCAGGAATCCTTGAATATTCAATACTTCAGGAATACAGCGAGACCACAGATCTTCTCAGTGTTGGGAGAAGCTGCAATCCACCAGGAAAATGATGGAAGTCCAAACCTTTAGAATT
Organism: Oreochromis aureus; assembly: GCF_013358895.1. Classification (NCBI taxonomy): domain Eukaryota; kingdom Metazoa; phylum Chordata; class Actinopteri; order Cichliformes; family Cichlidae; genus Oreochromis; species Oreochromis aureus. The sequence continues at coordinate 33,579,125 of NC_052959.1, read as the reverse complement.
ATAATCCAACAGAGCAAAGATGATGATGATGATAAAAGATGAAGCCAAATCCATGTTGAATTTGTAAGTCCATTGTTTGGGCAGCTTCTTCATGTCTCTGGTGTCTCTGCTTGAATTTCCAATGGTGAATTTCTGGTATCCGATCATCTGAACTGATCATCTCACAGGACTGCTGGAAACAAACCCTGAACATCTCTGAGGCTCCAATTTATGCTCTGCCAAGTGCTCACTCACCCCACCTCTCCTCCCTCTGGTAGGTCGTCACCAATCACTGTTTACATAAGATCAGCAGTTATTTTCATAACTGAAACTACATTTATTATTTAGCATATTATTCAGGATTATATTTTGACTAAAAACAAAGATGATTTACTACTAGCACAAATCTGGGTCGAACACATGAGGCTGGATGTTAAATCCTTTTACCCCCTCAAAGATGTGATGACAGGGGAAAGCGACGGGGACTTCAGCCTCTGTCACATTTCTTCTGTCAGAAACCTTTTGTTTATTTAATGAGCTGAGATCAGATTTGTGATGGCCACTCTGATAACTTGATGTTGTTGCCCTTAAACCATTTTGCTACAGTTTGAAGTACAACTGTGTGTTTAACCCAAGTGTGTTTAAACTTCAAATTCAGCTCTTGAAGGTCTTCAGCTGCTCATGTTGCAGATCCACTGTGAGCTTCCAATGAAGCTGTTAGAAAAATCAAAGTGATGTTTCAGATTAGTCGATGAGCTCATTAGTTAATAACTGTGTAAGATGGTGTTATGGTCCCTGATCCTCTGCTGCCTACCCACCATCCATCTTTCCTCTCTCTGTTTTCTATCTTTGTCTCTCTGTGAGTGTGGCATTTGTGGTGTGTGTGATGTGTGTCAGTGGGGCTTGGCAGTTCTGGTGGTTCCTGCTCCTCCTCGGCTGGAGCACCTGCAGTAACTGATAATCAGTCCAGCACATCAGTTTGGAAGAATTTGACTCCATTTTTGACACAGAGCAGCTTTAATTCTGACATGTTGGATTTTCTCACATGAACTGCTCGCTTCCAGCTCTTTCACACCATTTTTGTTGGACTCTGTTGGACTTGGTTGTTCCAAAGCTCTATTTTTAACAGCAGGCATGGGCACTTTGTGTTCCTACTAGGCTGCTGGAGCTGATTGAGGCCACTCAATACAACACTGATGATTCCAGCAGACACATTTCAGGAACATCCCTGAAGCATCTCTTTGCTCCGCACCACTAAAAATAACTCTGACTCTATTTTTTACAGAAGCTCCATCAAGCTGCACAAAACAGAGGAAAATGTGCAGGACAGAAGAAACAGCAAAGGAAATCCTGTCTGTGTTGAAAATAGAAGAGCCTGTGCAGACCAACATGTTTCACTTCTAAAATACACCAGGTGTGGTTTGAAGGACGCAACAAAACCACATCAGAAAGACATCAGAGACTCATCACATCACTCGCTGGATTCACTGGATTATTTTTCTTTCACCATTATTTGGAACAAAGTGTGAGATTATTATGCTATCATATGTTACCTTATATCTGTAATCAAAGTAGTTGAATTAGGATACAGCTGTAGGACATATATTATCTTTTAGTTTAGACTGTGTGCTGTGTGAGTAGTCAAGTTCCCATCATACATTTGGGTTAGAAGAATATAATCATTACGTAGTTCATTAGATAAGTGTGCACCACTCTGTATCCTTGATCTGCTGTGAATGTGTTACACTGTTTCTTGACATGTTTTACTGCTGAATCATGAAGAGAATGTTGTGTGCAGAAGACCTTGTGTCTAAGTTTAGGAGAGACAGACCACATGCCATACCCCCACCGTCTTTAGAGCATGAAGACAGGGAGCCGAGGTCATAACTTAGGCGCCGTAAGAGAGAAAACATGTGAATGTTTAGGCTTTCACGACTAGGTGGGGGCGACTAGGAGCTATAAAAGGCTGAGTCACCCGTCACCATTTTGAGACATGCTGTGACCCTCTTCAAGCATCTCTCCCCATCATGATGGTTCTTATGCTCATAAGTGTTGAATTGTATGAAAATAAAATATTGTTGATTGAGCATGTATACACCGAGTATTGTCCCTCCTTCAGCCCAAAGATTAAAACAACTGGGAGTTTTTAACAAAAGATAAAAATTTGACTGGTTTGTGTCATTGTGGTGCTGCATGGCCCACTTTCTCCTGAGATTCAGGTCACAGACAGATGTTCTGATAGTTTTCTTTAGAATTTGCTGGTAAAATTCAAAATTGATTGTGTGATTAATGATGGTGAGCCAGACGGGCCAAACCATGATACTATCAGCAGCATGTTTCATTGTAGTGGTGGCATCATTGATGGGATAAATGGACTGGTGCTTATATAGTGATTTTCTATTTTCATGTGGACTAAAGTAGTGGACTGACCAACAGACTGACATTAACATCAGAGCCGTGCTGCTAGTGTGGCTAAAAGAAAAGAGAAGAAGAGACAGTCATGTTGATATGAACATTAGAGAAACACATCATGGAGCTGAAATATGATCCTGCTTCCTCATTTGGACTCATTCACCTCAGCTGACACATTCAACAGCGACAGGTTTTTGTAGCAGTCTGTCTCACTGTGGGAGGATATGACTACCCCATCTTTGGCTCTGGAACTAAACTGTCTGTAACAGGTAAGAACAAACATTTATTTTCCTTCAGTTGTTTTATTGAAGAAGCTGAAAATGTGTTTAAAGTCAGTTTCTGCTGCTTCAGGCTTTACATGTTAGTTTTTCATCATTAGTAGAGAATTCATCTGCAGCCATTGTTACGTAAGAAAAGCTCAATAATCTCTGAAAACATGTTGAAATCTCACTGAACAACTAAAGTTAGTCTTTATTTCTGCAAATATTAGTGATGTTACAAATATTTAGGATTTGATCATCTCAGTAATTCTGCACCATCTGCTGATTTTTCAACACAAGAGCATATTTGATGTTAAAATTAAATTAATATTGTTGTATAAATGTCTTGTATGGAAAATTTCATGTTGAAGAGTTAATTTATTTTAATAGTCAAACATTTATGTAGCTACATTAATGTGACTTTTAGTAAATAAAACAATTAAAACAGATATTTCATTATAAAACATGATATTGTTAAACCCAGATATGTATTTTCCGCATGTTTACATGTGAGCATAAATTTGTACATGGCAATTAAACATTAATATTATTTAAATTTACTTAATTTACTGATTTGAATATTTTGTACAAATATTTTTACATATTCTTTTTCAAATACTGTGGATTTTATATTTCCATACATTTAGTAATATATTCTAGAAAAAGCTTTTATTTGTAATTTAATTTTTACTTCATCATAATAGATGCTACAGTTTTTCAGTAATTCCGTTGTACATGTATAAGGAAAATAAATAGCTTTTCTTTTCTGTTCCATTCTTTGTATATGTAAAACAGGAAACATAAAACAAAATAATCAATGTAGTGCATTTACAATTTTTACAAAAAAAAACTGTACGAAGAAAAAAGTGAAAGGCAAATATGGACTGCATGATGAAATATAATAAAGACTTTGTAACAATTGAATTATGTGGAATTATAGTTATTTGCATTTTGGTGCAGTGTATTATGAAAAAATATAAATGAATTTTTGGAGAGAAGAGTCTCTCTGTTAGAAATCGTATTTAAGGACTAATAAGAAAAATACATTTTCACTTCCATAAAAAAATGTATATATTTTAAAATTCAACTGAGTTCAAACAATAAGAAACAAACACAAGAAAAATTAAACTGGAATGAATTGAATTTGATTTTAAAATAACGTTGAGTGTTCCACATGTGAGCCATGATGACATGAGGTGATGACTGTGTTTGATATGAAGCTGAATCCAGTGTATGTAGTGAACTTTGTATTGATGAGTAGTTTAGTGATCAGAGTCCATGTAGTTTCCAGGATCAGACTGAATGCAGTGCAGTGCTGGAAGCTGCTGCTGACTGTGTGAATGTGTGTCTGTGCTGCTTGTTGCTGCTGTCAAACTTCAGATGAGCAGGTAGTGAAGCCCGTGGTGAGCGTGTACCCAGCAGCATCCAGAGCCCACCTGGAGGGGAACAGCTCCCTGCTGTGTGTGGCCTCAGCCATGTTTCCTCCTCTGGTCCAGTTCTCCTGGAAAAGACAGAAGAAGAACGGCGGAGAAGCGGAGGAGCTGCCCCCTGCTGAGGGAGAGCAGCTGGAGCTCAGAGAGTCGGGACACAGCGCCTCCATCTTACTCCATCAGCAGGACACCAACACATATAAATACAGCTGCTGGGTGAAGCACGAGGGGGGCACAGTGGAGGCCCAAACACAACAAGGTAATGAAGGCTTGGTGACTGTGTTCAGCAGTGATTCAGCTTCATGTGGAGATGCTGTCAAAGAGAGCAGAGGAGCAGAGGACTGACATTTCTCACTGCAGCTCCAAACATTTGACTCCTTTTCTGTTTCAGAGGTTCCAGCTCCAGCAGCCTCCTGTCCTCCAGAGAGAGAGCCAGCAGACCTGCCAGCTCTGCAGCCAGCTGACTGTAAGATCACCTGCTGCCTCTCTGCATGGACAGCTCCAATGTCCAATGAGGGAACAAGTTTAGGGACTTAAAGTGTCACTAATTGATCAAATCTTCATCCAACAAGCTCTGATAAAGCCACTGTACACTAGCTGCTCAGCACCAAACAGCAGACAGACCATAATATGTCAGAGATCAGTTTGTTAGCTGCTTGTGGAGTTCTTCTGCCCCAAGTGGACACAAAACTACATCAATTCATCCACTTGAAGAAGAAGCTGTGACTGTTTCTATTTGGACTTTTTCTCCTTGATGTGAGAGGAATAACCCGACTGTCTGTCTGTCTCTTTGTGTCTGTCTGTCCTTCAGTGTCCTTCCAGTCTCAGTGCAGGGTGAAGCTGCTCTGCCTGCTGTACACAGTGCTGATAGTGAAGAGTCTGGTGTACTGCTGTGGACTCTCTCTGCTGATGATCCTCACAAACAAGGGAGCGTCCACCAACTGCACACATGCTGACTGACTGTTTTCTGCTCGCCTTTTCTCACCGTCAGATTTCCTCGAGTCAGCAGACAGAAATGTTAATTAATTTCTCGTTGTTTCAGTGTTTCATTACTGAGCATTTGACCTTTTCTCATTTAATCATCTTAAACTGTGTAATATAAATTTAGAAATAAACATGTTTGATGTGTTTATAGAAGCGTAGATTCTTTATGTGAAGTTTTAATTTTTTGTACATCTCTGCAGAAAAAATCAACTGATGCATTTAGAACCCACCAGGATACAATAACAGGGTAGTTATTTGTTTGAAGTAAAAATAAAGATTTGAACTTTAAGAATGTGTTTCTCATTTTCTGTCATACATAACCTGTGTGACTGCAGCATTCACAGATCATAAACTTGCTCTCCTGCAGCAGACGGGCTGTGTGGGTTTCTGCTCTGCAGCCTCCACACCGTTAGCTGTGGCTTTTCACTTTAATAACACAATGACAGTTACAAGCATGAACTCTGCTTCAAGTTATTCAGGAAGCATCTGTGTTCATGTGTGTGAGAGAAACAAAGTGTGAACTCAGAGCTGTTACAGAGTTGATGTTTAGTACGATCACAGCAGGAAAATACAAGATGAAGTCTAAACATTAAATCCCACAGAACTCATGTAGAACCATTATGATTTTAAAACACTGAAAAAGTGAATAAATTAAGACAAAACTTGTAAAAACAATTTCACAAGACACCATCAGTTCAGATAGATATTGAGCATCTTTCTAACTTTTTCTAATAATTATAAATATGTAAAAAAAAATTAATCAAAATGTTTAATTGATTAATCAGCTTAATTATTCAGACTAATACAATTTATACAAATAATAAATTTGAATTAAAAATTGAATTGAAATCATAATTATTTTAATTAAGACCAGCACAGAGAAACCAATTTAAAACAAAGTTCATTTACTAATTTGATGTTTTAACCAGTGCTGAATATTTTTTAAGTTCACGCACGCTGTACTATAAATTCTGTTGATATTAATATTAAGATTTAACCCTCATAATGTCGTTCCGATCTGCATTGTCCAAAAAGTCCCCACTTCATTTAACTGTTTTTTAAAGTATAAATTGTCAATCAATTCAGTGTTACATCTTAGTTTTACTTAAGACCAAAACATTAACACAGAATTTACCCAACATTTTACATTTTACGCCCACCAGACCTGGTTTACATAAAGGACACTCTGTTTGTGAGGGAAAATAAAACAAGACGATAAAATATTTAATTGTTTAGATAATTTTGACTATCTGACTAACCACAGAGTGCTGTATGTTGAACTTTAGTGGGATTTTTTTAACCATTTATAAATTTTAAATGGCGGCACATAATCAGACCTCAGGGGTCAAAAATGTCCCCATCTGGTTTGATTGATACTTAATTAATATGAAGTGGATTTTTCCCCCACTTTTAATTAAAATTTAATTCAAGCATTTTGACACTACTTCTTTATTCCATTTCAAATTTATATCTGATAAAACCTCATTTATATGAAATGTTTCTTTGTTTTCGGGTAAAAAAATACATTAAATGATCAGTTATTGTGATTATTGTTTTAACAGATTATCACAGACGGGTATAGGTCAAAGTTAATGTAGCAAGCTGTTTTTACTCATTTAATTTACAATTATAAATTCGCTGAACTTTAGTGATGCTGTGAATATTATTTATTTATTTTGATTCACAAAAATAAAGAAAAGCTGAACATATTCAAAAAGTAAGATAAAGAAGAAAACAACAGATAACAGTGTGTGTTACTAAATTCACAGCAACCTGAATGTGTTTGTGGGAACATGAATGTGTTTGAGTGTTTCTGCATCATGTGACCCAGATTTTTGGATCTGCTGTCAGATTGAAATGAAGACGATGAAACCACACAGCAGCTTCAGCTGAGCTGTCAATCAGCAGCAGCAGTCTTATCTGTGGGCCGCAGGGGCTGATGGGAGCTTTGAGGACCTGTTAGAAACCACGTGGCCCTCGTCTGATCTCACAGCTCGTCCTTGTTTGGCCTCAGCTGCATCAGAGCACCACTTCTCCCCAGGTTCACCAGAGGAAACACCACTGCACAAAATGCTTTTCCTCCCAGCTGCTGCTCTGTGCTGTCTGCGTTCAGGTGAGTGTTTCCAGCCAATCAGGAGCCAACAAAGTCAACCTGTAACAAACACTGTCACACTAACCTTCATCTATCTGTCTGTGTCTCTACAGCACTGGTTACCATGGCAGCAGCACAGGTGATTCAGGACGATTTAACATTGACCAGGAGAGTTGGAGAAAGTGTCTCCTTCAGCTGTGGAGGGATACAGCAGTGTGATGGCAATTATGCACACTGGTACCAGAAGAAAGAAAATGAAACATTCAAAGCAGTTCTGCGAATTTATAAAAGTGATTGCAGATTATCCACTCGTTGGAATCATCCTCACAAAGATGATTTCTCAGCTGTGAATAAACAGAATGGCTGTGAGTTTAGGATAGAAAAAGTTAAAATTGATCATTCAGCCACCTACTACTGTGACTGTTGGAAGAGAGGTGCCCACAGTGAGAAATGATCCCTGCAGCCTGAACAAAAACCAACAGATGAACAGAAGTCAAACAGTGTTTGACAGGAAGAGAGCAGTAAACCACAGCCCAGGTTCACAGATTTCACCTCCATCTCAGAGTCACAAACATACTGAGCTCAGGGACGATTTTTATTTACTGCTGTCAGAATTCAATTCTATTTATTTCTTTATTTGAAAAGATTTTTCATCATATTTCAAAATAGAAAAAGGAGGAACAGATGACATCAAACTTCAAACCTCCAAATCCTCAGTGCCACAAATGTTTTTGTGGGACATTTCCACTACAGGCAGTATTTGTATTTTTTGAGGGGGGGGGGGGGGCAAATAAGCGTAGAAGTCCTGTTCTTTTTTTTTCTTTTTTTTTTTTTTGCGTTACACTTATACTTGCGTTATAGTGTAAGTATTCTTCAATTATACCCAGTATAGTAATTATGGATATGCAATATTAATTGATGTTTTTCATAAATCCAGCAATGAACATGTAACAAGAAACGTCATTGAAAAGAAAATAACATAACAGCCTCATCCCTGGATAAGCCAACAACTAATAAAATACTATTGTGAACATTATGAACTCCCCACCACCCGTCCTTATTGGAGGACACTGAACAGACAGCGAAACTGACTTGCAAGGGCAGAACCTGACTGTGATGATGAATTGGTTCTTGTGGGGGTATTGGCAGACAGTAGCAAGAGAGGATGCTTTAGGTGAATGTGATTATGCATAACAGATGTCGACAGATGTTTGATATCTCTGCCTCTGCTGATTTGACTTTTGCACACAGTACATATCACTTTGGTTTCATCTGCAGCACTGATTGTAAAATGCTTCTACACAGAACTTGAGCAAGTTTTTTGGCTGGTGGGGGACCAAGAGGTGTTTCAGCATCAGCAATACTGTTTTCTATTTGATTGCCCAAATCCATGTGGGGAGTTTCTGCTAAGTTAAGGAGTGACGGCTATGGTAAGGTTAATTAGTCTATAGTCTACATCTTGCTGTCTGCAAAAGACAGAGTAACTTATACGTACCATATAGCACGCACAAGTGCATACAATTTGACACAACTACACAAGCATCTTTTGAACCTTTTGAACTGAATGTTAACGTTACTCTATCAACGGCCTATTCGTAAATTACCGAGCTAACAGAGCTGCATAAACAGAGTAAACATGAGAGCACCCGACTGCAGATGTCAATAATGCTGTCATGGTCTGGGTGAGTGCGGGGTTTTTCCACTCCACTGTCTCCACCTTCAGGCAGAGACTCCAATCAGCCTCCACACCTGCACAGCAAATCCAGCATGTCCAAATTAACACTGTCAGATTTGATTTCAACACTATTAAAGTGTCTATATGGGTCCACACCAGAGAGTGTTAATTTAACTCTTTTTGGAGAGTTGGTAAGTTAACGCTGATTTAGTGTTAAACACCAAATCTATCTGGAGTTGATAATTTAACACTTACTAATGCTAACTGGGTGTTAAGAGTTTATATATTAACTTTCAAAGAGTATTTTAGTTTAACTACATAAGAGTTATCTTCTAATTAATTCTAAAAAGTGGAAATTCTACTGTTCTGAACTTCTAGAAATTCCTTTGGAAATAAACATTAAAAAGATTCAATGGTTTTAAAAAACATTTATTCTGAACTGTGCACCACAATTGCAAAACATTTTCTGAAAGATGTAACAATGTACATGTTCTCACTTTCATTAGAATTTTGTTTATCAAAAGGTCTGACATAGGTGAGCTGGTAAATGCAAATAAATAACAGCATTCTCATCACTTATTTCTTCAATACAATATGCACGTCCTTCATTCATCACTTTGTGGAACTTCAACGCACTTCTGCTCTCCCCCATATTCCACCTTCATATTCACGGCATATTCTGTGTGGAGATTGATTAAAAATTGATTAAAAATTAGTTGACACTAATTAATTGCACAAATAATCCGGTAATCAATTGCAGCACAGTAAAAAAAAGGAATCATTTTTGAGCCATTACTTGTGTATTTTCCCAAAAGACAAGGACACAGACAACAGGTAATACTGAACTAAATTTAAAACCTCAACCTTTTTCATTTTTACCTAAACCGTGTGCACAAAGCTCTGGAGGGATCAAAATGCTAACGTAGAACCCAGTCAGGACATATTTAGAAAAAAACGAGCAAACAGCAGCTACTGCTCGTTTTTTGTTTTTTTTTAAGGGAGATCGTTTTCAGGCTTCAAGTAGCACCATTATACCAACATTTCACATTCTAGACATTGTTTTAGGTGTATTTAAGTTGACCAAAAATTTGACTGAGGCTGTAGTATTTGCCCGCAAACAATACATTTCACCTAGCTAAAACAGAATATTATGCTATCACCGAGCAACATGCCTAATGCCTTTCACACAGCTTTTTCTCAACTCCAAAGAGCCACAGAAGTAAAAGCTAATAATAATAAGTGAAACAATCTTTGAAAAAATGACTTACCAAGCATGGCAAACTCAAATATGAAGAGCAAAATGTTCTGAAACGGCTTCACTTCAGCTTCGATTGGAGTGCTGGGGGCGGAGTCTGTGAATTTACTCTATTAGTGTCATAGCCCTTCTAGGAGTTCGGAGTTAAGAGCTCAAGAGTTAATGTTTCCATTGTAACACCTCCAGATTTGACATAGAAACACTCATTTTTAACACTCGGTTTTAACTACTATAATTTTACACCTCAGAGTTATATTAAAGGAATGTGACTCTACTAAGAGTAAAATTAACTCTACTTTTGCAAGAAGACTACTAACACCAATACATTTAACACTTTTGAATTTGCCGTGTGGTTCCAATCTAGCCACCAGCATATAAGACCAGCATTCACAACAGATCTCTGCCAGATCTTCTGCTAACTCACGTCAGTGCTAGGCCGCCAAGCCCTTGTGAGAGCCCTTAACTACTGCTTTTCTCCTCACCGTGTTTTCTTTGTCATAGGACTCACCTGGCAGTCACACTTCCCAAGCTAAGCTACTCACATCTCCGCCTGGACGCTGGTTCTGTCATCTGGTTGCTTCCTTTCCATCATTGGACTACCCCTGCCTGCCTCCCTGCCAAGTCCCTCGCTCCAAGTATACTCTGGACACTCCTCACCCGGAACCCCTTGGACACCCCCTCCTCGCATGACACTTTAACCTGCAACACGTAAGCCCTAACCACCATAGTCTAATCCTTAAGCTGTGATTCACTAGACTGCCACTGACTACTTGTCTCCTCTCATTATAGTGACTGCGTACCTCCATCCAAGCCGCTGCCCCTTTTTCCATTCCCAGGATCCGTCCATGAAATCTAGCACCTAGTCATAGTACTCAGTTTCATGTTCATAGTTTGACTTCATAGTTCTCAGTTAGTAGCTCCCACAGTTCATAGCATTCTCCTGTCATAGCATTCATAGCTTCCTGCTTTGTATATTAACTGGACACTGTAAATAAAGCACTGTGTTCACGCCCGTTTTACCTCCCTCTGTGTCTGCATTTGAGTCCACACCCACAGCCTGGCCCTCTCAGCCGTAACAAATGCAGTGCAATGGATTAATCTCCCGATCTTCGCGAATGTCATAAATTGACTCCAGAACCCAGTTAAGGTACAAAAAAAACCTATTCAACAAAATTAGTCTTTTTTCACTCAGCCGAGTCTCTCTGTTGCTGTGTGGAGCACCCTGTGTCAGTCACTCATCCAGTCATGCACTGCGTTCTCATAAGGAAACTCAGCTTTTTGATATAAAGTTTTTCTTGTTCCCGAATACAAATATATTTTAAAGTATTTGTTTGAAATAAGTATTTGGAAAACACACATTGTTTGTTTGAACCCTTTTGGGTTCGGCTCCACCCTTAATTTTCACCACAATCTCTTCCTTATTGTGGTGGAGGGCTTTGGGTGTCCCAGGAATCCCAGATGCTATGTTGTCCGGGGGCTTTTGCCCCCTGGTAGGGTCTCCCATGGCAAATTGGTCCTGGTTAAGGGAGCAGAAAAAGAGCGATTCCCCTATGAGAAGACCATTGAGGGAACACTTCACTCTGCCCGGGATAGGGTTACTGGGGCCCGCCCTGGAGCCAGGCAAGGGGGTTTGCATGAGGTTGAGCGTCTGGTGTCTGGGCTTTAGTCCATTGCGCCCAGCAGGGCACAGCCCGAAAAAGGGACATGGGCCCATCTGCCTGCAGACCCACCACCTGCAGGAGGCACCGTGGGGGTCGGGTGCATTGTGACCCGGGCGGTGGCAAGGAACAGAAGCCCTGGTGGATGGTTTCCCGGCTATCAAGACTCGGAATTGAGATGTGGAATGTCACCTCACATGTGGGAAAGGAGCCTGAGTTAGTGCGTGAGGATGAGAGGTACCAGCTTGCTCTCACCTCAACGCACAGCTTGGGAACTGGAGCCAGTCTACCGGAGTGGGGCTGGACTCTGTCTCAGTCTGGAGTTGCCCCTGGTTAGATGCGGCGGGCTGTTGTCGTTATCCTAGTATCCCCTCGGCTTGTATGCATGTTGGGGTTTCACCCAGTGGTTGAGAGGGTTTTGCACCTTCCGGTCAGAGAATGGGTCTTGACTGTGATCTGTGCTTATTCTCCGGGTGGTGGTTCAGAGTACCCAGCCTGCTTGGAGTCTCTGTCTGGGGTGCTGGAGTGTGCCCCGCCTGGGGACTCTGTTCAATTTCAATTAAATTAAATTCAATTGTATTTATATAGCATCAAATCACCACAACAGTCGCACCAAGGCATTTTTATATTGTACAGTAGATTGTACAATAACAAATAAAAAGAAAAACCCAACAATCATATGACCCGCTATGAGCAAGCACTTTGGCGACAGTGGGAAGGAAAAACTCCCTTTTAACAGGAAGAAACCTCCGACAGAACCAGGCTCAGGGAGGGGCGGGGCCATCTGCTGTGATTGGTTGGGGTGAGAGAAGGAAGACAGGGAAAAGACATCCTGTGGAAGAGAGACAGAGATTAATAACATATATGATTCAATACAGAGAGGTCTATTAACACATAGTGAGTGAGAAAGGTGACTGGAAAGGAAAAACTCAATGCATCATGGGAATCCCCTGGCAGCCTATTGCAGCATAACTAAGGGAGGATTCAGGGTCACCTGGTCCAGCCCTAACTATATGCTTTAGCAAAAAGGAAAGTTTGAAGCCTAATCTTGAAAGTAGAGATAGTGTCTGTCTCCTGAATCCAAACTGGAAGCTGGTTCCACAGAAGAGGGGCCTGAAAACTGAAGGCTCTGCCTCCCATTCTACTTTTAAATACTCTAGGAACAACAAGTAGGCCTGCAGAGCGAGAGCGAAGTGCTCTAATAGGGTGATATGGTACTACAAGGTCATTAACCTCTTGAGCCCCAAGGGGTTTTCTGAGCTTCCTGCTCGAAAATGCAATGCCTCAATTAACACTAGATTTACTATCCTGCGCAAATTTGCGTAACTTCCCTAAACCCAAAACCCCCTAGAATTACTGGCTTTTTTAATTTTCTGGTGCAAGTCCCAAGGTGTTAAGCACCCCTGCTGAGATTTTCACAGGTCGTCAGCTTGTTCCTCCTACAGCTTTTGTTGTGCAAACCACCCATTATCCTTGAGGCCTGGCACATTTGCATTTGTTCACTTAGAGTTGCTCAGATCCAAGGCAGGCCAAACCTCTGTGTTACAACTTTCAGAAATGCCTGGTAGAAATGCTTCGACTTACTCATGAGATTTTGACCACATTTCTTGCAGTAGTCACAGCTATACTGAATGCACGACCGTTGTTGCCAGCTGCAAGAAATGCTTGGTAGGGAACAGCTGTTTCCTACCAAGGTTCGTTGTCCATTCACACAGTATATTGCAACCAAGCCAGACAAATTTGGGATCAAGTTCTGGATGGCCACGAATTTGGACACCAAATATGTCTGCAGTGCATCTCCTTACTTGGGAAAGGACCCCAGTCGTCAGAAGGGAGAGAGGCTGGCAGAGAATGTGGGCATGAAACTGATGGAGCCGTTTTTGGATGATGGGAGAAATGTCACAATGGACAATTTCTTTACTTCACTGTCACTGTCGCACAGACTGCTGCAGCGCAAAACAACGTTACTGGGCACGGTGAATAAAGTCCGGCGTGAACTTCCTCAACTTGCAAAAGATACTGCAAAGCGAGAGGTGTTCTCCACTTCAGTGCTTAGAAGTGACAGTGTCTCCTTGACAATTTATGCACCTAAAAAAAAAACAAGACTGTTCCATGCACCAAGACGTGACGATCGGTGATGGCAGAAAGAGGAAACCCAACACGATAACAGACTATAACCACATGAATGTATGTGAATACAATTTAACACCAGTGCTACAATGTTTTCTGATGTGTGCTATACAGGCCTATAGACACGCAGGTGGCCAGTAGCGGTTTTCTACAATATGCTGGACCTGGCGGCAGTGAATGCCTACATTTTGTACAAGGCATGTACAGGGTGGACAGGCAAAAGAAGATTGTTTCTGAGTCTTCTAGCTCAGCAACTTCGTTGCCGATTCATGCAGCACAAGGAAATATTAGCACAGAGGCAGGCTGCTGCAGCTTCTGTGCCAGGGACTGTAAAGACAACGCAGTGCCAGGTGCAAGAGAGCTACAACAGGAATCGCAGCAGGTTTACCTGTGCAACATGTCAGAAATTCACCTGTGCCAAATGCAGGGATGATGGACACTGGGTCTGCAAACGCTGTAAAGTTTGAAACACTTTGAAATAAAACAGACTTGTGTACCCATATATTGTGAATGTGTTTCTTTTGTATGTAGGTTGTAACACAGAGGTTTGGCCTGCCTTGGATCTGAGTAAACAAATGCCAGTGTTGCACACAAACACACACACACACACACACACACACACACACACACACACACACAGCAAATCTGCATTTATTTGTCCCACAAGTGGAAAATCTGCATTGTCATTGCAAAAAAAGTGGACAGAGCACGGTATAGAAAGTGCACTATACAAACAATCTGGAAACATATATATGGACACGAGTATTCAAAAATATTGGTGTATGTACACACACACACATCTATCTATCTATCTGTCTGTCTGTGTATATGTGTGTGTATATATATATATATATATATATATATATATATATATATATATATATATATATGTACACATATAGATGTGTCTGTGTGTATAACTAGACTTTATGCATATTATATAGGGTGTGCTATATAAATATATAAATATATGTACAACTCTGTGTATATATGTTTATGGCCAGGCATCCAATGTAGTGACAAGGATTGACAAGAACTAATATTGCATATAAGAAATATTGCATATACAAACTACCGTAGTGTATATTACGCTGCAGGTAAGGAAGGAAAGTAGCCTTGCACGGAAGGAAAGACCTGAATCTCTCATGGTTAGGGGTTGGGGTAGGGTGTGTTTGCACAACAAAAGCAGGAGAACAATGGAGCTGAAGACCTGTGAAAATCTCAGTGGGGTGCCAAGAGGTGTTAAGGTCGGGGGGAATTTACGCAAATTTGCGCAGGCTAGTAAATCTAGTAGTAGGGACTTGCACCAGGGAAAAAAGGCTCAGTAATTCTAGTGTTAAATTGATTATTTCTCTGCAATTACAAACTCCGTCCTTACAATCTTGGTATCAAAATGAAGCTAACACTTGGGACATTTAATCAGAGGTGTAAATATTAAAGCGGATATTACTGTGTCAAAGTTACTGAGACTGGAACACAGAAAAAGGAAGTAGATTTTATTCTCGCCTAATTTTTTTCTTCTTTTGCAGCTAATTCGGTGAATTTTAGTCCGATCGTGGTCAAACTTTGTGTGTTTACGCAGTGATAGCCCTGGAAGCTAGCCAGCCTATTTATAACCGGTTACATGAAGTCTGAAGAATGTCTGGTTCTCGTTTGCGTGTTAGCGGACTTCTGCGCATTTATGTAACTGCTCGTTTAATCGCGGCTTGTTTGCGGTGTGTTTGGTGGTTGTAGAAATGGTTTATATGACATTGTAGCTGAGATTCTGAGGTTTCTGTGGATACCACACATGTCTGGAGTTATATTTCTCAACCGGCGTTATAACCGATTAAACGTGATCTCCTCCCTTTTGCCCCCGGTACCGGGGGCGTGGGGCTTAAGAGGTTAAGATAAGATGGGGCCTGATTATTTAAGACCTTGTATGTGAGGAGCAGGATTTTGAATTCAATTCTGGACTTAACAGGAAGCCAATGAAGGGAAGCCAATACAGGAGAAATCTGCTCTCTCTTTCTAGTCCCTGTCAGGACTCTTGCTGCAGCATTTTGGATTAGCTGAAGACTTTTCAGTGAGTTTTTAGGACATCCTGATAATAGTGAATTACAGTAGTCCAGCCTGGAAGTAATAAATGCATGAACTAGTTTTTCAGCATCACTCTGAGACAGGATATTTCTAATTTTAGAGATGTTGCACAAATGGAAGAAAGCAGTCTTACATATTTGTTTAATATGTGCATTGAAGGACATGTCCTGGTCAAAAATGACTCCAAGGTTCCTCACAGCATTACTGGAGGCCAAGGTAATGCCATCCAAGGTAAGAATCTGGTTAGATACCATATTTCTAAGATTTTCAGGGCCGAGTACAATAACCTCAGTTTTATCTGAATTAAGAAGCAGAAAGTTAGCGGCCATCCAGGTCTTTATGTCTTTAAGACATTCCTGCAGTTTAACTCATTGGTGTGTGTTACCTGGCTTCATGGACAGATAGAGCTGCGTGTCATCTGCATAGCAGTGAAAATTTATGCTATGTCTTCTAATGATGCTGCCTAGGGGAAGCATGTATAATGTAAACAGAATTGGTCCTAGCACCGAACCCTGTGGAACTCCACAATTGACCTTAGTGTGTGAAGAGGACTCTCCAGTTACATGTATTGGTGGTGGTCAGAGGGCCCGGTGGTGCCAGTGTCCGGCAGCCTCACCTGTCTCAGTGCGCCCCAGGGCGGCTGTGGCTACAATGTAGCTTGCCATCACCAGTGTGTGGATGACTGAATGTGTAAAGCGCTATACAAATACAGGCCATTTACCATTTAGAAATTGGAGTCTATTAGATAGATATGATACAAACCTCTGCAGTGCAGTACCTGTAATACCTACAGCATGTTCCAATCGCTCTAATAGGATATTATGGTCAACAGTATCGAACGCAGCACTGAGGTCTAGCAGGACAAGCACAGAGATGAGTCCACTGTCAGAGGCCATAAGAAGATCATTTGTAACCTTCACTAAAGCTGTTTCTGTGCTGTGATGAGCTCTGAAACCTGACTGAAACTCTTCAAATAAGCCATTCCTCTGCAGATGATCTGTTAGCTGTTTGACAACTACTCTTTCAAGGATGTTTGATATGAAAGGAAGGTTGGAGATTGGCCTATAATTAGCTAAGACAGCTGGGTCTAGAGATGGCTTTTTGAGTAAAGGTTTAACTACAGCCAGCTTGAAGGCCTGTGGTACATAGCCGATTATTAGAGATAGGTTGATCATGTTTAAGATTGAAGAATTAATTAATGGCAGGACTTCTTTGAGCAGTTTTGTAGGAATGGGGTCTAAAGGACACGTTGATGGTTTGGAGGAAATAATTATTGAAGTTAACTCAGAAAGATCAATTGGAGAAAAAGAGTATAAATGAATATCAATGGTACTGAAATTAGCTGTAGATAATAGTACATCTGTCGGATGATTATTGGTAATTTTTTCTCTAATGATTAAAATGTTATTTGTGCAGAAGTTCATGAAGTCATTACTAGTTAACGTTAAAGGGATTGTTGGCTCAATAGAGCTCTGACTGTTTGTCAGCCTGGCTACAGTGCTGAAGAGAAACCTGGGGTTGTTATTTTCTTCAATGACTGATGAATAGTTAGATGTTCTGGCTTTATAACAGGATGTCCTGTCTCGACCATAACATCCTGTTATAAAGGCTAGATTTTCATGCTGGCCTAAAATGATCTACCCTCCAGTGGTTTCGGTCCTACTTGTCAGAAAGGTCTTTTCATGTCAGTATGGGCCCCCACAAATCCAAAATAGCCCCTCTTAAATACGGTGTACCTCAAGGCTCTATTTTGGGTCCTGCCCTGTTAGCACTCTATTTGTTGCCATTGGGCTCCATCTTCTCACGGTACAGCATTTCTTTTCACTGTTTTGCTGATGATTTGCAGATTTATCTACCTTTAAAAGCAGGGGCAGACCATCCCCAGCTCTTATTACGCTTCCTTGACAATGTCAAACAGTGGTTGACGCTAAATTTTTTAAAGCTAAATGAAGATAAAACTGAAGTCGTGATTTTTGGCAACTTTAATCACATCGACAGCGCTCTGGTCCCCCTTTCCTCCTATTGTAAAACACATGTAAAAAACCTCGGTGTCGATCTTAATGGTTCTTTTAAAGTGAATAAGCAGGTGATTGCAGTAGTTCAGTCCTGCTTCTTTCAGTTAAGACAGCTACCTTAGGTAAAACCATATGTCCCGGCTAACGTCTTTGAATATGTTATTCAACTTCTCCTTACTTGCAGCTTGGACTACTGCAATTCATTGTATTATGGTCTAGATCAGGCCACCATCCATCGTCTTCAGATGGTCCAAAATGCAGCTGCTTGCCTGCTAACTGGCACCAAACGGAGAGAGCATATAACCCCAGTGTTAGCTTCTTTACACTGGCTTCCTGTCTCCTACAGGATCCAATTTAAACTTTTACTTTTTGTTTTTAAGTCACTTAACGCCTGAGCCCCTTCTTACCTGTCTGAGCTCCTCTCTGCTTATGCTCCAGGAAAAACCATGAGGTCTACCTCTAAATTAATGCTGTCCATCCTACGGACTACTCTCAAATCTCGTGGTGATAGATCCTTCTCTGTGGCAGGTCCCAGACTTTGGAATAGTCTCCCCGTAATATTAGATCGGCACAAACACTTGAGCAATTTAAATCATTACTAAATACACATTTTTATGCCCTGGCTTTTAACACACTTATTTTAAATAGTTTTAGTTATTGTTTTATTTCGTTTATTGTCCTATTATTGTTTTATATTGTTATTATTCTATTACATTGTTGTTATTTAATGCCATTTTTATATTGTTAAGTAGTTTGTGCAGCATGGGCCCACAATAATTATTTGTTGTGGGTGATGCCTGGAGGGGCATGATTAGGAGGATCTGAACCTGAGCTGTGTTTTTTTTTTTTTTTTTTTTTTTTTTGGGCAAACCACAGTTTGGCAATAACGACACCATTTTCGAACATAAGTGCACATGGCACAAGGATGCTCTAGGTTGCTGATTGATTTTGTAATCTTATCACCAGACCTGCACCCATATGTTTTGGCACTTGGCTGCAAAGAGGGGTTGAGCTGTCAACTGATCACTACCTGGTAGTGAGTTGGATCAGATGGTGGGGGACGATGCTGGACAGACCTGGTGCACCTGAACGTATAGTAAGGGTGTGCTGGGAATGCCTAGCAGAGGCCCCAGTCTATAAGATGTTTAAGAAAGGGGACCGGAGGGTGCGGGGGGTGCCTACTGGGGTCAGTGGAGGAGCTGGCCCCAGGGAGGGGCCTCTTGCTCCCTTCCTTACCTCCCCATCTCCAGGTGCCTCCCTCTTCCCGCTCCACCACAATCACCCACACATGCAGGGCCTTGGGGTGCAGGTATGTCACCAGCTTTCCCCCTTGGTCTGTGTCTAAATGTCAGATCGGGTATTAGAGGCCCACCTGTCTAGAGAAATCTCAGGTCCTCCAAGGTATGGAGGTCTGCTCATCTGGAGTGCCAGCAGCTGACACCCTCAGACATCGGTGCATTGATGGTTCTTGGTGTCAGGGACTGCGCGCTCAGGTATGTACCAACTTACTCCCGGTGGCTGCTTGTCAGGGCCTGGCACCTGTGGCTCGGTTGGGCCCCTTCGGGGGGTGTGGTGCCCTTGGCCTCTGCGCCTGGGGCTCGGTCACTCTGGCACAGCACATTTAAGGAGCATCCCTGAAGCATCAGAAAGACATCACATAATTATTGATTATTTTTCTTTCACATCATTGATGGGATAAATGGACTGGTGCTTATATAGTGATTTTCTATTTTCATGTGGACTAAAGTAGCGGACTGACCAACAGACTGACATTAACATCAGAGCCGTGCTGCTAGTGTGGCTAAAAGAAAAGAGAAGAAGAGACAGTCATGTTGATATGAACATTAGAGAAACACATCATGGAGCTGAAATATGATCCTGCTTCCTCATTTGGACTCATTCACCTCAGCTGACACATTCAACAGCAGACAGGTTTTTGTAGCAATCTGTCTCACTGTGGGAGTGGCAGCAAGATGGTACTTCATCTTTGGCTCTGGAACTAAACTGTCTGTAACAGGTAAGAACAAACATTTATTTTCCTTCAGTTGTTTTATTGTAGAAGCTGAAAATGTGTTTAAAGTCAGTTTCTGCTGCTTCAGGCTTTACATGTTAGTTTTTCATCATTAGTAGAGAATTCATCTGCAGCCATTGTTACATAAGAAAAGCTCAATAATCTCTGAAAACATGTTGAAATCTCACTGAACAACTAAAGTTATTCTTTATTTCTGCAAATATTAGTGATGTTACAAATATTTAGGATTTGATCATCTCAGTAATTCTGCACCATCTGCTGGTTTTTAACAGAAGATCATATTTGATGTTAAAATTAAATTAATATAGATTAACAAATATGGTTTCAGGAACTATTTGCTTTATGCTATATATTTTTTAATAGTCAAACATTCATGTAGCTACTTCTAAAAGTGTCTTCTGGTAAAAACTTTTTTTATAAAAACAAATGCTGGTTAGAAAACTCAGAAATGATCTGACATATAAATTTAGGATGAATATGACATTGTTAAACTCTGATATGTATTTCTGAGATTAAGGCGTGTTTGTGGATTTGTACGTGACAAAAGTTAATAATTCTTACATTTTTCAAAATACTTTTCGATACATATTTGGATTAAATATATTTTGTCAAATAATTTTTATTTTATGACACAAAATATATTTTATGATATTTTTAATTACAGAAAACGTTTTATTCACTATTTCAGTTTTAGTGGTTGAAAATGTTTGCTACAAGTTTTTTTTATGTGAATAAAAACATAACTTAAAATATTCACTGCATTACTTTTCCAATTTTTACACAAAAATATTTAAGAATAAATAATTCTGAAAGACAAATATGGTCTTTATGGTAACATATCAAAGACAAAAATAATGGAAATTTTATCTGCTGAATTGAATTTTGTCAAATGATATTTAATTTTATTAATAATACAAAACAATATAAAAAAGATGAATTTATTTTTGGGCAGAAGAGTCTCTCTGTTAGAACTCGTGTCTAAGGACTAATATGGAAAATACATTTTCACTTGTATAAAGACAAATGTATATATTTTAAAATTGGAATGAATTCAATTTCTATAAAACAACAAAAAACGAACACATGACGAATTAAACTGAAATGAATTGAATTTGATTTTAAAACCATGCTGAGTGTTCCACGTGTGAGCCATGATGACATGAGGTGATGACTGTGTTTGATATGAAGCTGAATCCAGTGTATGTAGTGAACTTTGTATTGATGAGTAGTTTAGTGATCAGAGTCCATGTAGTTTCCAGGATCAGACTGAATGCAGTGCAGTGCTGGAAGCTGCTGCTGACTGTGTGAATGTGTGTCTGTGCTGCTTGTTGCTGCTGTCAAACTTCAGATGAGCAGGTAGTGAAGCCCGTGGTGAGCGTGTACCCAGCAGCATCCAGAGCCCACCTGGAGGGGAACAGCTCCCTGCTGTGTGTGGCCTCAGCCATGTTTCCTCCTCTGGTCCAGTTCTCCTGGAAAAGACAGAAGAAGAACGGCGGAGAAGCGGAGGAGCTGCCCCCTGCTGAGGGAGAGCAGCTGGAGCTCAGAGAGTCGGGACGCACCATTGCCATCAGGATGGTTGATGGGAGTGATTCTGACACATATAAATACAGCTGCTGGGTGAAGCACGAGGGGGGCACAGTGGAGGCCCAAACACAACAAGGTAATGAAGGCTTGGTGACTGTGTTCAGCAGTGATTCAGCTTCATGTGGAGATGCTGTCAAAGGGAGCAGAGGACTGACATTTCTCACTGCAGCTCCAAACATTTGACTCCTTTTCTGTTTCAGAGCTTCCAGCTCTTCCACCAGCCCTGTATGTTCCTTCTCTTCCTTCTATTCACGAGGTGAAGCTGCTCTGCCTGCTGTACACAGTGCTGATAGTGAAGAGTCTGGTGTACTGCTGTGGACTCTTTCTGCTGATGATCCTCACAAACAAGGGAGCGTCCACCAACTGCACACATGCTGACTGACTGTTTTCTGCTCGCCTTTTCTCACCATCAGATTTCCTCGAGTCAGCAGTCAGAAATGTCAATTAACTTTGAGTTGGTTCAATGTTTCATTATTGAACAGTTGATGTTTTCACATATAATCATTTTAAACGATCCAGTATATATGTACATAATAAACATGTTTAAAATGTTTTTATGAAGCGTAGCTTCTCAAATTGTTATTCTTTGTACATTTGTGCAGAAAAAACTCAGTTGATACATTCAGAACCCACCATAATAAAACAACAGTGTAGTTATTTGTTTGAAGCAAAAATAAAAATTGGATTGTTAAAAATGTGTTTCTTATTTTTCCTGTGATACATAACCTGTGTGACTGCAGCATTCACAGATCATAAACTTGCTCTCCTGCAGCAGACGGGCTGTGTGGGTTTCTGCTCTGCAGCCTCCACACCGTTAGCTGTGGCTTTTCACTTTAATAACACAATGACAGTTACAAGCATGAACTCTGCTTCAAGTTATTCAGGAAGCATCTGTGTTCATGTGTGTGAGAGAAACAAAGTGTGAACTCAGAGCTGTTACAGAGTTGATGTTTAGTACGATCACAGCAGAAAAATACAAGATGAAGTCTAAACATTAAATCCCACAGAACTCACGTAGAACCATTATGATTTAAAAACACTGAAAAGTGAATAAATTAAGACAACATTTGTAAAAACAATTTCACAAGACACCATCAGTTCAGATAGATATTGAGCATCTTTCTAACTTTCTAATAATCATAAATATGTAAAACATTTAACTTCCTGGGACCTAGTGTCCACATATGTCGACAACACATTTTGGGTTGTCTAGACCAAATTACTACATTTTGCTCTACAAGGGCCTGATATGCACTTACGAGGACATCATACTAACACTGTCCCATTGAAAAGTGAATGTCCTCATATGTGGATCTCATTTTTCTCAGAAACAAAAACATTCATCAGGTCCCAAACAGCCCAAAGAGCAAAGAGAAATTAAAAATGTATTTCATGTAAGAGTTTGTGTCTCAGGAGGTTAAAATAAATGTGTCGTTGATTAACCAGCTTAATTATTCAGACTAGTACAATTTATACAAATAATAAATTTGAGCTAAAAAATGTAAACAAAAATCATAATTATTATAATTAAGACCTGGGGGATGTTCTTCGTACCTCGCTTACTACATCCAAGATCAAATGACACATCCAAGATCAAATCATCGCGCTAACTTTGAGCTCGCTAATCCGGTTCTCCGAACGCACCTGTTGTTGATGATTAGTACAGCTGGATGAAGTAATCTGAGATCACTGGGTGGCTTAAAAGGGGCTACGCATCGATAGTAGAAACATTGATCGGCAACCCTGTGATTGGTCGGCGAAGATGTGGAAGGAGCGCGCTCAGTGTGTTACGGCAGCAGAGCAAGAACTCTTGATTTTGGGATATCAGGAGTTTCAGAGTTTAATTACAACGCAGGAGAACACTGCAAAGGCTGCAAAAGCAAGGAGAGAGGGCTGGCAGAAAGTTGCTGACAAATTACACTCGTAAGTGATCCATGATATTACATTATATCATGTGATATTATACCACATTATATTATATTACACCATATCCTCTTCCACATTAGAGCCACAACAGGACCCACTAGAACATGGGAACAAGTAAAAGTGAAATATAGGAATATTCTACAGAATGGTAATATTTATCACTTATATTGCTTTTAGTCTATGACATGAGACCCTGGAATAATCTGTTTGTTTGTTCATAACAGCAACCCAGAAAAGGGCAGAGCAAATAAAGACAGGTGGTGGTCCTGCACCCCCTCGTCACACCCCTTTACGTACTGTGCCATTTATTGACATTGTGGGGTTTTTTTGTGTGTAGTTTGACATAACACTCCATCACTTTTACCTGTTCCCATGCAAGGGGTGACTGAAGCATGCACAGTAAGTTGGGAGATATATATATATCGAGAGAGAGAGAGAGAGAAAATAATACCCTCACGGGAGAATCGATATCTCTCTATGAGCACACTGTCGCGCTGAGCTAAAGGATCCCGTCTATCCCGCAATCTACGCTGAATTCTGTAAACCCTCCTTATCAATCTTGCACCTTCCGCAACGGGTTGCTCGCGTACAAACGGACAGGACATGGCTGCAACAGACTTCCCAACTCCACCTTTGCTTTTGTAGCGTGGTCTCTGATCTTGATTGCACGTAGTAATTTACTATTACTACTCTAAAATATGAATTACATCTGGAATGATCAAATACATGTAATAGAATGATTAATACTACATTTCCCTTTTTTTCTGAAATGACCTGTATGTATCTGTATGAAATCAATAAAGCATCAAATACTGCATTATCTTTAGTTACATTGATAATATTTATTTATGGTAAAACAGTGGCGAAATATCGCTGTTCCTTTTCAGATAACTGCAGCGGACATACCTGAGTGGCCGCGATCTAATCCTGTTTACATAAAGTAAACCTGCTCCCGAGCAGGTTTACGCTTACGGCTCTGTTGCTATGACAGCAAGTCCCAGATGAGCTTCGGAGAACCGAACGATCCAAGATCACGCCAAATCGTCAACATTCAAATCCGGCTAACTTACTTAGCGAGGTACGAAGAACAGGCCCCAGCAAAGAGAAACGAACTAAAAATAAAGATCATTTACTAATTTGTGTCATGAACCGGCTGTGTGGCGGCAGGAGACCCAGATAGCAAGACGACATTGAATCTATGTTGATTTTTCATCCGAACCGTCGGATATGGTCGGGGTTGAAATGCCAATGTTGTAACAACGTTGAAATACTGTGGTAAACCGACGGTCTTACTATAGGGACGTTGTAACAATGTTGATTTACCGTTGTTTTTTTGTCATTGATATTTGATCTATTTGTAGTCGACAAGGTGACAACAACAACATCGATTAAACGTCTATTTATAGTTGACGATCATTCGGCTCCGGTCACCATCAAAAACCATCGATTTGTAGTTGAGCATTAAATTGCATTGCAACTGATGGGGTATAAAGTACCAGAGAACGTAGATTTATTGTTCATTTGTTATCAATGACTTGGTCTAGTTCACCGGCTTTAAAAAATTGTGTCTACGTGCAATTTATGTATAGTTGACCGGGAAATTAAAGCAGCGATCACTTGGACTATTCCGCAGCACCCCTCTCACATTGGTACATCCCCCCAGGTATTCATTGTCTTGTACAGTAGAGCGGGACATTTGATTTACTCTCAGCGGAATTGACCGGAGAAGGCATCAGTTCATGCACTGCACTGGCCTGCACCACGATTAGTATAAGGTAAGAATGAATGATTTTTTTTTCTACTCGTTATTTCCATGTTTGCATTTGAATAACAGTAAAAAAACTCGTTAATGTTGTGCATTAACAAGTTTTTTACTGTTATTTACGTTGCTCCCACAAAATGTGGGAGCCCGAAATTGTGTCTACTTCTTACAATCCGGCAACAAATAAATTGCACTGCGAACAAAGTCTATCAACAAAGAAAACATTTTCGTTTCATAATTTCTTCGTTATATTCCCTTACAAAGCTAGCTTTAACGCTTCGAGGTTTCCTTTGTTCTTGCCGTCGCCTCGGCGCTTGACCCAGACGCTCTTGCTTAGTACTACAAAAAAAATTGTAAATCTGTGATATATGGTTGATAAACGTAATGGTAACTGTATAAATGTGTTCAAGGACTTTGTTACTTTTAATGATTGGAGAGCACCCGCTTCAATTCGCACTCAATTCAAACTTTACGTTGCACGCTCACCGACCAATTGCGTTTGCACCTTTCGTCCACACGTAAACAGCGTTTTTGGTCACTGAAAATGCAGATTTGTAAAAACGCCTGCCAGGGTGGATATTTTCGAAAACTCCGTTTTTGCATTTATGTGTGGACAGAAAAACGGAGGAAACGCAGCGTCAAAGGTCTGCGCCAATTTTGACGTGACATTGTGCGCCACGTTTTTGTCTCGGTGCCATGAATTCCTACAATGGGAGCCTTAGACAAAATACTGTTAATTTTAGTATATTCCGTGTTTAAATGCCTACATATACACACACAGTAACTGTCCCTTCACACATAGGACTAAGTGAACACTGTGATACGTCTGACCTTCAGTCCGAAGCTGAAACTCAGACCAGTCATAAAAGAAAGCACAAGTAAAACTTTTTTTATTCACAAACATATCTTTGATTGGTAAGAATTTATAATCTTGTCTTTTGTACATATCTGTGATGCTTGCGTACTGCAATATAACCACAAAATATAGTCCAAAAAGTGTAAGTTTGTAAACTTTTTAAAAATGCAAAGCCATGTACACTTGTGCACTTCAAAAATTCATTGTATACTGCACCTTCTTGCACATCTCCGTTTCCTGTGTGTGTTATTATAAATCAAACTGTAACTTTAGGAAAAAATATGCCAAAAGCACATTTGTAATTAATTATGAACTTTTTCTACTTATTTCTTTAGACCAAATCCCCTGTACACGTATAGTGAGTCTGAGGATGAGCAGCCCACAAAAAAACGGTGTCCCCAGGCCCCTCGAGTGAAAATACCAGGTAACAAAATAATGTCTAGTGTCTGTGTACATATCTGTGTGTGACACATGGAAACTTTTTGGACAAGTTGTCTGTATTCTTAAATACTTTAAAAAATTTATCTTTTTCTAAACAGCCCTCACCACTCCGCAGTCCTCCCCCCAGCCCACTGACAGCAGGCATCATAATGCCCCTCCCAGCTTCGAGCACCTTTCGCCACTCCGGCAGAACACTCCAAACGACACAGCTTTGCAATCAGCATGCAGAGTCTGATGTCGAGGCCTTCCCTATAGATGGTATGCTTTTAAAATTGTTTTAAAGCTGAATCACAATGTCATTGTGCACTTATCTTCAAAAGCAGATATAAAGCAGTTTATACTCCTGAATGTCATCTTGTTGTGATTTGTTTTTCTGTAGATTCCAGAGACTCTGTGAGGCCACTATTACAAGGCAAGTTCGAACATCTTGGAATTTCAGATTTTACATGGTATAAATGGCAAATGGCCTATATTTGTACAGCACTTTAACTAGTCCCTAAGGACCCCAAAGCGCTTTACACATTCAGTCATCCACACATTCACGCACTGGTGATGGCAAGCAACATATACAGATATCATATATATGTGACAGGCAAAAACTAGCAAACACTTTTAGCAGTTAAAACAACTAATACTTGAATGCAGAATGTTACACCATCACTTATGGATATATTAGTTTTTCGCCTCTCACTGCTTAAGCCATTAATCTTTCTGGAATTGTTCTTTGAAACAGATGCTGTCAGACCTGACGAGATCTCTTAACGAACTCCGTGAGGAGGTCAGAGCCATCCGCAATACCGGCTCCAATGAATCTGTAGATGCTGGGGTACTCCCTTTGGATTTGCCCTTGCACAACATTGAGGAGATAAATAATGCAGAGGCAGCTCTTCAATCGCAAGAGGCAAATAAGGCAATGGTAAGTATATAAAGCTTATGTACACTTTGTTACTATAAAGTGTAATAGCTGTCAGATGTGATTTAAATGCATAACAACGGCATACACACAAGCACTTGCATAAACATTTAAGACATGAGACACGCTAATTCCATCTCTTAAAATGTGTCTATAGGTGAGACGCTTTGCCTTGATTGGAGGGACCACACTGGAGGTGCGAGTCCGCCGTGTAATGGCTTATGCTATTACAAACGAGCTGGCCTCACTACTAAACTGGGCAGGGAAAAAAACAAAGGACCAGACGAAGCGAAGAAGGGCATTTAAAGATACTGCGCTGTGCAGATGCATATTTGGTAAGTTTTACCGTTTATTGTAGTTTTATGAGCCTAAAGTGAACAATAAAGGGATCAATTGATGTGCTGGGTGCGTTTCACATTTCCTATGTCTGTTTTTTGCTATATTACTTTGTCTTTCTTAATAACAAGACTTTCATGTCCGGTTAATCTGGAGATGGAGTCTTTGGTCTTTGGCTTGTTTAGTCCTCGGGTTGTAGTTTGTACAGCCCGAGGACCCCATGTTTATTTTGTTTTAAAGGATGCACGGCACACCATGCTAAGACTTATCAGTTTTTCAACTCATAGCTCTTTGGGAATCAAATGCGACAGTTTGCAGATTTACGCCTGGTGACTTTCATGTTTATCAGCCTAGGAGTTTACATACTTTCTCCCTGCTGAAGACAGATAACAAGAGCTTATTCATGTGTTCTAATTCACTTTTTTTGTTTGTGTGTGTGTATTTTTGTCCTAGATGGCCTGACGCAGCAGTTAGGGGCAAACTCTATGTCCGAGTTTGTCTTTGCACAGGCAGTGCAGAAATGGCTCCGATACGCCCCAGACCGTTTGGGTGGCGCAGGACGCACATCATCCGTCCCCATCCCGGAGTAAAAACTACAAAGTTATGTTAAAATATAAATGTAAATAGAAAACTGTTTTAATAAAGTATTTAGCAAATGAAACATGTCTATTGACCTTTTTTTGTTTAGTTTTTTTTTCTGTTACATCACATGCAATGCTTTCTTATTTTAGGATATTAATATTGACATGATACATTGTGAGACATTTGATTTTTATAAAGGGTGTCCAGTTTGAGGAATAAGTGCAATTATGTGTTTAGGTGGTTTAAGTATTGATGGACACATGCAGTAGTTTAGTATTGGTTAAAATAACTATAAAGAAAGGTAGATTTCCTGTCATGATTTAACTTTTAATAAAAAACAACTGCGAAAGAGGTGGAAAATCAACACCATAGCTCAACAGTGTTTCAATATCAGAATCTGACATTGTTTCAATGTCAACAGTATTAGAAAATATAACGTTGAATCAATGTCAGGTTTCAACATTGATTCAACATCAAAACCTGACGTTGTTTCAACGTTAAAAATGGGTGCAAGAGTGACGTTGGATCAACGTCACACTTCAACGTTGATTCAATGACGTCGCCTGATATTGACTCAACATTGTTTCAATGTTTCCTTGCTATCTGGGGAAGGACCCAAACGCAAAACTCACAGAGACAAAAGTGAACTCAAAACACTGCTTTATTGCAGGCTAGCACGAAAAATATAACAAATCTAAACTGGGACATGGATAACTAGAGACACACAGGGAAACACAGCCATGAGGGAGAACGCGACACAGAACTGAGGGAGACGCAGACATAAATACACAGAGGGTTAACGAGGGAAGTGGGAATACACGGGGAACACAGTTGACACTGATAATCATAACGAGACAGGGCAGGAGTGAACACAACGTGACGCATACTGATGAGGAACTGTCAAAGTAAAACAGGAAGTGCACAGAGGTTCAGACAGGCGGAGAGAGAGAGGACAGACATAACGGGCTGGGGAAAAACATCGAATGAAACACAAAGAGGGGAAACGAGGGCTCACAGATACACAGAGGGGCACACAGGGGGTAATCAAATAAGGAACATTTGGCAGAACCTAGGAACCATGGCATAATGAAAGAATAAAAGTACAAAAACACATGAAAACCAAGAATACTGGGCCAACGTGGCCCAGGACCATGACAAATTTGATGATTTAACCAGTGATGAATATTTATTAAATTCACTGACGCTGTACTATAAATTATGTTGATAATAATATTTATATTTAAATCAGTGATAGTTTTTTTAAAACTATTTTTTAAAATATTAAATATAAATTCACTGAGTTATGCTTTTAAAGAATTTATTATTTTAAAATCTTGAATTTAAATATAAAATACATTTTCCTGATGAGATTTACTCCACACAGCTTTGTGTTTTATGTCAGGGTAAATAAAATGTGAATTATCTGATTATTTACAATGAGGTGAAAAAGACAAAATATGAAACAGATGATGTCATCAAGGAGTGGACTCAGGCGCAGACAAAACTCAGACGCTCGATGGCGAAGAATTAAGTGAAGTTTATTACAGGAGGTTTGGTGTGACGACAACGAGTGATGAAAACAAACATGAACTAAAAATCAGCTCTGAGGTAAATAACTCATTTACAAGGATGTAGCACGTATCACACCACGCTGTGAGATGCTGTCAGCAGCACTGAAGGAAAACACTATGAACAGTGTTGAGATGACACCAGCCTCTCCGATCCTTTTGTCTTGGCAGAGATCACAGAGATGTTTCCAAGTAGGCCTAAATGTGTATGTAAAGGTTGATGACTGCCTACTGCAAATGAAATCTAACCATGGGTACAAATAAATGAAGCTGAAGCTGACGTAAAACACAGCCCTGTTTTTATTACTGTTTATAGATATTATCATTGATGATCATCATTTTGAATGATTCTTAAAAAGGGTTTAATGAATCCTTCAGTCTGAAACCAACTTGGAACAAAACACATTAGAAGATGTGGGAAAGAACCACAGAGTGCACATATTTTAAACACACAACTGAACCACATGTGTTTGTTTCAAAATTGTTTTTTTCACTCTAAGTGTTAAATATGATTTTTTAAACTACTTTGTTTTAACTGTATGAACCGTTAAATAATCTTGTACAGGATATTAATTTTTGATATTTTTATATTTGTTTATAGTTCAGTTAAATTCTATTTGCATATTTTCTGTTTCATCACAGCTGTTAAACAACAGATAACAGTGTGTGTTATTAAATTCACAGCAACCTGAATGTGTTTGTGGGAACATGAATGTGTTTGAGTGTTTCTTCATGTGACCCAGATTTTTGGATCTGCTGTCAGATTGAAATGAAGACGATGAAACCACACAGCAGCTTCAGCTGAGCTGTCAATCAGCAGCAGCAGTCTTATCTGTGGGCCGCAGGGGCTGATGGGAGCTTTGAGGACCTGTTAGAAACCACGTGGCCCTCGTCTGATCTCACAGCTCGTCCTTGTTTGGCCTCAGCTGCATCAGAGCGCCACTTCTCCCCAGGTTCACCAGAGGAAACACCACTGCACAAAATGCTTTTCCTCCCAGCTGCTGCTCTGTGCTGTCTGTGTTCAGGTGAGTGTTTCCAGCCAATCAGGAGCCAACAAAGTCAACCTGTAACAAACACTGTCACACTAACCTTCATCTATCTGTCTGTGTCTCTACAGCACTGGTTACCATGGCAGCAGAACAGCTGATTCAGGACGATTTAACATTGACCAGGAGAGTTGGAGAAAGTGTCTCCTTCAGCTGTGGAGGGATTAATAAGTGTGATAGCAGCGCTGTGTTCTGGTACCAGAAGAAAGAAAATGAAACATTCAGAGTGATTCTTAATATTAATAAGAATAGTGGTTCTGTTAACTCAGGTTATGGTCATCCTCAGAAAGATGATTTCTCAGCTGTGAATAAACAGAACGGCTGTGAGTTGAAGATCAACAAAGTTAAACTCGATCATTCAGCCACCTACTACTGTAAATGTTATAAGGA
This sequence comes from Oreochromis aureus, assembly GCF_013358895.1. NCBI lineage: Eukaryota > Metazoa > Chordata > Actinopteri > Cichliformes > Cichlidae > Oreochromis > Oreochromis aureus. The sequence goes on along the minus strand of NC_052959.1, from coordinate 33,547,720 downwards.
AGATACCCACAGTGAGAAATGATCCCTGCAGCCTGAACAAAAACCAACAGATGAACAGATGTCAAACAGTGTTTGTGACAGGAAGAGAGCAGTAAACCACAGCCCAGGTTCACAGATTTCACCTCCATCTCAGAGTCACAAACATACTGAGCTCAGGGACGATTTTTATTTACTGCTGTCAGAAATTAAATTCTATTTATTTCTGTTTTGAACAGATTTTTCATGTTTTAAGACAGAAACAAGAGGAACAGATGACATCAAACTTCCACAAAAACATTTATTCAAAGTGAAAGAAAAACAGATTGTGTCAAACTGAATCAAAGTCCATCCCTCATTCACAGTGTTAATGTTCTCTTCATGAAAACTCTTCCAGCAGCACTTGTTGTTTAACACCTTTCAGTACATTTAACAGTGACTAAAGGTATTGGAGCACATGTTGATTATTTTATTGTATTTATTTTACTTACACTCTGTTTCTTTTAATTAGCAAACTGTGGCATCGCTTGGAGACCACTGTTATGGACACAAAGACCCCAAATGCTCCACAAATACCTCCATGAACAGAACATTGGCCAACTGGAGAGTCCCCTGAAGTACTTGGTTGGACACAGATTTGTTTATCCAAACTTGGGTAAACTGGCTGTTTTTTTCCAACCCCTGGGTATTAAAGGGTATTTTCAAAAGCAGGAGAAATCCTCTCACAAAAGAGGAACGGTCTTAAGCCCAGGACTGTGGAAAAGCTGCTATTTTTGAATAAAAACAAATGAAAACTTTTCTTCCCAGTGTCATAAGCACTGTTATGAAGTCACAAGCACATTCACATCACCTCCCTCATATTTGTTTCCATGTACATTCCTGTGTTAAGCTGCCATTGTGTTCTACACAATCATTAATATAATATTAAATATAACTAATATTCAAAGTAATTTATTTATTCAACTTGAAGCGCCACACACTAGTTTGTGTCATTATCCAGATGTACATAAGCCTGATTTCACAGTTACACAATCAGACCAAAACTCTGATAGTTTCCACTTTCTCTTTTGTATCAGACATACTGAGACAATATTCAGGATAAATAACCATGGAAACAATTTATTTATTCAGTGTAGAGGTTTACACATCACATCATTGTAATCATTGAGCCTGTTTCACTTGAATCGTCCACTTGATGGCGCAGTGGAGCAAAAGAATTATCACAATGCTTCGAACCATGAGTTGACCAGTTGGATGGAAAGCTTCAGTTCATCGCAGGGCTTCATCTCACCATCACTAGTAGCAGAACTGAGATGATTTTACCAGCAGCAGCAGTATGAAGACGGCCAGCGTCCAGTTAAGCAAGGTTTGCAAAATGGCTTCCGTGGATCATCTAGGAAACAGGAAAACAGGGTGAATACAGACACTATGAATACCAACACTACCATGAGGTCACACACTAATGTGGGTGTGAAGAGATTTTATTAATACTATCATGACACATATATACATATATATGTTTGCTTGCGTGTTTGAATGTGTTTATCCATTTTAACCTTATCTGAACAGTGCGTACCTGAGAGCAGTGTGTCATGCACCCGTCTTTCCCAGCTGTCAGCAATAGATTACACACACACTCACTCAGTTCTGTTATAATCATTGTACTTCTGCTTTATCCTCGCCCAACTGAAACCAGCATAAACTGATTTTACAGAAACCAAGATCAGCACACGCTCAGCATTTCTTGAGAGCTATCTATATTCTGAAAACAGGCGGAGACTGCCTCCGTCTGCTGTGTAACCTACGTGCCTATATAACCTGCAATAAAGAAGAGTACTGTGTGACTCTCTCTCGAGACGTTCACCCATGTACATATGATTGTTTATATTGTCTCACTGTGTCTCTGTTTTACTTTGGCAGCCTTCTATTTGGGAAATTTTCCCCTGACAGTGGGTTAGCTGACATTCTGGCAAAGGCTGGTTGAGCGTGCTTTACGCTTTGTGTAGGTATACAAAGCATATAGGTACCTGGGTGTTCACCTGAATAATAAACTGGACTGGAGCCACAAAACTGCTGCTCTTTACAGGAAGGGTCAGAGCAGACTCAACCTGCTGAGGCGGCTGAGGTCATTTGGAGTACAGAGAGCGCTTTTTTTTTTCTTTTTTTTTTTACTATTTATTTTATTTATTTGAACAACTCACCTGTCTAATACACATACAGTTTCTTCAGAATAATAGAATACTAAGAGAGTCACAAACTTAAGGAAAAAAAAAGAAAAAAAAGGGCAGAGAAATTAGAAAGAAAAAGGAACAAGGAACAAACAATATATATATATATATATATATATATGTATGTATAAAAATATAAATACATATATAATAACAATTAGAAAAATAAGATAAAGTAAAAGAAAAGAAAGAAAAAGGAAACATGCCGGTGGTGTCAAACATTTCAATCATTCATTTCAAATTCTCTTTTTTTTTGTATGCCCATCTTCACTCAGCTCTGTCTTTTTTGTTTTTGTTTTTTCTCTCGTTGTACGTCAACCATTTCCCCCAGTCCTTCAAAAAGCGTTCTTCCTTTCAGAGAGCGCTTTTAAAGACCTTCTATGACTCTGTGGTGGCATCTGTCATTTTTTACAGTGTGGTATGTTGGAGCAGCAGTTTATCAGCAGCTGAGAGGAAGAGGTTGGATAAAATCATCAGGAAGGCCAGCTCTGTTCTGGGATGCACCCTGGACCCAGTGCAGGTGGTGAGAGACAGAAGGACTCTGGCCAAAATAACATCTCTGATGGACAGAGTCTCCCACCCCATGCATGTAAATGTTTCTGAACTGCAGAGCTCCTTCAGTGACAGACTGCTGCATCCTAGATGCATGAAGGAGCGTTTCCGCAGGTCCTTCCTCCCTGCAGCTGTCAGACTGTACAATCAGAACTGCTCCCAACAAACATAATGTTTACATCTGCGCTGTAACTGCAATAATTTAATCAACTGATTCGCACTACAACCTGGTTTGCCTCTTATCTGTTGTTAATTTTATTTAATTTAATAACGGTACAGTACTCTGTTTATAGTAACCATTGATGTAAATATGTAAAAATTGTGTATGTTTCTGTTCTGTGTCTTGTGTACTGTTTGTTTCTATTAGTGTTCCTATGAGGCTGCTGGAGCTGATTGAGGCCACTCAACACAACACTGATGATTCCAGCAGACATGCCACAGCACATTTCAGAAGCATCCCTGAAGCATCTCTTTGCTCCGCACCACTAAAAATAACTCTGGCTCTATTTTTTACAGAAGCTCCATCAAGCTGCACAAAACAGAGGAAAATGTGCAGGACAGAAGAAACAACAAAGGAAATCCTGTCAGTGTTGAAAATAGAAGAGCCTGTGCAGACCAACATGTTTCACTTCTAAAATACACCAGGTGTGGTTTGAAGGACGCAACAAAACCACATCAGAAAGACATCAGAGACTCATCACATCACTCGCTGGATTCACTGGATTATTTTTCTTTCACCATATTTGGAACAAAGAAAACAAACAGGGAAGCATGTATAATGTAAACAGAATTGGTCCTAGCACTGAACCCTGTGGCATGTGCTGATGAAGTCTAATTGAAAACAAAATGGCATAAAGTGAATGGAAAAGGAAGTGAAGCATTTATATGTGACTGAATGTTCAAATCTTCTTTTAAGAATAAGTCAGAAAAGGGAAAAAAAACCCTGCAATGATGTGATTTTAAAGTTTAAAATATGATGTCCATTAAAAGATGTGGGAGCATGGGTGAGAAGGTATAAAAGTCAGGTGAAGAAGAGATTCACGGTTCTTTCCTTTCATCTTCTGTGAGACCAGCCGTTCTGAAGATTACATCTAAAATGTTCAGAGTTAAACAAATGCAGCAGAGATGCCAGAGGGATTGACTGCTGCCTAACCTGCAGACTTCAGATCAGTTTTGGCTTTTTCTCTGCTCAGTTTTTGACATATTAAATGATTAAGTCAGAAGGATTTGGATTTTTGCCATATTTCCACTAAATGCCAGGGGATGCTTTCTTGTTGGCTGATTATCATCAACTGAGAACACAGAAATAAGCACACCTTCAGTGCTGGATGTGCCCGTTCCCTCTTCAACTTCTCCCCTCTAAAGGATCAGAACATAATTAATAAAACATATAATTAAGGTGATTTGATTATTATTTTTATGCTTTTTATTGTTTCATTCAGTTTTTCCTTTGCTCCTGTTGAATTGCTTTAATAAAGCATCCTGAAATTAAAGTCCAAATGGTGGACTTTTTAACCCTTTGTGAAAGAGAAAAGGAAAGAATCTGGGTATTGATCAACTTTAGTGTAAATAGCTTACATGTTACTCCAGCCCTTGAAGTAATACAGTGATGACTTCTGCTGTCCATGCCCCTAAAATTGACCCTGGTATTCCAAATGGACTTATCTAAAGTGGAGCTGGTGTTAACAGATGTGGCTGGTAGGACCAGACTCCAGTTTTTCTTTTGGAGGAGGCAAACCTGGATGATTTTGAGGAGTTGGAACTGGGCAAGTCCCTCATCCACTGGTTCAATCTGAACTCTGCATTACCTACTGGGCAAAAACTCACAGGATCCGAGATTTTTAATTTAATTTATTTTATTTAAAAGGGACAGTGCAGTTTAACATAGTTCAAGTGCAACACATGAGAATGATGTACCGCACATAGGTTTATAGCTATTGCTAATTTTCAACAATTGTCCCTTGTTGGGCTTACAGTCTAAATAAATACATATTACAATAAAACATACATTTTCACATACATTAGGACTTTATTTTAAAACAAAGAGACGATCCACATTTCCCGTATTTGGGTGCGGGATCCGCAGATTGACAAGACTCCTACCTCACTCATAAATGAAACCACAGCCGCCAGTGTAACTCTAACAGAATCTGGAGACCCAGAATTGGTCTCCTCCTACATGATCCAATACAGAAACAAATCCTCTGACAGCATCTTCCAGGAAGTTGAAGGTGTGACGACCACCCAGTACAGCAATGATGGACTTAGCCCACACTCTGAGTATGAGTGTCGTGTCACGGCTGTCATCAACATTGGCTGTGGGCCTCCCAGCAACTGTGTGGAAACACACCAATGAACAGGCCCCCTCCTCAACACCTCTGCATGTGCAAGCCTGCATGTTGAATGCTGGCACAATGCTGCTTCAGTGGGAACCCCCGAGGAACCTAATAGACAAATCAAGACAAGTCCACTACAGCTCCAGCATGACTCTTGGCACCTGAGCACACCAGAGACAACAGCTAGCAAGCTATCGCCTCAGGCCTGACACCTGATATGACCTATAGGCTCAGGGTGTTGGGTTTCCACTCTGTTGGTGACATACCCAGTCAAGTCAAGACTCAGAAGAGGTGAGCAGGCAGCCACTGTGTGTGGTTCAGTCTTTTATGTCTTTATATGAATGTGCTGTCAAAAGTCTGGGAGACATACTGACTCTGTGATGCATGGAGTGAGGACCCAAACGAAGATGATTGGTGATGGAAGAATTAACAAAAGACGAGCTGTTTATTAGGCCGATAACTTGTTGCAAAAAATGGTGAACATTGAACAGAAAAAACTGAAACCTAATATAGGATCACTTGAAGACACACTATGATTAAACCCCAGGGAAAAAACAGACAATCTGACAAAGGGAGACTGACACTTTATACACAAGAGGGTGATTAGAGAAGAAGAAACACAGGGGAACACAGCAGGAACAAATTAGACATGACAAGACGGGAAGCAAAACTGAAAACAAGGCTCGTGAGACGAGGGACTGTCAAGATAAAACAGGAAGTAGCACAAACACTGAGACTCAAAACAGGACATGCAAGCTTGGCACTAAGACAGAGATAAACAAACATGGAAATAGACAACACCCCGGGGAGACAAGGGACAAAGACATAAAGAACAGGGGAACAGATAAGGGAGACAAAACACAGATATATGACTGAGATGAGGAAGAGAGCAAGAGAGATGCAAAGAAAGAGAGAATGACACAGCAAGATAAATAAACATGGAGACAAGACACTGAGGACAAAACAGAAAGAGAAATGGACCAGCTGCAGATGGCACCCCCGCAAAAAAAATACAGTGTCTAAAGACCCCTGGGTGGGTGGAGGATCCAGAAGGAGGGACCTGAACTGAACCAAAAGAACAATCTGGAGCACAAGAGTCCAAAACAAGAAAGCAGTTTGGTTGGCCTATCAAACCACAGAGTAAGATTCAGTGACTGAGGTCTGCAGCAGGGATGAAGGCATTCTGGAGGCCGTCAGCTGAAACAATCGTTTAGAGCATGACCAAGAGTCCCTGCTGCCTCTCTGCATGGACAGCTCCAATGTCCAATGAGGGAGCTGGAACAAGTTTAGGGACTTAAAGTGTCACTAATTGATCAAATCTTCATCCAACAAGCTCTGATAAAGCCACTGTACACTAGCTGCTCAGCACCAAACAGCAGACAGACCATAATATGTCAGAGATCAGTTTGTTAGCTGCTTGTGGAGTTCTTCTGCCCCCAAGTGGACACAAACACTACATCAATTCATCCACTTGAAGAAGAAGCTGTGACTGTTTCTATTTGGACTTTTTCTCCTTGATCTGAGAGGAATAACCCGACTGTCTGTCTGTCTCTTTGTGTCTGTCTGTCCTTCAGTGTCCTTTCAGTCTCAGTGCAGGGTGAAGCTGCTCTGCCTGCTGTACACAGTGCTGATAGTGAAGAATCTGGTGTATTGCTGTGGACTCTCTCTGCTGATGATCCTCACAAACAAGGGAGCGTCCACCAACTGCACACATGCTGACTGACTGTTTTCTGCTCGCCTTTTCTCACCATCAGATTTCCTCGAGTCAGCAGTCAGAAATGTAAATTAAATTCTGGTTGGTTCAATGTTTCATTACTGAGCATTTCACCTTTTCTCATTTAATCATCTTAAACTGTGTAATATAAATTTACAAATAAACATGTTTGATGTGTTTATAGAACTGTAGATTCTTTATGTCAAGTTTTAATCTTTTGTACAAGTGTGCAGAAAAACTCGAGTGATGCATTCAAATCCCATCATAACAAAATAACAGTGTAGTTATTTGTCTGAAGTAAAAATAAAGATTTGAATTTTAAGAATGTTCTTCTCATGTTTTCTGTGATACATAACCTGTGTGACTGCAGCATTCACAGATCATAAACTTGCTCTCCTGCAGCAGACGGGCTGTGTGGGTTTCTGCTCTGCAGCCTCCACACCGTTAGCTGTGGCTTTTCACTTTAATAACACAATGACAGTTACAAGCATGAACTCTGCTTCAAGTTATTCGGGAAGCATCTGTGTTCATGTATGTGAGAGAAACAAAGTGAACTCAGAGCTGTTACAGAGTTGATGTTTAGGACGATCACAGCAGGAAAATACAAGATGAAGTTTAAACATTAAAACCCACAGAACTCATGTAGAACCATTATGATTTAAAAACACTGAAAAAGTGAATAAATTAAGACAACACTTGTAAAAACAATTTCACAAGACACCATCAGTTCAGATAGATATTGAGCATCTTTCTAGCTTTTTCTAATAATCATAAATATGTAAAATTTTTAATCAAAATGTGTCATTGATCAATCAGCTTAATTGTTCAGACTAATACAATTTATACAAATAATAAATTTGAATTAAAAAATGTAAACAAAATCATAATTATTATAATTAAGACCAGCACAGAGAAACAAACTGAAACAAAGAACATTCATCAATTTGATGATTTAACCAGTGCTGAATAGTTTTTAAGTTCACGCACGCTGTGCTGTAAATTCTGTTGATATTAATATTAAGATTTAACCCTCATAATGTCGTCCCGATTTCCATACACCTGTGGTCCTCATGGGTCCAAAATGTCCCCACTTCATTTAAGTGTTTTTTAAAGTATAAATTGTCAATCAATTCAGTGTTGCATCTTAGTTTTACTTAAGACCAAAACATTAACACAAAATTTACCCAACATTTTACATTTTACGCCCACCAGACCTTGTTTACATAAAGTATACTTTGTTTATGAGGGAAAATAAAACGAGACAATAAAATATTTAATTGTTTAGATAATTTTGACTATCTGACTAACTACAGAGTGCTGTATATTGAACTTTAGTGAGAATTTTTTTTAACCACTTATAAATTTTAAATGGCAGCAGATAATCACACCTCAGGGGTCAACAATGACCCCATCTGGTTTGATTGATACTTAATTAATATGAAGTGGATTTTTCTCCCACTTTTAATTAAAACTTAATTCAAACATTTTGACACTATTTCTTTATTCCATTTCAAATTTATGTCTGATAAAACCTCATTTATACAAAATGTTTCTTTGTTTTCGGGTAAAAAAAAAATGAATTAAATGATCAGTTATTGTGATTATTGTTACACAACCAGAGTCGGTTGCTTTAACAGATTATCACAGACGGGTTTATGTCAAAGTTAATATAGCAAGCTGTTTTTACTCATTGCCTGACATGTTTCTGTATTTTGGCATGGTGGGAACACCAGGGCATGGGTCTTAGTGAAGGCAAACTTTCATGAGAACAAAGGTGTGTCCATATTTGACACAAGTGAAGGAGGATAAATTATAAATTTGCTGAACTTTAGTGATGCTTTTTAAATCTGTGATTTTAAAATATTCAATGTAAATATAAAATCTGATGACATTTATTCCATAGCTTTGTGTTTTATGTCAGGGTAAATAATCTATAACTTAAGTGATTTACTATGAAGTAAAAAAGACAAAATATGAAACAGATGTTGTCATGGAGGAGTGGACTCAGGCAAAAACTCAGACGCTCGATGGCGAAGAATTAAGTGAAGTTTATTACAGGAGGTTCGGTGTGACAACAACGATAAAAACAAACATGAACTAAAGCCGAGAGCCTAAAAATCAGCTCTGAGGTAAATAATAAATTTACAAGGATGTATCACGTGTCGTGTCACACCACGCTGTGAGATGCTGTCAGTACCACTGAAGGAAAACACTATGAACAGTGTTGACACGACGTCAGTCTCTCCGATCCTTTTGTCTTGGTAGAGATCACACAGAGATGTTTCCAAGTAGGCCGACTTTTGTACTGTTGTGTAAATGTGTATGTAAAGGTGGATGACTGCCTACTGCAAATGAAATCTAACCATGGGTACAAATAAATGAAGCTGAAGCTGACGTAAAACACAGCCCTGTTTTTATTACTGTTTATAGATATTATCATTGATGATCATCATTTTGAATGATTCTTAAAACTGTCGTCAAAAAAACAGAACAATTAAAAATGAGATGCTGTGAATATTATTTATTTATTTTGATTCACAAAAATAAAGAAAAGGTGAACATATTCAAGTCAAGTCAACTCAAGTCAAGTCAAGTCAAGTTGGCTTTATTGTCACTTCAACCATATACAGGTAGTACAGAGTGAAACGAAACAACGTTCCTCCAGGACCAAGGTGCTACATGCAACATAAATTTACAACATAAATTAACAGAAAACACTAAACTAGCTAACTAAGAGGCCAAGTTAGCTGGCTAGCAGAGACAAGACAGACTGACCTACATAAATTAACAAAAAACAAAAAACAAAAAACTATCTAACTATTCTAAGGAAGACTTTTTTTTTTGTTTGTTTGTTTTTTTTTTGTTTAGCAGACAGCAGACAAAGTGTACGTGCAAATGTGCAAACAAGAGCAACAAGTGACAGTGTGGCAACAACGTAACATAATAATAAGGTTTTGTGGTGATGAGTTGAGGTAGTGGAGGAACCGTAAACATTCCTTAGTGTAGCAGCCATAATTAGGAAGTAAAGAAGTTAGTGCAAAAAAGTCCAGTAATAATATTGTGCAAAAGAGCAACACCAGTTTTATCAATGTTTTGAGGTAGTTGAGTTAAGCTGAGTGATAATGTGTGTGTGTGTGTGTGTGTGTGTGTGTGTGTGTGTGCGCGCGTGTGTGTGTGTGTTTATCAGACCAGTCCCTTTTTGTTGAGGAGACGGATGGCTTGTGGAAAAAAGCTGTTGCACAGTCTGGATGTGTGTGCCCAAATGCTTCGGTACCTTTTTCCAGATGGCAGGAGTGTGAAGAGTGTGTGAGAGGGGTGTGTCCGATCAGGCACAATGCTGGTGGCTTTGCGAATACAGCGTGTGGTGTAGATGTCCTCAATAGAGGGGAGAGAGACCCCGATGATCTTCTCTGCTGTTCCCACTATCCGCTGTAGGGTCTTGCGGTCTGATGTGGCACAGTTCCCAAACCAGACAGTGATGCAGCCGCTCAGGATGCTCTCGATAGTTCCTCTATAGAAGGTGGTCAGGATCGGTGGTGGAAGCTGGGCCTTTCTCATTCCTCTCAAAAAGAAGAGACGCTGCTGGGCTTTCTTGTGTAGGGAGCTGGTGTTGAAGGACCAGCCGAGGTCCTTCTCCAGGTGGACGCCTAGGAGTTTGGTGCTGTCGACGATCTCCACAGAGGAGCCGTTGATGCTCAGCGGTGAATGGTCGCCTCGTGTCCTCCTAAAGTCAACAACCATCTCTTTTGTCTTGTCAACATTCAGAGACAGGTTGTTGTCTTTACACCAGTCCGTTAGCCTCTGCACTTCCTCTCTGTACGCTAACTCGTCGTTCTTGCTAATGAGACCCACCACAGTCGTGTCATCAGCGAACTTAATGATGTGATTTGAACTGCGTGTTGCTACACAGTCATGAGTCAGCAGTGTGAACAGCAGAGGACTGAGCACACAGCCTTGTGGGGCCCCAGTGCTCAGTGTGGTGGTGCTGGAGGTGCAGTTCCCGATCCGTACTGACTGAGGCCTACCGGTCAGAAAGTCCAGGATCCAGTTGCAGAGGGAGGTGTTCAGGCCCAACAGGCTCAGCTTACCGATCAGTTGTTGGGGGATGATCGTGTTGAATGCTGAGCTGAAATCTATGTACAGCATTCGAACGTGTGTGTCCTTCTTGTCCAAGTGTGTGAGAGCAAGGTGGAGTGCAGTGGAGATGGCGTCGTCCGTTGAGCGGTTATGGCGGTATGCAAATTGCAGTGGGTCCAGTGAGGGGGGCAGCAGGGTCTTGATGTGTTTCATGACGAGCCGCTCAAAGCACTTCATGATGGTGGGTGTAAGTGCAACAGGACGGTAGTCGTTGAGACAGGACACAGAAGACTTCTTGGGCACGGGGACGATGGTGGTGGCCTTGAAGCACGTGGGAACGACGGCACTGCTCAGAGAGATGTTGAAGATGTCGGTGAGAACATCTGCCAGCTGTTCAGCACATTCTCTGAGCACTCTGCCTGGGATGTTGTCTGGTCCAGCAGCTTTATGTGGGTTGACTCTGCGTAGAGTTTTCCTCACCTCAGCTGTAGTGAGACACAGCACCTGGTCGTTCGGAGGAGGGGTGGTCTTCCTCGCCGCCACGTCATTCTGCCTGTCGAACCGAGCATAGAAGTTGTTCAGTGCATCTGGGAGGGAGCCGTCACCGTCACAGGCAGGTGATGTCGTCCTGTAGTTAGTGATGGCTTGTAAGCCCTGCCACATGCGCCGTGTGTCGCCGCTGTCCTTGAAGTGGTTGTGGATTCTCTGGGCATGTGCGCGCTTCGCCTCTCTGATGGCCCGAGAAAGTTCGGCCCTAGCTCTTCTAAGCGCCACCTTATCTCCCGCTTTGAAGGCAGAGTCTCGGGTCCTCAGAAGTGCACGCACTTCCGCAGTAATCCACGGTTTCTGGTTGGGTCGTGAGATGATGGTCTTGGAGACAGTGACGTCATCGGTGCACTTGTTGATGTAGCTGGACACTGATGATGTGTACTCCTCCAAGTCAGTGAAGTCACCGTAAGTTGCAGCCTCCCTAAACATGTTCCAGTCAGTGCTCTCAAAACAGTCCTGAAGAGCAGAGATGGCTCCTGCTGGCCAGGTTTTCACCTGCTTCAGAACCGGTTTTGATCGCCTGACAAGTGGTCTGTATGCTGGAATTAGCATAACAGAGATGTGGTCTGAGTAGCCGAGGTGGGGGCGGGGCTCTGCCCGATATGCGCCGGGGATGTTTGTGTAAACAAGATCCAGCGTGTTTTCCCCTCTCGTTGCAAAGTCCACATACTGATGGAATCTAGGAAGCACTGACTTGAGATTTGCATGGTTGAAATCTCCAGCAACAATGAACAGTCCATCCGGGTGTGTATTTTGCAGATCACTGATCTTTGTATACAGTTCCCATGGCGCTTCCTTAGCATTAGCGCTAGGTGGAATGTACACTCCGATAATGAAAACAGTGGTGAATTCCCGTGGTAAATAAAAGTTATATAAAGAAGTAAGCAACAGATAACAGTGTGTGTTAGTAAATTCACAGCAACCTGAATGTGTTTGTGGGAACATGAATGTTTTTGAGAGTTTCTGCATCATGTGACCCAGATTTTTGGATCTGCTGTCAGATTGAAATGAAGACAATGAAACCACACAGCAGCTTCAGCTGAGCTGTCAATCAGCAGCAGCAGTCTTATCTGTGGGCCGCAGGGGCTGATGGGAGCTTTGAGGACCTGTTAGAAACCACGTGGCCCTCGTCTGATCTCACAGCTCGTCCTTGTTTGGCCTCAGCTGCATCAGAGCGCCACTTCTCCCCAGGTTCACCAGAGGAAACACCACTGCACAAAATGCTTTTCCTCCCAGCTGCTGCTCTGTGCTGTCTGTGTTCAGGTGAGTGTTTCCAGCCAATCAGGAGCCAACAAACTCAACCTGTAACAAACACTGTCACACTAACCTTCATCTATCTGTCTGTGTCTCTACAGCACTGGTTACCATGGCAGCAGAACAGCTGATTCAGGATGATTTAACATTGACCAGGAGAGTTGGAGAAAGTGTCTCCTTCAGCTGTGGAGGGACTGAACAGTGTAGCAGCATCTATCGGTACTGGTACCAAAAGAAAGAAAATGAAACACTCAGAATTATTCTGCGCATTAACAAGAATGGTGGTGACATTTACTCAGGTTATGGTCATCCCGAGAAAGATGATTTCTCAGCTGTGAATAAACAGAACGGCTGTGAGTTGAAGATCGAAAAAATTAAACTCGATCATTCAGCCACCTACTACTGCAACTGTTATAAGAGAGGTACCCACAGTGGGAAATGATCCCTGCAGCCTGAACAAAAACCAACAGATGAACAGATGTCAAACAGTGTTTGTGACAGGAAGAGAGCAGTAAACCACAGCCCAGGTTCACAGATTTCACCTCCATCTCAGAGTCACAAACATACTGAGCTCAGGGAGATTTTTATTTACTGCTGTCAGAAATTCAATTCTATTTGTTTCTGTTTCAAACAGATTTTTCATCATGTTTTAAGACAGAAACAAGAGGAACAGATGACATCAAACTTCCAAATGTAAACAAATGTATCCTCAGTCCCACAAAAACATTTATTCAAAGTGAAAGAAAAACAGATTGTGTCAAACTGAATCAAAGTCCATCCCTCATTCACAGTGTTAATGTTCTCTTCATGAAAACTCTTCCAGCAGCACTTGTTGTTTAACACCTTTCAGTACATTTAACCAGACACTTTCACTTTAGGACATTTTAAAGACAAATCTTGGACTGATGTCAGGTCAGGATTTTGTCCTTCTAGCAGCGGCTCATTAGGACGCTGATTTGTTGGACAGATTTCCATCAGTTTCCTGTGGATGTTTATAGAGGATGAATCAGTCATGGTGCCTCATCTTTCTATCACCTTCTTTTCTCTCTGATCTAAATAAACTGTTTTTGTATCTGAGTATGTCAAATCTGGAATAAAAGGACAAGATTTCTGCTTTCTGTTTGTGTTTCTGACCAACCACATTCGAGCTTTGGCTGCATGCAGGTAAACAGTCTGTGAGGAGAGCAAAAGAGTCCATCTGCTGAAAATACATCGCACCATCAGATAGAATCCAGACATGACTTTTATTCACTTTTTAAAAAATGTCTCTGCTTTCATAAACAATGAGCAATAACAGGACATTGAAGTCTTGGCTCAGATATCTGCTGGATAAACCAGAAGCCCAGAAACATTGGGCGTTGTATCCAGACACTAAGTCAGCAGACTAATCGATGGGTTCCCAGATTGTCCAAACCCAGCAGGTCATGGCCACCCTGACCTGATTGTGCCAGAGGTTTGTTCCATTAAAAAGAGAGCTGCTCCTTCCCACTGTCGCCAAAGTCCTGCATATAAGGAAATGTTGGACATTTAGTGTTTCTGTTCATGATGTTGAAAGGTTTTTATTCCGTCTTTATTTGAAGCTCTGTTAGTCCTGCTTTATCCTCACATAGAGAAATCTGGAAACATGTCATCTTGAGCAAGCAGCTTATATTAGAAAGGTGGTCTGAGCCTCCTTCAGCTTTCAGAATAAACATGATTTTTACATTATTTTATCTCTGACTGAAAGTAAACAGGAAGTAGATGAAAAGCCAACAGAAGTGTCCTGAAAGACAACCTGAGCAAACTGGTGGTTTTCCTGCAGACTGAGAAGGAAAACTTTTGCTGCAGAGTCAGACCTGCTGATTCCACAGTTGGAGAAATAGAAGACAATAAATGTGATTCTAGTTTAGTCGTCACAATTTGCAGACTGTCACCATGACAACAGGATCTACAAGAAATGATTGTGCAGTGCTTAGTGACACTGTTGTCATGGAGATTTTTATTTCATTCCCCACCATCGCTGCTGAAGAAAAATCAGGCTGACTGAACTAAACACACAGATTAAACAGCAGCAAATGTGATTCCATGTAAAACACTCCTGCTGAGGTCAGGAGTTTGAACTCACATAATTTCACATGTCCTCAAATTGAATCTTATTCATTTAATTACAGGAACTTTCTGGGATTTGTTCCAGTCCTCCTGACAGAATTGCTGGAACTGAATCAGGTTTTAGGACTCTGTCGAATTTTGCTTCTCTCCATAATTTTTTATTGGACTGAGATCAGATTTGTGATGGTCGCCCTACTAATTTGACTTAGTTGTCTTTAAGTTGTAGTTGTTGTACATTTCCTACTTATGTCCTAAAATTCTGCACTACAACCACATCAGTGTTCTTCTTCATGCCACCTTGTGAAGTATAACTCCCTCATGTAGCAAAGCACCACCACAGCATGATGCTGTTGGCACAGTACTTTGTGTTTGGATGGTGTTCTTTTGCTTGCTAATGGTTCCCTTTCTCCTCCAAACATAATCGTGGTCATTCAGGGCAACATGTTTAATTTTCCATCAGATCAAAGGATCAAATTCAGCTCATATGTAGTTTCAAACTGCTGTCTGACCTTTTCACTGGCAGGGAAAAGACAACAGGACGCATATCTGTCTGCAGAATTTTATGTTTTAAACAAATCCCAGTTTTACTTTAGTTTGTTATTTTTTTGTACTTAACATGAACACTTTTACAATCAATTAGTCATTATTATTTCAGAGACAGTGATTACATCCCAGGTTTATAATTAGCTCAAAACAAAATCTATAGCCTCCATCACACTGAAAAATGTCTGTCACCATTGGTTTTCAGAGATGATGTAAAATGTTTGAATAAAGTTGTCATAAACTGGTGCAGAAACAGTTTTTACTGAATAAAAACTGACCTGAGAGTGGATCAGCCCCCGGGTCTGTTGCTATGGGTAACTATCATACAGGTCCATCAGTAAACTGTGTCTGATCTGTTTCTCCATTTTTGATCTTCACTTTCTGTATCCTACATTTTGTCCTGTCAGGTTACAGATGAATTATTACATTTCATATCAAATGTAAAATTAGGATTCAGCTTCATCGGATCAGAGTTTAAGCTTTTTCATGATGAGCATGGGCATTATAATAAAATTACATTTTTTTTTTTTTTTTTATCAAACTTTGTTCACTCTATGATGATGAAACAGTGGACCAAACTTATTAAAACCTTTCTTCACTCCTGTTTTTATATCATGATCAGCACTGACACATATTCATATTCCTCAGTCCACTGGATTAAAATGGAAGCTCTGCGCTTTATTTACTTGTTGTCATGGTGAATTTTAGTATTGAGCCTCCACTGATGATGACTTTCTTTCTCTTCTCATGAACACAGATAACTCAGGGTGAACATAATCAGAGCTGATTGAATTTGCTCTGATCAGCTGTTCCGGACATAAACTCAGAATTCCTGATCTCAGGGTTAATCAAGTTTGTTAAACCTGTATGGCCTCAGATTGTGATATAAATATTTTGTACTTGTAAATCAGGATTTGTATATGTAAAAAGAATTTGTGTGTGTGTAAAAAAGATTTGTGTGTGGACACGTCTGTTATCGCCACAGCATGAAAGAAGACATCTTTGTGTATCCAAGTAAACTTTTTCTCACAGGTTGACGTGCTTACACAGGGACCAGCAGAGCATTTTCAAAGGCGCTGGTGACCTCGGAGGAAAAGCAGTGTTGTGGAAATGACACACACTTCACTAGTCGGGACAGTTACAAAGCTTTCCTCGTTACGAATGAGTGATACATTTTTATTAAACATTTGAACATAATACAACACAAACTCTCGTAGAGGAGATAAAGTCAGAGAGATACATGTTTTGAAACGACAAGGATCAGGTGCACCTAGAGCGGCCGCTAAAAAACGATTTACAAGCAGAGCTCAGTAGGCAGCACAACAAATTCTGGATCCTTCGTTCTTAGTTAGCGGTGAGCACAGCGCACGCTGCGTCCGATGTGAATAGTGTATAGTGTGACTCATAACAGTGGTCCCGGTCAAACCTGATTTTGTGTTAAAGTAATACTTAAGTAATAATGGTATTTCTGACCACTGCTATAACTGTATCATTTCAACAGCTACCAAAAGTTAAAGGACCCAACTTGTATAAGCCTTATAGGATATTTATATAAAGATCCTCCAGCTTCAAACGGTTCAAGGACCTGCAGTTCAAAAAAGCAACCCTCTGACAGACAAGCC
Source organism: Oreochromis aureus (assembly GCF_013358895.1). NCBI lineage: Eukaryota > Metazoa > Chordata > Actinopteri > Cichliformes > Cichlidae > Oreochromis > Oreochromis aureus. Next base: position 33,530,781 of record NC_052959.1, on the reverse strand, counting down.
CATCTGTTATCTGATTGGATAGTACTGACCCAGGTTCTTTTATTCTTCAGACTGGACAGAGAAGATGCAGACTCAGAGTGGTCAGAGTATTTGTAATCATTTTATTCATTACTTTCCGGAAGGGAGATGTGCACGGTGTTAAGCATCTGCAGATCTGAAGCATTACAGGCCGGATGTGTATAATATAGTCTGCTCCCTCCCCTACAGAACCGTCTCTTTATCTATTTTAATTCTACATGTCTGCTACCTAGCTGCAAAGTCATCAGCACCCGAATTCTTCATGTCTAGTTTTACAAACCAGAGGTCATTTCCTGTTGTTCTCTTTTAGCAGCGCAAGTGCAGGAAATGCTCTCTGCAACTCTGCACAAAGCTTCCTGTTCTGCACAATTTTTCAGTCTTGCTAAGCAATCTAATGACCTATGACACAGTTTATAACTCAAAGATGGCCTTTAATATACTGGCCTGTTAGTAAATGCATAAAACAAAATAATCAGAAAATAAGCACTAGGAAAAGTACATTTATCCTAAAAGTCCTCCTTTTCATCTCTCCTAAAGAGAGATGACCTAATCCCTGAGTTATCCCATTAATCGTCCCTGCTTGTGACAATAATAGCTAAGAATGTAGCAAAAGAAACCATAATAGACAAAATAAAACTTTTGCATTACCCCAACATGAATGTCATGCATCCCTCCAATTGTATTCTTCAACGTTCATGTATTATTTTTACAATGTTTTAATGCCTCCCAGGGTTCTGATTACAGAACCGTCTTGAGCAGTATTCTTGGGAATGGAAATGCAACACATATCTCTTATAACAGGCATAATTAATTTGATCAACAACAAATAAATCAAACAAGTTATTGGACCTTTTAAACAGCACCTGGCATCTACGCCGGGCTGTCAACTGTCCTGCCTTATTTCCTGAGACCCCCTTGATAGTACAAACCCACTTCTGACTTCCCTCGCTGCTCACTGTAAAATCCAATCAGGTATAGTTAGCTTTTCTTTGGGTAAAAGGTCCTGGATTAGTTTTATTGTCAATTTATGGAAACAGTCTGAACAGAGTTAAGCAGTTTTCTATTTAAACAGCACTTCTGGTTATTTTAAACACAAAACCAAATCTCCACGTGTCATTTGAATAGACAGGGCCATGTTCGGTTAACACATCGGGGCGGGCGGCTACGCAAGTCATACAGTCTGATACCTTTTGTTTCTTTTTCTTTTTTAATTAACCAATCTAATCCTAGGTTGCTATTTCTATGCCCAGTACATGTCAGTTCTCTTGTCGTGCTTTTTTCCCTCTCTGGACAGTCTGTCCCACTTTAACGGGTGGACCAGACGTGCAATGACCACTGTGTTCGGGCAATTGACATAACATAAAAATCCCACCGGCTATTACTAAAGCTGATCCTCCCATTACTTTCCAGAGGTCATTTCTTGTTGTTCTCTTTTAGCAGCGCAAATGCAGGAAATGCTCTCTGCAACTCTGCACAAAGCTTCCTGTTCTGCACAGTTTTTCAGTCTTGCTAAGCAATCTAATGACCTATGACACAGTTAATAACTCAAAGATAATCTTTAATATACAGGCCTGTTAGTAAATGCATAAAACAAAATAATCAGAAAATAAGCACTATGAAAAGTACATTTATTCTAACAATAGTTAAATTTGTGATTGACATGACATTGACCAATTGCTGAAAGGAAAAAAAATAGGGTCAAAATCTGTACTTGTAAGTTGAAACCTGAGTGCAAAGTTTCACACGTATTTTTTGGCTATGTCCACACACAAATCTTTTTTACACATACAAATCCTGATTTACAAGTACAAAATATTTATGACCACAATTTGGGCCCATAAACCTGCTTCCTGGAATAGGCTGCAGAGCCCTCTACTATGAAATGAGATCAGCATAACCAGGCTGTCTTTCCATTATCTGGATTCACGTCCCTAACATGGCGATGAGGATAAACGGTGACATGAAGCTGGTTATCACTTAACTAAGTTAACTCTGGTAAATACAAGTTGCCATTTACAACATTGAGAAGTGAACACAGTTTTCCAGTTTGGATCCAGTCATATTCCAGCTCATCCAGTCTGGATCCATTTTGCATTTGTTCATGCAGATGACTCTGTAAAATCTGAGGGGCTGTGCTGTACTTTAGTGAGATATGCTGAGCATAAAATCAGAGTTTTTATGGTCACAAAAGTGGCTCTTTTTACCTGACTCAGTCACCATGGTAACTCATGCTGGTCAAGAAACCAGTTTGGGAGCAGGTTATGTTCCGATTTTTGGCTTTACAGTATCCTGTAAGTGTGCAGCAGATTTTCCGCTGCAGGAATGTTTTATATGTGCAGCTCTACCTCATGGCTCAGTCACACTAGAGTCAATAATAGGAATTCAACCTTTTTACAAGTAGTATTGAGAATAGAAATATTTTACTGCTATTATTTGCTGCTATTTTTATAATCATCATTACCATTTCATGATTGAGAGTGATGTTGCATTCAGATGCATTCAGATGTTCAAATATATGGTTATAGTCTTTATTACAGGTCCAGTAAGAACCACTTTAAACTGTGGAGTTGAATTTATAATTTTAAAGGCTTTTGAATGTTTTTATATTCTTACACATAGTCTTGTTACAACAGTTTACAACTGAGCTGCAGGGTCAGGAACACGTCTGCAAGGCATGCTTTTGCAGAAGTGAAACCGAAAGCAGAGTGAGTGCAAGCCAAGGAGTAGGGTGTTTATTATGCATTTATCTTTGATTTAAGCTTTAAGTAGTCGTGTTAGATTGAAACAGGTGTTTTATATATTTTACTTATAAGTCAAGATCAGTACACACAGGATGGTCTTACCCTGGTTGCCTAAGTTGAGGTCAACTAAGGTTCAGAGAGCACATGCAAACTCTGCACGTACAGACAGACGTGACATACACATACAGACACAAATAGTGAGAGGTCATGACACGTACGCAGTACACAGCACGCACGCGCCCCCGCACGTGTACGCACACACACATACCCACCATAGTAGATCTATTTTGGTAGGGAAGAAGTGAAGATGTATTTTTGCTGCAAGTGCAAATTGTGCCGGCGTATTGTCTGATGCTTACAGGAAGTGCACCTGATGTTCGGGGAGATAAGGAGGCGCTCATGGTGCGACACCAGGATGGAGATGAGACATGATGTATTTTAAAATATGTTAAAAGTTAACAGGAACATTTTGTGGTTTAGGTTGACGTATGTCTGTTTTTGCAAAAGAGGGGGCTGTACTATCTTAACCCTATAAAACCTTTGTCTAATGATTGTAAGTTTAGTTCGACGCTGAAATCTGCACAGCGTTCGGACTCACACATGTGTTCATTAAAAGGCCGTCAAATTGCACACCGGACCGGATCTGTGGTTATTTTTGGATTCCTCTCTCAACATAATTTTGAACCCTAACAGTAGGAAAATAAATAAATAGCACTGTCATGTTAAAATAAAATAGCAACACAGTGAGCAATATAATTATAGTAATTTGAGATATAATATTTACTTTATTGTTCTGAAGCTTGTTATGATCATATCTCAAGATGCAGCATCACTCTCTTTGGTTATTTGCTGCAACAGTGTTGAATTATACTTTTACATTTTTTTGGGGTTTTTTTTTTTCAGATCTATATCACCTGTTGCTGATAATGATTGTTTTCAGTGTTCAGTTGATAATTTTGTGGAAAAGAGTCAGCTGATATCTCAAATGTTTTTTTTTATATGAGCACACAGAGCCAAAAACACGTATGTCAGAAGAAAATTGTGTATGTGATCAGATACATGAAATGTATTCTTTTATTTATCACTAAGCAAATGTCTACGTGACTTTTGACATGTACCTTTTCTGTGATAAACAACTTACAGCTTCCTCTAACTGTTCTAGAACATACAGATTTAGAAAAGGGGAACCTCAGCTCTGAGTTCTTAGAATAACTTAGAATAACTCTGTTATTCTTACACACACACACACACACACACACACACACACACACACACACACACACACACACACACACACACACAGACAATCTTGTATAAATAAACAACGCAGACAGTGATGAGACGCAGGTCGTGCGTCCATGGCTGCCCTCGCGAGTGAAAAGACAACTGCAGTGTTTGTGTTTTCTAACTCAGATGTCTCAGCTGAACAATGGCAGGATGATTTAAGGAAATCCCCTGTCAACCTAAAAAGCACGTAAGGCCGAGATCGACCTCAAACTTCAGATATGTCAGCTGGAAACTGAAGCTGAGAAAAAGGTAAAGTTAAAACAGCTAGAGGTGGAAGCTATGAGGCTTACACAAAGCCAGTCTTTACCCAGCTCACCGGTTACATCAGATCCTTCACATTCATCTGGCAACACCTGTAGGTTTGATGTGAGCAAAAATATTGCTTTGGTGCCAACATTTAGAGAGACAGAAGTTGATTCCTACTTTAATGCTTTTGAAATTGCAACAGCACTAGAATGGCCAAAAGAAATGTGGGCTGTGCTACTGCAATGCAAGCTAGTTGGCAAAGCACAGGAGGTTGTGTCATCTCTCTCTATCGAAAATACCATGAAATACAATGTACTGAAAGAGTCCATCTTTCGTGCTTATGAGCTTGTACCTGAGGCCTACCAACAAAAGTTCAGGAATCACAAGAAGTCTAATGGTCAAACCTATGTAGAGCTCGCACATGAGAAGGCAGTTCTTTTTCACAAGTGGTGCACAACAAGTGAAGTGAAGAGAGACTTTGAAGCTCTTCGTCAGTTAATCCTGTTTGAAGATTTTGAGAATCTGTTATCAGAGAAGCCTGTAATGTTTATAAATGAGCAAAAGGTTGCCTCACTGTCCAAAGCAGCCATTTTGGCCGATGAGTTCATTTTAACCCACAAAAATGTGTTTGCATCATCCCCTCGTTCAGATAAAGTGTTGATCACACGCTCACCTAAGCCTGATCGTTTTCAGCCTGAAGCCAGAGCTAAGCAACCTTTTCTTTCCCGCGAGGTACGTGGATGCTTCTATTGTCACAAGAAGGTCATGTCATTGCTGATTGGCTTGCACTAAAAAATAAGACTACACCACCACAACCCAAGGGCATGGGTTTGATTAAAAACGTGTTGCCTCCCAGAACCCAAACATCTCAGAGTGAAATAGATCCTTAATTCAAACTTTTTATCACACAAGGTTGTGTTTCCTTAACAGGTGATAATTTTGACGACCAGTCTGTAACAATACTGAGAGACACAGGTGGTTCACAGTCTATCATTCGAGAGGGTATTTTGCCTTTGTCTGTTGAGTCATCCTGTCAGTCAAGTGTTGTGGTCCAGGGTATCGGAATGACTTTTGTGTCTGCGCCTTTGCAAAATGTTCATGTTAAGGGATTTTGTGATTTTATGATGTTTTTCCTTTTTGATACATCTTCCTTTTAATGTTTCATTTATTCAGTTCTCCTTATATTGCTCCATTTACTCATTTACTCATATGCTCCTGTTAAGAAAGGCTTGAAAAGCACACAGTGTTCACATATCTTTATGTTTTGTCTTTGCTTCTGCTCACACACATACACATGAGCCCTGCAGTATTCGCTGACTCCTGTGAAAGTCTCTTGCAGACACCCTGGGAAACAGGACCCAAACTGGCTTCTGTTTTCCTCGAGATAGAAACTGCACACACACACACACATATACACTGTGTCCCATACATGCCCAGATTGTCTGTTACAGCCTGATAAAACAGGGAATGCTACGATGTATAAATAAAGCTGACTACAAAGCCTCGGGGTGAGTATCACTCGATCACTCACCCGTGCGCACGTAGTTCTCTGAACAAAACTCTGACTGTTTCTGTATTCTTTCAATGTTTAAAAATGTCTTGCCACTGACATTTAATTGGTCCTTCGAGCGGATAGTTTATTGATATTATTGTATCATCTAACTATTCACAGACGAGCCACCAGATCCTGACGTCGTGACTACCTGCACTGCAACCACCGTTTCTAGCGAAGCGAGGAAAAGCCCAGAGTCGTACATTCGCCTACTGGCCAGTGTCTTATACAGGTCCACGACGCCAGGTTCTCGGTGACGCCGGGAAAAAGAACACAGCGCAACATTGAAGGTGAATATAAAGCAGCCAGAAACACTTTGCGTTGAATAATCGATTTTAGTTTGACACTGCTCAAAGTAAGGAAAAGGACAGACGTGTCCTATGTAATATGCTCGCCCGTGTAAGAGGCGAAACAACCTGCCCTGTGGGGCCCGTTTCATAACATAAGTAAGGGTTGGTAGCCAGTATATCTCACGCTCGCCTGCGTAAGACGGATTAACACGCCCTGGGAGGCTTAATCCGCAGCATAAAAACAAAAGGTTGGTAGCAACGCTCGCCTGTGTAAGACGGATTAACATGCCCTGAGAGGCTTAATCCGCAGCATAAAAACAAAAGGTTGGTAGCCACGCTCGCCTGTGTAAGACGGATTACCATGCCCTGAGAGGCTCAATCCGCAACAAAAATAAAGGTTGGTAGCCAGAGAAGCGAGAGTGTCAAATAAAAATAGGATTTTCTCTAAGCGCGCTAACTGTTTGCTGAATGTTTGTTGAGGAGTAAGTGCTTCATTGAATAGGAGCTCTAGGCTCCTGCACTACTCCTACTGTTTTCCTGTGAGTACTGGATGGTGAGAAAGAGAAAAGGTTGCGCTTCAACGCGTAAAATTAAGTCCGCCCTGAATTTAGTTCAGGGTAGAAGGCTGACTTAATAACCTCCTCTGACTCTAGTACCAGAACGTCTCACAGTGTGTGTTGGCAGTATTAATAAATAAATAAATCAATAAAGTGGTTCTATTGAAATAAAATATAAAATATAAAATATAAGCATTGAAATAAAATATAACATATAAGCATTGCATCAATTAAACAAAATTAGAAATGGGCAATAAATCCACAAAACCTGAATTAACACCTGACGAATTGTGGATGGAAAAAAGCACCCAGGTGCAGGTAGAATAAGTGCAAATAGATGGAGAGACCCAGAAAAACCTACTTGCACAACCTGGGACGGGAATGGCAACCCCGCCCCAGTACAGGAACTACACAAATGCCTGCAGAAAGAGATAGAACAAACTAGTGGTAAGGAAAAGGATTTAAGAATGTCTGAATACGTAAAATTTTTCATGCCCTGGCAGGAGGAGAGCAAAAGGCGTGGGGATAAGAGAAAAGTGAAGCAAAACAAACAGAGTGAAAAGCCACCCACTGAAATAGTAAACCCCCCCTCCTTATCAGCCGCCTCCTCCTGCCTCAGCCCCACCAGATAGTGAGCAGCAGCCTCAACCTTGTCCTCCAATCTCAAAAAACCCCTTTGTGAAATCACAAGACCCCTATGCTGCAGCTAGGCAACAGCTTAATTCAACCACACATATAAACCCACCTACTTCCGGGTTTCCGCCACCGCTGTTCCCACCCACACTGGGTCAATTTCCTTTAATCCAGGTACCAAATCCCAACTACGGCCGAGCCACTGGCCCTGCGGGGTGAAGACGGTGTGATCCCCAGAGACCAGTTGACATTTACATATACATATCAGCCGTGGACAGCTGAGGATCGTAAAAATGTGTTAAAAGATGTCCCTCCTTTAAACGAGGGGCACCACCAGTGGAGGAATGCGGTAGACATAATACGCTCTGATTGGCACCTGAATGGCAGAGAAATGCTGCAAGTGCTCCAGGACCTGTTGGGCCTGAAGTTGGCCCGGGTCCGGGGCAACTTCACGAACAACAGACCGGACGGAGAACCTTTAGAGGCGATGAATTAATCCAAGCATTGAACCCAGTATTTGATAGAATAAAAACCGAGCTAGCACCAAGACCAGATTATGGTAAAATAGGGATACAAAACAAAAGAGGATGAGTCCGCCTCTGACTTCCTGGACAGGTTACGTCCAGTGTTTAGACAAAACTCAGGTCTAGAATATGATGAGAGCCCCAATACACCTTTCGAACAACAATTAAAAAATGCGTTTCTAAAAGGTCTCCTCCCAAAGGTCCGCGCTCACGTAGATAAACATTGGGTCACTCAAAACACCGGGAGCTTAGCTGATGCTCTACAGCATGCAGAGCACGCAGTAAAAGTGCAGAAAAATAAAGCAGCTCAAACCGGAGTTTTTGTAGTCACAACAGAGGGAGACCTCGTTGCTTATGCAGGAAAAAATCCACAGCAGCAAAAAGGGAAAGGTCGGAGACAACACACGGGCGATAAGGGAGGGGACAGACGGTTGCTATAACTGCGACAGAGAAGGTCATTTTGCTAGAGATTGTAGGAGCAAGCCTAGGGATCGCAGAGATAGGCGTGACCGCTGCCGCGCGGAGAAGGCAGGGACAGAGATAGATATGACCGCTCAAACAGACGAGATAGGCAGGACAGCGAAGAGGAGGATAACAGTAGAGAAAGGTGACTAGATTCTCACACCAAAGCTCAGAGCAACAACAGCAGGGACAGTACAGAAATTTTCAACATACATCAGCTGCTGTTGGGCTCTGAGCACAAACCAAAGTAACAATTCACATAAATGGCAAACCATACCTCATGTTATGTGATACGGGAGCCTGCATGACTGTGTTAAAGAAGAACCGCCATTGTGACGCATTTCTCAAAAAGACGCTCGGCGTTGTAACCTCTGCCTCAGGGCATACTACAACACAGTTCCTAACCCAAAAACTAGATTTCCTGCACTCAGATAGCAACAGATGCTGCAAGTTGCAATGCATTGTTGATTCCAGCTGCCCCCCTGTAAATTTATTAGGGCGAGATGGTTTAATGAAACTAAAAATAGGTGTGGTGCCTGAGAGTAATGGCATGAGAGCAGAGCTTATGCTCTCTGAAACCCATGAACTAGCATGTCATTCAGGCGGTGAGCCACACTATTACTGGACTTTAGACCTGCCACCAGTGCCGCAGCTTGTGACCGCAGCTGAGCGCTATCTACCCAGCTCATCATCCACCATGCCATTTAATGAGCTGCACAACACCATACGTTTTAAACAAACACCAGGCCCTGACTCGGGTATATGACACACAAATCCATCGTTTAGGACCTCAAAAGTTAACACTGCAACATCTCTACGTCACAAAAAGTGGAAACGCAGTATGCTCAGTGATACAGCCCCCTAAGGTCAGAGAGTTAAATCGAATGCTTATTTCACATGTTTCTGTAGCGAAAAGCCCAGAAACTCAATGGAGGGACCTGGGCACTATTCTTAAACGAGTACAAAACGATCATTACGAGAAAACTAAAGAAACACACGAAGGCTGGCTCCAGGGCATAGAACCGGTTGTATGAGATACACTCTAGGATGGGTGCTAAACACACAGCCCAGCACCCACCTGGATACCTCCCGGACACATGCTATGTGATCGAGGAGGCTGAATGATTTATCTTGACACCCGTCGAGAACGCAGAACTAAAAATGCTTCCATCATCATTATGGTCAAACGGACCCACAGACGTGAGCCTAATAAAAATGCAGACCCAGTAAAGGTAAAAGTCATCTCAAAACACAGACCAATGAAACCACAATACCCACTCTCTGCAGAAGCTAGAGGCGGCATACGCCCAGTAATAGCAGACATGGTAAAAGCAGGAATTCTGATTAAAACAACAAAAACGACATGTAACACGCCAATATTTCCAGTGAAAAAGCAAATACAGGAAAATATAGGCTGGTACATGATTTAAAAGCAATAAACGACATCACTGAACAGATACCACCAATAGTGGCAAATCCACACACACTTTTGAATCACGTGTCACCACGAGAACAGTGGTTTTCAGTAATTGACCTGTCAAACGCCTTTTCTCAGTACCACTACACCCCGAGTCACGTGGGCTGTTCGGTTTACATTTGATGGCCAAAGATACACTTACACACGACTGCCACAGGGTTTCCAAAACAGCCCCACCCTATACGCTGAGGCCCTGAAACAGTCAATGTCCTCCTGCACTCTGCCTGCTCCAGGACAGTTCCTACTTTACGTAGATGACATCCTGGTAACCGGAAACACGCAGGGGCGACTGCAGGACAAACACTCTAGTGGTGCTGAGACACCTCGCAGAACAAGGACACAAAGTCTCTCAACATAAACTGCAACTATGGCAACCTAAGGTCGTATACCTAGGCCATGAACTAACAGGACAGGGTCGAAGGTTACTTAACAGTAGGAAAACTGCAGTACAAACTGCCCCAAAACCACTAACAAAACAGCAAATGATGAGTTTCCTCGGCCTCTGCAATTATTGCAGAAGTTGGATTCCAGAGTTCGCCCTCAGGGCTCAACCCCTGCAAGACCTTATCTATGGCAAAGATATGGCCCTGACAGATAAACTGACCTGGACTGCTGAAGCTGAAACTGCCTTCGCCAATTTAAAACTGGCTTTACAAACGAGCATGGTTCTAGCATTACCAGACTATGATAAACCCTTCTACTTATATGTAGATGGAGGCGCTGGATATATGAAAGCTGTGCTAACCCAAGCTTTTGGAGATAAACAACGTCCACTTGCATTTTATTCCTGTAAATTAGACTCAGTGGCCTCGGGCCTACCAACCTGTGTACAAGCCTGTGCAGCAGCAGCAGAAGCAGTAAAGAAGTCAGCAGATATCATTCTCGGCCACCCGTTAATAGTTAAGGTCCCGCATGCAGTGACCTCAATTCTATTACAAGCAAACTTATCATATTTGACACATGCCAGACAGCTGTCGTATGTAGGAATATTGTTGTCACAGTCACACATCAATATAGAGAAATGTGGTCAGCTAAATCCAAGCACCCTGCTACCTGTAGAAACAGATGGTGACACACACAGCTGCTTACACACACTCGATGAGGAAACAAAACCAAGGGCAGATATATACAGTTCACCACAAACAACCTTTGCAGATATTTTTGTTGATGGCTCTGCCAGCAAAGACAGCACTGGAAAAAACTGTGTGGGTTATGCAGTAACCACAGTCGACACTGTCATAGAGGCAAGGCCTCTCACATCTGCAAATTCGGCACAAAGTGCAGAATTAACAGCAGTTATTCGTGCTTGCGAATTGCATAAAGATAAAGATGTCAATATACACACAGACAGTCAATATGTCTTTGCTGCAGTTCACCATTTCGCAAAAATATGGCAAAACAGAGGTATGATAACCTCTACAGGAGCACCAGTCCAACATGGCAGTCTCCTTAAAAAGCTACTACAGGTAATCACATTACCTAGGAAACTAGCACTATGCAAATGTGCTGCCCATCAAACAGATGACTCTTACATCACTAAGGGTAATAACTTTGCAGACAACACAGCAAAGGAGGCTGCACAACAAAAACCAAATGTTTTTACTTTAACCTCATGCTCTCTGATACCACTAGAGGTCCTCAAAGACGAACAAAAGGCGGCTCCACAAAATGAAAAATCCTCGTGGTTAAAAGATGGCGCAATTCTAAAGGATGATATCATGACATGTAATGGGAAACCTATTCTACCTAAATCCCTACATAAAACAGCAGCATTAGTGACACATGGGAATACACACGTGTCGCCGGCATCAATGGTAGATATTCTTTCTAAACAATTCTACTCGAAAAACTTTGAAAACTCAGCTAAAGCATATATTAGAACATGCATGATATGCCAAAAACATAATGCACAGGGAAATTTAAGGCCAAAGAGAGGCCAATTCCCAACACCGCCACATCCGTTTCACACAATACACATAGATTTCATCCAATTACATAAGCACCAACAAGTAGAATATGCACTAGTAATCATAGACGTATTCTCAAGGTGGCCAGAAATCTACCGGTAAAGAAAAATGATGCAATCTCAGTAGCAAAATGTTTGTGTAATCATTTTATTCCAACCTATGGAATACCAAGCCTAATAAGATCTGACAATGGCACACATTTTGTAAATGAGGTAATATCAAAAGTCTCTGAAGCACTGGGCTTCAGTATAAAGCATCACTGTTCATACCACCCACAGAGTGCAGGATTGGTTGAAAGAACAAACGGCACTATAAAACAAAGACTAAGGAAATGCATGGCGGAAACGGGTCGCCCCTGGCCTGAATGTGTGGGTCTAGTAAAAATGTGGATGAGACTGACACAAGGCTCACAGAAACTGACACCCTTTGAAATAGTACACGGGCGACCCTTTCCTCTACCCATTACAAGTGAACCGATAGACAAATCCATAAGAGAAACAACACTAGCAGAATGGATGACAAAACTGTTAGAAAACAAAGAAATAGTTTTGAACAATCAACTGCCAGATGATTCTCTTCCAGTCTCTTCAGGTTGAAACCAGGAGATTGGATCCTGATAAAAGTGCTCCAGAGGAAAAGCTGGAGCTCCCGAGGTGGGAAGGACCCTACCAAGTCCTCCTGGCCACACCAACAGCCTGCAAAATTGCTGAACGACCTTCCTGGATTCATCAGAGCCATTGTAAAAAAGTGAGTGACAGCCCATAAACACTGAGACGCCAGCACCCCTGCCTGTTAGTGATCTGGGAGGTGGAGAGAGGGCTGTTTGGGTAAATCCCGCCCTTGTTCTTCTCGCCCCTAGTCTACTCACTCACAGGACCAGGTGTGTTCGGTCATCATGAAGACCATACTGTTCTAATGGCCAGTGTCACAATTCTGTTGGGACTGCTGTTACTGATTCCACAAGAAGAACGACAGCACCACCTGGAGACAAGACTGACACATGACACAATACATCCAGACGACATGACGCAAGATCACAACCACCCATGGATGAACAATGCCTGGTACCGTTATGTGTACAACTCCACAAGAGACAAAAACTGTTACATCTGTTCACACATGCCTCTCACTGCAAAACACTTGACCCTGTACGGCACACCCGCACCACTAAATGAAGGACTGTGCATATATGGGAAAGCTGCCCGCGGACATTGTAATAACCAAACAATGAGAAAATTGGAGAAGTGGATATGTCTGGGAGACCCTAACGTCCAGAACATCAACGTGACCGCAACAGTAGGACAAGAAGACCCGACCTATCTGATGGACCTATGCACTAATATCACCAACACGTCAGAGCCTAACAGGTACACGTACGCCTGTGAGGACAAACACTGGGTGAATATGTCACTCAGCACCCCAAACATCACTGTGCTGGCTGTGGTGACCACGTACACTTTTCCCTTATGTGTCATGTTTGTCAACATCACCAAAGGAGCAACTCACTACAGCCTATCTGGCACATGCCAATACACCCTGACAGTACCAACTCGTACAAAGAAACTCTACTGGGTCGAGGGGACCGGCTGGTGGTGTCAAGGATATGCCAACCAACCCCAAACCTACCTAGCCGTGCCTGAAAACTACGAAGGACAATGTGTGCCCCTGATGCTAAGTGATCACACCTTCGTGATAACAGCAGGAGCAGCCCGTGCGCGGACACGCCGGAGACGAACAATACAACCACACGACCCAATTTGGGGCTCTGACGTCCCAAAGGAATTCAAGCTTTGGACCACAGGACAAAAGGTCGCCCATGCCCTTTTCCCAGGGTAGGAGTCGGAAAGCACGCCCTTAGAATTGAAACTCTGAACTACCGTTTTGGACTGTTCCTGAATGCATCCTGTAGAGTGAATAACGCACAGAATGAAGAAATCGACGCTTTGCGCCTTAGTACAATGCAACACCGTGTGGCGTTAGACATGATTTTGGCCGAGAAAGGCGGCCTTTGTGTGTTGTTCAATACAACCTGCTGCACCTACATCCCTAATAATGTGCATTCCACCGACATGTCTGATGCACTGAACACGCTACGTGAGCTCAGACGAGTACAGCAGCAAGATTACACACACAACACCGAGGACTGGCTCACGTGGCTGTTTAGCGGGTCATGGAAGTCATTGCTCACTAAAGGACTAACATTCGTTGGGATGCTCCTTCTGCTACTTTGCTTATTTTCCACATGTGTACTGCCTTGTATTCGGAGTATGATAAGCAAAATGTTTACTGTACGAGTGCAAGCTTACATTGCATTATCTCAAGTTGAACAAGCTCAAGAAAAGGTACAAGTTGAAGAAGATGATTTCTAAGCACTAAACTGTGTAAACCCACTAAAGTTGATCATGTACGTTTTCACAAAATGATACTCTAGTTGAAAATGCTTCTGCAAGTGACTAGTAGTTGAAGTACATAAATATATATGAACAACAGCAGGGAATGTTAAGGGATTTTGTGATTTTATGATGTTTTCCTTTTGATACATCTTCCTTTTAATGTTTCATTTATTCAGTTCTCCTTATATTGCTCCATTTACTCATTTACTCATATGCTCCTGTTAAGAAAGGCTTGAAAAGCACACAGTGTTCACATATCTTTATGTTTTGTCTTTGCTTCTGCTCACACACATACACATGAGCCCTGCAGTATTCGCTGACTCCTGTGAAAGTCTCTTGCAGACACCCTGGGAAACAGGACCCAAACTGGCTTCTGTTTTCCTCGAGATAGAAACTGCACACACACACACACATATACACTGTGTCCCATACATGCCCAGATTGTCTGTTACAGCCTGATAAAACAGGGAATGCTACGATGTATAAATAAAGCTGACTACAAAGCCTCGGGGTGAGTATCACTCGATCACTCACCCGTGCGCACGTAGTTCTCTGAACAAAACTCTGACTGTTTCTGTATTCTTTCAATGTTTAAAAATGTCTTGCCACTGACAGTTCATATAACTTCCTCTGTTTTCATTGGAGTTGGTAAAGTCGCCGTCCTCCCCTCACTGCACATAAAAGGGGTTAATTTCATCCTCGGGAATGATTTATCTGGTGGAAAAGTGCTGCCTGTGCCTGAGATGCTGGGTAAGCCTGAAACAAGCTTAGAAGTTAAACAGCAAGAGTATGCTAACATTTTTCCTGCTTGTGTGGTAACTAGATCTCAATCCAAGAAGAATGACTTGATTTGTCTGACTCCTTCCTTGTTATGAAAGAAGCACATGATCATCCACTGTCCGGACACCTTGGCATAGCCCCTGGTGTTCCCCATGTTTTTTGGTCATTAAAGCTGATGGGAGTCCACGGTTCTGTACGGACTTTCGCAAAGTGAATGCTGTGACAGTTCCTGACGCGTACTTCTTGCCTCTCATCGATGATTGCATTGATGACATCGGACCTGCCACCTTGATTACTAAACTGGATATGTTGAAAGATTCATTTAACCAAAAGGGCATCAGACATATCTGCTTTTGTAACTCCGGACAGTTTCCTCCAGTACACAGTCATGCCATTTGGGTTATGTAAAGCGCCAGCTACATTTCAGAGTCTAGTGAACAAAGTTTTGGGTGATGTTCCAAACTGCCGGGTGTATCTGGATGACATTGTTGTGTATTCCAGTGAATGGGTGGAGGATCTTGCTACTTTGTCAGCAGTTTTTGAACGCCTCTCAGCTGTCTCACTGACTTTGAATCTTGCAAAGTGTGAGTTCAATAATAGTTCAATGAGCTCAATAATCTCTGGAAACATGTTTAAATCTCACTGAACAACTAAAATTATTCTTTATTTCTGCAAATATTAGTGATGTTATAAATATTTAGGATTTGATCATCTCAGTAATTCTTCACCATCTGCTGGTTTTTGAACAAAAGATCGTATTTGATGTTAAAAATAAAGTAATAATGATTTATAAATGTGTTGTTAGGAACTTTTTACGTCACGTTTATAAATAAAGTTTATATTTAATAGTCAAACATTTATGTAGCGACTTCAAAAAGAGCCTTTTGGTAAACAAACTGTTTAAAAAAGATACTTAGAAAACTCAGAAGTGATGATGTTATAAAAATCTAGGGAATAAATGACATTGTTAAACCCAGATTTGTATTTTTCACGTTTGTCATCTGACTCTAAACATGTCATGGCTGCGGTGGCAGACATGTGGTGAGTGTGAGGAAGGACCCAGATGCTGGCACTGGCTTAGATGTGAGCGAGCTTTATTAACATGAAGGTGAAACAAACAGGAACGTGGTGGACAAAACCAAAACCTAAGAGTAACCTAAACTGGGAAAAGCTAAGCAAAAACAAACCTGAAACCTTGAGACATGAAACAGAGATGCAGGGAGAACAACGCGGGGAGAATGCACAGGAAGACGGAGGAAGATACCGAACCAGCAACGAGGACCAGGGAACACACACTATAAATACACACACCAGCAATCAGGGGATGGGAAACAGGAGGGAAACACACTGGGAGACATCACAGCTGACGAAGCAGGGGAGACGTAAATAGAACGCACTGACATCAGACAGAGACCTTCAAAGTAAAACAGGAAACACATACACATAATGACACAACTTAACACAGACTGGGGGACATAGAAAATAGGAACATGAAACGTGAAAAAGGACAGTACAAAACCCCAGAATAAACAAAACCGCAGAATAATAATAATAAATTAAAACATATATACGGAGTCACAGACTCCGGACCATGACATACATATTTGAAATTTCCCCCAAAATATTCACATATTATTTAAAAAATACATATTATAGTCACTACTTTATTTTAATTGTGTTTAAATCGGTGCTACAGTTTTTTAATAGAAAAATTTAATCAATATAGGACTTTTCCAATTTTTCCACTAAAGAGGAGATACGTGTGGAGCACAAATATGGTGTTTATGATTAAAACTTATTATAACAAGAATATAAATTTTATTGGTTGAATTGACTTATCTGGACTTGTACTTTATATCATAATTCCTGCAGAATATTATGAAAAAGGAAGGATGATTGGAGAGAAGAGTGAACCTGTAACAAACACTGTCACACTAACCTTCATCTATCTGTCTGTGTCTCTACAGCACTGGTTACCATGGCAGTAAAGGTGATTCAAGATGATTTAACATTGACCAAGAGAGTTGGAGGAAAAGTCTCCTTCAGCTGTTGGACTGAACAGTGTAGCAACAGCTATGTTTTCTGGTACCAGAAGAAAGAAAAAGAAACATTCAAAGTTATTCTGCGCATTTATACTGATGATGGTAGTGTTTATTCAGGTTACGGTCATCCTCAGAAAAATGATTTCTCAGTTGAGATGAATCAGAACATCTTTGAATTGAAGATCATTCAGGCACCTACTACTGCTCCCGTTGGAAGTATGATACCCACAATAATAAATGATCCCTGCAGCCTGAACAAAAACCAACAGATGAACAGATGTCAAACAGTGTTTGTGACAGGAAGAGAGCAGTAAACCACAGCCCAGGTTCACAGATTTCACCTCCATCTCAGAGTCACAAACATACTGAGCTTCATGTAGGTTTACTGCTCTAATAATTAAGATTATTTTATTTTGACAATTATGTTAGCATGCTCATATGAGCATTGTTTGCTAACTTTGGCAAATAAGCCCTGAAAACAAAACACAGCTTTATGTGACAGGATTGTTATTTAGTGTTCAAGTCCAAGTCTGTTTTTAATCATTCTTGCCTCCTTTAAATGTTTACAGGTCACCTTTAGAATTTTCTTTTGGAAAACGGGTCCTTAGAGCCTTTAGCATGTTTTAATATCTATGCTATATTTCTTTGAATAGTGGCTCTTTGATTTGTTTTATCTAATGTCTGATTCATGCTGTTGATATTTGGGAAGAGTAGAACTTATTCCAAATAAATCTGTGGCAGCACTCTGACCCTTGATAAGTTTCCAGACAATCATGACTGTGTATGAGTCTGAGAAGGTGAAGACTTGAGGTTCAAACCTTTTAAAACTTGAATAAAGCAGAATAAAAGTCATCACAGCTTTTAATAAGGACATTTAAATGATGTGAACATTAGTGACATTAAGTGTGTTTTTTAAATGTTCGAAGGAAAACAGACCAGAGTTGAATAATTCACCCACTACTTACCTTTTTTATTTCATTTATGTTTTTGTATGGAGAATAGGAGAGTCTCTAAACACTGTTTGTTAAGGTATTTTTATATGTATTCTGCTCTATTGTAGTTAAAAATCCCTAGTTGTTTAGCTTCATTTTCACTGTGTTTCATGACAATGCTTGCATAAGGAAGTTGCCACAGGAAACCTCACCCTTGCTGAGTTTGCTGAGATAAGCTTGACCAGTTCCTGTTGTGACAGTTGAACGTATATGCTTTATGCTTATCACCTTGTAAGGAGTTGTTTTGTACTAACAAGGGGTGGCGCCCTGAAATGTGCTACGTAAGAGCTGTCTATAAATACAGAGAGAACCGATGTCCCGGCGCGTGTCTCTCCGGAGACATTGCCCATGTAAGATCTACATGTCTGAGTCTGTCTTTCTTGCCTCCTGAGTTTCCTCTTTACATTTCTTGGTCCTCCGAGCCGGAGTAGACATAACATTTTTGTGTGATCCTATGGGAAAACCTCATCGAGTCCTGACGTCGTGAGAAGCCCGCGCTGAAGTCTGTCGACAGCTCCTCTCTAGGTAGAGGATATAAAGACCAGAGACGTTGAAATTCGGGTTCTGGCCAGCGTTCTTAAAAGTGGTCCACGGCAGTGGGGGTCGATGAGGCGGACCTGAGAGACCGGCAGTGAATCAGCAACCAGGTGAATATTAACACTCTGAGACACCTCGCGTAAAACGTATAAGCTCGCCTGAAAAAGGGCTGGTAGCATCTTTAGATAAATTCTAAAAGTAAAGGCTCGCCTGAGAGAGGCTGGTAGCATTTTTAGAAAAGTATTTCTAAATGTAAAGGCTCGCCCGGAAGGGGCTGGTAGCGTTTTAAAATAAAGATAGAGCTCGTCTGGGACTGGTAGCTCCCCCGTAGTGGGTAAAGGTAGCGCACGTATAAAGGTATTGTTTTGTTTTTGTATTGTTTTATTTTTGTGTTGGTGGAATAAGTTGATTTTACAGCACAATAAGGAGGCTGAACTATTCCACTAATTTGTTTACTGTTGGCCACCCAAGTACTGGTGAAGAGAGAAAAAGGTCATGTTTTATCACATAAAGCTGACACCGCTTTCAAGAATAGCTTGAAAGTAGAAGGCCGTGTCAACTACCTCTCTCGATTCTCGTGCCAGAGAAGGTGCCGCAGTTGTGTAGTTGTAAAGGATTAAAATGGGTAACGAAGCTTCAAATCTCACTGCTGACGAGCAGTGGTTAGAGAAAAAATGTCCAGGCGCCGGACAAATTAGTGCATGTAGATGGAGAAATCCAAAAAAAAAAAAAATTAAATGTCCCACATGGGAGGGAAAATGTAGCCCCTCCGCATTGACTAAATTAAAAGAAACCCTCCAAGCAGAAATAAATACTGAAAAGAATCCTAAAAAGAAAACAAAGCGTATTCAAGAGTTGTAATATTTTAAAGCATGGAAAGAGGAATGAAGTGGAATAAACAAAAGGTTAAATTAAAATAGAGCTTATTTAATGTATTCAAACTAATAATAGGAAGGATAACAACCTGTAAACTGGTATTAACAATGAAACATAGTTGGCATGACGACCGTGCCTAGAATGATTAGAATGCATGAAACCAGATAATTCACACGAAAGTATATCAAATAAAAAAGAAAGATCCATAAGGTATATTAAGGCTGTGTCATTGTTCAGCCAAGGAAAGCAAATGTCTCCAGCTTGGGAAGTTGTGAAGCTGCAGATCACACCGGCCCCTGATGGATACATAATAAAATATAAAATAATAGACTATTGTATATTTGTAGTATAGTAGTATACTGTAATATACTATTGATGTTATATAGAAATAAGAGAAAATAATTAAGAGATAAGAATAATAATGATAAATTAATAATGACATAATATTAATGAGAAGAAGCATCTTAGTCAGTTATGATGTGAGATGGATAATTGTTAAAATTAGTCTGAATCAAGCTTAAGGTTTGCTCAAACTCAGTATAATGATATATATATAAGATGAAGAAAATAAGGAAAATACCAAATCTAATCAAGTGCATAGAGACGCTTGATCTGCTTGTAAACCTGTCATCCTAGATAAGATTTTGTTAAGATGAAGAGCAAAACCTATACTAGCAACTAATAAGCCAAACCCTGTATACAACAGCTGAAGCTACATGACTGAGAAGTTGAATTAAATATGTGGACACTACCAAGCTAATGAGCAAGTTACACACTCTTTATTTTGTATTAATTTTTTGTTTTTTTAAGTGCAGAAGCTGCATGATATTAAAAGCTCACACATGCAGCAGCCTGTGAGCTCAGTTTTTCTTCACACTTCTATTTACTGATGCCTAGTTTTCGAGCTGTGAGCAATGCAAAGTTTTTCCCAACTTAGAAGTTTGATATATGTAACATGTGTGAGATATATGAATTCTTTTAAAACGAAACAGAAATTGTCCAAAATACCTTAAGAAAATAATGTAGTGCTGCATCTATAAAGAAAAAAAGTAGCATTCAGTAACTTGGAAATAGCCTTTCTACTTACATGTAGATGGAAGTGCAGGTTACATGAAAGCAGTTTTAACACAGGCTTTCGGGGAAAAGCAACGCCTGTTTGCATTTTACTTCTGTAAATTAGACTCTGTTGTGTGCAAACCTGCGCTGCCGCAGCAGAGGCAGTAAAAAAGTCAGCTGACATTGTTTTAGGACACACTTTAATCATCAAAGTGCCCCATGCAGTGACTTCGATTTTAAATCTAAGCCAATTTGTCTTACCTGACACATGTGAGACAACTCTCAAATGTTGGACACTTATTGTCCCTATATGGAAAGTTCGACAAAGAGTTCGGTTAGTCTGGAGAAACAGGAAATATGTGTGCCTGTGGTGTGTCTGTGACAGGAAATCGTGTGTGTAACAGGAACTACATGCCCATAAAAGAAGCTGACTGTGTCAAGGACGCAGACAGACAGAGAGACACACAGACAGTCAGTATGTTTTTTCAGCAGTACATCATTTTGCAAAAATTTGGCAGAATAGAGGTATGATTACTTCTACTGGCAATCCAGTGCAACATGGAAATCTTTTAAAGGCACTGTTGGAAGTGATAACATTGCCAAAACAGTTAGCATTATGTAAATGTGCTGCACACCAGAAAGACAACTCAGAGGTCACTAAAGGTAATAACTTCGCAGAACAAGCCGCAAAAGCAGCAGCACAACAAACTATAGAGACATTAATGTCTGAATCCTCAATGCAAATACCACTTGATGTGCTTAAAAACGAACAAAAAGCCGCACCAACTACAGAACAAAAGAAATGGTTAAAATGTGGCGCACAGCTAGAAAATGATTTGATGACTTGTCATGGCAAACCAATACTACCAAAATCCCTACACAAAACAGCAGCATTAGTGACACACGGTTCCACTCATGTGTCAACCGGAGGGAGATGGTAGATATAATCTCTGAACATTTCTTTACTCAAAATTTCAAAAATTCAGCAAAAACATAATGCACAGGGAAACCTCAGACCAAAAAGAAGACCTTTTGCCACTACTAATACTGAGTGAACCAGTAAACAAATCAGCTAGAGAGACTTCTCTAACAGAGTGGATGGCAAAGTTGCTAGAAAATACAGAAACTGTGTTGAACAACAAACTGCTGTGTGACTCTTCTCCAGTATCTTGTAGGTTGAAGGCAGGTGATTGGATCCTGATAAGGGTGCTCCAGAGGAAAAATTGGAGCTCACCCCGTTGGGAAGGACCCTACCAAGTACTCCTGACCACACCAACAGCCTGCAAAATAGCAGAAAGACCGTCCTGGATCCATCAAAGCCACTGTAAAAGAGTGAGTGAGAGCATAGACTAACCGGACACTGACTTCCTTACTCTCGGGTGATTCGTCAGGTGAAGGAAGTGCCGATTGGGTATATCCCGCACTTTTTCTTCTTGCCTAAGTCCCCTGAGACGTGAGGTAAGCCAGGTAAACATGAAGTCGCTCTTAATCTCACTAACCCTGACAGTCCTAGTGGCAGGATGTCTCATCCTACTGAAGATGGATCCGAGGGAACGGACAAAGAAAGCTTGGACACATGACAACTCACACCTGGACAAGATGACGCAGGACCACAATCATCCTTGGATGAACAACGTGTGGTACAGATATGTATACAACCGCACGACAGAAAAGAACTGCTTTGTTTGCTCACACATGCCTGCAACTTCTGTCCATACAACTATTTATGGGAAGGTTCCGTCACTTGAAACGAGCATGTGCATTCACATGAAAGTCATAAATGGAACTTGTTCACATAGAGACATGTTTATAGTAAGAGCCCTAGCGTTTTCACTGCTGACCTACGACGTGAATAACCTAACAGCTACAAACTGGACGTGTGACGAAGCGCACTGGGTGAACGTGAATGTGTCAAACAAAAGAATAATGACATTTCCAGCCTTCTTGCAGAGTGAAGAACGTCACCCGATATGTTTCGACTTCTCATACGGAAGGACAAAACTTGGTCGAACCAAGAACTGCAGTATAGTCTGGAAGGACAATGCCGATGCAGCTATGACTTTTAAGCGTGGCACGTACTGGGTCCAGGGGACAGCTTGGGTGTGTGGACCAAAAACGTACTACATGCTGCCCCCCAAGGCAACAGACGACGGCGTTCAACTGACACCGGTCCAGAACCACACGATCGAATATGGGGCTCTGATGTCCCACAGGAATTCAAACTCTGGACCACTGGACAGAAAGTACTTCATGCCCTGTTTCCTTGGGTGGGCACAGGGAAAAAATGCGCTGAGAATTGAAACCTTGAATTACAGATGTGGACTCTTCCTGAACGCTTCATGCAAAATAAGGCAGAGTACAAAATGAGGAAATAGATGCTTTAAGAATCTCAATAATGCAGCACAGAGTGGCTCTAGACATATTACTGGCCGGAAAAGGTGGATTGTGTGTATTATTTAACACCACATGTTGCACATACATACCTGACAATGTACACTCCAACAACATGACAGAAGCATTAAAAACACTGAAATAACTGCAAGATGTACAAACACAGGATTATGCCTCTGTACCAACTGACTGGTGGAAATGGTTGTTAAGTGGCTCGTGGACTGTTTTGCTGTATAAAGGTCTAATATTCATAGGACTCTTACTTGTATTATTCTGTGTATTCTCCACATGTATTCTCCCTTGTCTCAGGAAGATGATTTCTAAAATGATTTCCACATCATTGACAGCTTATGTTTCTGTACCTATGGATGACAAAAACGATCTGAGTAACAGTGAGGATAACTTTGAAGACGAAAATGTTTATGTGTAGAAAGAAAATCTTAAAGACGACCTGTAAAGCTAGATTGCAATATAAGTAACACATAATGACGACATATTTGAAAATGCTAGGAGCAAGAGAACATGTTCTGAAATAAAGTGTGAAACGTGTTTAAATGAGCTAAAACAGGAGGGAATGTTAAGGTATTTTTATATGTATTCTGCTCTATTGTAGTTAAAAATCCCTAGTTGTTTAGCTTCATTTTCACTGTGTTTCATGACAATGCTTGCATAAGGAAGTTGCCACAGGAAACCTCACCCTTGCTGAGTTTGCTGAGTTTGCTGAGATAAGCTTGACCAGTTCCTGTTGTGACAGTTGAACGTATATGCTTTATGCTTATCACCTTGTAAGGAGTTGTTTTGTACTAACAAGGGGTGGCGCCCTGAAATGTGCTACGTAAGAGCTGTCTATAAATACAGAGAGAACCGATGTCCCGGCGCGTGTCTCTCCGGAGACATTGCCCATGTAAGATCTACATGTCTGAGTCTGTCTTTCTTGCCTCCTGAGTTTCCTCTTTACACTGTTTCACATTTCAGAATAACCTACATGAACATTCAACATTAAACATCTAAAAGAAATTCAAACACAGACATCAGTTTAAACAAAATGATCTTCCTATTGCTAAATGAAGCTAGCTTGACTCTGCTTGACACTGAGCCATGTCTGTCAATTTTGTGTCTGCGTCCTGTTAACAAAGGCTGAAGATGGGCAAGCTGAGAGGCTGTGAGCTTTTCTGGCTGTTAAACTTCAACAACCTTTCCTACCTCAGCGAAGGCGTCACTGTTGTTACTAATTAAATGTCTTCAGATTTCCTTCATCTTAATCCTGACAAAACTGAGATCCTTGTTTTCAGCCAAGACAGCTTCTTTAAGGAGGTCAGTTATTACTAGAGATGGACCAATCGGATATTACGTACGTATGACCTAAATTACTGGATCGGATATCGGAGAGAAATAATCACCTCACAAAACGCGCTACTTGGCATAAAACAGCTCAGAGCAGTATGTGTCACCTGATAGAGCGGCTGTTGTCAGCGACACCTGTCGGCGGTCTGTTGGAGCATTTGGAGCCTCGCTACATGCTTCCTAACCGCGGCGTTTCATCTCGGCGAAAACTATCCCAGAGAAGTAAAACAAGTGTGTAAGTTCATCCCTGAATGTTTGCATAGTATTTCCACGTTAAGCTTAACAACTGATATATTGAGCCACAGCTGGACTGGCCACCGGAGTTCCATATTGAGGCGAAAAGGAAGCGATTTGTCCCGTACTTTGGCTAAAATTAAAAAATAGACACAAAGCTGGAGTTATTCTGTCCTTGCTGCGCAGTTGCATCTACTTCTGTCATTCACTCCCCCTCCCTCTCCTGTTATTACTTCAAACATGAAATGATCAGCTGATCGGCTTTTCTGCCGCAAGTCCCGTCTTTCTTGTTTGTTTATCCCCCACTTTGCACTAGAAAGAGGAGACCAGCGGATAAACAACAGCAGCACGTTTAAGCGTGATAAGCTGTTGTTAGAATGTAGCCTATTTAATATTACTTTCTAGTAGGCCTATCAGCTGAGGTTTGCTGGAGCCACAGCTGTAAAAGCTGCTGGTCATGATATCCGTTTGGATATGTGGTGAGAGGGAAACATGAAGATGAAACCAGGAGATGTCCTTACTGAATCATCAGAGCTGAACAGGTGATGGAGAAACACGTTTACCTTTTAGGTGACATGAATGAGTTGAAGGGAAGTTATGAACTGTTTCTGAGAGACAAATAACACCAGGTTCCTTTTCTATGTAGCTGACAGCTGGTAACTGTGCAGGGGCGGGTCTAGCAAAGTTTTGTCGGGGGCCAGGTAGGGCATTAACAGGGAAAGGGGGTCACAAAGAAATATTTTTCTTTGTTATGTCATTTGAAAACTTTGAATAAATAATTATCTAAATCTTACAACAAAAGTGGTCATCTGATTAAATGTATAGAAATCCATTTTTGTATACAGTAACTAATAACTCTAATATACACCCTAGTAAGCTATAGTACTTTTTCCTTTGGGAAGGTACCATCTGTGCAGTCTGCAATTCTGTTGAAGAAAGATGTTGAATCTATTTAATTATTGTAGGAAAATAATTGATTTCTGTGCATTTGTTTTATACTTGCATTAAAATAAAGTTGATTACATCGATTAAGGGCGGTGGGTGGTTCCCTGATATTTTATCTGGGAGTTGGCAACCCTATTAGTTAGGTAAGTACTCTTAAAATACCAGAATAGGGAGGATGGTGTAGGTTTAAATTTATTAGATTGATCAGTGTTGCTGAATTATAAAATGTTTTGGATGGAGTGTATTTTTTGCATACAGGTATAACAGAACAGCTTCAGTCTCTGGTTTTTTAAAACTTGAGTATAAACTTATACAAAATGCAGCAAGATATTTATAAAAAACAGTTTTATTGACTACAAAATACGCTATATCGGATTCATATCGGTATCGGCAGATATCCAAATTTATGATATCAGAATCAGTATCGGACATTAAAAAGCGGTATCGTGCCATCTCTAGTCCTAACTATATGCTTTATCAAAAAGGATGATGTCATCCTGTATTGAGTATAGACACAGCAAAATATAGAATGCTGACACAAAGCTGACTGACTGCAGTGAATAACTAAATTTTAAGCAGACTAAACAGAAGCCTTTTAATTGCAGTTGCATTATGGATGTCAGGTGTTTCAGTACAGACCTCAAATGTTAACCTAGATCTAAAATTCATAATCCACCGAGTCAGTTAATGAAGCAGACAGGTTTTTGTAGCAGTCTGTCTCACTGTGGGAGACATCTTTGGCTCTGGAACTAAACTGTATGTAACAGGTAAGAACAAACATTTATTTTCCTTCAGTTGTTTTATTGTAGAAGCTGAAAATGTGTTTAAAGTCAGTTTCTGCTGCTTCAGGCTTTACATGTTAGTTTTTCATCATTAGTAGAGAATTCATCTGCAGCCATTGTTACATAAGAAAAGCTCAATAATCTCTGAGAACATGTTTAAATCTCACTGAACAACTAAAGTTATTCTTTATTTCTGCAAATATTAGTGATGTTACAAATATTTAGGATTTGATCATCTCAGTAATTCTGCACCATCTGCTGCTTTTTCAACACAAGATCATATTTGATGTTAAAATTAATTTAGTAGCAGATTTGTAAATATGAATTTGCTCAGAAGAAAATGTAGATATGTTTTTAATAGTGAACGATATAGCATGTTGGGTCAAAGAGTCATTTTTGGAAAAATATTATATTATTAATTGTCATAGATACTGATCAGTGAAATATTAAGCATGTCTAAATGTGATGAAAAATACTGGATAAAATATGAAATTGCTAGTCAGGTTTCATGAGTCAAAATGGCAAATGATAATGAAAGTTCAAAAATGTTACCTGTAAATACTTCTTTGAAAAATATGTACAAGTAAATACACAATCATTCACAAAATGTAATTTTTTAATTAATAATAATAATAAATTAATTGAAATGGCCAAAAATAGGATTTAATTATCTCTCAAATTGAGCTAAATTGCATTTTAATTTATTTAATAATTCATTTACATATGGAAGAAAATAACAATCAAACCAAATAATAAAATTAAAGCTGATCAAATTATTGCAGTAAAAGATTTAAGAATTTTAAAGTCTATGCCATCACCAGTGTGTGAATGTGTGTGTGAATGGGTGAATGACTGGATATGTAAAGCGCTTTGGGGTCCTTAGGGACTAGAAAAGCGCTATATAAATACAGGCCATTTACCATAAATACAGCCCATGAGGTGATGACTGTGTTTGATATGAAGCTGAATCCAGTGTATGTAGTGAACTTTGTATTGATGAGTAGTTTAGTGATCAGAGTCCATGTAGTTTCCAGGATCAGACTGAATGCAGTGCAGTGCTGGAAGCTGCTGCTGACTGTGTGAATGTGTGTCTGTGCTGCTTGTTGCTGCTGTCAAACTTCAGATGAGCAGGTAGTGAAGCCCGTGGTGAGCGTGTACCCAGCAGCATCCAGAGCCCACCTGGAGGAACAGCTCCCTGCTGTGTGTGGCCTCAGCCATGTTTCCTCCTCTGGTCCAGTTCTCCTGGAAAAGACAGAAGAAGAACGGCGGAGAAGCGGAGGAGCTGCCCCTGCTGAGGGAGAGCAGCTGGAGCTCAGAGAGTCGGGACGCACCATTGCCATCAGGATGGTTGATGGGAGTGATTCTGACACATATAAATACAGCTGCTGGGTGAAGCACGAGGGGGCACAGTGGAGGCCCAAACACAACAAGGTAATGAAGGCTTGGTGACTGTGTTCAGCAGTGATTCAGCTTCATGTGGAGATGCTGTCAAAGAGAGCAGAGGAGCAGAGGACTGACATTTCTCACTGCAGCTCCAAACATTTGACTCCTTTTCTGTTTCAGAGCTTCCAGCTCCAGCAGCCTCCTGTCCTCCAGAGAGAGCCAGCAGACCTGCCAGCTCTGCAGCCAGCTGACTGTAAGATCACCTGCTGCCTCTCTGCATGGACAGCTCCAATGTCCAATGAGGGAACAAGTTTAGGGACTTAAAGTGTCACTAATTGATCAAATCTTCATCCAACAAGCTCTGATAAAGCCACTGTACACTAGCTGCTCAGCACCAAACAGCAGACAGACCATAATATGTCAGAGATCAGTTTGTTAGCTGCTTGTGGAGTTCTTCTGCCCCCAAGTGGACACAAACACTACATCAATTCATCCACTTGAAGAAGAAGCTGTGACTGTTTCTATTTGGACTTTTTCTCCTTGATCTGAGAGGAATAACCCGACTGTCTGTCTGTCTCTTTGTGTCTGTCTGTCCTTCAGTGTCCTTCCAGTCTCAGTGCAGGGTGAAGCTGCTCTGCCTGCTGTACACAGTGCTGATAGTGAAGAGTCTGGTGTACTGCTGTGGACTCTCTCTGCTGATGATCCTCACAAACAAGGGAGCGTCCACCAACTGCACACATGCTGACTGACTGTTTTCTGCTCGCCTTTTCTCACCATCAGATTTCCTCGAGTCAGCAGTCAGAAACATAAATCAACTTCTACTTGTTTCAGTGTTTCTTTATTGAGTATTTGATCTTTTCACACATAATCATCTTAAATGTCTAATATAAATGAATATAATAACCATATTTCATGTGTTTGAATGAAGCGTAGATTCTTCATGTGAAGTTATTTTTTGTACATCTCTGCAGAAAAACTGGGGTGATGCATTCAGAACCCACCATGCTACAATAACAGTTGTAGTTATTTGTTTGAAGTAAAAATAAAGATTTGAATTTTAAGAATGTGTTTCTCATTTTCTGTCATACATAACCTGTGTGACTGCAGCATTCACAGATCATAAACTTCCTCTCCTGCAGCAGACGGGCTGTGTGGGTTTCGTTAGCTGTGGCTTTTCACTTTAATAACACAATGACAGTTACAAGCATGAACTCTGCTTCAAGTTATTCAGGAAGCATCTGTGTTCATGTGTGTGAGAGAAACAAACTGTGAACTCAGAGCTGTTACAGAGTTGATGTTTAGTACGATCACAGCAGGAAAATACAAGATGAAGTCTGAATATTAAATCCCACAGAACTCACATAGAACACCATTATGATTTAAAAATACTGAAAAAAGTGAATAAATTAAGACGATAACATTTGTAAAGAAAATAATTTCACAAGAAACCATCAGTTCAGATCTATACTGAACCTTTATAACGTGAAATAAAGGTGGCTTTGATTAACCTCGTTAATTACTCAGACTAGTAAAATAAATACAAATAATAAAGTCTAGTTACAAAATCTAAAAAAATGTAATTGTTATTAAAATTAAACTGGGACAAAGAAACAAAGCCAAACAAAGAAACCCCATTTATCAATTTTATGATTCAACCACTGCTGAATATTTATTAACTTCACCCACAAATCATTTCAAATTGTATTAATAATTAATATTTTAATTTTAATCATTTTAATTTAAAAATGGACTGGCTTAAAAAATATTTTTACAAATATGAAATATAACTGCACAGTATTTTTCTAAAGATATCGATTCATTAAAATCCTGAATCGATTTTTTAATACAAATTTATTTTCCCGGAAACGCCAGAATCTCAGGTTAAACCTCACAAAGTTTCGACAACCACCAAACAGCTAAAAACGTAAATGAGAGCAGGTACACAGATTCCGCACAGACGTGAGTGAAATGTCGGCTTTTTCGCCCGACGACACGGACACACCGTCGGGGCTGAAAGTCAACAGCTCACTGATTCTGATGCGTCGGCGGTCCGCGCTTTGTGTTTACGTCTTCTTTTCTTTTTACTTTATATAGGCTTTGTCTCTCTCCTACCAAATCTGACTGAACCAGCAGCAAAAGAAGATCCAAACTAAGCTTCACATTTTGCTTCACATAAACATCGTCATGAATTTCTGACTTCTGACAAGAAAGCCTAATTTCTGCTGTTCAATACTGAAGAAATCTAAACTTTTTAAATTAAGCGAAATTGCAAAATGCTTAGCCGTGTCCCTAATTAAACCTCTGTAACTTTGCTCTGCTTCACTTCAGCAGCATCAGGTATGTTCATATGTTGATTCATGGTTTTCTTCAGTTTTTGTTCTACTGCAGAATATTTTTAAGGTTATCTGCTATAAAAAGCCAGGCCAGGAAAATCTCCTTCATGTTTTAGGCGTTTTATCCTCAGTTACTTTAAAACAAAGAAATCTGCTGTGATCCTTACACCTCTGATGAAGTCTCGCAAGTGTCAGCTTTCTTTTTATACATATATATATTAAATGTGGATATGTACTGATAAATGATCAGAATGATAATTTTTCTGAATATCTGAGGCAAAATTTCCCCAATTCAAATCGAACCCATCAAATCGAATCGAATCAGGACCTTGTGAATTGGAATCAAATCGATTCTAGAAATCAGTGACGATACCCAGCCCTAATTTGAAATTCTTCTTGTACATGTGAGAGAGTCTGCGTGAATCTTTAAGATCTAATTTACAAAATAAAATATGACTTATCTGATTATTTACTATGAAGTGAAACTGACAAATCATATTAAATAAAAATGAGAGGAGTACAGTAACTGGTAGAAAAGTAATTTGTCATAAAAAAGGAAAACTTAAAAATGAATGGTGAGTGTTACAATCAGCACAGACAGAAAAGCAGTGTGGAGTCGATGTCATGAGCGTCTCTTCTTTGAGTTGTTACAGCAGCAGTAATGACACTAAGCTGCATCAATAGGAGGTCACTGAAATTAATATTGAGTCGTGTGTAACTTTACCAAAACAATGTCAGACTTCATAGTTTTCTCTGGGCCTCCACAATCAGACCAGCAGGAACCAAAGTGTCCAAAAAGTCATGTGGACTTCAGAGATAACTGGGAAACTTTCTGGGAGAAACCAGTTCCTGTTAGCAGAGACCACATCCATCCCACTTTGGATGGAGCAGCTCTCATTTCGAGAAAACTGCCCAAATTTGGTGAATCCCCCAAAACGTGACTATAAAGAGCTGGGATCAGGAAACAGAGCTGCAGTCTTACACACCTCACTGAAACTTTTCTCCTCCTGTCATCCCACAAAACCTCATCTGAGCCTGTTTGAGTGTTTGTGTGTCTCCTCTCAGAACATCAACAACACAAAAATCAGTAAAAACTGCATTTAAACATAAAGATTCACAAAGAAAGAACAACACAGCATCCTCAACTGCACCAAAGAGTGAAAGAGTTAAATGTGGATTATTAAACATGAGGTCTCTCTCTTCTAATCCCTGTTAGTAAATGATCACTGATACAAATACTAAATATTATTGTCTTTTTATGGATGTTCCAAAAATATTTGAACATTTAACATGTCTCACTGTAAAAAATGAAATTTGAAAATAAACGTTGAAAATGTGCAGATGAAACAAAAGTAACACAAAGACAACATGTTGACTCAGATTTTACAGCAGAATCATGCAGCTGTGCAGAAAAGTGATTGAAATGCATTCAAAGTCCAACAAACAGCAATAACAGTGTAGTTGTGTTTGTAAGTGTGAATAATAAAGATTTCAAGATGAAGAATTTGATTCTACTTTCATTGTGTGATAAACAACAACCCGTGTGAGTGAAGCACAAACTGACTGTATCCAAACTTGCTCTCCTGCAGCAGACGGGCTGTGTGGGTTTCTGCTCTGCAGCCTCCACACCGTTAGCTGTGGCTTTTCACTTTAATAACACAATGACAGTTACAAGCATGAACTCTGCTTCAAGAATGATTCCAGGAAGGATCTGTGTTCTTCACCTGTGAGAGAAACAGCTCAAATCCTCAACTCAGAGCTGACAAATGAACTTTAATGGAATCAAAGGAGAGACCATGAAGCCCCTGCAGTCTGCTCAGCTCCCATTTTATTACCTGAGCTGAGTTTTTCATTCTGGATATCACACACGTAAGAACAGATCAAGTCTGAACAGCAAATGTTGGAGAATCATTTTGAAGTCTTGCTAAATGTCATTATTATTCCAAAAACTACTGAATGATTCAGAAAATCGTTTCCAAAAAGCAGAAATATGCAAACAAAGTAGAAACAAGGCAACATGAGTCATTCAGATGCAGATAACATATTCTCCTTATTTTGAAGAACACAGTCATGAAATCTTTCTGTGTGTCATTCATTGAGTTGAAGTGCCTAATAGAAGAGGAAAAGCAGAAATAATCAATGATAGCTGAGACATTGAGAACATGGCTGTATGCCTGCTATCATAACAGGAAACAAAGCACACAAACAGCAAACACACAATAATGTGGTCGCAGCTTGTTGTGTGTTGTTAGGTGTCATTTTTGACATTTAATGAAGTCACAAAAATGTGTGCGACTCATTAAAGGAGTCTGTACGTGTCAGTCAGTGCTCTGTATTCATGTGTTCACCTCATTAAACTCACTGAGACACTTTTCTCCTCCAAACTTCCAGCACAGCTTCATATTTCACTGACTGATTCTTTGATTACATCCATTAAGGCTCACACAGTGAAATTAGTGCAAACTTACAAATGTGTTGGAACAATTTTGGCCTCCAAACTGAACTTTGAGACAAACAGTGAAGCTGTGAGCAAAAAGAGGCTCCAGTGTGTGTCATGGTGGAGGAAACTGTTGTATTCCCACATTCAAAACATGCTGATCTTATTGGATTTTTCCTCAAAGTCTTTTTTCCTCCTTTTTCTCTTCATCCAAATGTTCTAGCAGGCTGACTGTGAGTCCCTGTTTAACCTGTACAGCAGAAAGTAACAGCAGTCAGCGGCCTCCACTTGACTTCATGACTTCAACCCCTCGCACAGTCACTTTCACTTTCTTCCTTCTGTCTTTTAGTCCGAAAATGTAGAACAACACCAGATCCAAATATTTGTGTCCTTCACTCACATCTTCAAATGATACCTTCTATATCAGAGATGATACAAAGGCAACATTTGTCTTATTTCTCTTTCATGAATCAAAAAGTACTTTTGTACTGTTGTGTAAATGTGTATGTAAAGGTGGATGACTGCCTACTGCAAATGAAATCTAACCATGGGTACAAATAAATGAAGCTGAAGCTGACGTAAAACACAGCCCTGTTTTTATTACTGTTTATAGATATTATCATTGATGATCATCATTTTGAATGATTCTTAAAAAGGGTTTAATGAATCCTTCAGTCTGAAACCAACTTGGAACAAAACACATTAGAAGATGTGGGAAAGAACCACAGTGTGCACATATTTTAAACACACAACCGAACCACATGTGTTTGTTTCAAAATACATTTATATGTAAATGTTGTTACATATGGTATCATTTACAATATATATAAACTCTTGAATTTCATTTTTACAGCATTATTTTTATTTGTGTCACATAAATATGAATAAATGTCAGTTTTGTTAAATTTGTCACTAAGAGTTCAAATGTATTTAGGTTAAATAAAAACATCCATCATTGTGAAAAATCAAATCTGTGTCTGATCATTTTTCTATCAGCTGTAGCTTCAAAGTAGCTTCTTCTGCTCTTTGTTTGTATAAAGATGATGAACACACAAATGAAATGATCAGAGGACACAGATGTGAACCTGCAGCAGACCTACACCTGCCTGTTTCTACATATTCATGTTTCCTTATGTTGCTTTCATCGTGTTTTCTTTTTACCTGTTTGAAAATGTTTGAAGTATATTATGATCTTACAACTAAATCAGATATTTGTAAGTGATTAACATCTGTGGCCGATATTGTGTTTGTGTATTTCCTGTGAATTCAAACTGTCGTCAATAAAACAGGAGAATTAAAAATGAGATGCTGTGAATATTATTTATTGATTTTGTTTCAAAAAAAACAATGAAAAGCTGAACATATTCAACAGTTTATATAAAGAAGAAAAAAAAGGTCAGAAAAGTCCTATTAGCATTAAAATACTGAGTCCAGCAGACAAATGATTATTTATCTTTTTCCTATTGAAATATGAACCAACACAGCCTGACATAATAACACTAAACTGCAGAATTCACACTGACTGTTCAGCTGCAAATATACATTGTGTTTGTGTAGGTGTTATATAACACACATATTATAATTACTGTGTACATGTGAATAAAAAGATGGCGCTCTGATGCAGCTGAGGCCAAACAAGGACGAGCTGTGAGGTCAGATGTTGTTATTTTGTGTGTTTTTGCATCATGTGACCCAGATTTTTGGATCTGCTGTCAGATTGAAATGAAGACGATGAAACCACACAGCAGCTTCAGCTGAGCTGTCAATCAGCAGCAGCAGTCTTATCTGTGGGCCGCAGGGGCTGATGGGAGCTTTGAGGACCTGTTAGAAACCACGTGGCCCTCGTCTGATCTCACAGCTCGTCCTTGTTTGGCCTCAGCTGCATCAGAGCGCCACTTCTCCCCAGGTTCACCAGAGGAAACACCACTGCACAAAATGCTTTTCCTCCCAGCTGCTGCTCTGTGCTGTCTGTGTTCAGGTGAGTGTTTCCAGCCAATCAGGAGCCAACAAAGTCAACCAGTAACAAACACTGTCACACTAACCTTCATCTATCTGTCTGTGTCTCTACAGCACTGGTTACCATGGCAGCAGAACAGCTGATTCAGGATGATTTAACATTGACCAGGAGAGTTGGAGAAAGTGTCTCCTTCAGCTTTGGAGGGACTGAACAGTGTGATAATGATTATATAATCTGGCTCCAGAAGAAAGAAAATGAAACATTCAAATTAATTTTTGTTTTTCATAAAGATAACGGTGAAGCTCCACCTGGTTTTGAGAATAGTACTTTCACACCTGTAAATAAAGGGAAAGGCTGGGAGTTAGAGATTAAGGATATTAATTTAAATCATTCAGCCACCTACTACTGCACGTGTGCAAAGAGAGATCCCCACAATGAGAAATGATCCCTTCAGCCTGAACAAAAACCAACAGATGAACAGATGTCAAACAGTGTTTGTGACAGGAAGAGAGCAGTAAACCACAGCCCAGGTTCACAGATTTCACCTCCATCTCAGAGTCACAAACATACTGAGCTCAGATTTTTATTTACTGAGATATTTGTAAATAAATAAAAGAGCCAGTTTGTGGCCTTTTTGAAAAAGCAAAATGTTTTAGAGGTTTTCCAATTTGGTTTTAAGTCCTTTCACAGCACTGAAAGTTTTTAATCGCATATTTTTAGCCACTGATGCTGGTGACTGTGTTGTTCTTGTCCTTTTAAATTTGACAGCTACATTTGAAACAGTCAGTCATGCTATTTTAATCTCTCGTTTGGAGCAGTGGTGGGCATTGAAGGCGCTGCACTGGAGTGGTTCACGTCCTACTTGGCAGAGCAAACTTTTTGTGTCAGTCTCTGTGACCATGCATCATTATGTGCTCCCTTCTTGTGTGGTGTCCCACTGGGCTCAGTTGTAAGCAGCCTCCTCTTTTGTTAGTATCTGCACCCTCTTGCTTTTATACTGAGAAAACAGGTCATTGCTGAAGACGGTCAGATCTATTCTGTACAGCCATTAATCCAGTGTGTTGATGATATTAAAGCTTGGATGTCTCTTAACCTTTTAAAATTCAGTAACAAAATGACTGAGGTGATGGTTTTTGGTAGCCCGACTGAGACCCCCAATCTGTATTTAGATACCATGGCCCATTATGTTAAGCTAACTGTCACAAACCTGGGGGTCAAAGTGGACTCTGAACTGAAGCTTGACAGCCAGATTAAGTAAAATCAAGTTTTTGCCCTTTGTCTCATCTCAGACAGCTGGCAAAATTTAAGCCAATTCTTTAACAACAGCACTTTGAGACAGTTATCCATGCCTTTGTTAGCACTCGGCTGGATTACTGTAATGCACTTTATATCGGGGTCACTGCATCATACGTTACTCATTTACAGAGGGTGAAAAATGCCACATCTCATCTTTTAACTGGCACTCGAAACTTTGAGCACATTTCCCCTATTATAGTTTCACTTCACTGGCTGCCCATTTCTTTTAGGACTCATTTTAAAATTATTTTATTTGCTTTTAAAGCTCTCCATGGCCTAGCCCCATCTTAAAGCGCTATACAAATAAAACTTAGAGGAGATTATGCTTTTGCTATAGCAGCTCCAAAACTGTGGAGTGATCTGCCTTTAAAGATTAGGCAGGCATCTTCTCTGCCTGTTTTTAAATCACTCCTGAAAGCCCACCTCTTCACCTTGTGAGATGTTGGTTTTTATTTTATGTTCATTTCTGTTGTTGTTTTAGTTGATTGTATGTTGTTTTATTGATTGATTGATTGATTGATTTATTGATTGATTCTTTGGAGTTTCATTTTATCTATTGTTCTTAACTTATTAACTGTACATCACTTTGGTCGTGTGCTATTTTAAAGTGCTTTATAAATAAAGTTGTATTGGATTTACTGTTGTCAGAAATGCAATTCTATTTATTTCTGTTTTTCATTTTGTTCAATGTTCAATTTTTCATCTTGTTTTAAGAAAATAATGGAACAGATGACATCAAACTTCCAAATGTAAACAAATGTATCCTCAGTCCCACAAAAACATTTATTCAAAGTGAAAGAAAAACAGGTTGCGTCAAGAAACTGAGCTCAAATCCCATCCATTGTAAGTCAGTGCTGCTACTATCAGTCAATGCTACTTCCAGATCGATAGAATCAACTTTTAGGATGCAGCACCTTTGCATCCCGATCAGAGTGAACTTTTCATTTTTCATCAATCTGGACAAAGATCTGTAGTTGATTCATGATCATAAAACTGAAAACAGTCAGTGGAACTGGCTCTTCAGTATCTACATGTTCATCTTACTTTTTATGGCTACAACTTTTTGATGACACCTGTTCTCCGCTCAGACATCACTCTCTTCATGTCAGGAGCTCCGAATCGTTGCCAACGTCAGCCTCCGCCTGCTTCAGCAACTGTGTGTTTTCTCTCTTGATTCATCTTCTCATCCCGGCTCAGCTCGCTTTCCGTCTGTAACGTCGGTTCCGAAGCCGTGCTTTGTGCCCCGATCGTTACTAGAGTAACTGCGTGCCTGTCCCAACCCATCGCTAGCCTTCACTGCGTTTGGGTCTAGCCAGCACGCCACATGGGCACGCCGAATTACTGTGTTTAATTCGCGCGTTTCCCTCGATCGTGACAGGATGTCTGAGCCCGTAATAGACCCAGCGGAATTCGAACGGCTGAAAGCCGAAGTAATATACCTTCGCGTTGTGGTAGATCGGCTGAGCACGAAGTGGAATCTCTCACGGAACTTTCCACTTCCGTCACCGCGCTGCAACGGCAGCCCTCGCCGGTGAGCGCGGAACCCCGGATCGGACTGCCAGATGAGTGGAACGGACGACCTGATGTCTTGCTTGCTACTCTAGACATGCTGTTTGAATGTTAGCCCACTAAATACGCCACCGCCCGCACAAAAGTTGCAATGTTAACCTCTCTCTTGTCTGGCCAGGTCCAGGAATGGGCCACGGCTCTCTACAACAATAAATCCGCAGCTTGAAGTGACTATGCCCTGTTCGTGGAGGAATTAAAGAAGACATTTGTGCCCCAGAGCAGTGAAGTGGAAGTGGAGTCACAGCTGCTTCATTTACGCCAGGGCAATCGACCAGTTTGTCACTTTGCTTCACAATTCCGTACCCTGGCCGCTAAGCTGAATTGGGGAGATGCTTCTCTCCGATCCATTTTTTTGGAGGGGCTGGCTGATCACATCCGAGATGAGATGGCTGGTTGTGAGGCCTCCAGAACTCCGTGGCCGTGGACCTCGCCCTGAAGATCGACCAACGCGTGATGTCGCGGCCTCGCCACACCCCTCGGGCCTCGAAACCCTTCCAGCCTCGGAGGGCCACGTCTTCGCAGTCTCCTACCCCCTCTGAAGGAGCAGCCGCTAGCCCAAGCAGTACGTCCAGCGGTAGCCCATGCAGCTGGGTAGACTGCCCAAAGAGGAGAGAGAGAGACGCTGGCGTGAGGGTCTCTGTGCCTACTGTGGATCAGCTCGGCACTGTCGTCCCCAGTGCCCGCTATGCCCGGGAAATGTAGACTGCGGGGGTGTCCCACCTGGCCCATCCCATTGCTCTGACCCCTCTCGTTTTCTGTTACCAGTAACATTTCACCTGAAACACCAGCAGTACTCATCTGAGGCTCTCCTGGAGCAGCTGAGAACTTCATCGACCAGAAACTGGCTTCTCGACTTCGCATTCCATTAATCCCTGTTGATCGATTTCTCCTGGTGACCTCCGTAGATGGGCGACCCCTCCAACCCTACCCAATCCAATTCCAGACCCAGCCGGTCCACATGTCGATCGGGGATCATCAGGAGGCGATCGGGTTTCTAGTAGTCTCGGCCACTTCCTCCCCTCTCATCCTAGGATATCCCTGGTTCCATCGCCATGACCCCCACATCTCCTGGTCGTCCTGCCAGATCCTGGATTGGGGCCCCCAATGTCCCTACCACTGCCTTCTCTCTCAGACCCAAGTGAACTCCAAGTCGGAAGAGGCCTCTCCCCCGGAGCCCATTGATCTGGACAAGATCCCTCCGGCCTATCACGACCTATCTGAGGTCTTTAGTTTTTTTTTTGTTTTTTTCCTCTGTCCCGTTTGGATCTTTAGCCATCAGAATTGTTGTCTTAAGGCCAAGATCATCATGGCCTTGCCATATTGGTCCATTTGATTGACCTTTATTATAATTTATTTTATTTTCAGTTGTTACAGTCGGGACAGACATGACTGGGGGATAGGACAGGGAGAAAGAATGAAAGAAAGAGAGGGAGAGAAAGAAAAATAGAGGGGAGAAGAGATGGTGAGAAAGGGGAGAAGAAAGAATAAGAAAACAAACAAAACACCTGGATCACCTGT
The DNA here is from genome assembly GCF_013358895.1 of Oreochromis aureus. Classification (NCBI taxonomy): domain Eukaryota; kingdom Metazoa; phylum Chordata; class Actinopteri; order Cichliformes; family Cichlidae; genus Oreochromis; species Oreochromis aureus. The sequence goes on along the minus strand of NC_052959.1, from coordinate 33,492,162 downwards.
ATGGAGAAAAAAAAACAGAAGAGAAAACAAACAAACAAAAAACAGCAACATAATAAATACAGCACCATCACAATAAACTAGCTAGCAGTAGATAACAGGAGATACTAAATATTAAATGTTATTGTGCAGCACGCAAGATAGACAGCGCACAATGTGCTTTGAGGTAGCAGCCAAGAAAGGTGTAGTTGGTGTCTGTGAACACCCGTGTGTACACCTGTGTGCACAAGCACGCTTGTATTCCAAAGGTTTCTCCATGTAACGATCTGCTAGGGAGTGTGGGGAGCCATAGCCCCATCCCCCTGGGCATGAAGCAGGTATGGAGGAGATCCAGGCCCCAGACATCCAGAGGCTCCAGAGTACGAGGACCCAAGGAGGACCACCAAAGAGGGGGAACCGTGCCACCCTCCTGGGAAGAGCTGAGTAGAGCCCCAAACGAGAGGTCACCCAGCAGCCACAGAGCAGAAGCCAGAGGGGGTTGCAGTGCAGCCCGCGGGCTCTGCCGGCAGCCAGCTGCGCCAGAGCTTCAGGCCTAGAGGCCAGAGGGCACCCCATCCCCCGGAAGGGGCCCAGCCGGGCCACAGGCACCAGGCCCCGCCAATCGGCCACCAGGAGTGAGCCGGTACATCCATGAGTGCCCAGCCCCAGTCGACAAGAACCACCAGCACACCAAAGTCTGAGGGCATCAGCCACCGGCAGAGAGTGTGGTGAGGTGAGATAGGCCTCCGTACTTTGGAGGGCCTGAGATGTTCCCAGAGAGGTTGAGTCTAAGGCCCAACCTGACATATGGACACAGACTTACAGGCACACACAGATACAAACATCCATTCCCACCCTCATGCTCTCATATGCAATTACTCAACACTCAACCAATGTGGAGACAGACACAGAGAGACACTGTACACACAATCACAATCGCCAAGCTTACTCTAAGCCCCAGGTCTAGGTACCCTTGCCCCTGGAGGGGGAAACTGCACCCAGACCCAGGTGGTGTTACCCTTTTCACTGAGGTGGGGAGAAGCAGACCGCCCCGACTCGGCAGCAGCAGGGAGGCCCCACATTCCAGACCCCAGTCTGACGGCCAACTCCTCCTCCTAGCCCCCCCGCTCCAGCAGGCCGCAGAGAACGGGGGTGTGAGAAGACTCCAAACCTCGGGGGGGCGGGATGCCTCCCCTGCACCCTGGTGACACACCCTTACCCCAAGGCCCTACATGTGTGGGTGATTGTGGTGGAGCAGGAAGAGGGAGGCAGCTGGAGACGGGGACGGAAGGAAGGGATGGGCAAGTAACCCTCTCTGGGGCCAGATCCCCCGCTGACCCCAGTAGGCACCCCCATACTCCACAACCCGCCAGGGAAAGGGGGCCCAGGCCCATCCGGACCAGGGCCCAGTATAGCAGCGCCGCCTGACCCCCCCCCAACCGGACAGCCCACCCAACCCCCCGCCACAGAGAAAACTGCACCCACCCCGTCATCCACTCATCTTCCAGACTACACAAGACAATAGACGCCCAGGCTGAGATCTTCCTCAACCTCTCCTGTATCTCCCCCTCCTGCAGAAAGAGTTCCTGAAGAGAGGAGAGCTCCTGCAAGATGTAACAACCTCCCCCACAAGTTGAAGAGCCCCTCAGGTGGCTCAATGCACTGGCGGCACCCTGCGCCAGAGCCCTTAATAGGCCATGACCGCTACCCCGGGTTGAGCCCTCCAAGGAAGATGCTCCTGGGGAACCCCCCAACACCCTAAGCCCGTCCCTACCCCCACAACCATCACAACAGTGAAGGTGGGACCAAACTATGTCCCCCCCCCCCCACCCCCACTAGGTGATGGAGCTGATCAAAGTAGCCCAGAGCAATTGATCTGATGTGGTGGCAGAGGCTGTATCAAGACTAATGTAATCTAATAGATAATTTCTATATTGGTTAGAATTACGATTATTTTTATTTTTCCAGTTCATGAGGACTGTTTTCTTGGCTATGCATAGGGCAGTGAAAACCATATGGGGTATATTCTTTTCTGTAGTGACATTATCTAAGCTGCCCAACAAACACACTAAAGGGGAAGTTGGAATGTTACAATTTAGACACTTTGACAAGTCTTCACATATCTCGCGCCAAAACTTCTGAACTGGTGGACAGAACCAAAGAGTTCAATTCAATTCAATTCAATTCAATTTTATTTATATAGCGCCAAATCACAACAAAAGTCGCCTCAAGGCGCTTTATATTGTACAGTAGATAGCACAATAATAAATACAGAGAAAACCCAACAATCATATGACCCCTATGAGCAAGCACTTTGGTGACAGTGGGAAGGAAAAACTCCCTTTTAACAGGAAGAAACCTCCGGCAGAACCAGGCTCAGGGAGGGGCGGCCATCTGCTGCGACCGGTTGGGGTGAAAGAAGGAAAACAGGATGAAAGACATGCTGTGGAAGAGAGACAGAGATTAATAACAGATATGATTCGATGCAGAGAGGTCTATTAGCACATAGTGAGTGAGAAAGGTGACTGGAAGGGAAAAACTCAATGCATCATGGGAATCCCCGGCAGCCTACGTCTATTGCAGCATAACTAAGGGAGGACTCAGGGTCAGGGTCAGAGTGTAGATATAATTGTCCGCTGAATTGGTTTGGCAGTGTGAGCAGTTGTTGGTAGACGTAAAGCCCATCTTGAACATCCGATGACCTGTGTAGTGCACTCTATGTAGTATTTTGTATTGAATTAATTGAAGACTGGGATTTCTAATTAGATGAAAGGTTTTTAAGGAAATCTGAGACCAGAAGTTTTGGTCTAAGTTAACAGATAAATCCGCTTCCCATTTTGCAATAGGAAGTGATATTGATTAATCTATTTTAGAAAGTATTCCGTATATTTTAGATAGTAATTTGGGGAATTTAAGAGTAAGAAATTGAACCACACTTGGTGGTGTTTGTAGTTCAACTTGATACTCTAAAAATCTTTTCTTGTTGATCCCATATTGTGTAACTAGTCTGTCAAATAGAATAAATTATGTTCCTTCTAGTATATGTTCTAAATATTTGATTCCTTTACCATTCCAATCTGAAAAGTTTATCATATTATTGTTTAGTAATATGTCAGGGTTGTTCCACATAGGTGTACGTTTGCATGGGATTAATGAAGACTCTGTCAACTTCAGAAACTCCCACCATGCTGTCAGAGAAGAGCTGATGTTGACGCTTTTGAAGCATTCATGTCGTTTGATGTTTGAGCTGATAAATGGTAGATCTGAAATCTCTAGATTACTGCAAAGTGCTTGTTCTACATCTAGCCAAGGTTCATCTAAGAGGGTATGTTTTAGCCATCCAGAGATAAATTGAAGCCTGTTGGCTAAGAAGTAGTGCTGAAAGTTAGGTAGTTCTAATCCCCCTTTATCCTTGGTCTGTTGTTGTGTTTTTAAACTTATGCGTGGGGGTTTATCTTTCCAAAGGAATTTGGACATATATGAATCTAGAGATCTGAACTAATCTTGTGGCGGTTTAGTTGGGATCATTGAGAATAAATAATTTATTTTTGGTAAGACCATCATTTTTATAGCGGCAACCCTTCCCATGAGTGATATGGGTAGACATTTCCACCTAGCCAGATCACCTTCTACTTTCTTTAAAAGTGGGATATGGTTTAATTTAGTTATATCTGCAAGCTTGGGAGAAACATTAATACCTAAATATTTTATATTTCCTGATTGCAGTGGAGAAGAAGAGGAATTATGGAAGGAGCAATTAATTGGAAGGACTGTAGATTTTGACCAGTTAATTGAGTAATCTGAAATTTTTGCAAACGAGTTTATCAATTCAATCACCCCAGAGAGATTGGTTTGTGAATTTTGGAGACACAGTAACACATCATCCGCATAAAGGCTGATTTTATGTTCCACATTCTTGCATTTTATGCCCTTAATTACTGAATTCTGTCTAATTGCTGCTGCTAATGGTTTGATAAAAATTGCAAACAGTGAAGGGGAGAGTGGGCATCCCTGCCTGGTGCCCCTCAGGAGACAGAAGCCGGAGGATGTCTAGTCATTTGTTCTGACACAAGCTGTTTGGGAATTATATAATATTTTTAACCAGTTGATGAAAGAAGATCCAAAACCAAATTTGTGTAAAGTTGCAAATAGAAATTTCCAGTTAACTCTGTCAAACGCTTTTTCTCCATCTAAAGATAATATTGTAGTTTCAAGGTTTTTAATGTATGAGTAGTCTATCAAATTAAGTAATCTACGTGTATTTGTTGATGAGTGCCTACCTTTTATGAAACCAGATTGGTCAGTGTTATGGCCCTAGCTGGGCCTCCTGAATCTGCCCTTGTGTGGGTGTGGTTTTTCTCTCCGCCTCCTCCTCTCTTGCCACTCCTACCCCCTCTGTCTCTCTCACTCTCTTCTCTCCCCAGGACACAGCTGCTTTTGATTAGCCTCCTTTGCCACCTGAATCCAGTTAGCGATCACCTCTAAGGCTATTTAAGCTGGGGATGAGCTGTGAGCAGGGTGGTTTTTTGCTCTGTGGCTCTACACGGTTTTGTGCTAGGTTTTGGACAGACAGCCTCCTTTTGACTAGTGAGTAGATGGGCTTGTGGGCCCTGAGAGTGTCTCCCCGTGGTGAGGAGTAAGTGGGAAGTGCCTCCCTTTTTTGTTTAGTAGTTTTCTTGTCTTTTGTTGCTGTGAGCGTTTCCTTTGATTCTTTGGCATTATTGGTAAAATGGCGTTGCCGGCTCTTTAAGTTAATGTCGTTTGTAATAAACCTATATCATTTGTAATAAAACTATATTATTACAGAACAACTTTGTCTGTTTTCCTTTTCATTCTGTTTCCGGACTCATTTGTTACTGGTCCCCTCACTCGTATGCCTAGACCCCTTCGGGGGGAACATAACAATGTGGGAGCTCGTCCGGGATCTGAATGGAAGGAACAGCAGTTGAGTTTTAGTGAATTGTTTGCCGGTGGCCTGTTTAGTTATATGGTATCTGCTGCGCTCTCTCTCCAGTTATCAAAGGGGGTCTAGCTGAGTGTGAGCTTCTCCTTCAGGCGCTCAGTTTTTTTATTTTGCCTTTTTTATTTTCGGAGTAATCCCGGGTGGGGATTAGTTCCCTGTCGGGGGTAGGCTTGTTGGTGCTTTGTGCACTTGATGCTTAGCCTTTAAAGTTGCCTGGAGCCTGGTACACTCCAGAAGCTTTTAGTAGGTAGGCCTGGGGAGAGGGTCGGTGGTATTTTTATTTATTGGTTAACCTGTGGCCACACATATTTCCCACCTGTTTTTCGTTTGTGTATTGGAGGTGGTGCTTCTTTGTTGTTGTTGTTGTTGTTGTTGTTAGCCTCAGGTAGTTTTTGTTTTTTATTTAATGGCTACCTTTGATATTGCTGTGTTTAAGGAAAACCCTTCGCTTGTCCAGCTGGACGCCTGTAGGAAGAGGGATTTGCATGAGGTGGCATCATTGTATAGCATTTCTGTCTCCACGGCTCTGCGTAAGGCTGAGCTGAAAGCTGCTCTTGTGTCTGGCTTGGTGGAGAAAGGGATAGTGGCCTCGCCAGTATCTGCCAGTCCACTTGAGCATGGTGTAGCATCTCAGCCTGTTCCGCAGGTGCCAGCTCAAGCTGTAGGTCCATCGGTGTGTACACCTATTGCTCAGGGGCTGCCTGAGGACCCCCCATGACATTGCCTCGCTTTGAACCTCTCTCCATTGAATCAAGTGTAGGCTCGAAGCAGGATGCTAAGCTCCGTTGGAAAAGGAGGACCGTGAGAGGGAGTTGCAGCTAAAGAAGGAGTTGGAGCATAGGCGTTTAGATGCGGAGCTTGCCAGAGCCAGGGAGGTTGAATTGAAAAAAAGTGGAGGCTGAGACAACTGTCAAGTAGCGACAGTTGGAACTCCAGCAGGCTTCCCTTCCTGCGATTGTCTCCAGTTGGCAGGCAGACGGACCGTTTGATGTAGGGAAAAACAGTCGTCTGGTTCCGGTGTTCCGTGACACTGAGGTTGACAGCTACTTTGAATCATTTGAACGGATAGCCACAGCTTTGCACTGGCCACAGGATTTGTGGGCTATTTTGCTACAATGTAAGCTGGCAGGTAAAGTTTAGGAAGTTTGTTCCTCGCTGTCGGCTGAGGACAGCTTGGACTATGACAAGCTGAAAAGTGCTATCCTATTGGCTTATGAGCTGGTCCCAGAAGCCTATAGGCAGCGTTTCCGGGGTTGAAAAGGGGACAGGGTCAGTCTTATCTTCATTTTGCAAGGAAGAAAAGTGTGGTTTTTGATCGGTGGTGTGTGTCCAGCAAAGTTACTGACCTGGTGTCGATGCGTGAATTAATGCTGGTGGAGGAATTTAAGAATTGCGTCTCAGAGCGCATTGCAGTACACCTTAGTGAACAGAAGGTGTCCTCATTACAGCAGGCTGCAACACTGGCTGATGAGTTTGCCCTCATCCATAAAACCAGTGTCATTAAGCATGACCGACACGACGCCTCAGTGAAGGTTAGTGATGTGCCAGCTGCACAGTACCCAATGAGTAAGGTACTTGTGTTTCGTCCCAAGGCAGACCGAAAGTGTTTTTTTCTGTTTAAACCCTGGCCACTTGATCGCAGATTGTGAAGCTTACAAACAGAAACAGTCGGGCTTGAGGGCTAGGATTGTGCCAGCTAACAATGCTAATACAGGCATGGTGGCAAGAGCCAAAACAAAGCTCTGTTTTTTTCTGCCACAAACCTGGCCACCTGATTGCTCACTGTTTAAAAGCCAACTCAAGGCAAAAACGACCTGCTTTCAAAACAGTGAACCGTGGTTCGCAGACAGACAAAGTTGCCAGTCCTAGGCCACAATTGGAGCATAATTGCTCAGTGGTGTCATTTGGTCACTGTGAGAAATCGATTAATTGTGATCCGCCACCTGTTGCCCGTCTTTCTGATCCAGATGACCTGCAGTGTGACACATTGTGTACGACACAACCATTCAAACCCGCACCCCTGGCTAACCAGCATACCTGTCGCCATGACCTAGCGAAGAAGTGTCTGAAAAGTGTTTCGGAAAGGCCTTCAAGCTATTCACTGGGTTCTCCATATGTGATGGCTCAAAAAACATCTGGCTGTCACTTGGGTCACTATGTTGAGGGACTTGAGCCAACCCCATGCAGTGTTTTCAACCCATCAAAAAGGTCTTGGCAGATTTGGCAGGGTATGCCTAACCGTTATTATGGTGCATGGTAGGTGATATGTTTAAAAGTTGGGTAGGACGTTCTGTGACAAACCACTGGTTTGTATTTATGGGAGGGGGTGTTACGGCCCTAGCTGGGCTTCCTGGATGAATTGAGAGGGGGGTTATTTTCTCTAGTCTCTTCAAAAGAGCTTTGCAGATTATTTTGAGATCTACATTTATAAGGGATATTGGACGATAGCTTGAGGGATATACAGGGTCTTTGCCTGGTTTTAGCAGGAGATTAATGTTTGCAGAATTCATATTTGATGGAATTCTGCCCTTTTCTTTGATTTCCAACAGCGTTCTGTAAAAAACTGGTTCCAGAATCGTCCAGAATTCTTTGTAGAATTCTGCAGGAAAGCCATCTGGACCTGGAGCCTTATTATTGGGCATACTTATCAGGGCTTTCTGGAGTTCACCTGATGTCAGTGGCGAATCCAGTGCCATTGCTTGAGTGTCTAATAATTTTGGGACAGTTATGTTGTCTAAAAACTGATCAATTTCCTTTTTAGATGGGTTTATTTGTGGTGAATACAACGTTTTATAGAAATCCCTGAAAATGTTGTTTATTTGTTTCGGCTCATATACTGTGTTCCCAGATGAATCTTGAACAGCACATATAGTTGTTTTTTCTTTATTTATTTTTAGCTGATTTGCTAGAAATTGACTGGATTTATTACTATGTTCATAATTTTGTAAGCGTAGTCTTTGCACTAAGAATTTTTTTTTTTTTTTTTTTTTTTTTTTTATCAATTATCTCATTTAATTCTAGTTTTGTTTTGCGTATTTTGTTCAATATTTCCTGATCTTGTTGGGACGCGTAGGCTTCTTCTAGTGATTTGATGTTTTTTTCTAATTCCTGAATATTTTTGTTTTCTTTTTTCTTTTTATGTGATGAGACAGAAATTATTTTACCTCTCATCACAGCTTTCCCTGCTTCCCATAGAACAGATGCTGATGTTCCGGGAGTGTCATTAAAGTCTAAATATGAAGTCCATTCTTTTTAAAAAATATTTAATAAAGTCTTCATCTTTAAGCAGTGATGTATTAAATCTCCAGTTTTTACTTGGTGTAGTATTATTCTTGTGCATCAGTGTTAAAGATACAGGAGCATGATCGCTGACAGCTATAGGATGAATCTCAGTGTCTGAAATGTCACTCAGCAGTGAGCTGCTGACCAAAAAATAATCCAGACGAGAGTAGGAGCGATGAACATGTGAGAAAAAAAGTATATTCCTTACTGGTGGGGTGAAGGGAGCGCCAAAGTCGCTCATATACTGTTTGATTATATTTGTGGACTGCCAATTACGCTGAGTTCCTGCTGTATTGAGCCTATCCATTTCTTCATTTAGTCCAAGGTTGAGGTCGCCTCCAAGAACAAGTATTCAGAGTGTTCAGAGAGTGCACTGAAAAAACCGTGAAAGAATGAGGGATCATCAACATTTGGACCATATACACTTACAATACATAGCTTTTTATCAAGTATAGATAGTTTAATGATTAAGAATCTGCCCTCTGGATCTATAACTGTATCGAGTACTGTGAAATAAATTTTTTTATGTATTAAAATTGCTACTCCCCTTTGTCTAGAATTATAACAAGCTGAGAACACATTAGGAAACTCAGGTGTTTTAAGTTCATTCGAACCTCTAAGAGGTCTGTGGATCTCTTGTAGAAGGACAACATCTGCCAGTAGTTTTTTGAGTTAAATATTTTTAACCTCTTTTCTCTGGAGCCAGCTCCATTTACATTCCATGAGACGAACCTTGGTGCACCCATAGATGTCTGTGTATAACTAGGGGTGTATGCTGTGTGAGTCGCTTAGACAGGTGGAGAGAAAACATCACTTGTTCATAAATAAAGAGAAGGAGAGAGAGAAAAAATATGTGGCGAGATGCTCCCTGAGTCTGACTATGTGTTTGCATATTTACTAATATGAGTACTCTTGGCTTAAGTGTGTGTATCCTGTAGGTCTGTGTGCACTGTCTGACTGATGTAAATGTGCTGCCGTTGAGCGCATGACTGTGTAATCGTGCTGTGCATATGTGTCGAAATAAAGGATGTTGTTTGTGGATGAGTGTGGAAGCAGGTGATCGAAGCAGTGAAATAAATAAAGAAACCAAGGACAAGGGTGAGCAGCATAAAAACAAGAGGGGGAAAAAGAGAAGAAAAAAACGAGAAGAAAAAACCCCCGGAAACAACCCAATCAAACCATTGATGGAGAGTGACGGTGATAATTTTGCTATGATATCATACTTAAGATGCGATTTAATACTACTAAGTTAGACAGATGTTAATGCAAATTAGTGTGAGTGGATGGGGAAAGGGTGTAGCGGATTCTTATCTGGTGTGAAGTTAATACAGCCACGGAGTGATGCCGGGGTCGCGGTGGAGCTGTCCGTCCACAGCGATGACAGCGCGGGAGCCCTTCTGGATGAAGCCGCGTCGGATTGGGAAGAGGACCCTGCGTCGTTCCAGGATCTCTTTGGGGAACTGGTCGTTCACGCTGAAGTCCGTTCCTTTTAATTCCCTGCCGCAGCTTTTCACCTGTTCTTTTTGTTTGAAGTGGCCGAATTTGGCCACAATAGGACGTGGTCTCCCGGCTGAAGGCCGCCTGGGTCCGAGGCGACGTACCCTATCGAAGACGACGTTCTTCACCATGTCCTCCGGCAGCTTCAGGTGGGTTTTGATGAAGCTTTTTACCGTCCTCTCCAGCGGCTTCTGGAATACCAGAAAATACCAGATTATCACGCATGCCACAAGCTTGTAGATCAATAACTGTTTCTTTTATTTTTTTATTTTCTCTATTTAGCTCAGTAACATTGTCTGTGTGACATTTCACTGACTCCCTTAGCGTGGCATTTTCAGCAGCGAGCGTTTCCACCTGCTGCTGGCTGAACTCCAGGGATTCTCGCAAGCATTTAAATTCCCGGTGAAGAATCTCCACCAAGGACAGCCTTGCGTCGAAACTGGACAGTCGCTTGTCGATTGACTCCAGTATGTCGACAATATCTTTGCTGGCTGGCGATGTTGTGCCGGGGGAATCTGCCGGGCGAAGACTTTTCGTCTCAGATTTGACCAGGGAAGCTGCACACTGGGCCTTCTTCATCAGATCCTGAAAGCACTTATCAATGTAATCTTGGAGAGCCTCTAAACTCTCCCCGTTGTTCTCCAGGGTGTTGGGGATTATTTAGACAAATAATGTTAGTTGTAAGACAATTGATAAGTGTATTTGGTAATATTGAAGCTTAAAGGAATTTGTTCAAATCTAAACTACCATTCAAAATCTCCGGCGTCTGACGTCAGTTTCAACATGAGTCGCTTACCTTGTCCGTCACTTCCGTCCATACAAGTGTATGGTCACAATTACAATTGTGACCATACACTTGTGGGCGTCACATATACAACATTATATAGTGAGACAAAAACATAGATTATAGCAGCTATCTTCCTCCCGCACAGACGTGGCAGTCTTGGTAAATGGCCTGCATTTGTATAGCGCTTTACTCAGTCCCTAAGGACCCCAAAGCACTTTACACTACATTCAGTCATTCACACACAGGTGATGGCAGCTACATTGTAGCCACAGCTGCCCTGGGGTTGTTACGGGTTCGAAATTGAGGACGAGAGTAAAACAATGATGGTCCAGAAGAGGTCATTCAAACAATTGATTTTAATGAATGCACGCAGCGTGGAGAGGTGCAAACTGCAAAACAGTTGTACATCTCTACCCAAAATACACTCTAGATTGCTTTTATAACATCAGGGTATTGTAACGCCCCTTCTTGCGTTTACAAGCACATAATTTGCATGTACAGAACATTCATGTATTTTAAGAATTAACTGCAACATAGAGGTTCCTCCTTGTGGCATACTCTTCCGAATATAGTGATGACCTAAGGCCTTCGAGGTCACCATGGACTGGACATCCTTCCGTCACCTGTAACTAAGCAAACTCAAATACCACAAGAAGCTGAATACATTCAGGCCTTTGCTCAGCTACTATTTTACTGTAACAATATACTCAGCATATGAGTTATGATATATATATATATTTAACTCAATCATTTTAAAGTAGTTATAACTGCACCTGTAATAAACATGTTAATATTTGATTATGATAACCCCTATAATACAAATTATAACATAATGCCAGCAGCTTCAATAAATGCTTGGATGAAATGATAATTAATGCAATGACAAGATGATGGTTATGTAAAATAGTCCCTATAATTCTACAATTCCCCTTTTGACGTCTTCCAAAGACGTCACTACACTATTCCCAGGTCCACTACCTTCGCTCTGACCCTCTCTCTGCTACACCTTACTAACCTACTGTGTTCATCTCAGGTTCCTGTCATTATTCAAAGTTGGTTCCCAATATCATATCAGGCAAAATCACAAACCCTACTGCCACGTCTGCTTTGTTAAGCTCTTCAGCTAGACTCTGTACCGGTTTGCCAATCTGTGTGTACATGTCTCTACACTTTTAATGTCTAAATGCACATCTGGATGTATGTGCACTTGTATGTCTATCTGCATCTATGAGTCAGTGGTTTTCATAAAAACGCGCGTTAAAGTGAAGAATGTTTCCTGACTATTAACTCCTGATACTGGAGGGACTTTCCGGGTTGCCCAACCTCCTAGGTTTGGCCTTTACACTTTTACTAAAGAAATTTTAACAGAGCCCAAAGAGATTTTTATTTTGCTCCTGTGCTGGACAGGTTAAGCGAAGTTGTTTTTGTTTTGTTTTGAAATTTTTCCCTTCTGTGTGTGTGTGTGTACATAAGTAAGAATATGATAATCAACATAAGATCCCTGGTTTGGAAATGATTTTCTGCCCCGCTGCAGGGCAACATCATGTGGTGGTGAGTCTATGTTGGCTAGTTTAATACAGATATGTAACAGTTGCTTGATTGCATGGCCCACTCAGAGTTGCACAGTTTTAATGTATGTGGAGAGTGTTTTCACAGTTTAAACATAGGTTACTCACATTTCTAGCCTGATTGTTTCCCAATAAAAGTGAAATCAAACATTACATTTGATTTTACTTATGTATTTTCCTGTTCTGGGCTCTATCCATTATATTAACTTTATTTAATCTCAATACTCTTTATGTGTGTGAGCAACGCTTTTAGTTTTTTTATTAAACACACCCGGGTAAAATATACACCATCCCCTGTCAGCCTAAATCTCCGCTAAAAGCACACTTCAAAGTTTTCTATCTGGATTTATGCCTCCTTTGGCCTCAAGCATATACATAACATGCAAAGGTTACTGTTAATGCCCGTTAGACAAGTTTCCATTATCTACAACATTTTGTTTCACCCGGCTCACCCTCACACATTTCTTGTTCACTTATTGCATATTTATCTTTAACACCATTTACCTCAGTAGTTGCTAAGCAGAAACAAAGCAACCTGTGGTCCACCTTTACCCTGTAAAATAAACCCCTGTCATGTTTGTGTCTGTAGGCATGTTTTGCATTCATTCATTACACTCCCGCCATTCCTGCAAGTTAGGAGCTGTAAAGTTGAAAGCTGCATCAAGTCCAGGCCTTTGGCCTGGCCTATATTTAAATCATGTGTGTTTGTAAGCGTGCATGCAATTCACCTGCTATGTTCTCACCTTCCCTCAACATGTATCACCTGGACACTCTCACCAGTGAAGCTTAAAACCCTCTTGGATAGAACATCAACTCCAAACAAGCACAGATATGCAATGTGTATAAAATGAACTAAACCTGTGAATAGAATGAGTGTGATGACAAACCTATGCAATGCAATATGAACCCTGTAAACAATATTACTGGTAAACAATGCTGTAAAACATGTTCTTAATGCAATCATAATAATGCAGATTATATAATAGGAATAAAGAATTTCCCTCAACCCAGGCAGGGTTCGCAACCCTCGCCATTATCTTTACCAACCATCCTCTGACACAAGGAATGATACCACAACTAGCGATGACCAATATTCCCAAAAGTACAGTCAAAGAAAACATCACTGACACTTGCCAAGTTTACTTAGCCACACCTTTCCATTGTCCAAACACAGATGTCATCCAGGACGCCAGCATATTTTCGATACCTGAGTGCTCATGCATGGTTTTAGATAATTCGATTTCGCTCTCCCGTCAGCGAACTCGACCCTAATTGTTCTGCGAACCCCATCATGGCGTCCCTGGTTTGGTCAGAGAGTCTCAGCAGGTTGTAATGAACATAATCGGCCAACATTTTTCTTAGGCGTTACCCAAAGAAATATACTCTCCGATCCTGCAACTACCTGACTTACCAGCTTGCACTCATTAGGAACTCCCTGGGCACTCCTATGGAGTCTATCCAGGTCGGCGCGAGTTCAAACGAGGATCATATGCATGGGTAGTCTGGGTCCCTCTTTTGGCCAAAATGTATCTCTTACGTATGGCAGCTAAAGTTCACGTGTTATGTTGTGGAATAGCCTTTACCTGGTTTCCAATAAGCATGATCGGAGCTCCCAATCGCACCATCGCACATGTCCCTCACTTCCCATAGGAACACGAATATCTTCCCACAGTATTAGTAGAGCCCACTTCTTGCCCATGTTCCAATTACCGTGGTAGGGTCGCTTACATTGTTGGTGGTTCGTCCTGTGAGTGTGACAGCACACCTAGTTGGGTCGATCTCTCCCACCTTGTACTTTTCATTATCTGTAGAAAACTTGAAACATGTAATTATCTAATTTTAGCATAAATGGTCCCACTGCTGTCTGCTTTGAAATGGCAGGAAAAGTCTGGACAACACAGTACAGTTGCCAGTAGTCACTTCACTTCTAGTTAACTGTAACATACAATCATAGCCCCACTCATCCTCTAATGCAATGGTGCGGGCTCTGTAAACAACCGTGACCTAGCTGAAGCACAGGCAACACAGTCAGATACATGTTGTTCTCTAGCATCTTGAGCCACCCAATCAAGCCAGAGGTTACTGTCCTTGAAACCCGTGGCGCTTTATCAACTCTTTAAGCTTCAGTCTAAAGTAATTCTGTTGTCAGAAGTACTCTCCCTTTTTAGTTCCTGTTCCTTTTGAGCTACTGTTCCCGAAGTTACCATCTGATCAGTCAGAATGGTGATTAAGCTTTCTGCGAGCGGCTTAGACTTTGCATCAACTAAATTTACCCTAAGCATATCATGGGGTGATTGCAGACCCGTACCTCATACGCTCTCCAGCTACTACTAGCTCCTGTACACTTAATGACGTCACACAAATCAAATGTGAATGAACTGGTAGACCCTTTACCATAATTCAACCCTATGCCCTTATTCCTGCTGAGACACTCATCACCTTTACCTGACACCTCGCGCTTTTGTCTTTTTTACGATCCTGTTTTAGCAACTACAGTCTCAGGAAGTGCTGGGCTGGACTGGCCTCCGTGTTCAGACAAGTGGTTCGGAGTGCCCTGCAAAATATAGACAATAAACAACACAGCCATAGTTAATATCATTGCATACAATAAACATGTAGTTGTAAGGAGCATTCTAATCAGTTTTCTCATTACGTGTCTCTGATTCGTGTGTTTGCATCATGTTATATAAACTTTGTATACTTTGTAGTGCATTATGCTAAACAAAACCAACCCTTTCAATTCCCCAACCCTATCTGTCTCCTCAACGGGTTGTATGTTTTCAATGTTTCCTTATTATTTTGTCATAAAATAAATCAAACAAATAACTTAAGCTGTGTGACGGCACCTTGCATTTACGCCAGGCTGTGAACTGCCCTAAATCTACTTGCTACACCCCTTTTCACCTAGTTTAATTTTTTCAATCCTAATTTAAACTATTCCTGACTTCCCTCAATGCACACTGTAAAGTGTAAAAGATACAGTTAGCTTTCTCCTGGTAAAAGGTCCTACATTATTTTCTCTACCTTTGGAAACATCCTCTATCGAGTTAACCCATTTCATTTTTCAAACTTAGGCCTGATTTCTTCGCCCCTTTAACGGGTAGCGCATATCCGGTCTGAACACTGTGTTTGGGCAATTTACTAATTGTTGCAGGATTTCTATGTTATGTAAAGTTCCTCTCATCCCTTTTATGCTTCCATTATAACCTGTGTCTAACAAGCTTTTGATCTTCTTTGTAATATAAACAACTCGGTGTATTTGTGCTCTGTTCTTCTCCTTTCTCTCATCTGATCATCTCAAGCACGTCCTGTACCAAATTTGCTTCCTCTTTTCAAGCCCACATTTAATTACAAGCTCTAACACATTTGCCCTATACGGCGGTCTCGACGTGTTTCCTGTCTACTTATAAAAATACCAGAGTTATTCTCAGAACTCAGAGCTGAAGTTCCCTTTTCTAAGTCTGTAGGTTCAAGAAGAGAGCAAGCTGCTAGTCGGTAAACAACTTTATCATCACATAAGTTATTAGGTAAACGTCACGTAGACACATTTCATGTAGCTGATAACATATATACAATTTTCCTTTGACATATCTGTATGTGCACGCCTAAATTATAACCTCTTATTCTAGAAATCAAAAATAACCTGAAAATAACACTTTCTGCCTCAGTTTTACCATACCTAAATTATCAAAAACCTAAACATCATCAAGTAATCCTAAAACCCTTTCAAATTAAACCTTAAATCCTGTAACTCCCCTTTTTGTGACACATCTCATGTGTTACAAACTCAAAATCCTTCACTCAGGTTAGGGCATTAAAAAGGTTAGTCATATCATATTAAGTCTACATGCTCCGGACCTTCAAACCTGTTTTTAAGGAATGAAATCAAATTAATCATCATGTCAAATCTTTTCTTGGCTCCATCCACAGCCTG
Source organism: Oreochromis aureus (assembly GCF_013358895.1). Classification (NCBI taxonomy): domain Eukaryota; kingdom Metazoa; phylum Chordata; class Actinopteri; order Cichliformes; family Cichlidae; genus Oreochromis; species Oreochromis aureus. The sequence continues at coordinate 33,476,155 of NC_052959.1, read as the reverse complement.
CATCCTTGAAACGTCCTATAAACAAAAGCCTGTGTGTTAACCAGAACATCACCTTTTATACTCACTTTCTCCACTGATGATCCAACCTGTGTTATAACACAAAATAAACTTACACAGAACAGTTATTAATCATGTGTCCCCTCCGTTCATGGTAACTTAAGTTACATCAATGTTTCCCTTTTAGCATTTAACATCCTATAATGTAATAACATAATCCAACCCCAATAAATAATTTTCTCAACGCACACATCAATATCCCAAAATCAGCATCCCCAGATTTAAGTCTCCCACTTGTCCTGTTTGTCAACCTTTTATTTATTTCCCCTCTTGGTCCCATCACTCACATTCACTCCCATGCATTCACACATGATATTTTTGCTGATCTGCAGCCTTCTGCGCACGTGATCAGATGCTCCACATCAGCAAAATGAGCTCAATCATTTGTTTTATTTCGTTTTTCCTTTTTAGGAAAATAGTTCTCTATACTTTTGACTGGATTGACTCGCTGCAATCCTTACTTGGTAATTTGTCCGCGCCGTCAGTTCACTCTCTTCCAGGCCTGCTTAGAGCAAAATGAGAAAAAAGAGAGCTGATTGTTAGCTCATCAAAGTACAAAACAAAATCACCTGACAGGTTTTTTCTAAGTGCACTGTTATAAAAACTATGGGCCCTTTTAGACATGTCCATGTTTATCAAAACTCCCTCTATTAAAATGAAAACAACAGCCCCAAAAATCTTAAACCATCTTAAATTTCACCCATTCAACACACCGAAAACCTCGCCAAAAGCTACACCGTTTCGTACACAACAATAACCCCGGTTAAGCACTTTACCATACTCAGATTCAGCCTAACACCTTACCACAATGTGTCAACACTAATTTATAAACCTCCTAATCAAATTTGCACCCCTGAACAATCTACCCCTCCTTTAAGGCCTCAATCACACACACACAGCAAGCTCCTCTGTCCACATTCACACAAGCTCTCAAACTTTTCCATACTCAGCCATATCTCAACAATTTAACTTGGCAAAAGAAATACATGTTTAAACTTTATCACATTATTTAATTATTTTCATTTTCTTTCTATACTAATCACTTACTTTGATCAATCAGTGCAAGAGCACTCTGAGAGTCACTCTTATAGACACTTTTCTTTTTGTTTTTTTTTTTTTTTTCCATCTCTTTTAAATCTTTCCATCAATTGTATTAACCATTCACACCATTCTCTCACTCATACAAGCAGCAAGCAGATCTTCATTGCATATGCTTATGTTCTTAGCCAGGTTTTAATCAATATCTGTTCATTAAGCTTCAGGAGCTTGTCTTTATAAGGTTAATGCATTTTCTGTTTGTGTGTGTATGGGTATATGTTATTTTGCATCTATGACTTCACAGTCTCCCAGACTTCTTCCCAACTCTCCAGTTAAGCAGTCAGTTTTCTTTTTCCCCGAGTTACTAACCCACATTTTGATTTCCCACCTTAAATTACCGCCCTCCTGGTCTTCAGCCAGGAGCTGGGGCTTGCTTTTCAGGTTCCTGGACACATCCTGCTGTGAACAATTCAACCAGAAACTTGCCTTAACTTATCCATAGATGTTAACCTCTAACTTTCTTCCGACTGCTGGATCTGGAGAGCGGTCCAAGTCTGCTTTACTCCTGAAAATAACAAAACTAAGACATTTTCATTATTATCACCAGTGGTTAAATAACCCATTTCTCTATCTCCGATCAGAAACACCAATTATGCCAGGCATGTAAGCGTGTTCTTCCCTGCATTTTATGTTAATTGGGTGTAAACTGCTTCTTCATTAAATTAAATTAATTCATTGAGTTCTTCGTTGCCTTGCGATGTATTCATGTTACTGTACACTACGTGTAAGCTGTTTCTTCATTGCATCCTATATATTCATATTTAATTTATGCATTTCACCACTGAGCTTTAGATTCAAACTATCTCACTTCTGATTCATTTCAAAAATAATCTCACATGTAACAATTTGTATGTGTGTTTTCTATTCATTAAGGTAATGACAATTATCTTCGTTCATTATTCTTACCTTTTCTAATGTTTACCTCTTTGTTATGCGGTGGTGGACATCCCTAAACAATTCATGAGTTCAGGCTTCAATTTTCATTCCAATTATATCCTATATTCTCGCAGTCAAACTCGTCCAGCTTCATCTCTCACTGGTCCTCTCTGCACAATGTCCTATTCGGGCTTCAAAGCTCCAGCAAACACAGTCTCAACTCAGCTGCTGTCTTCTTCTCTGTTTCTTTACAGTCTTTTCTTTCAGATTAAGTCCCAGCGTGGCAAAATATCACTCAATGTCCAGTGCTCTTCCACAATTCTTTATCCCACTGTTCAACTGCCCAGCCTGTATTTTCACAGTACATGTTGCATTAGTCTTACATGCTGCTGCTGGTCGTCAGTCGTCATCAGTGTTAATGGATCAGTGGCCCTGTCGTTTGCCTGCTGTATTCGAGTCCACGATGTTCTATCTGTCTTCATCAGGTGATTAACTGTCCTTTGAACTTCTTCTCCGCTTCAGGGACAAAGTGAGAGATCCAGCCGCACAATTTCGAGCCAAAAACTGGCTTATTCTCTCCCAATTCTTTTAATCTACTTTTCTGCTGCTGAACTCAAGGTTGCAAAGTTGAAAGACGCCCACCTGTATTGACACACTAAACCATATAATTAGTATTATATTCATTTTTTCTTAAAGGCTTCATTTGCTTCATGTGCCTAGAGTTAAATCTCTCTCTCTGTGTTCTTTCTGTACACACTCAGTTCCCATATATGGGCATGCACAGTTCCTGTTCACTATTTCCTGTCGCTGCAGCGTCGGTACACAGAGCCATATTTCCTGTTTCTTCAAACTAATCTAACTCTTTTGTTTTTTTTTTTTCTTTCTATTTATAATCTACAGACCCTCTTTAATTCTACTAAATCTCTTTAATTCTACTAAATCTTGATCTAAAACCAACACCTTTATGTCATTCACACTTTTAAACATTCTAACCTCTTTTGTCATTCAGTAATCGTCTCACACACTGCCTTTTCTCTCTCAAACTTCCATTTTCCACTCACTCAGAGAAATCATGCAGAGTCACTCAAATCAAATACTGACAGCATTCACACGGTTAAAATCACTCGAAATACGCTTTCATACGAGTATCTTGGACATGCCTTCCATGATCAGAAAGAGCAAGTCAAAAGAAAAAGAAAAAGAAAACTGAAACCTCTCATAACCTCACTGAAGGTCAAATATCTTCATAGACCCAAAAGTAAGCATATTATTTCCCTAGTCAAAAGTCAAACCGTTACTCACAGTAATTTTTAATCTCACAGCCTTTGTGTTTTGAAACTAAAAGAGGAAGGAACAGCGCCCAATTTAAACTGCGCATGTTGTCACTCAACGACACACACACAGAAAATGTAACTGTATATATTATCTCAAACTGAAACAGAACCCATCTAAAATCCTAAAACATCTTACTTGACACCCCAAAACACACATCGCTTACAGACATCTTTATTAATTAAATTATCTCAAATTCAATTTCACTTCTCAGAACCCAGGTAACGGTCTTAAGTATCAACAGTTTATGTATCCTATCTCAAAACCCCTCAAAAGTCATACAGTCCTGGCAAGAAATAAAACTTTACTTACATATTGTAATAAACAAAATCAGCGTCTTAAGCACATGCATCAGCAATGTCTAGCAGTCTCTATAAACTTCCTATCAGTCTTATACAGTTTTACCTAGTACAGACACGTGTCAAGCAAACCCCATACTCATATTCTACAGTTATCATGAAATACTTATCATAATCAACAACAGTCACACAAATATAATAAACATAAACTGCATTTCTTCCCTTAAAACACAGATTGAAGTCGTCCTTAACCCTGGCTCTGCAGTCAGTCATTAGCCACTCATTAGTAAACAGGAAATGTCACTCTAAATAAGTCACAGGCATCTCATTTACATAGACACAGACACACAATCTCAAAATAACCAGCCTGCTGCAGTGCCCGTGGCAGACAGAACCTATATACAAACATAGAAATTATAACACAGAGACGTCTGATAAATTAAATAATATTTACAAGGCCTTAAATTGCATAACCTACCGAATTTAGACAAAATTTTAACTTAACCCTCCAAGGGACAAACTCCCTGAGTTTTTGTCATCAATTAACCAGTCTCGGCCCGGACCGTGGTCACATATCTAATGCCCTAACACAATTTAAAAGCATCAATCAACTCAACCCGAAAAGCCCTGTTATGTGGACACCCCACATCCCAGGCTTCCCAGTTTTAAGTTAAAGGTAGACGCCCGAAACCGGTTTCTACTGACCAAAAAGTGCAAACCACCGCCCGGACGGTAAACTGACCCAGTCAGTGGCTATTTTGGAGTGTCGTAGTTCTCCACACTTGCCAAGTGAACTATCCCTCCCCGAGGTAGCTGTCGATCGTCACCGACAACTTGGAAGCGTCACCTTCCGACAAATGCACTTGTTAGACTCCCAGAGTCCCGCTCTATACAATTTAATTATTTTGAAGACACCCCAAAAATCACAAACCCACCATATCGGTGTCCAAGCCCGGCTTTATAATCAATTGAGACTTTAATGTCACAAACTCTTCGCCAATAACCTACACTCTGCAGTCCAACTGCTTTAAATACACTTATTCTCTTTACTCTTTACTTATTTTCTCTTATTCTCTTTTCCTTTGGGACTTTAACCCGGTACCTTTAGTGAGACTCTAACTCACTTTTACTCTTTTTCTTATTCCTTACTTCAACTTCAACTTCTCATGAGATTTTCACCAAAATCAAAGAGACATTTACCAGTAATTTCAGTAAGTAGACTTCAATTTCTCATGTCCAATCTGGCACATTTGGAAATAATTCAACAGGTAGTGCCTTACCTTTGAATAAGCCGGCTTATGTCCACTCACTTCGACCACTGACTCGTGTCTGCTTGTTCGAGCGCCTCGGACCCTCTCGGTCTCAACCTCCAACTTTTCTCCCTCAACCTCGGCCAAATGCACCAAATGTTACGGGTTCGAAATTGAGGACGAGAGTAAAACAATGATGGTCCAGAAGAGGTCATTCAAACAATTGATTTTAATGAATGCACGCAGCGTGGAGAGGTGCAAACTGCAAAACAGTTGTACATCTCTACCCAAAATACACTCTAGATTGCTTTTATAACATCAGGGTATTGTAACGCCCCTTCTTGCGTTTACAAGCACATAATTTGCATGTACAGAACATTCATGTATTTTAAGAATTAACTGCAACATAGAGGTTCCTCCTTGTGGCATACTCTTCCGAATATAGTGATGACCTAAGGCCTTCGAGGTCACCATGGACTGGACATCCTTCCGTCACCTGTAACTAAGCAAACTCAAATACCACAAGAAGCTGAATACATTCAGGCCTTTGCTCAGCTACTATTTTACTGTAACAATATACTCAGCATATGAGTTATGATATATATATATATTTAACTCAATCATTTTAAAGTAGTTATAACTGCACCTGTAATAAACATGTTAATATTTGATTATGATAACCCCTATAATACAAATTATAACATAATGCCAGCAGCTTCAATAAATGCTTGGATGAAATGATAATTAATGCAATGACAAGATGATGGTTATGTAAAATAGTCCCTATAATTCTACAGGGTGCACTGACAGAGACGAGGCTGCCACACCGGCGCCACCACCTGACCACCACCAGTAGGCAAACATGGGGTTAGTATCTAGTATCTCTATTTTCTGCATTAATCACTTGGTTATCAGAATCAGAATCAGAATACTTTATTGATCCCTAGGGGAAATTATGTTTTTGTTACAGTGCTCCATAATAAAGACATTAACAAGACAGACAATACACTAACTAAGAATAGTACAATATATACAGGCATATATATACATAAGTCGTTTATTAATAAATAGCTAAAAAGAAAAAAGAAACGTGTGTGTTAAGCAGATGCGTTGTACAGGGAGATGGCCACAGGCAGGAATGATTTCCTGTGTCGTTCAGTGGTGCATCATGGGTAATCTCAGTCTCTCACTGAACGCGCTCCTGTGACTGACCAGCATGTCATGGAGTGGGTGCGAGGTGTTATCCAACATTGTCTTTATTTTGGACAACATCCGCCTCTCCGACACCACCTTGAGGGAGTCCAGCTCCATCCCCACAACACTACTGGCCTTACGGACCAGTTTATCGAGTCTGTTGGCATCAGCGACCCTCAGCCTGCTCCCCCAGCATGCAACAGCATAGAGGATCGCACTGGCACAACAGACTCATAGAAAATCCTCAGCATTTTCTGGCAGATGTTGAAGGACCTCAGTCGCCTCAAGAAATAGAGACGACTCTGGCCCTTTCTGTAAAGTGCTGTGGTGTTTTTTGTCCAGTTCAGTTTATTGTGTATATGTACTCCAAGGTATTTATAGTCCTCCACAATGTCAACACTGACCCCCTGGATTGAAACAGGGGTCAAGTGTTTCCTGGTCTTCCTGAAGTCCACTATTAATTCCTTTGTCTTTGCCACGTTGAGCTGCAGATGATTCTGCTCACACCACGTGACAAAGGAGTCGACCACAGCCCGGTACTCCGTCTCATCATCCCTGCTGATGCATCCAACCACCGCTGAGTCATCAGAAAACTTCTGAAGATGGCAGGTCTCTGTGCAGTGGCTGAAGTCCGTGGTGTAGAGGGTGAAGAGGAAGGGGGAGAGGACAGTCCCCTGTGGTACCCTTGTGTTGCTGATTACCTTGTCAGACATTGTAGAATTATAGGGATTATTTTACATAACCATCATCTTTGTCATAAATTATAACATAATGTCAGCAGCTTCAATAAACGCTCTGATAAATGATAATTAATACAATATTATAGGATCAAATATTAACATGTTTATTACAGGTGCAGTATAACTACTTTAAAATGATTGAGTTAAATATATATGTATCATAACTCATATGCTGAGTATATTGTTACAGTAAAATAGTAGCTGAGCAAAGGCCTGAATGTATTCAGCTTCTTGTGGTATTTGAGTTTGCTTAGTTACAGGTGACGGAAAGATGTCCAGTTCATGGTGACCTCAAAGGCCTTAGATCATCACCATATTCAGAAAAGGATGCCAGAAAGAGGAACCTCTGTGTTTGCATTTAATTCTTAAAATACATGAATGTTCTGTACATGCAAATTATGTGCTTGTAAACGCAAGAAGGGGCGTTACAATACCCTGATGTTATAAAAGCAATCTAGAGTGTATTTTGGGTAGAGATGTACAACTGTTCTGCAGTTTACACCTCTCCACGCTGCGTGCATTCATTAAAATCTATTGTTTGAACGACCTTTTCTGGACTATTATTGTTTTACTCTCATCCTCAATTTCGAACCCGTAACATTTGGTGCATTGGCCGAGGTTGAGGGAGAGAAGTTGGAGAATGAGACTGAGAGGGTCCAAGGTGCTCAAACAGGCAGACACGAGTCAGTGGTCGAAGTGAGTGGACATAAGCCGGCTTATTCAAAGGTAAGGCACTACCTGTTGAATTATTTCCAAACAGTGCTGAATTGGTTCTGACAAAATTGAAAGTCTACTCACTGAAAATTACTGGTAAACGTCTGTTTTGATTTTGGTGAAAATCTCATGAGAATTGAAGTTGAAGTAATGATAATGTAAGGTTAAGTGATAGTACTGATTAAAGGAATGCAGTTGGACTGCTAAGCAAAGAATAAAGAGGATTTAGAATAAAGAGGATTTAGAATAAAGAGAATTTAGAATAATAGGTAATTGGTGAAGTTTGTGACATTAAAGTCTCAATTGAACATAAAGCCGGGCTTGGACAATCGATATGGTGGGTTTGTGATTTTGGGGTGTCTTCAAAATAATTAAATTGTATAGAACGGGACTCTGGGAGTCTAACAAGTGCATTTGTCGGAAGGTGACGCTTCCAATTTGTCGGTGACGATCGACATCTTCCTCGGGGAGGGATAGTTCACTTGGCAAGTGTGGAGAACAACGACGCTCCAAAATAGCCACTGACTGGGTCAGTTTACCGTCCGGGACGGTGGTTTGCACTTTTTTGGTCAGTAGAAACCGGGTTTCGGGCGTGTAACTTTTAACTTAAAACTTCGGGGAAGCCTGGGATGTGAAATGTCCCCAAAACAGAGCTTTTCGGCAGGGGTTGAGTTGGTTGACGCTCTTAAATTGTGTAGGGTCTTAGATATGTGACCACGGCCCGGGGCCGAGACTGGTTAATTGATGACAAAAAACTCAGGGAGTTTATCGGTTGGACCGTTAATTTAAATTTGTCGAAATTGTGTAGGTTTTAAAATGTCAGGCCTAATACTGCAGTTGTAATTATAAAGACGTCTGTGTAAAATTGTGTGTCAGAGGAGTCTGTGAGTCAGGCTGGTATTATTTTTAGACTGTGTGTGTGTGTGAAAATGCAAATAAGGCAGCTGAGAGGTCCATAGAGTATGAGGAAGTTAATAGGGACTGCTAGACATTGCTGATGCATGTACTTAAGATGCTGGTTTTGTTTATTACAATATGTAAGTAAAGTTTTATTTCTTGCCACGACTGTATGACTTTTTGAGGGGTTTTGAGATAGGATACATAAACTGTTGATACTTAAGACTGTTACCTGGGTTCTGAGAACTGAAGTTGAATTTGAGATAATTTAATTAATAAAGATGTCTGTAAGCGATGTGTGTTTTGGGGGTTGAAGTAAGATGTTTTAGGATTTTTAGATGGGTTTTGTTTCAGTTTGAGATAATATATACAGTTACATTTTCTGTGTGTGTGTTGTTGAGTGACAACATGCGCAGTTTAAATTGGGCGCTGTTCCTTCCTCTTTTTAGTTTCAAAACACAAAGGCTGTGAGATTAAAAATTACTGTGAGTAACGGTTTGACTTTTGACTAGGGAAATAATATGCTTACTTTTGGGTCTATGAAGATATTTGACCTTCAGTGATGCTATGAGAGGTTTCAGTTTTCTTTTTCTTTTTTCTTTTGACTTGCTCTTTCTGATCATGGAAGGCATGTCCAAGATACTCGTATGAAAGCGTATTTCGAGTGATTTTAATTGTGTGAATGCTGTCAGTATTTGATATGAGTGACTGTGTGATTTGTCTGAGTAAGTGAAAAGGGGGAGTTTGAAAGAAAAGGCAGTGTGTGAGACGATTACTGAATGACTAAAGAGGTTAGAACCGTTAAACGTGTGTATGGAATAAAGGAGTTAGATTAGTTTGAAGAACAGGAAATATGGCTCTGTGTACCGGGGCTGCAGCGAAAGGAAATAGTGAACAGGAACTTTGCATGCCCATATATGGGAACTGAGTGTGTACAGAAAGAACACAGAGAGACAGACGAGGCCCATGGAGCAAATGAAGCCTTTAAGAAAAATGAATATATTACTAATTGTATGCTTTAGTGTGTCAATACAGGTGGACTCTCTCAACATTGCAACCTTGAGTTCAGCAGCAGAAAAGTAGATTAAAAGAATTGGGAGAATAAGCCAGTTTTTGGCTCGAAATTGTGCGGCTAGATCTCTCACTTTGTCCCTGAAACTGAGAAGAAACTCAAAGGACAGTCAAGGACAGTCAATCGCCTGATGAAGACCGACAGAACATCGTGGACTTGAATACAGCAGGCAAACGACAGTGCCACTGATCCATTAACACTGATGACGACTGACGACCAGCAGCAGCATGTAAGAGTAATGCAACATGTACTGTGAAAATACAGGCTGGGCAGTTGAACAGTGGGATAAAGAATTGTGGAAGAGCACTGGACATTGAGTGATATTTTGCCATGCTGGGACTTAACTTAAAAGAAAAGACTGTAAAGAAACAGAGAAGAAGACAACAGCTGAGTTGAGACTGTGTTTGCTGGAGCTTTGAAGCCCGAACAGGACACTGTGAATGGAAAAGGACCAGTGAGAGATGAAGCTGGACGAGTTTGACTGCGAGAATATAGGATATAATTGGATTGAAAATTGAATCCTGAACTCGGGATAGTTTAGGGATGTCCACCATATCACAACAAAGAGGTAAACAATACAAAAGGTAAAGATAATCAAAATAACTGACAATTATATTAATGAATAGAAAACACACATATACCAATTGTTACATGTGAGATTATTTTTGAAATGAATCAGAAGTGAGATAGTTTGAATCTAAAGCTTAGTGGTGAAATGCATAAATTAAATATGAATACATGAAAATGCAATGAAAAGCACAAATAGGATGCAATGAAGAAGCAGCTTACACTCAATTAACATAAAATGCAAGGAAGAACACGCTTACATGCATGGCATAATTGGTATTTCTGACCAGAGATAGAGAAAGGGGTCATTTAAGCACTTGTGATAATAATGAAAATGTCTTAGTTTTGTTATTTTCAGGAGTAAAGCAGAACCGGATCAACTTTCCACTGCCGCAGTCGGAAGAAAATTATAGGTTGACAACAATGGACAAGTTAAGGCAAGTTTCTGGTTGAATTGTTCACAGCATGATGTGTCCAGGAACCTGAAAAGCAAGCCCTAACTCCTGGCTGAAGACCAGGAGTGCTTTTATTTAAGGTGGGAAATTAAAATAGAGGGTTAGTAATTCGGAAAAAAAAAGAAAAAAAAAAAAAAGAAAACTGACTGCTTAACTGGAGAATTGGGAAGTGTGGAATTACAGAGATTATTTTACATAACCATCATCTTATCATTGCAGTAATTATCATTTCATCAAAGTGTTTATTGAAGCTGCTGGCATTATGTTATAATTTATATTATAGGGGTTATCATAATCAAATATTAACATGTTTATTACAGGTGCAGTTATAACTACTTTAAAATGATTGAGTTAAATATATGTATCATAATTCATATGCTGAGTATATTGTTACAGTAAAAATTAGCTGAGCAAAGGCCTGAATGTATTCAGCTTCTTGTGGTATTTGAGTTTGCTTAGTTACAGGTGACGTAAGGATGTTCAGCCCATGGTGACTTCAAAGGCCTTAGATCATCACCATATTCTTAAGAGTATGCCACAAGGAGGAACCTCTATGTTGCAGTTAATTCTTAAAATACATGAATGTTCTGTACATGCAAATTATGTGCTTGTAAACGCAAGAGGGGGCGTTACAATACCCTGATGTTATAAAAGCAATCTAGAGTGTATTTTGGGCAGAGATGTACAACTGTTTTGCAGTTTGCACCTCTCCACGCTGCGTGCATTCATTAAAATCAATTGTTTGAACGACCTTTTCTGGACTATCATTGTTTTACTCTCATCCTCAATTTCGGACCCGTAACAGAAGTCTGGGAGACTGTGAAGTCATAGATGCAAAATAACATATACCCATACACACACAAACAGAAAATGCATTAACCTTATAAAGACAAGCTCCTGAAGCTTAATGAACAGATATTGATTAAAAACCTGGCTAAGAACATAAGCATATGCAATGAAGATCTGCTTGCTGCTTGTATGAGTGAGAGAATGGTGTGAATGGTTCATAAAATAGATGGAAAAAACAAAAGAAAAGTGTCTATAAGAGTGACTCAGGAGTGCTCTTGCACTGATTGATCAAAGTAAGTGATTAGTATAGAAAGAATATGAAAATCGTTCAATAATGTGATAAGGTGTAAACATGTATTTTTCTTGTCAAGTTGGCAGTTGAGCTGTGAGTCTATGAGCAGAGACACTTCCTCTCTTCATTTTTTCTTAACACTTCCTGTGTGTGTGTGTGATTGAGGCCTTAAAGGAGGGGTAGATTGTTCAGAGGTGCAAATTTGATTAGGAGGTTTATAAATTAGTGTTGACACATTGTTGTAAGGTGTTAGGCTGAATCTGAGTATGGTAAAGTGCTTAACCGGGGTTATTGTTGTGTACGAAACGGTGTAGCTTTTTACGTTTTGGGTGTGTTGTATGGGTGAAATTTAAGATTGTTTCAGATTTTTGAGGCTGTTGTTTTATTTCCAGAGAGGGTGTTTGATTAAGACATGGATATGTCTGAGAGGGGCCCCAAAAATTTTTGTAGTAGTAAGTGCACTCAGGAAAAAACCTGTCAGGTGATTTTGTTTTGTACTTTGATGAGCTAATAATCAGCTCTCTTTTTTCATTTTTGTTCTAAGCAGGCCTGGAAGAGAGTGAACGGACGGCGTTGACAAAATTACCAAGTACGAAAATCAGGTGGGCATTACAGAATTATAATTGATTACAATCAGAGACTGATTGGCGGCAAGTCTCTGTCTAAAAATGGATTGATCGATTCAATCCAGTCAAAAGTATAGAGAACTATTTTCCTAAAAAGGAAAACGAAATAAAATAAAGGATTGAGCTCATTTTGCTGATGTGGAGCATCTGATGACGTGCGCAGAAGGCTGCAGATCAGCAAAAAATATTATGTGGGGATGAGTGTGAGTGAATGTGTGGGAATGGACAGGTGAATGGACGGACCAGGCAGACCATAGGTTGGACCGACTGGACACTGACAAAAGACTGGACTAAGGTTGGACACATGACTGATAATTGTTCTGTTTTAAGTTTTCTTTCTAATAACACAGATTGGATCATAAGTGGGGAAAAACTGAGTATGAAATGTGATGTTCTGGTTAACACACAGGCGTTTGTTTCTAGGACGTTTCAAGGATGCAGGCTGTGGATGGAGCCAAGAAGGGATTTTGACATGATGATTAATTTGATTTCATTCCTTAAATACAGGTTTGAAGCTCCGGAGCATTTATACATAATATGATAGGACTAAACTCTTCTTTTAATTCCCTAACCTGAGTGAAGGATTTTGAGTTTGTAACACATGAGATGTGTCACAAAAAGGGGGGAGTTACAGGATTTAAGGTTTAATTTGAAAGGGGTTTTAGGATTACTTGATGATGTTTAGGTTTTTTGATAATTTAGGTATGGTAAAACTGAGGCAGAAAGTGTTATTTTCAGGTTATTTTTGATTTCTAGAATAAGAGGTTATAATTTAGGCGTGCACATACAGATATGTCAAAGGAAAATTGTATATATGCGATTAGCTACATGAAATGTGTTCTTTTAGGGTTACTAAGTAAATGTCTACGTGACCTTTACCTAATAACCTTTGTGATGATAAACTTGTTTACCGACTTGCTCTCTTGTAGAACATACAGACTTAGAAAAGGGGAACTTCAGCTCTGAGTTTTGAGAATAACTCTGTTAAGTTGACAGGAAACACGTCGAGACAGCCATATAGGGCAAATGTGTTGGAGCTTGTAATTAGATGTGGAACTTGAAAAGAGGAAGCAAATTTGGTACAGGACGTACTTGAGATGATCAGACGAGAGAAGGAGAAGGTCAGGAATAGTTTAAACTAAGATTGAGAAATTAAATGGGGTAAAAGGGGGTGTAGCTTCAGGGCAGCTCACAGCCCGGCGTAAACGCAAGGTGCTGTCACACAGCTTAAGTTATTTGGTTGATTTATTTTATGACAAAATAATAAGGAAATATTAAAAATATACAACACGTTGAGAAGATCTCTTTTGTTATATTTTAGTGTTTAACATGGAAGATGCCTCTCTGGAGCTTCTCTCCTGGTGCTACTCCACCAAAAGAAGTTTATTTATAGAGACTATGTCAGCTCCCAAACAGACAATAACAAACCAAGACTAGCAAAAAAAAAAAAAAAAAAATCTGAATATAAATAATAACAAATAAGAACAATACAGAATCCAAATCTGAACCAAAGAACAAAATAGTGAAATGTAGATTATTGGGTTTCTCTCTGTATATATGAAGCATTTGTAATGTGTATCTGCTCATTATAATGATGAAGGCTTGTAGAGGCCAGTTGCTACTCACAAACAAGTGCTCAGCCAGACTGAAAAACAGGAAGCTGTAGTGCACAAGGCATATTAATAAATATAGACACAAAAAGAGGAACTCCCCATATAAACAACGTTCAAAAATGTGTGAAGTATAAAGTACCGAAATAACACTATATAAGTCACAGTTGATGATTCTAATGTTAGAGAGCTCTTGCAACTGGCGTCTGAGCTGTGCAGAGGTCGCTCTTAGGACAGGTACTTATGTAGGTTAACATAAGGTTGAGTCGAACAGAAGCAAGGCACCCTAAATGCGCACAGCATGCAGTAGGGGCTGCCAAAATAATATAGGAAACAGCACATGTAGGGAGAGAACACTCACTAAAAGTTCTGACTACACATAGTGTGGTGCCATATGTGAACTCGCAGGCGTTCACTATGACATCATTAGCACAACAGAGACTGAGTAAAGTTTTAGATGCTCGAAATCTGATATTTACACATGAAGGAATTAATATGGCAGATTTAATGGGTTTAGGAGGACCTAATTATTGTACTAAGAAAGCAGAACTTGAAGGGAAAGTCAGGGAAGATTTAAATGCAGGACTTGTTGGGATTGGTGATTTAGAGATTTTTTATTGCTATCATATAATCTGCCTTAGGATGACTGTATTAATAACGTGTTGTACAGTATTATTTTATGTTTGTCATAACAGTGATGTCTCTATTTACAGGTTGAGTTCATTTTATACACAATGCGTAACTGTGCTTGTTTAGAGTTGATGTTCCGTCCAAACAGGTTTTAAGCTTCACTGGTGAGAGTGTCCAGGTGATACATGTTGAGGGATGATGAGAACATAGCAGGTTAATTGCATGCACGCTTACAAACACACATGATTTATATATAGGCCAGGCCAAAGGCCTGGACTTGATGTAGCTTTTAACTTTACAGCTCCTAACTTGCAGGAATGGCGTGGAGTGTAATGAATGAATGCAAAACATGCTTACAGACACAAACATGACAGGGGTTTATTTTACAGGGTAAAGGTGGACCACAGGTTGCTTTGTTTCTGCTTAGCAACTACTGAGGTAAAAGGTGTTAAAGATAAATATGCAATAAGTGAACAGGAAATGTGTAAGGGTGAGCCGGGTGAAACAAAATGTTGTAGATAATGGAAACTTGTCTAACGGGCATTAACAGTAACCTTTGCATGTTATGTATATGCTTGAGGCCAAAAGAAGCGTAAATCCAGATAGAAAACTTTGAAGTGTGCTTTTTAGCGGAGATTTAGGCTGACATGGGGATGGTGTGCATTTTACTGGGGTGGTGTTTAATAAAACTAAAAGCGTTGCTCACACACATAAGGAGTATTGAGATTGAATAAAGTTAATATAATGGATAGAGCCCAGAACAGGATAATATATAAGTGAAATCAAATGCAATGTATGATTTCACTTTTATTGGGAAAATAATTAGCCAAGAAATGTGTATTGAATTCTCCACATACTTTGAAACTGCGCAACTCTGAGTGGGCAATGTAATGAAGCAACTGTTACATATTTGCATTAAACTAGCCAACATAGACTCACCACCACATGATGTTGCCCTGCAGCGGGGGCAGAAAATCATTTGCAAACCAGGGATCTTATGTTGATTATTATATTCTTACTTACGTACACACACACACACAGAAGGGAAAATTTCAAAACAAAACAAAAAACAACTTCGCTTAACCTGTCAAGCACAGGAGCAAAATAAAAATCTTTTTGGGCTCTGTTAAAATTTCTTTAGTAAAAGTGTAAAAGGCCAAACCTAGGAAGTTCGGCAAACAGGAAAGTTCCTTGAGTATCAGGAGTTAATAGTCAGGAAACATTTCTCACATTAACGCCTTATATCTGACAAACCACTGACTCATAGATGCAGATAGACATACAAGTGCACATACATCCAGATGTGCATTTAGACATTAAAAGTGTAGAGACATGTACACACAGATTGGCAAACCGGTACAGAGTCTAGCTGAGGAGCTTAACAAAGCAGACGTGGCAGTAGGGTTTGTGATTTTGCCTGATATGATATTGTGAACCAACTTTGAATAATGACAGGAACCTGAGATGAACACAGTAAGTTAGTAAGGTGTAGCAGAGAGAGGCTGTTTGTTTTTATCCCTTACAGGAGAAGATTTCCACTAGAGAGGGACCCAGAAAAGGAGCAGAGACCACTTAAGCATGAAGTGTTTTCAAGTGGGAGCTGGTGTTTTATTGCTGGACCACCTAGAGGACATGAGGTTGTCTGATTTGTTGAGTCAGGGGGCGGCTAGAGAGGGTCAGAGCGAAGGTAGTGGACCTGGGAATAGTGTAGTGACGTCTCTGGAAGAGACGTCAAGAGAGGGAATTGTAGAATTATAGGGATTATTTTACATAACCATCATCTTTGTCATAAATTATAACATAATGTCAGCAGCTTCAATAAACGCTCTGATAAATGATAATTAATACAATATTATAGGATCAAATATTAACATGTTTATTACAGGTGCAGTATAACTACTTTAAAATGATTGAGTTAAATATATATGTATCATAACTCATATGCTGAGTATATTGTTACAGTAAAATAGTAGCTGAGCAAAGGCCTGAATGTATTCAGCTTCTTGTGGTATTTGAGTTTGCTTAGTTACAGGTGACGGAAAGATGTCCAGTTCATGGTGACCTCAAAGGCCTTAGATCATCACCATATTCGGAAAAGGATGCCAGAAAGAGGAACCTCTGTGTTTGCATTTAATTCTTAAAATACATGAATGTTCTGTACATGCAAATTATGTGCTTGTAAACGCAAGAAGGGGCGTTACAATACCCTGATGTTATAAAAGCAATCTAGAGTGTATTTTGGGTAGAGATGTACAACTGTTCTGCAGTTTACACCTCTCCACGCTGCGTGCATTCATTAAAATCTATTGTTTGAACGACCTTTTCTGGACTATTATTGTTTTACTCTCATCCTCAATTTCGAACCCGTAACAACACACACTGTGGGAGACGTACATATTCTGGTCTTCCTGTCAGGTAATCAACAATCCAGGACACCAGTGAAGCATCCACCTGCATCGTTGTTAACTTATCACCCAGGAGAAAGTATGGTATTGAAAGCACTGGAAAAGTCAAAAAACATGACCCTCACAGTGCTCGCCGGCTGGTCCAGATGGGTGTAGACATGATCGAGCAGGTAGATGATGGCGTCCTCTGTTCTGAGACGAGGCTGATAGGCAAATTGAAGGGGATCCAGATGTGGTCTGACAATGGGTTGCAGCTGGTCCAGGATGAGCCTTTCCAGGGTCTTCATGATGTGGGAGGTCAGTGCCACGGGCCTGTAATCCTGGGGGCCACTGGGACGTGGCGTCTTTGGAATAGGGACGAGGCATGATGTCTTTCACATCACTGGGACCCTCTGCAGACTCAAACTCAACATAAACAGTTTATGAAAGACTCCACACAGCTGGGGGGCACAGGCCTTGAGGACGCGGGGACTCACTCCGTCTGGTCCAGCAGACTTGCCTGAGTGAAGTCTCCTCATTTGCCTCTCAACCTGGTATTGAGTGATGCACCAGTTTAACTATGTGTACAGTGATGTATTTTTATATGACCTCTCTTAAATGAGGCTAATTTCTGCTGTTCAATTCCAAAGGAATTTAAACTTTTCTAAATTATGCCAAATTGCAAAACTCTTAGCTCTGTCTCTAAAAAACCCCCTGTCAGTTAAAAATGTCATATAGTGGATGGGGAAAGGGTGTAGCGGAGAAGTCCACTCTACAGGTGGGGGAGAGACACAGGAGAGGTGGAGAATAAACCTAACCTGGGTGTCTGTTGTCTTGTGTAGTCTGGAGATGATTGAATGTTGGGGTGGGTAATGTTAAGATTCAAAATTGGAGAAAGGAGTACGGAGGGCTCTCGAGCAAAAACAACTCTGGTCCACGAGGTATGATCAAAGCAAAGTTTTATTGGTTACATGCATGGAGTTCAACACTGAGCAGATTCAGCATTGAACTCCTGACAATACTCAGAACAAAGGCTTTATAGGGGTGAAATGGTACAGCCCCCCTTTCCTGTTGCCAGGCAGATTCAGTACAGCATACGTCAAATCAAAACCACAACTGTTCAGTTAACTTTTGACACAGTTTAAAGAACCTCGCGTCTCCATCCAGGTGTTGTCCCCACAAGCTCGCTCTTATCTTGATGACCTATCTAGCGTCTTCCTGTTTCAACTGACAGCCTCGGCACACTTGTGGTTACAGCAAAAACACATCTCAACTTTTAACCTACTAAAATGATTCTACTCCTATGCTCGTGTATGGGTATATGTGTGTGTGTGTGTGTGCTCTGTGTATGGTGTCATGACCCCTTCTGCGCCTCACACCTACCGAAGGCCCGCACGTACACAGCTGAAACGATATGTGTAATTTCTAGACTAAATGTCACACTCAAATGATGCTACTCAACCCATAAATGAAACTGCTTAACTCTTAAAACTTAACTCTAAAGAATATAAGTAATAAAGGATAATCAAATAACTGAAAAATATGACATGTAAGCAGGTGTGTTGCAATTCCTTTCAGAGCTCCGTCATCCTCACCATGTATTGGCCGATCATTAACGTCAGCCAAGAGTTCCTGACCTTCACTTGACCAGGAGCCACAGCTCCTTTAATAAGCACAAATGCAACCATGTATAAGAAATTAAAATCCTTTTCCTTACGAATGGGTCTTTCCCAGACTGCCAATATGTTTGCTCATCTAAATGCACTATCCCTACTTGGAGATTATGTGATTAATACCATGGTAATATGAACAATAGCAGTAAAATAATTTCTTTAATTCTACAGTATAGTTTCCTCTGCGGTGGGGTGGGGTGGGCTTCCCCAGGTCCTGTGGGGCTTAGCGGTGCTGCTGCCATAGGCCCCGGTCTGGATGGGCCTGGGCTCCCTTGCCTTGGTGGGTACTAGAGGACGGGGGTGCCTACTGGGGTCAGCGGGGGTGCTGGCCCTAAAGAGGGGCATCTTGCCCCTCCCTTCTTTTTCTCCCCATCCCCGGCTGCCTCCCTCTTCCCGCTCCACCACACCCACCCACACAGGTAGGGCCTTGGGGTGCGGGTGTGTCACCAGGGTGCAGGGGAGGCATCCCCCCCCTCTGTCCCCTTCTGGCCACCTGTGCCTCAATTTTATTTCACAACTTAGACATCCACATTATTCACACTCTCATAACACACACATATATATAGGGCCTTGAGGGGGACCACGTTAACGGCGTCCAGAGGACGGTCTGTGTATTCAACCCTACCTCTGGCGCCAGTGCCCACCTCTCAATTTTAAATCCATGTAGACATTGAGGGTTCTCGGCAGGGGCCGTGCTAACACCTGCTGCTCTCTGGCAGCAGCACCATGCCCTCCCTTGTTTTAAATGCACTTTAGAACAACACGCAACTACACATGAGCGGGAGGAGGGAGGTATGGGGTCTTCACACACCCCCGTTCTCTACTAGCCATCGGGGCGGGGGGCTGGGAGGAGGTGTTGGCTGTCCGATTGGCCTCCCTGCTGCTGCAGAGCCTGGGGTGGTCTGCTTGCCTCCACCCCGGGGGAAAGGGTCACATCTCTTGGGTCTGGTGCCGTTTCCCCTCTGGGGCGAGGGTACCTGGACCCGGGGCATAGAGTATGTTTGGGGAGTATGATTGTGTGTACATGTCTATGTATGTCTATCCCTACGTTGGGTGAGTGCTGAGTGTTTGTATATGTGTGCATGAGGGTGGGAAAGCATATTTATGTCTGTGTGTGCCTGTTTGTCTGTGTCCATATGTCAGGTCGGGTCTTAGACTCCACCTCCCTCGGTACTTCCAGGCCCTCCAAGTGTGGAGGCCTATCTCCCCTCACCACACTCCCTGCTGGTAACTGATGCCCTCAGGGGTTGGTGCATTGGTGGTTCTTGGTGTCCGGGCTGGGCGCTCAGGTATGCACCAGCTCACTCCCGTGGCTACTTGGCGGGGCCTGGTGCCTGTCGCTCGGTCAGGCCTCTTCCGGGGCAAAGGGGGCCCTCGGGCCTCTGGCCTCGGGGCCTGCAACTCGGTTCACTCTGGCACAGCTGGCCGCCGGCAGAGCCGGCGGGCGCACCAGTGCAGCCCCCTCTGGCTTCTGCTCCGTGGCTACCGGGTGACCCCCTCGTCTGGGGATCTCCCCAGCCCTTCCCAGGAGGGTGGCACGGATGCCCCTCCGGTGGTACTCCTTGGGCTCTCGCACTCTGGGGCCTCTGGATGTCTGGAGCCTGGATCTCCTCCATGCCTGCTTCATGCCCTGGGGGACGGGGCTATGGCCCTCCACACCCTCTAGCAGACCGTTACATGGGGAAACCTTTTGTATACAAGCGCGTTGATCCACACAGGTGTGCACACGGGTGTTCACTGCTCGTAGACATAAACTACACCTTTCTTAGCTGCTACTTCAAAGCACATTGTGCGCTGTCTGTCCTGCGTGCTGCACAACAACTTTCAATATTTAGTATTTACTGCTGTTCACACTTAGCTATTTTAACGTGATGGTGTTGTGTTTAGTATGTTGCTTTGTTTTTGTTTGGGTTTTTTTTTTTGCTTGTTTTCTCTTCTTTTTCTCTCAACAGGTGATCCAGGAGATTTTTTTTTTTTTTCTCTCTTGTCTTTGTAAGTGCCCTTTCTCACTGTCCCTTTTCCTTCTGTTTTTCTTTTCCTTCCTCTCTTTCTTTCTCCCTTTCCTATCCCCCAGTCATGTCTGTCCCATCTGTAACAACTGAAAATAAAATAAATAATAACAACAAAGTTTGATCAAATGGACCAATACGGCAATGCCATGATGATCCATTTGGCAAAATAAATCCATTTGGTATCCTTGTTGGTCTTCAGACAACAATTCTGACGGCTAAAGAACCAAATGGGACAGACAAAAAAAAAAAAAAAAAAAAAAAAAAAATATAGGAGACACACAGTGATATTTGAGAAGTGAAATAAAGTTGAATTTACAGAAAGTGTGCAATAATTGTTTATACAAAATCAGGCAGGTGCATAAATTTGGGAACTGTTGTCATTTTACTGATTCCAAAACCTTTAGAACTAATTATTGGAACCCAAATTGGCTTGGTAAGCTCAGTGACCCCTGACCTACATACACAGGTGAATCCAATTCTAAGGGGGTCAATTGTAAGTTTCCCTCCTCTTTTAATTTTCTCTGAAGAGTAGGAACATAGGGGTCTCAAAACAACAGGGTAGACTTTGTGGTCGGCCGAGCAGATCCAACGGTAGGTGAGCAACTTAGCATCAGAGCTCTCCTGGAAAGGAGGGAAAGAAGATAAAATATCCAGGCTGGCATGAGGGAAGCCTGTGGCTCTGGCTTTAAAGTAGACCCTGAGGCAAACGTGACGGCCGCTCCTTCTACCGCGTTTCCTATAGCGTTTTTTGTGTAGATTCGGAATAAGTAGGTGGAGGAATCCGGTTGGAGGGTCCGGTCGGATTCAACATCTACACTTTGGAAAAGTGGCAAGAGGGAATCTCCCTCTCAGAACGTTTCATGCACCTTTATGAGCAACATTTTATGCTTCCATCATAGCTTAATGAGCCCTCATTCATTTGACCATATTTGATTCATGTCCTGGGATGCATCTAGTCCTGGGATAGATGACAGTGTGAAGGAACTCCCAAACCTGGGCGCATGACTCTGGAGAACTTGCATCAAAAACAAAAAAGGCTTTCAAGCAGCCATCAACAGACCTTAGATTGCTGCAAAAAGCAGAAACAAATCTATCTTCTAGTACCAGGCAAGATGACAGTTTTTTCTTGGGGTTCCTTTGGTGCTGAATTCTTCTTCCTAATAGAATGAAGCCTTTTCCTGACATTGCTCCTTCAGAAATCCAGTTACTGGTCTATGAGTTCTGCAAGGGCTGAACCACACATCCTGTAATTTTTAAACAAAAGAAAAGGGTCGGTAAAGTAAAATTTAAAGATTATTTCCAGTTGTTTGGTTAATGTCAAGTTGTCTGTAATCCTGGAGTGGTGAGTGTTAGGTTTTGTATTGTTGATTGTCATTTATGCTTAGAAATATCTACTCATATATGCTTAGAGTTTTATAATTAGTTGTAGATTAATAGAGGTTTGATCCTTAGTAGTCTGTAGACACACGTTGTGTGCATTCCAGAGCACTCTGGCTTTCACACCCACATCCTGGGAGCATGGGAGAGGTCGTACCTTGTCTTATTGTTTTATGGTAGGATAAACGTATCTATGCCTGTTTTAGTCTAAGTGCATTTTGTTTAGATGAACTGCTGGACTTCCAGGCCAGCAGGCTTAGGAAGTCATTTTATGGCCCCACACACACACACACACACACACACACACACAGGGTATTCTTTGTTCACATGTATACCTGGGTACGCTGTTATATGTTAATGACCCTATGGATATTCATGTAACCACAATAAAAGAGCAGTGTTACGAGGGGAGCGGACGAGAGCAACTAGGGTCAAGCGAAGGAACGGCGCCTGTCCAGTTCTCTCCCGTGCACGTGAAACATAAAGGATGTTGCCTACTTGTGTCTTGCTTTGCTGTGTAATTACATTGCCTTCAACGTTCCAGCGAATGGGTTCAAGCTACGAACCTATCAGTGAGCTCCAACACTATGCCTGACATTTGCTCAGAGAGGACAAAACAACAATGAAGCAGACCAGTCTGTGGTTGTGAATGCTTGCAATTATGTGTTAGGAGATGGACTAAGCCAAGATCAAGTATCATTTTTCACACACTTTATACTGTCACAAACTTGTGCAAACCTTTTTGCCAACTTCGCAATAGATTTTAACAAATGTTATTATTTATGCATCTATAATGAGCAAATGACTGAAGATGTCCCTTGGATGCGTGGCATATAATGTGCATAATGATGTCACTTTTAATGAGATATCTAACTGAGGCTTTCACTGAAATTGACCTACCTTGTTGAGTCTTTTCTACCTTTTTTTTTATCTGTAATGCCAAAAAAAAATTCAACAGAAGGCACTGTGAATGGAAACTGTTGGCTCTTCTTATTTCTTTCCCAACCAGGAAGTCAGAAATAAAAAAACATCCAACAAGCATCTCTTTACCTAAATTATGATCGTGTTCTTATCACTGGTGATTTTAACATTCACATTTGTTGCAAAGATGATGTGTTTGCCAAGGATTTTCTAACCTAAGTTGACTCTTTTAATCTTATCCAGTGGGTTGATGCACCTACCCACCTTAAAGGTCATACTCTTGATTTGATTTTTTCTTATGGACTGGACATTTGCATCAGGGACATCAGCAACATTGGAATTTCCGATCATTTCCCAGTCATCTTTGATGCTGATCTTTGCAAATTGGACCAGGGCTTTGAGGGTCCTCGACGTCTTGTGCGCATTATCAATCCTGGGACTGTAGCTGAATTTTCAGCTGCTTTCTCTAAATCTGTTCTTCCTGACATTGATTGTTCTACACCCTCTTCAGTTGATGATTTTGCTAGCTCCTTTCTCTCTACCTGCTCCTCTTTACTGGACGTTGTGGCTCCTATGAAAGTAAAAAGGCCTAGAAGCTGCTCTCAGCCGTGGCTAAATGAGTCTTTACGCGCTTTACGACGCGTTTGCCGCCAGGCTGAAAGGCGGTGGAAAAAAGATGGGCTCCAGGTGTCTTTTGATATCCTTCGCAGGACCCGCCTGGAATTTCAGAAATCTGCCAAGTTGGCTAAAACGGCTTTTCTGTCAGGTGTCATTGCGGATAACAGTCACAACCCACGCTTTTTATTTAAAACTTTTAACTCATTGATCAATCCTTGTCCAGAAACGCCTAGATTGGCTTCCTTAGCCCTTTGTGAAAAATTTTTAACTCATTTTACAGGCAGAATCTTATCTCTTAGAGTCTCACACCCCCCTGTGATGAGTCAGGCACCAGCATTAAGATGCTCTACTAACCTCAATCAGTTTGATCCAGTTTCGCTCCCTACTCTTAAGGGTATAGTTGATCACCTAAAAAACTCAAACGCTGCTCATGACATCCTTCCATCTCGCATTATTAAAGACGGGTTTAACATTATCGGGCCCTGTATCTTATCATTAATTAACCTGTCATTGTTATCGGGTTGTGTTCCGGCTGCCTTTAAACACGCTGTAGTGCAACCTTTACTCAAAAAGAGCTCCCTTGATCAGAATGACCTCGCTAACTTTAGACCTATTTCTAAGCTCCCATTTCTGTCTAAAATCCTAGAGAAGATTGTTCATTCCCAACTTCAAGCTTATTTGGATGCAAATAATATCGGGGAAAAATTCCAGTCGGGGTTTAAGCCACGCCATAGCACAGAAACTGCATTACTGAGAGTCTTTAATGATCTTCTCTCGATTGCTGATTCAGGGCGCCCTGTGGTATTAATTTTGCTTGATTTGTCCTCTGCTTTTGATTTGGTGGACCATAGTGTCCTTTTAATGAGGCTTGAGCATCTGGTGGGAATCACAGGCAGTGCCCTTAGCTGGTTTAAATCCTATCTCTCAGAAAGGTCTTTTTCTGTCACCATGGGTACCTATGCCTCCTCCATTGCCCCTGTTACCTCTGGTGTCCCCCAGGGGTCTGTGCTGGGTCCCATGCTGTTTTCATTATATTTGTTACCCTTGGGTCGAATCTTTGATAAATACAATTTCTCTTTTCACTTTTATGCGGATGACATTCAAATCTATTTTGAACTAGCTGAGGATGTCACGTCGTCATTGCAACACTTCTCTGATTGTATGAATGAAGTTAAAAACTGGTTACTGAGCAATTCTCTTATACTAAATGATAAGAAGACTGAAATTCTAATCTTTGATACTCCCTTCTCCCGGGCTGAATCAACTGGTATTTTTGGGCCCTTTGCTGATTCCCTTTCTGACACTGTGAGGGACCTGGGTGTTGTCTTGGATAGTTCCTTCAAGTTGGACAAACATGTGTCCTCTGTAGTTAAATCGAGTTTCTATCAACTACGTCTAATCTCTAAGGCCAGGCCCTACATACCACGTAAGGACCTGGAGAAACTTATCCATGCCTTTGTTACATCAAGGTTAGATTATTGTAATTCCCTGTATACTGGTCTCCATTCTGCCCTCATTCATAAACTGCAGCTTGTTCAAAATGCGGCTGCGCGTCTCTTAACTGGAACTGGCAGGTTTGAGTCTATTACTCCAGTTCTTTCCGACCTGCACTGGCTCCCTATTAAATTTCGTATTGATTTTAAAATTTTATTGCTCACTTTTAAAATCATAAACAACACCGCGCCCAGCTATCTTACGGATCTCCTCAGTTTTTATATCCCTGGGAGAGCGCTTAGATCAGCAGGCCAAATGCTCCTGGTGCAACCGAGATCTCGGCTCAAGACCAGAGGTGGCACAAGATTCGCCGCTGTCGCACCCTACCTCTGGAATAACCTCCCCCTAGCTATTCGGGCGTCTGATTCAATTCAATCTTTTAAATCTCGATTAAAAACTTATTTGTTTAGCCTTGCCTTCCCCAGCTCTTAGAGCCCACATCCTTAGTGTATTGGAACTTATTTTTATTACTTCTTAATGATTATAATGTTTTAAGCTTCAGCCTTTCGGGTTGTGCCTACTATGCCTGGTCTATTATTGGTTAGTTATGTCACCTGCCTGTTAGTATATTTTATGTGTATTTTGTATTTTATGCTTTATATTTGTATTTATTATTGCTCTTAACTCATTTTGTGAAGCACTTTGGCATGCCTGTGGTTTTTAAATGTGCTATATAAATAAAATTGTATTGTATTGTATTGTATAACATATTTTGAGTGTTTTTGATGAAACTACGGTAGGAAGATATAATTTTTTGATATATGACAGTGTTAGAAGACTTACTAAACAGATGTACATCACTAGACAGCATTAAAAGAGTGAAATTAAATGTTGAATAATTTTTTTAAAAAGTGGTCAACCAAACGGTTGATTTTGCCCTTTATGGTGCTAATGCTAACATAACCTAAATTTTATTAAAATTTATCATTTGCCATAAAATCAGACTCTAAAAAGTAATTCACCAGGCCTTTTACCTCCACTTGATTAAATCGATGGCTGCAACATAAAAATTCGAATTTATTGATTAAGATAGACCTCTTTTTTGGGGTTGTGTTGAATTAATAATGTTGGTAATTACATTAAATTAATTTTATATGTAATTTCAAATTAAATCCCAATGTTAGTGGGTTCAAAATAAAATTCAAGTTGTAATTACTTAAAAAAATTGAATAGATAACTTTTTTTTTCCACTGTAACTTCTGATTTCAAGTTACCTCCCTTAACAAGCCCGGACAAATTCACATATGGTGCGTTGCATGGTGGACTTGCAAGCTTTTATAAAAGACATTTCGAGGTAAATAACATTTCATTTACAATAACAGTTCTAACAAAGCAAAGCATTTGTGCTAGTCACTTGTACTGGATGATGTGATGTTCATACAGTTAAGGAAATATTTTGCACTACCACAAGTAGCTAATGCTAGCCCTTCTAGACTTTAGCACAGAAGAGGATAATAATGATAATGAATAATGGATTACATTGCTCCCCTCAGTGAAAAGGAACAGAAGCTACCTCTAAGGGGCCAAAGTTGGGGCCAAAGTTGTAAAAAACACTATGCAAACCCATAAAAGAAGTTTCAGCTTGGTCCAGAACTTGCACACCTCCTTGGGTGTCAGGTGCATTGGTACTTGTAACCAAACTGCACCGTGGAGCTCCCTGATGGCAGACAAAGACCTGATAAAGAAGGGCCATGGAGCCTGTGATTACAGGTCTGATGAAAATCTGATTGCAATGAAATGGTTTGACAAGAAATGTGTCAACTTCCTAAACAATGCCTGTGGGTTCATGTTTCTTTCAATCCAATGCAGAGATCACCATTCTATGCCCATCACTCATCCCTGCATATAATTAGCATATGGGAGAAATTAAGCTTTGATATGCTATTACAGTTGTATAAGACAAGTTATAAGTTACAAGTTAAGGAGATGGCATATTCCACTGTTCGGATACATCCTTGACCTGGTCTACATGAGGGACTGTGCCCTACTGGACCAGAAACCGTAGCTCTCAAAAGGTTTCCACCTGGCTGTGTCTGAACCAAGTTAACAAGCCAGCATCTAGAGTTGGACAACCATGATCCAGCTCTCCAAGACCACAGAATAAATGCTAGACCCTAAGACCCCAACGACCAAAACCACAAGCAGATGTGCTGGATTTGCTCTGTTTTTATTTTATTTTTTAAAAAACAAAACTGATTTTGCACAGTAGCATTCAATCAGAAGTGGCCTGAATGTGAGTATTTTGTGCTGTAGCACATTTTTCACATTTGCCGATGAAAAAACTATGTATTTTGTTGTTTGATATAATACTTTCCGTTGATGGAATTTTCAACTGTATTATCTAATGTACTTGTATTTGCATGACATTTCATACTTTTACCATAAAGGGACATCTCAACCGTTTGGTAGAGATCAGTATATTAAAAACTACAGGGTCTATTGAAAAATATTGATTGTGGTTATTACTCACCCAAATCAATAAGAAATGTAAACAAAATAAATTTCCATTGCTTTTTTCTTGGTGAGGACATCAAAGGGATTTATTTTTATAATACTTTTTTATAATCACAATGACACTCAGTATACTGATTAAAACTGGCCAGTATTCAGGTTTTTTAATTATTGTTTTGTGTATCCATTGAAGCGTAGATACTAACATATCCTGTGCCATGGCAGTACTTTAAACATGGAAACTGATCAACTATTGATGATGCCAAAATTGCCCTTATTCCTGAAGTTGGGCTGCAAGCAAAAACAGTTGCATTTAATAAAATTGGAAATTGCCACACACACACACAAACCACCAACAACAACAAAAACATAACTGATTTAGTTTATGTACAAGAAATACTCACTTTTCTCCATAGCGTTACATTAAGTGTAAAATAAGAATTTGTACCCTCCTTCCTTCATGTATGGATATGTGCTGGTGTTCCTCAAGACTGGCAACCTAAGATATCCCCCCCAGGTGAACCTCACGGATGTTCTAAAGTTAAATAATCAAAGTTAAAACACTTTTAATGGTCATTTTAGAATAATTGAATCTACTTGTGATGGCTGCAGTTACAGCCACGCAGTCTCAATATCTACCAAACATCAGTATTACAATAGAAGCTTAACCATAACACTCCACTTACATTTTTCTTTCTTTAAATATAGGATTTAATTTACAGGAAAATAAACAATTGGTTTTGCTGTAGAATTAATTTACTTATATAATCAAATTATACTGTATTCTAAAATAAGTGCACACATTTTAGTTTACACTATTATGTATATATGATTTAATCTTTCTTTGTTTTCCGAGTTACTTCAGTGGCAGCTGCTCCCAGTCCCTTGGTTGATGAGCTAAAAGTTGGAGCAAGCCTATGTGGGGACCTGCAAATTGTGTCATACCACATTTCTGGATCATCGGGGGAAATGGAATTTGTGATGTTAGTTTTAGTTGGGTTTTGTGTGTTCTACGTCTTTCTGTGTTTTTGTTGGCTGATCAGCCACTGTTTAAGTTTCCCCTTTGTCTCGTTTAGGTAGGTTAGTTTGCTTGAGTTAGTAGTATTGTTTTTTACCAGCTTTTGAGTAGAGTTCTGTTACTTTGACCTCTTTTATGGGCCCAAGTTTTTGAATTTTCTGTATAATTTAACCAAGTTTGTTTAAGCAAGTGTGATTGCACAGCTTGTGTACCCTGAACCAATCGTTCGGACAATTAAGTTGGTGACTTTCGTCTGTGAAGTAATGACAGGCTGCGTTCACACAGTGTCATAGAGTTAGCTAGCACTGCCTCCATCTAACCATCTAAGTGAAGAGTAGATTAGCTGTATACTGAGAGGGTCCGAATGCAGTCAACATTCTCAGCCCCGCAAGGTTAACCCTTTCACAACTGTAGTGGGATTTCTCTTTAATGTATTGTCTTAATGAAGATGCTTTGATGTCACTTGGTTTTAGGTACGTCCACACTAGCCCGGATAGATTTGAAAACGTCGTTTTCATCTGAAAACGCTTCACGTCCACACCAGCATTTTCAGTCATTTTCACAGAGTTGTGTATCCACACTGAAACGGCTGAAAATCTTACGTTCCAGTACTGCGCATGAGTGAAACGCAAGAATATTCGGCTTGCCTCATTTCTGTCTGCTGCTTATTTACTTTCTGGCTCGTTAAAATGTCACGGCAAAATGTCGAGGAAAAGCACCGAGTTTTTTAATGGACTAACAATGAGGTGCAGTTGTTGCTGGGAATAACACAAAAGTACAAAGTTGCAAAAGCGAGTAAGAATTAAAGAATTTGTAGAAAAGCTATCTGGAGCATGTATAAACTCATATTAATCTCTTTTAGGGCTGTCAAAATTGAGAGCAATCAAAATAACTGCTGTATAATGCCCTCCGCTATCGTTGTTTAATTGGTCACATGACTGTATCACATGACTAAAATGCGTCATCGTTTTAGAAAGTCTGCGTTTTCGAGTGTTCACAATACCATCCCAAGTGCAGGTATGCGCGTGCCCTTTGTGTGGTCTAGTGAATGAGGGAAAGAAGGGGATCAAAGTATTAGCGCAATCTACCCTTAAAAAGTCTAAATGGGACAAATTATCATTTCCTTTAAATTTTAAAATAAAAAGTTGTTATCAACATAGAGGTGATTTAGGTTAAATTAAATAATTGAATTGAATTAAATAGTTAGACTGTGTTCCTTTTTCTTTTTTAACCTTTTCCCCCACAAATGCAACACCCAATCTCACACCTTCTATCTATATACAGTGATCTCTAAATAGTTTGTCAAACAGAGCAACCTCAGCTTAATTTCAAATAATAACTTTAAAAGATGATATCAAGCCTTTTTAAGTTGAAATAACTTTCTTCATCACAAGCTTGCTGATGTAATCTGTTAAAAAGACCTTTGATGAGTAGGTAAAGTTCTAGAATAAACCAATCAATTGCATTATCAACCCTATGATTTTCAAACTGTTAGAATTCACCTTTTACTTACTATGTTTTATTTCACAGTGGAGGAGACGTCCAGTGATATCTGATCAGGTCACAGTCTAGTTGAAAATGGCAGTTTTTGAAGAATGATGTGGCTTATTGAGGCTCATCTTCAACTCTAACAATTAGGTAAACTTTTTACCCAATATTTTATCAAAGATGCCCAACCTATGACCCAACAGAATTAGTCAAGCTGTGGAGTGAATTGAAGAACCCGGCACATTACTAACCCAACTCCTGAGTCATGACTTTTGAACCAATATTTGGTCACAATAACCCAACTTACAGACCTATGGCTTTTACCCAGAAGTTGAGTTATGAAAATAACCCAGCATTTTTTTTTTAGGTTTTAGTAACCAGGGCAGCACAAACTGAGATTACTCTTGTGCCAAAGATGAAATCAGATTTTGAACTTTTCATCCTGGATGCCATCATGAAATTCATCCATATCAGGAGATGTTCCAGATCAAAACTCTTTTTTACATGCAGATGCAACAAAAGTGCTGCAGTGACAATGTCACGGCCCGGAGGATCAGCAGGCCGCTGATTAGTAGTTTTGTCTCTCTCTCTCTCCCTCTCTCTCTCTCTCTCTCTCTCTCTCTCTCTCTCTCGCCAGGGCAGAACTCACTGCAGTTTCACGCCCTCGACTCACGCCCCTCTGAAGAAGAAACACCTGGGCCTCATTAGTGCAGCCAGCATTTAATCCAGGGAGTGACTTCTACTCATCGCTGGATTGTTAGGTGGGACTTATATCCCCTGAGTGGATTCCTATTTTTGTGAGTGTTTGGAGAGAGACTGATCGCGAGTGGAGAGTGTCCGAAAAGGAGCAAGTGTCTTTTCCCTACCTGGATTCCCCCGGAGCCTTTTTCACTGTCACTGCTTTGTATATAGCACCACCCCTGCACTATTTGTATATACACCTGGTGGAACGGTAATAAATACCAACTGTGTGCCTCTAAGCTTCTGAGTCCTGTGTGTGAGTCTTCAAGTGAACTGTGACAGACAAGGATGGAGATAAAGATACAGGATTAATTCATCATGTAAAAGAAATACATATTTAAAATACACAGAGCAAAACATCTGCATTAAGCATCAGGGAGTACTTTAAATTGATGGAGTCAAGTGACAGTTTGGATTTATTTGTGGAAGAGAGGACTGTTGAAAATCTTTGAGCACTTAAGCATGACATGGTGAAGCTCTACACGGGGTAACCCTAATGTGTCTGAATAAATGGTGAGGCATTTAGCATAAATACCACGAGTCATGGTCATTTTAATAATGAATAGATGACTTTTTTTTCTCAATGTGTATTTTTAAATCTGTCTCTGTGCTTTTTGTTCTTAAGGCCTTTAGTGAGCTGTTCATGGTGCTGAACAAGCATAAATCTGGATTTAACTAATTTTCCTTTGGATATTATCCGTGCTCATCCAGTCACTTTAAATTCCATAACACAATAAAGTGTTACTATTAATAGTTTGAAGGAGGGGTAGGACTACACTATTAAAATGAATTCCCTGATCCTCTGCTGCCTACCCACCATCTATCTTTCCTCCCTCTGTTTTCTATCTTTGTCTCTCTGTGAGTGTGGCATTTGTGGTGTGTGTGATGTGTGTCAGTGGGGTTTGGCAGCTCTGGTGGTTCCTGCTCCTCCTCGGCTGGAGCACCTGCAGTAACTGATAATCAGTCCAGCACATCAGTTTGGAAGAATCTGACTCCATTTTGACACAGAGCAGCTTTAATTCTGACATGTTGAATTTTCTCACATGAATTGCTCGCTTCCAGCTCTTTCACGCCATTTTTGTTGGACTCTGTTGGACTTGGTTGTTCCAAAGCTCTATTTTTAACAGCAGGCATGGGCGCTTTGTGTTCCTACGAGGCTGCTGGAGCTGATTGAGGCCACACAATACAACACTGATGATTCCAGCAGACATGCCACAGCACATTTCAGAAGCATCCCTGAAGCATCTCTTTGATCCGCACCAATAAAAATAACTCTGGCTCTATTTTTTACAGAAGCTCCATCAAGCTGCACAAAACAGAGGAAAATGTGCAGGACAGAAGAAACAGCAAAGGAAATCCTGTCAGTGTTGAAAATAGAAGAGCCTGTGCAGACCAACATGTTTCACTTCTGAAATACACCAGGTGTGGTTTGAAGGACGCAACAAAACCACATTAGAAAGACATCAGAGACTCATCACATCACTCGCTGGATTCACTGGATTATTTTTCTTTCACCATATTTGGAACAAAGAAAACAAACTTGACTGGTTTGTGTCATTGTGGTGCTGCATGGCCCACTTTCTCCTGAGATTCAGGTCACAGACAGATGTTCTGATAGTTTTCTTTAGAATTTGCTGCTAGAATTCAAAATTGATTGTGTGATTAATGATGGTGAGCCAGACGGGCCAAACCATGATACTATCAGCAGCATGTTTCATTGTAGTGGTGGCATCATTGATGGGATAAATGGACTGGTGCTTATATAGTGATTTTCTATTTTCATGTGGACTAAAGTAGTGGACTGACCAACAGACTGACATTAACATCAGAGCCGTGCTGCTAGTGTGGCTAAAAGAAAAGAGAAGAAGAGACAGTCATGTTGATATGAACATTAGAGAAACACATCATGGAGCTGAAATATGATCCTGCTTCCTCATTTGGACTCATTCACCTCAGCTGACACATTCAACAGCAGACAGGTTTTTGTAGCAGTCTGTCTCACTGTGGGAGGAAATGACTACTTCATCTTTGGCTCTGGAACTAAACTGTCTGTAACAGGTAAGAACAAACATTTATTTTCCTTCAGTTGTTTTATTGTAGAAGCTGAAAATGTGTTTAAAGTCAGTTTCTGCTGCTTCAGGCTTTACATGTTAGTTTTTCATCATTAGTAGAGAATTCATCTGCAGCCATTGTTACATAAGAAAAGCTCAATAATCTCTGAAAACATGTTTAAATCTCACCGAACAACTAAAGTTATTCTTTATTTCTGCAAATATTAGTGATGTTACAAATATTTAGGATTTGATCATCTCAGTGATTCTGCACCATCTGCTGGTTTTTCAACACAAGATTATATTTGGTGTTAAAAATTAATATAGATTAAAAAATATGGTTCCAGGAAATATTTGCTTTATGTTGAGGAACAAATATTTTTGTAATAGTCAAGCATTTATGTAGCTACTTCAAAAAGTGTCTTCTGGTAAATAAAATTATAAAAACAGATACTGGTTAGAAAACTCAGAAATGATATGACATAAATTCAGGATGAATATGACATTGTTAAACTCCAATATTTATTTCTGAGATGAAGTCGTGTGTGTGGATTTGTACGTGACAATAAAAAGTTAATAATTCTTAAATTTTCCAAAATACTTTTTGATACAAATTTTTATTAAACACATTTAGTCATATAATTTCTATTTTATGACTAAAAGTATCATGAAGTCTCATATTATTGAAAATATTTTATTCACCATTTCAGTTTTAGTGTTTTAAAATGTTTGCTACAGTTTTTTATGTGAATAAAAACATAACTTAAAATAATCACTGCATTACTTTTTCAATTTTTTAAAAAATATTTAAGAGTGAATAATACTGAATGACAAATATGATCTTTATGGTAAAATATATCAAAAACAAGAATAATGGAAATTTTATCTGCTGAATTGAATTTTGTGAAATAATTTTATTAATAGTACAAAACAATATGAAAAAAGATGAATTTATTTTTGGACAGAAGAGTATCTCTGTTAGAACTTGTGTCTAAGGACTAATATGGAAAATACATTTTGACTTGTATAAAGACAAATATATATATTTTAAAATGGGAATGAATTCAATTTCTATAAAACAATAGAAACAAATGACAAATTGAACTGAAATGAATTTAATTTGACTTTTAAAATCATGCTGAGTGTTCCACATGTGAGCCATGATGACATGAGGTGATGACTGTGTTTGATATGAAGCTGAATCCAGTGTATGTAGTGAACTTTGTATTGATGAGTAGTTTAGTGATCAGAGTCCATGTAGTTTCCAGGATCAGACTGAATGCAGTGCAGTGCTGGAAGCTGCTGCTGACTGTGTGAATGTGTGTCTGTGCTGCTTGTTGCTGCTGTCAAACTTCAGATGAGCAGGTAGTGAAGCCCGTGGTGAGCGTGTACCCAGCAGCATCCAGAGCCCACCTGGAGGGAACAGCTCCCTGCTGTGTGTGGCCTCAGCCATGTTTCCTCCTCTGGTCCAGTTCTCCTGGAAAAGACAGAAGAAGAACGGCAGAGAAGTGGAGGAGCTGCCCCCTGCTGAGGGAGAGCAGCTGGAGCTCAGAGAGTCGGGACGCACCATTGCCATCAGGATGGTTGATGGGAGTGATTCTGACACATATAAATACAGCTGCTGGGTGAAGCACGAGGGGGCACAGTGGAGGCCCAAACACAACAAGGTAATGAAGCCTTGGTGACTGTGTTCAGCAGTGATTCAGCTTCATGTGGAGATGCTGTCAAAGAGAGCAGAGGAGCAGAGGACTGACATTTCTCACTGCAGCTCCAAACATTTGACTCCTTTTCTGTTTCAGAGGTTCCAGCTCCAGCAGCCTCCTGTCCTCCAGAGAGAGAGCCAGCAGACCTGCCAGCTCTGCAGCCAGCTGACTGTAAGATCACCTGCTGCCTCTCTGCATGGACAGCTCCAATGTCCAATGAGGGAACAAGTTTAGGGACTTAAAGTGTCACTAATTGATCAAATCTTCATCCAACAAGCTCTGATAAAGCCACTGTACACTAGCTGCTCAGCACCAAACAGCAGACAGACCATAATATGTCAGAGATCAGTTTGTTAGCTGCTTGTGGAGTTCTTCTGCCCCAAGTGGACACAAACACTACATCAATTCATCCACTTGAAGAAGAAGCTGTGACTGTTTCTATTTGGACTTTTTCTCCTTGATGTGAGAGGAATAACCCGACTGTCTGTCTGTCTCTTTGTGTCTGTCTGTCCTTCAGTGTCCTTCCAGTCTCAGTGCAGGGTGAAGCTGCTCTGCCTGCTGTACACAGTGCTGATAGTGAAGAGTCTGGTGTACTGCTGTGGACTCTCTCTGCTGATGATCCTCACAAACAAGGGAGCGTCCACCAACTGCACACATGCTGACTGACTGTTTTCTGCTCGCCTTTTCTCACCATCAAATCTCATCAATTCATCTCATTCGTCACTTTGATCAGTATCACAAATGTTAGTTATGATGTGTTGAGCTTATTTTGGCTTTTTCTTCAATAGTTAGAAGATCATCTGAAATAAATACATCTTTACATGTATTGTTACTCTGAGTTAGAATTCTTTTTGTACTTATTGTGACTTTTATTGTAGTAACAAAAATCATCAGGTATATTTTTATCACAAGTTTTCTGTTTGATTTGTTTTTGGTTGATTTTCAAATGTCAAACAGTGTAGTTGTGTTTGTAAGTGTGAATAATAAAGATTTCAAGATGAAGAATTTGATTCTACTTTCATTGTGTGATAAACAACAACCCGTGTGAGTGAAGCACAAACTGACTGTATCCAAACTTGCTCTCCTGCAGCAGACGGGCTGTGTGGGTTTCTGCTCTGCAGCCTCCACACCGTTAGCTGTGACTTTTCACTTTAATAACACAATGACAGTTACAAGCATGAACTCTGCTTCAAGAATGATTCCAGGAAGGATCTGTGTTCTTCACCTGTGAGAGAAACAGCTCAAATCCTCAACTCAGAGCTGACAAATGAACTTTAATGGAATCAAAGGAGAGACCATGAAGCCCCTGCAGTCTGCTCAGCTCCCATTTTATTACCTGAGCTGAGTTTTTCATTCTGGATATCACACACGTAAGAACAGATCAAGTCTGAACAGCAAATGTTGGAGAATCATTTTGAAGTCTTGCTAAATGTCATTATTATTCCAAAAACTACTGAATGATTCAGAAAATCGTTTCCAAAAAGCAGAAATATGCAAACAAAGTAGAAACAAGGCAACATGAGTCATTCAGATGCAGATAACATATTCTCCTTATTTTGAAGAACACAGTCATGAAATCTTTCTGTGTGTCATTCATTGAGTTGAAGTGCCTAATAGAAGAGGAAAAGCAGAAATAATCAATGATAGCTGAGACATTGAGAACATGGCTGTATGCCTGCTATCATAACAGGAAACAAAGCACACAAACAGCAAACACACAATAATGTGGTCGCAGCTTGTTGTGTGTTGTTAGGTGTCATTTTGACTTTGACATTTAATGAAGTCACAAAAATGTGCGACTCATTAAAGGAGTCTGTACGT
This sequence comes from Oreochromis aureus, assembly GCF_013358895.1. Taxonomy (NCBI): domain Eukaryota; kingdom Metazoa; phylum Chordata; class Actinopteri; order Cichliformes; family Cichlidae; genus Oreochromis; species Oreochromis aureus. Next base: position 33,439,905 of record NC_052959.1, on the reverse strand, counting down.
GTCAGTCAGTGCTCTGTATTCATGTGTTCACCTCATTAAACTCACTGAGACACTTTTCTCCTCCAAACTTACAGCACAGCTTCATATTTCACTGACTGATTCTTTGATTACATCCATTAAGGCTCACACAGTGAAATTAGTGCAAACTTACAAATGTGTTGGAACAATTTTGGCCTCCAAACTGAACTTTGAGACAAACAGTGAAGCTGTGAGCAAAAAGAGGCTCCAGTGTGTGTCATGGTGGAGGAAACTGTTGTATTCCCACATTCAAAACATGCTGATCTTATTGGATTTTTCCCTCAAAGTCTTTTTCCTCCTTTTTCTCTTCATCCAAATGTTCTAGCAGGCTGACTGTGAGTCCCTGTTTAACCTGTACAGCAGAAAGTAACAGCAGTCAGCGGCCTCCACTTGACTTCATGACTTCAACCCCTCGCACAGTCACTTTCACTTTCTTCCTTCTGTCTTTTAGTCCGAAAATGTAGAACAACACCAGATCAAAATATTTGTGTCCTTCACTCACATCTTCAAATGATACCTTCTATATCAGAGATGATACAAAGGCAACATTTGTCTTATTTCTCTTTCATGAATCAAAAAGTACTTTTGTACTGTTGTGTAAATGTGTATGTAAAGGTGGATGACTGCCTACTGCCAATGAAATCTAACCATGGGTACAAATAAATGAAGCTGAAGCGGACGTAAAACACAGCCCTGTTTTTATTACTGTTTATAGATATTATCATTGATGATCATCATTTTGAATGATTCTTAAAAAGGGTTTAATGAATCCTTCAGTCTGAAACCAACTTGGAACAAAACACATTAGAAGATGTGGGAAAGAACCACAGTGTGCACATATTTTAAACACACAACCGAACCACATGTGTTTGTTTAAAAAACGAGATTTTCACTCTAAATTTTATTTAAGATTTTATAAACTACTTTGTTTAAACTGTATGAACTGTTAAATAATCTTGTACAGGATATTCATTTTTGATATTTGTATATTTGTTTATAGTTCAGTTAAATTCTATTTGCATATTTTCAGTTTCATCACAGCTGTTAAACAACAGATAACAGTGTGTGTTAGTAAATTCACAGCAACCTGAATGTGTTTGTGGGAACATGAATGTGTTTGAGTGTTTCTGCATCATGTGACCCAGATTTTTGGATCTGCTGTCAGATTGAAATGAAGACGATGAAACCACACAGCAGCTTCAGCTGAGCTGTCAATCAGCAGCAGCAGTCTTATCTGTGGGCCGCAGGGGCTGATGGGAGCTTTGAGGACCTGTTAGAAACCACGTGGCCCTCGTCTGATCTCACAGCTCGTCCTTGTTTGGCCTCAGCTGCATCAGAGCGCCACTTCTCCCCAGGTTCACCAGAGGAAACACCACTGCACAAAATGCTTTTCCTCCCAGCTGCTGCTCTGTGCTGTCTGTGTTCAGGTGAGTGTTTCCAGCCAATCAGGAGCCAACAAAGTCAACCTGTAACAAACACTGTCACACTAACCTTCATCTATCTGTCTGTGTCTCTACAGCACTGGTTACCATGGCAGCAGCACAGCTGATTCAGGATGATTTAACATTGACCAGGAGAGTTGGAGAAAGTGTCTCCTTCAGCTGTGGAGGGACTGAACAGTGTGATGATGACTGGATATTCTGGTACCAGAAGAATGAAACATTCAGAGTGATTGGGTATACGGATAAGAGTGATGCTTCTTGCACACTTGAAACAGGTTACGATCATCCTCAAGAAGATGATTTCTCCGCTGAGAATAAACAGAACAGCTGTGAATTAAAGATAGAGAAAGTTAAACTCGATCATTCAGCCACCTACTACTGTAACTGTTATAAGGAAGATACCCACAGTGAGAAATGATCCCTGCAGCCTGAACAAAAACCAACAGATGAACAGATGTCAAACAGTGTTTGTGACAGGAAGAGAGCAGTAAACCACAGCCCAGGTTCACAGATTTCACCTCCATCTCAGAGTCACAAACATACTGAGCTCAGGGAGATTTTTATTTACTGCTGTCAGAAATTAAATTCTATTTATTTCTGTTTTGAACAGATTTTTCATGTTTTAAGACAGAAACAAGAGGAACAGATGACATCAAACTTCCACAAAAACATTTATTCAAAGTGAAAGAAAAACAGATTGTGTCAAACTGAATCAAAGTCCATCCCTCATTCACAGTGTTAATGTTCTCTTCATGAAAACTCTTCCAGCAGCACTTGTTGTTTAACACCTTTCAGTACATTTAACAGTGACTAAAGGTATTGGAGCACATGTTGATTATTTTATTGTATTTATTTTACTTACACTCTGTTTCTTTTAATTAGCAAACTGTGGCATTGCTTGGAGACCACTGTTATGGACACAAAGACCCCAAATGCTCCACAAATACCTCCATGAACAGAACATTGGCCAACTGGAGAGTCCCCTGAAGTACTGGGTTGGACACAGATTTGTTTATCCAAACTTGGGTAAACTGGCTGTTTTTTTCCAACCCCTGGGTATTAAAGGGTATTTTCAAAAGCAGGAGAAATCCTCTCACAAAAGAGGAACGGTCTTAAGCCCAGGACTGTGGAAAAGCTGCTATTTTTGAATAAAAACAAATGAAAACTTTTCTTCCCAGTGTCATAAGCACTGTTATGAAGTCACAAGCACATTCACATCACCTCCCTCATATTTGTTTCCATGTACATTCCTGTGTTAAGCTGCCATTGTGTTCTACACAATCATTAATATAATATTAAATATAACTAATATTCAGAGTTTAGCTATTGGTGTCATGAACAAAAGTAATTTAGTTATTCAACTTGAAGTGCCACACACTAGTTTGTGTCATTATCCAGATGTACATAAGCCTGATTTCACAGTTACACAATCAGACCAAAACTCTGATAGTTTCCACTTTCTCTTTTGTATCAGACATACTGAGACAATATTCAGGATAAATAACCATGGAAACAATTTATTTATTCAGTGTAGAGGTTTACACATCACATCATTGTAATCATTGAGCCTGTTTCACTTGAATCGTCCACTTGATGGCGCAGTGGAGCAAAAGAATTATCACAATGCTTCGAACCATGAGTTGACCAGTTGGATGGAAAGCTTCAGTTCATCGCAGGGCTTCATCTCACCATCACTAGTAGCAGAACTGAGATGATTTTACCAGCAGCAGCAGTATGAAGACGGCCAGCGTCCAGTTAAGCAAGGTTTGCAAAATGGCTTCCGTGGATCATCTAGGAAACAGGAAAACAGGGTGAATACAGACACTATGAATACCAACACTACCATGAGGTCACACACTAATGTGAGTTAGCTGACATTCTGGCAAAGGCTGGTTGAGCGTGCTTTACGCTTTGTGTAGGTATACAAAGCATATAGGTACCTGGGTGTTCACCTGAATAATAAGCTAGACTGAAGCCACAACACTGCTGCTCTTTACAGGAAGGGTCAGAGCAGACTCTACCTGCTGAGGCGGCTGAGGTCATTTGGAGTAGAGGCGCTTTTTTTTTTTTTTTTTTTTTTTTTTTTACTATTTATTTTATTTATTTGAACAACTCACCTGTCTAATACACATACAGTTTCTTCAGAATAATAGAATACTAAGAGAGTCACAAACTTAAGGAAAAAAAAAAGAAAAAAAAGGGCAGAGAAATTAGAAAGAAAAAGGAACAAGGAACAAACAATATATATATATATATATATATATATATATATATATATAATAAAAATATAAATACATATATAATAACAATTAGAAAAATAAGATAAAGTAAAAGAAAAGAAAGAAAAAGGAAACATGCCGGTGGTGTTAAACATTTCAATCATTCATTTCAAATTCTCTTTTTTTTGTATGCCCATCTTCATTCAGCTCTGTCTTTTTTGTTTTTGTTTTTTTCCCTCGTTGTACGTCAACCATTTTCTCCAGTCCTTCAAAAAGCGTTCTTCCTTTCAGAGAGCGCTTTTAAAGACCTTCTATGACTCTGTGGTGGCATCTGTCATGTTTTACAGTGTGGTATGTTGGAGCAGTGGTTTATCGGCAGCTGAGAGGAAGAGGTTGGACAAACTCATCAGGAAGGCCAGCTCTGTTCTGGGATGCACCCTGGACCCAGTGCAGGTGGTGAGAGACAGAAGGACTCTGGCCAAAATAACATCTCTGATGGACAGAGTCTCCCACCCCATGCATGTAAATGTTTCTGAACTGCAGAGCTCCTTCAGTGACAGACTGCTGCATCCTCGATGCATGAAGGAGCGTTTCCACAGGTCCTTCCTTCCTGCAGCTGTCAGACTGTACAATCAGAACTGCTCCCAACAAACATAGAGGTTTACATCAGCGCTGTAACTGCAATAATTTAATCAACCGATTCGCACTACAACCTGGTTTGCCTCTTATCTGTTGTTAATTTTATTTAATTTAATAACGGTACAGTACTCTGTTTATAGTAACCATTGATGTAAATATGTAAAAATTGTGTATGTTTCTGTTCTGTGTCTTGTGTACTGTTTGTTTCTATTAGTGTTCTACGAGGCTGCTGGAGCTGATTGAGGTGACTCAATACAACACTGATGATTCCAGCAGACATGCCACAGCACATGTCAGAAGCATCCCTGAAGCATCTCTTTGCTCCGCACCACTAAAATAACTCTGGCTCTATTTTTACAGAAGCTCCATCAAGCTGCACAAAACAGAGGAAAATGTGCAGGACAGAAGAAACAGCAAAGGAAATCCTGTCAGTGTTGAAAATAGAAGAGCCTGTGCAGACCAACATGTTTCACTTCTAAAATACACCAGGTGTGGTTTGAAGGACGCAACAAAACCACATCAGAAAGACATCAGAGACTCATCACATCACTCGCTGGATTCACTGGATTATTTTTCTTTCACCATATTTGGAACAAAGAAAACAAACAGGGAAGCATGTATAATGTAAACAGAATTGGTCCTAGCACTGAACCCTGTGGAATGTGCTGATGAAGTCTAATTGAAAACAAAATGGCATAAAGTGAATGGAAAAGGAAGTGAAGCATTTATATGTGACTGAATGTTCAAATCTTCTTTTAAGAATAAGTCAGAAAAGGAAAAAAAACCCTGCAATGATGTGATTTTAAAGTTTAAAATATGATGTCCATTAAAAGATGGGAGCATGGGTGAGAAGGTATAAAAGTCAGGTGAAGAAGAGATTCACGGTTCTTTCCTTTCATCTTCTGTGAGACCAGCCGTTCTGAAGATTACATCTAAAATGTTCAGAGTTAAACAAATGCAGCAGAGATGCCAGAGGGATTGACTGCTGCCTAACCTGCAGACTTCAAATCAGTTTTGGCTTTTTCTCTGCTCAGTTTTTGACATATTAAATGATTAAGTCAGAAGGATTTGGATTTTTGCCATATTTCCACTAAATGCCAGGGGATGCTTTCTTGTTGGCTGATTATCATCAACTGAGAACACAGAAATAAGCACACCTTCAGTGCTGGATGTGTCGGTTCTCTCTTCAACTTCTCCCCTCTAAAGGATCAGAACATAATTAATAAAACATATAATTAAGGTGATTTGATTATTATTGTTTCATTCAGTTTTTGCTTTGCTCCTGTTGAATTGCTTTAATAAAGCATCCTGAAATTAAAGTCCAAATGGTGGACTTTTTAACCCTTTGTGAAAGAGAAAAGGAAAGAATCTGGGTATTGATCAACTTTAGTGTAAATAGCTCTTACATGTTACTCCAGCCCTTGAAGTAATACAATGATGACTTCTGCTGTCCATGCCCCTAAAATTGACCCTGGTATTCCAAATGGACTTATCTAAAGTGGAGCTGGTGTTAACAGATGTGGCTGGTAGGACCAGACTCCAGTTTTTCTTTTTGGAGGAGGCAAACCTGGATGATTTTGAGGGAGTTGGAACTGGGCAAGTCCCCTCATCCACTGGTTCAATCTGAACTCTGCATTACCTACTGGGCAAAAACTCACAGGATCCGAGATTTTTAATTTAATTTATTTTATTTAAAAGGGACAGTGCAGTTTAACATAGTTCAAGTGCAAGACATGAGACTGATGTACCGCACATAGGTTTATAGCTACTGCTAATTTTCAACAATTGTCCCTTGTTGGGCTTACAGTCAAAATAAATACATATTACAATAAAACATACATTTTCACATACATTAGGACTTTATTTTAAAACAAAGAGACGATCCACATTTCCCGTATTTGGGTGCGGGATCCGCAGATTGACAAGACTCCTACCTCACTCATAAATGAAACCACAGCCGCCAGTGTAACTCTAACAGAATCTGGAGACCCAGAATTGGTCTCCTCCTACATGATCCAATACAGAAACAAATCCTCTGACAGCATCTTCCAGGAAGTTGAAGGTGTGACGACCACCCAGTACAGCAATGATGGACTTAGCCCACACTCTGAGTATGAGTGTTGTGTCATGGCTGTCATCAGCGTTGGCTGTGGGCCTCCCAGCAACTGTGTGGAAACACACCAATGAACAGGCCCCATCCTCAACACCTCTGCATGTGCAAGCCTGCAAGTTGAATGCTGGCACAATGCTGCTTCGGTGGGAACCCCCGAGGAACCTAATAGACAAATCAAGACAAGTCCACTACAGCTCCAGCATGACTCTTGGCATCTGAGCACACCAGAGACAACAGCTAGCAAGCTATCGCCTCAGGCCTGACACCTGATATGACCTATAGGCTCAGGGTGTTGGGTTTCCACTCTGTTGGTGACATACCCAGTCAAGTCAAGACTCAGGAGAGGTGAGCAGGCAGCCACTGTGTGTGGCTCAGTCTTTTATGTCTTTATATGAATGTGCTGTCAAAAGTCTGCGAGACATACTGACTCTGTGATGCATGGAGTGAGGACCCAAACGAAGATGATTGGTGATGGAAGAATTCACAAAAGACGAGCTGTTTATTAGGCCGATAACTTGTTGCAAAAAATGGTGAACATTGAACAGAAAAAACTGAAACCTAATATAGGATCACTTGAAGACACACTATGATTAAACCCCAGGGAAAAAACAGACAATGTGACAAAGGCAGACTGACACTTTATACACAAGAGGGTGATTAGAGAAGAAGAAACACAGGGGAACACAGCAGGAACAAATTAGACATGACGAGACAGGGGAAGCAAAACTGAAAACAAGGCTCATGAGACAAGGGACTGTCAAGATAAAACAGGAAGTAGCACAAACACTGAGACTCAAAACAGGACATGCAAGCTTGGCACTAAGACAGAGATAAACAAACATGGAAATAGACAACACCCCGGGGAGACAAGGGACAAAGACATAAAGAACAGGGGAACAGATAAGGGAGACAAAACACAGATATATGACTGAGATGAGGAAGAGAGCGAGAGAGATGCAAAGAAAGAGAGAATGACACAGCAAGATAAATAAACATGGAGACAAGACACTGAGGACAAAACAGAAAGAGAAATGGACCAGCTGCAGATGGCACCCCCCCGCAAAAAAAATACAGTGTCTAAAGACCCCTGGGTGGGTGGAGGATCCAGAAGGAGGGACCTGAACTGAACCAAAAGAACAATCTGGAGCACAAGAGTCCAAAACAAGAAAGCAGTTTGGTTGGCCTATCAAACCACAGAGTAAGATTCAGTGACTGAGGTCTGCAGCAGGGATGAAGGCATTCTGAAGGCCGTCAGCTGAAACAATCGTTTAGAGCATGACCAAGAGTCCCTGCTGCCTCTCTGCATGGACAGCTCCAATGTCCAATGAGGGAGCTGGAACAAGTTTAGGGACTTAAAGTGTCACTAATTGATCAAATCTTCATCCAACAAGCTCTGATAAAGCCACTGTACACTAGCTGCTCAGCACCAAACAGCAGACAGACCATAATATGTCAGAGATCAGTTTGTTAGCTGCTTGTGGAGTTCTTCTGCCCCCAAGTGGACACAGGCACTCAAGGGCGTAGATTTGGTTTTGGTATTGGTGGGGACGGACGATTCAACTACAGAACCCTGCCCTGTTTCTTATTTTTTCCTTTTTGTTTTTGCTTCTTGATAAAAAAGGAGAAATATACTTACCTACATATGCTATTCTACATGCTTTTAAACCGTTTAAAATTACAATTTATAGCTTTAACAAATTTCCCACCTGTGGGACTAATAAAGGTCATCTTATCTTTATATGTGAATTATATAATGTTAAGTTACTATTAAAGAAATGACTAAGTATTTTAGAGTTTAGTTTACTTTCAGACCACAACCTGGTTTACCTACAGCCACAATACACACCCCTCGTCCAAAGGCAGCCTGTCACAACACGCTCCATCAGGAGATGTACCCCAGAAAAGGAGGATGCTCTGAGAGACTGCTATGACACCACAGACTGGGATGTGCTCCTGAGCACACATGATGAGGACATAGAGGGGGCGACACACTGTCTGACAGACTACCTCAACTTTTGTGTGGACACAGTCGCCCCTGCTAAGACGGTACGGTGTTATCCTAATAACAAACCGTGGGTAACACAGGAAGTCAAAGCTGTCCTCAACATGAAGAAGAAGGCTTTCAGGAGCAAAGTGAAGGAGGAGATGAAAGCAGCACAGCAGGAGGTGAAACGCTGCCTGAGGGAAGCAAAGGACACCTACAGGAGGAAGGTGGAGCAGAAGTTGGAGAGGAACAATATGAGGGAGGTCTGAAATGGTGTGAAAACCATCACAGGCCACAACACCAAGAAAAGCACAGTGGGGGGGACTGTGGAGAAGGCAAACGAACTCAACTACTTCTTCAACAGGTTTGACCAGCCCACAACCCCCCCACCCTCACCCTCACTTTTACTACAGAGCCCTCTCCCCACTCTCCTACCTCCCTCGCTTCCCCCCCTTCCCGACACTATGACACCCCCCTTTTCCAATCCCTCTCTCAGCAGCAAGACATCTTCTTCCCCCCCCCTCCTCCCAATCATCTCCCAGTGTCACAGTGGATCAGGTCAGGAGACAACTGAGGAAGCTTCGCCCCAGGAAGGCAGCAGGCCCAGACAAGGTGTGTCCCAGGATGCTAAAGGTGTGTGCTGCTGAACTTGGGGAGCCGCTACAACGAGTCTTCAACCTCAGCCTGCGACTGGGGAGAGTGCCCGCCCTCTGGAAGACATCCCGCATCGTCCCGGTCCCCAAAAAGAACCGGCCCAATGAGCTGAATGACTTCCGACCGGTGGCACTGACGTCACATCTTATGAAGACTTTAGAGCGGCTCTTCCTCAACCTCCTCCGACCACAGGTACAACATGCCCAGGACCCACTACAGCTCGCCTACAAGGCGGGTGTCGGAGTGGAGGATGCCATCCTCTACCTCCTACAAAGAGCTCACTCACACCTGGATGGGGGAAAGGCACGGTCAGGATCCTGTTTCTTGACTTTTCCAGTGCCTTTAATACCATCCGGCCCTGTCTGCTTCAGGAAAAACTGAACAGGATGCAGGTGGACCCCTGCCTGGTCGCTTGGATCTCCGACTACCTCACTGACAGACCACAGTACGTCAGGCTGAAGGACATCATGTCTGACACTGTGGTCAGCAGCACAGGAGCACCACAGGGAACTGTGCTGTCCTCTCTTCTCTTCACCCTGTACACCTCTGACTTCTGCTACAACTCTGAATTATGCCACATTCAGAAGTTTGCGGATGACACGGCCATCATGGGGTGTATCTGGGATGATCAGGAAGAGGAGTACAGAAGTCTGGTGAGGAACTTTGTCGCATGGAGTCACACAAACCACCTGCAACTCAACACCTCAAAGACTAAGGAACTGGTTGTGGACTTCGGGAGGTCCAGAGAAGGTCCACTGCCGGTTCAGATAGAGGGGGAGGAGGTGGAGGTGGTCAACAAGTACAAGTACCTTGGGCTGTGGGTGGACAACAAACTGGACTGGTCATGCAACACAGAGCACCTGTATAAAAAAGGCCAAAGCCGACTGTACTTCCTCAGGAGGCTGAGGTCTTTTAACATCTGCAGGAAGCTCCTGAGGATGTTTTACCAGTCAGTGGTTGCTGGAGTACTTTTCTATGCTGTAGTGTGCTGGGGGAGCAGCACAACAAAGAAGGACTCATCCAGGCTGGAGAAACTGATCAGGAAGGCTGATTCTGTGGTCGGCATGAAGCTGGACACTCTGGTGACAGTGGCAGAGAAAAGGACACTAAAAAAACTGCTGGACATTATGAACAATGCTGGGCATCCTCTGCACACGGCCATAAACAAACAGAAGAGTCTGTTCAGTGACAGGTTGCTTCTCCCAAAGACAAGAACCAACAGACTTAAAAACTCCTTTGTCCCACACGCCATCAGACTGTTTAACTCCTCTCTGGAGGGGAGAGGGAGGAGAAACAGGAGGACAAAGGAGGGGGGAACAACAAAGCTGTAGTGCCTCTTCACTTCACTGTGCAATACCTTCTGTGCAATACTTTTGTTAAATAGTCAACGGTGCAATAGACTTTAATACTTGAAATGTGCAATTCACTTGTATTTTTATTTTTTATTCTTATTTATTCTATTTATCCCCTTCGTATTTTTTTTATCTATATATGTCTCTGTATTTATATGTGTATATATATATAATATTCTCCTCACGCTCTGTAACTTCTGTCGGTGTTGTGCTTTTTTGGAAACCGAATTTCCCAGAGGAATCCACCCGAGGGATTAATAAAGTTCTATCTTATCTTATCTTATCTTACTTCAGTCATATTCCATATAAATCAGGTATCATACAAAAATAAAAATAGTTTCAAATACAGTCATGACAATAAAAGAATATGACTTTAAGGACTTACCAACATTACTTCAGTTACACCAAAATCTCTGACACATTAGCACTAAGGGAACACTGAATGACCTGGTGGTTTTGTCCATAAAACTACTCATCTAAGATTACCACAAAGTAAAAGATCTCTCAGCAAAATTATGCAACATTTTAGGCCCTATTGCCCCGATCAAATCAGTGAGCTGGGATTTTTTATTCTAAACATGAACTACTGTTACAGCAACACACATGGATTACTGGTGCCCCACACAACAACTCAATGTCCACTATGTGAAGGAGCCAAACACATGCCTGCTCTTCTCGTTAACTGAGATGAACTGCTGGCATATTTGTTTTACATCTATACTGTCCAGTCTCTCCTGGTGGACATGACAACACGTTACTCATGGTTACACACAATTTTAGACTGATGTGGGCCAAAGCCTAAAATGATGTGCCTGGAGTTTGCTGTTCTCCTCGGCTCAGATAGTTGAAGTTTACACAGCTGCATTCTCGCATGAAAATATGTTAAAAGTTTATTTTGCAACCCAGAAAGAGTAATAAGAGTAATATTAATACTAAGTAGCTGCAGTAGTAGTAGCCATTGTTGGAAACTGGAATTGGCTGGGCCAATCTAGGATATGGTTTTTCAATTTTGTTGTCCGGGTGGAAAATCGGGAGAAATTGGGGAGAATGGTGGCTCCGGGAGATTTTCGGGAGGGGCACTGAAATTTGGGATTCTCCCGGAAAAATCGGGAGGGTTGGCATGTATGGCCTGGTATTGCCTGTAAAGTTACTATGACGGACACATTTTATGAGTGAACTTGACTTTAAGTGACTTACAGGTTTCTTTGAAAAATACTTTCTTATATCCAGGTTCTTCCTTTTTGCTGCCGTCCTCCTCCTCGCAGGTCCTCGCAGCGCAGGATTGCCGCTGCTAAAACTAAACAGAGCTCGCTGAAAGGCACAGCCAATCACATTGGCCATATTTGTCACATGACGTAGGACTCCAGTAGAGAACGTAATTTAACTCTTTCTGCACCGCTGGGTGAATGAGACGTTGATCTTTTTTTTCTTTCTATCAGGTTTGTTTTTCTTTACTCGAAGAGATCAAATTATTGGTGGGGACAATTCAATAATCGCTGGATGTTTCTTTTATGAAGCATTTGACCTTTTCTCATTTAATCATCTTAAAGTGTGTAATATATATTTACAAATCAACATGTTTGATGTGTTTGTAGAAGCGTAGATTCTTTATGTGAAGTTTTAATCTTTTGTACATCTCTGCAGAAAAACTCAACTGATGCATTCAGAACCCACCAGGATACAATAACAGGGTAGTTATTTGTTTGAAGTAAAAATAAAGATTTGAACTTTAAGAATGTGTTTCTCATTTTCTGTCATACATAACCCGTATTGTGGTCGCAAATTTTGAAGCCATTCTGATAACCTTCTCCCACCAACGATGTGGAGATCCAAATCCAATTAAAATCAAGATACTCAAAAAGATGCTCTGTAAAAGAGTAGAATTCTTGGAACAGAGTTTAATACACTGAATCATATGAACAGCAGGAAAAATACATACAGACATTTAGCAAGAGAATTACATAGCAGAAAGCAAGCAAAGCAAAACCCCGGGGTGTACAGCCTTAAGCACAGACAGTAGAGCAACACAGAGACGGACAGGTAGCAGCAGCAGGAGGAAAAAGAGCCCTGGGGGCGTCCTCTGGTCCCCTAATATAGGGACCAGTGTCGCCGCCCCCTGCTGCTGGGTAACTTTCCCACACGCCCAGCACAGCTGCTGGGGTCAGATAGCGGCCAGAGTTCACACCTGGCGCTGGCTGAGGGCCCGGTCCAAAGTGACACCAATAGGTTAACCCTTTGCTTTACCCTCTGACAATAGGTCACAACATGGTCAAAGGTCACACATTAATCCTAATTATTAAATCTTATACAGCAAGTGGCACAATCTTATAACATATAATACACAGGTTACATGCTTAAAAACACTTCAGTGTGGGTTCAAAGTGTGTGTGTGTGTGTGTGTGTGTGTATTTTGTATGATATTTTATCGTGATGTGTTCAGGATCTCTATTACAATGTTACTGTTTTGGTTGTGCTGCATTAAAGACGTTAAATTAATTAATTATTAAGTAAATTATTCAAGAGATCTCTCACCCTACATTAACTGCCCTGTTACTGTACCAACTTAATAAACCTCGGTGAAGCAAAATGTCTTGTGCTTAAGACTCTACATGAAAGTTAAAATATATATGTTCAGTGTGCATAGATATATAGTGTATATAGTTACATAGTTATACATATCAAACAAAAATCCACCACAGTATGACTGCAGCATTCACAGATCATAAACTTGCTCTCCTGCAGCAGACGGGCTGTGTGGGTTTCTGCTCTGCAGCCTCCACACCGTTAGCTGTGGCTTTTCACTTTAATAACACAATGACAGTTACAAGCATGAACTCTGCTTCAAGAATGATTCCAGGAAGCATCTGTGTTCATGTATGTGAGAGAAAGAAAGTGTGAACTCAGAGCTGTTACAGAGTTGATGTTTAGTACGATCACAGCAGGAAAATACAAGATGAAGTCTAAACATTAAATCCCACAGAACTCATGTGGAACCATTATGATTTTAAAATATAGAAAAAAGTGAATAAATTAAGAAAACATTTGTAAAAACAATTTCACAAGACACCATCAGTTCAGATAGATATTGAGCATCTTTCTAACTTTTCTAATAATCATAAATATGTAAAACATTTAACTTCCTGGGACCTGGTGTCCACATATATCGACAACACATTTTGGGTTGTCTAGACCAAATTACTACATTTTGCTGGACAAGGGCCTGATATGCACTTACAAGGACATCATACTAACACTGTCCCATCGAAAAGTGAATGTCCTCATATGTGGATCTCATTTTTCTCAGAAACAAAAACATTCATCAGGTCCCAATCAGCCCAACGAGCAAAGAGAAATTAAAAATGTAATCCATGAAAGAGTTCGTGTCTCAGGAGGTTAAAATAAATGTGTCGTTGATTAATCAGCTTAATTAATAATAATGCATTGGATTTATATAGCGCTTTTCAAGGCACCCAAAGCGCTTTACAATGACATTATTCATTCACGCTCACATTCACACACTGGTGGAGGCAAGCTACGGTTGTAGCCACAGCTGCCCTGGGGCAGACTGACAGAAGCAAGGCTGCCATATCGCGCCATCAGCCCCTCTGGCCAACACCAGTAGGCGGTAGGGTAAAGTGTCTTGCCCAAGGACACAACGACCAGGACAGAGAGGCCGGGGATCGAACCGGCGACCTTCCGGTTACAGGTGCCCTTCCCAACCCCCTGAGCCACGGTATTCAGACTAGTACAATTTATACAAATATTACATTTGAGATAAAAAATGTAAACAAAATCATAATTATTATAATCAAGACCAGCAAGAAGAAACAAACTCCAAACAAAGATCATTTACTAATTTGATGATTTAACCAGTGATGAATATTTATTAAGTTTTTAATATTAATATTTAAATCAGTGATATTTTTTTTTAAACAATTTTTTAAAATATTAAATATAAATTCACTGAGTGATGCTTTTAAAGAATTCATTATTTTAAAATCTTGAATGTAAATTTAAAATATATTTTCCTGATGAGATTTACTCCACACAGCTTTGTGTTTTATGTCAGGGTAAATAAAATATGAATTATCTGATTATTTACTATGAAGTGAAAAAGACAAAATATGAAACTGATGTTGTCATGGAGGAGTGGACTCAGGCGCAGACAAAACGCTCGATGGCAAAGAATTAAGTTTATTACAGGTAAATAACTAATTTACAAGGTAGCACGTATCACACCACGCTGTAAGTAGTACCACTAAAGGAAAACACTATGAACAGTGTTGAGACGACGCCAGCCTCTCTGATCCTTTTGTCTTGATAGAGATCACACAGAGATGTTTCCAAGTAGGCCGACTTTTGTACTGTTGTGTAAATGTGTATGTAAAGGTGGATGACTGCCTACTGCAAATGAAATCTAACCATGGGTACAAATAAATGAAGCTGAAGCTGACGTAAAACACAGCCCTGTTTTTATTACTGTTTATAGATATTATCATTGATGATCATCATTTTGAATGATTCTTAAAAAGGGTTTAATGAATCCTTCAGTCTGAAACCAACTTGGAACAAAACACATTAGAAGATGTGGGAAAGAACCACAGTGTGCACATATTTTAAACACACAACAGAACCACATGTGTTTGTTTCAAAATCGTTTTTTCACTCTAAATGTTAAATATGATTTTATAAACTACTTTGTTTAAACTGTATGAACTGTTAAATAATCTTGTACAGGATATTCATTTTTGATATTTTTATATTTGTTTATAGTTCAGTTAAATTCTATTTGCATATTTTCAGTTTCATCACAGCTGTTAAACAACAGATAACAGTGTGTGTTAGTAAATTCACAGCAACCTGAATGTGTTTGTGGGAACATGAATGTGTTTGAGTGTTTCTGCATCATGTGACCCAGATTTTTGGATCTGCTGTCAGATTGAAATGAAGACGATGAAACCACACAGCAGCTTCAGCTGAGCTGTCAATCAGCAGCAGCAGTCTTATCTGTGGGCCGCAGGGGCTGATGGGAGCTTTGAGGACCTGTTAGAAACCACGTGGCCCTCGTCTGATCTCACAGCTCGTCCTTGTTTGGCCTCAGCTGCATCAGAGCGCCACTTCTCCCCAGGTTCACCAGAGGAAACACCACTGCACAAAATGCTTTTCCTCCCAGCTGCTGCTCTGTGCTGTCTGTGTTCAGGTGAGTGTTTCCAGCCAATCAGGAGCCAACAAACTCAAACTGTAACAAACACTGTCACACTAACCTTCATCTATCTGTCTGTGTCTCTACAGCACTGGTTACCATGGCAGCAGAACAGCTGATTCAGGATGATTTAACATTGACCAGGAGAGTTGGAGAAAGTGTCTCCTTCAGCTGTGGAGGGACTAAACAGTGTGATTATGAGTGGGTACTCTGGTTCCAGAAGAAAGAAACATTCACCCTTATCCTTCGTATCAACAGGAATACAAGTGACATTCACACAGGTTACAATCATCCTCAGATCGATGATTTCTCAGTGGAGAATACAGTGAGCGGCTGTGAGTTGAAGATAGAAAAAGTTAAACTCGATCATTCAGCCACCTACTACTGTCGCTGTGGAAAGAGAGATACCCACAGTGAGAAATGATCCCTGCAGCCTGAACAAAATCCAACAGATGAACAGATGTCAAACAGTGTTTGTGACAGGAAGAGAGCAGTAAACCACAGCCCAGGTTCACAGATTTCACCTCCATCTCAGAGTCACAAACATACTGAGCTCAGGGAGATTTTTATTTACTGCTGTCAGAAATTCAATTCTATTTATTTCTGTTTTGAACAGTTTTTTTGATAGGTTTGTAGCTTGAACCCATTCGCTGGAACGTTGAAGGCAATGTAATTACACAGCAAAGCAAGACACAAGTAGGCAACATCCTTTATGTTTCACGTGCACGGGAGAGAACTGGACAGGCGCCGTTCCTTCGCTAGACCCCAGTTGCTCTCGTTGCTCTCTCCCCGTAACACTGCTCTTTTATTGTGGTTACATGAATATGCATAGGTTCATTAACATATGACACATAGGTATACATGTGAACAAAGAATACCCTGTGTGTGTGTGTGTGTGTGTGTGTGTGTGTGTGTGTGTGTGTGTGTGTGTGTGTGTGTGTGGTCCCATAAATGACTTCCTAAACTTGCTGGCCTGGAAGTCCAGCAGTTCATCTAAACAAAAGGCACTTAGCCTAAAACAGATATAGATACGTTTATCCTACCATAAAACAATAAGACAAGGTACGACCTCTCCCATGCTCCCAGGATGTAGGTGTGCATTCCAGAGGACTCTGGAATGCACCCCAAGCCTTTGCAGCCTGCTAAAGATCACTCATCCTATCACTACACAATTGATTATACACCTCTAAGCATATATGGTTAAATATTTCTAAGCATAAATGGCAATCAACAATACAAATCTAACATTTTTCATCATGTTTTAAGACAGAAACAAGAGGAACAGATGACATCAAACTTCCAAATGTAAACAAATGTATCCTCAGTCCCACAAAAACATTTATTCAAAGTGAAAGAAAAACAGATTGTGTCAAACTGAATCAAAGTCCATCCCTCATTCACAGTGTTAATGTTCTCTTCATGAAAACTCTTCCAGCAGCACTTGTTGTTTAACACCTTTCAGTACATTTAACCAGACACTTTCACTTTAGGACATTTTAAAGACAAATCTTGGACTGATGTCAGGTCAGGATTTTGTCCTTCTAGCAGCGGCTCATTAGGACGCTGATTTTGTTGGACAGATTTCCATCAGTTTCCTGTGGATGTTTATAGAGGATGAATCAGTCACGGTGCCTCATCTTTCTATCACCTTCTTTTCTCTCTGATAGGAAAAAAAACAGATTTTGTATCCGTATGTCAGAGATCAGTTGTCAAATTTGGAATCACATAATAAGATTTCTGCTTTCTCATTTTGTTTCCTGATCAATCACATTTGAGCAGCTTTGGCTGCTTAATGCGATTCCAGCACCACAGCAGAAAAACTGATTCCATGTAAAACACTCTTGTTGAGGTCACGAGTTTGAACTCACATAACTTAACATTTCCTCAAATTGAATCTTAGTCATTTAATCACAGGAAGTTTCAGGGATTTTTTTTCCAGACTGTATATTTATTTATAGATTTTTCTCTACTGAATTTGTTTGAAATATTCAGGTTAAAAATCAGTCTGATTTATTCTTAATGAGGTCTTGTTCAAAAAGTTACATGTGCAGTACTCTGTACATCTTCCATCCTTTGAGATAAATAATATATGTTGTCCAACACTCAGCAGACTGAACCAGGACTGGAAACCTGCTCATCATCTTTGAGATCTCCATTTAAAAAGCACCAATGACTCAAAGGTAAATATTATACTGGATAATGTGTTAGTATACAAGACTTTGTCTTTTTTAACAAACAGCTCATATTGAATGCACCTTAGAACACACATGCATCAACACTACATATGATCGGCTGGAGGGAGGTTTGGAGTCTTAATACACCCCCGTTCTCTGTTGCCTGTTGGGGCGGGGGGGCTGTGAGGAGTTGGCCGTCCGATTGGGGTCTGGAATGTGGGGCCAGATATGTCTATCTTCTATTTTGGGCGTATAGTGGAGGTCTGATGATTTCCCTCTGAGGAAGCTGCTGGTGAAGATTGCGAGTTCTGCTTGATCCCTGCGGTGACCTTCAGTTCCTGATGTTTCTGAAATGACACATCAGGAGTCTTCCTCCGTGGGTCAACAGAAGCTGTGATGAATGAAAGGGAGGACATTTCTCAGTACTGACCTTACTTTGAGTTTGATTCCATAAAAAGTGACAAAAACATTAGCGTCCGTTGTGCGTGGGAAGAAAACTTCTTTTTACAGCGAAAAAAACCCCTAAACTTCCAAGCAAGCACCGAGTGCGCTACGACTGTAATGGGAAACTCACAGAGAAACTCGCGGAGTCTTCAACTGACCGCTGCGGCACACCTGCACCAGGGTAAACCTCCGCCTACCCAGTCCTGCTTTACAGGTTAAAATAGAGGAACTACTCTTTGACTTTTTTTTCTGCTGTGTTTTACTTGCATCTATTTGAAAGAGTGAGTGTAAACACAAAAAAAATATTTTATTTTATGTGCTGGAATGTGCAGAAAATAGGTTTAAATGTTAAACAAATTTCTTCCAGTCAGAGAATGTTGCATATAATTAAGTTTTTGCTTGATGCATAAGTTAAAAGATTAAAACTAATAAAACAAGTTTTAAAAAGAGACGTTTCCATTTGATTACATTTTGTATGATGGATTATGCAGAAAAAGTAGAATTGGGCTGAAAGATCTATTGCTTTATCACCTATTCAGGTTGTAAATTGTGTCTTTAAAAAGTAACTAAGTAATTAATTACTTTTGAAAATAAGTAATCAGTAAAGTAATGGGATTACTTTTTGGGGAAGTAATCAGTAATTAGTTACTGATTACTTTTTTCAAGTAACTTGCCCAACACTGGTTATTAAATGAAAAGAACAAACTACACTTCTGTTTGTTCTTTAAAACATTTTTTTTTAAATCACAGTTCAGTGGCCGTGATATCGCCACTTCTCTCTGTAGTTCCACTTTTTAACCACAGTATTTTACCTTGGATGTCAGGTTGTGTTTTTGTGCCAGCAAACATTTTATAACTTTTATGACTTCAGTTTTTCTCAGACCGAACCATCAGGATTCATACCTGCAACTGTCAGGAAGGCAAGCGAGGACCCAAACGCACGACTCATGACACATGGGGATAAACTCAAAAGGTACGGCTTTATTTAGCATGAAGACAAGGAGCCATAACAGACTACACTAGGAGAACCTAAAGCTGAGGCACAGGGAAGACACGAGGAAATGCACACAACCACGAGGGACGACGCGAAACGGAATAGAGGGAGACTCTGACATAAATACACAGAAGGTAATGAGGGAAGTGGAAGCACACGAGGAGCACAGCTTAGGATAATTACATGTGAGAGGACGGGAAAGACACAGAAACTGAAAGTGGTGACACCAGACACGACCGTTCAACGCAACACAGGAGGTACACAGAGGCAACCTGGAGGGAGAGAGAGAACAAGGAGCAGCACATGGCGGGGTGAGGAAAACCAGAACTAACGTCACAGTTACACAAGGGAGACGCAGAGGGCAACTACATGAGGGAAATCTAATAAACAATACTGAACAGAAAACCTAGGGATCTTAAGAATCCAAATGAACTTAATACAGAATATCAAAAACTCAGAACATCAGGTGAGAAGTCCTGGGACCATGACAGCAACACCTGGAACCAGTCAGCTGGAGGCAGCAAGGTCAAGGTCAAATTTATTTATATCGCACATTTCCAGACAGACGATGGTGCACAAAGTGCTGAACAATAAAAAAATGCCATTAAAAAAAGAAACAATGTAAAAACAATAATAACAATATAAAACCACGATTGGACAATAAAAGAATTAAAACAATAACTAAGACTATTAAAATAAGACCAGAATGCTTGGGTCATAGTGTGTTAAAAGCCAGGGCATAAAAATGTGTATTTAGTATTTGATCAAGGGTTTGGAATAGTCTTCCCCTAAATATTATATCTGCGCTAAGTCTGGGACCTGCCACAGAGAAGGCTCTATTGCCACAAGATTTGAGATTACTCCGTGGGATGGACAGCATTAATTTTGAGCTAGACCTCATGGTTTTTCCTGGAGCATAAACAGAAAGGAGCTCAGACAGGTAAGAAGGGGCTCGGGCGTTAAGCGACTTAAAAACAAAAAGTAAAAGTTTTAATTGGATCCTGTAGGAGACAGGAAGCCAGTGTAGAGAGGCTAAAACTGGGGTTATATGCTCTCTCCATTTGGTGCCAGTTAGCAGGCGAATAGCTGCACTTTGGACCATCTGAAGATGATGAATGGAGGCCTGGTCGAGACCAAAATACAATGAATTGCAGTAGTCCAATCTGCAGGTAAGGAAAAGGTGAATAACACGTTCAAACATGTTAGCCAGGAGGTATGGCTTTACCTTGGCCAGCTGTCTTAACTGAAAGAAGCAGGATTAGACTACTGCACTCACCTGCTTATTCAAGTTAAAAGAACCATCAATGTAGACACCAAGGTTTGTGTTTTACAATAGGAGGAAAGAGGGACCAGAGCGCTATTGATGTGATTATTGACAAAGTTGCTGAAAATGACAACTTCAGTTTTATTTTCATTTAGCTTTAGAAAATTTAAAGACATCCACTGTTTGATGTCGTCAAGGCAGCGTAATAAGAGCTGGGGATGGTCTGACCCTGCTTTTAAAGGTAGATAAATCTGCAAATCAACAGCAAAGCAGTGGAATGAAATGCTGTACTGCGAAAAAATGGAACCCAGTGGCAACAAATACAGTGCGAATAGGGCAGGACCCAAAATAGACCCTTGAGGTACACCGTATTTAAGAGGGGTTATTTTGGAGTTATGGGGGCCCATATTGACGTAAAAAGACCTTCCTGACAAGTAGGACTGAAACCACTGGAGGGCAGATCCTTTTAGCCAGCATGAAATTCTAGCAGCGATAACAGGATGTCATGGTCGACTGTGTCAAAAGCTGCTGACAGGTCCAACAATAAAAGAGCAGCAGGGCTGCCAGAATCCAGAGTTAAAAGAATATCATTAAAAATCCTTAAAAGTGCCATCTCAGTGCTGTGTAGTGATTTAAAACCAGATTGAAATTTTTAAGAGATCTTGTTAAAATCAATGTGGGCCTGCAACTGTAAGTAGACCATTTTCTCCAAGACTTTAGACAGAAAAGGAAGCTTTGAGATTGGCCTGTAATTAGACAGAACAGTTGGGTCCAGGTTATGTTTTTTAAGAAAAGGCTGAACTATAGCTTGTTTAAGGCAGTGGTTCCCAAACGTTTTTGCCGGGCCCCCCTTTGTTTACAAGAAAAATGTTCACGCACGCGCACCCATCCTCCAACCACACACACCCATATTTTGCTCCATTGTGGTTTATTTCACACCTCAAACATTTAGTAAACAATTGAGCAAATACAAGTAATCTGCAATAAATTACAGGTAGTAAGAAAATAAACTACTAACTCTTTCACGCTACGTCCACACCTACACAGGTTTTTTTGAAAGCGCAGCTGTTTCGTCCACACGTAAACGGCGTTTCGAATCACCGAAAACTGAGATTTTTTATAACTCCTTTTTTGCGTTTACGTGTGGACGAGGAATACAGAGTTCATCACGCAATGTCAAAGGTATGTGCCTTTTTTCACGTCACGCTGTGCGCCACGTTATTGTTTACATGAGATGAATTGCAGAATGGCAGATAGAGACACAATACTTTTAATCTGACTGTCTGCAGGTTTTACATGCTTACATAGACACACGCAGTTACTGTCCCTGCATTTAGAAAGGCAGAGGCGTCACGGTGTAATTATTTTACATGTAGTTGTTTTTTTCCTGTGTAATAATATTCAACAATTGCTATCAATACATTTTTCAAAAAATGCCTCTCTGTGCAAAATGGGTTCAAAAACATAAACAGCTGTAGGATACTGTTTGTCCATGATTTGGAGAGCCCAGCGCTGCTCCCGACAAAGGGAAAACCAATTCTGCAGGGGAGACCTACCTCAGCACTTGTGCAGGTGAAGCCAAAGGGAAGATAGGCTTCTTCATATTTTCTAGTCTTTGGCTTAGAATGAAGTTGGTTTGGAAACATATTCAGCGATGCTTCATCTCCTGCTTTGCGTTTCTGTGGCCGCCCCGTGCTAGCAGTGTCCAAGCGTTTCCCCCCTCTTTCATGCCGCTCCCCCCCTGCAATGGCTCTGCGCCCCCCCCTAGGGGGCGGGCCCCACACTTTGGGAAGGTCTGGTTTAAGGCATGATGGGACACAGCCTGTAGCAAGGGACATATTAATTAATCTCAGACAGGATCAAACTGCTCTAAGACAGCTGAGGCGAAAGACTAGGATCTGATGCAGCAGTCAACGAGGCCAGAGCCCTATTATATAGAACCTTGTCGTTAAAAAATGCTAAAAAGGTAAAGGAGGATTTGGAGAGATGGAATTCCCTACCCGTTTCCTGGCTAGGATGTATAGCTTTGATTAAGATGAATATTTTGCCTTGACTGTTATATCCTGTTCAAATGATTCCAGTTATATTTTCAAATAGGGTGATGGAGGATCTGAATGGCTGGTTAAGCTCTTTTATATGGAGCAAACGCAGACCAAAACTTAAGATGGCTACACTGCAGCTCCCAGGTTCAGTAGGGGGTTTAGATTTACCAAATATTAGAACATATCAATTGAGTACTCACATGTGCTATATTCATGACTGGGTCACATATAATTTACACTCTATCTGGTTGGGGATTGACACCTCTCTTTCAAAGTATCCATTAAGGGACTTACTGTTCTTTAAGAACTTTAAAGATATTAGATTGAGCTGTGATAATCCAGTCACACTTAATACACTTAAGGCCTGGCGGTCAGTATGTCGAATTGAGGGAAGGTTGAAGTTAACATCTATGTTCACCCCTATTGTGAATAATCTTGACTTTCAACCGGGGATGTTTGATATAGGTTTTAAGGAATGGAAGAACAAAGGAGTTCACAGACTGAGGGACTTATTCTCTGACACTGTGGTTATGCCATTTGATCAAATGGTTGAGAAATATTCTCTCCCCAAACATGACTTTTTCCGTTACTTACAGATAAGGCATTATATCTTGCATAGTACTAACTTTAGTGAGAATCATGAAGTCTCTCCTGTTGAAAAATTATTATTTTTAAGAGATAAAGAGGTACCTGTGAAGATATTTTATAAGGCTTTATATTCTGTACCTTCGGTGATGTCACAGAGGCTTAAAGGCACATGGGAAAAGGAGTTAGGTATAGCAATTGATGATGAAGAGTGGAAAGATGTCTGGAGTTATGCCAAATCAATCTCAGTCTGTAATCTTACCAAAGCAATACAGTTAAAAATCATACACAGAATCCATATATCCATATTTTGCAGACATCAGTATAATCCCACCCTTTCACCCATGTGCCTCAAATGCAAGACAGAAATTGGTACCCTAACTCACAGCTTCTGGTCATGTTTGAAATTGCAAGAATATTGGTCTAATGTGTTATCTGAAATGGAGAAGATTTTCGGTTGTGAATTGGAGATGGACCCTATGTCTCTCATACTGGGCCTCCCCAGCCGGCGGTTAATATCCAAGAATAATAGGAGATTGTATCGTGTTCTCACCTATGCGGCGAGGAAGAATATACTACTCCAATGGATTAATGAAAAAGCACCAACTATTAAAGGTTGGCAAAGAGTAGTGTTGGATCTAGTGCCATTGGAATATCTTACATGTGTACTGCACTCAAAAACAGATCAATTCTTTAAGGTGTGGGAACCATACTTGAATTATGTGGAACCTGATGTTTCTAATATTATGTTACAAGGATTCTTTTGAGTGTTCAAACTGCAACGTACTACTGGGACCACAGGTATTGTACTGTATTGTATTCTCTCTTTATGTATTTATTTATTTATTTATTTATTTTTTAGATGGACCTGAGCTGGTGTTTTTGTTTTTGTGCTTAGTTATCAGTCTGTTTGTTTGTTTGTGTCACGGATAATGGGAAAACACGGACTCAGTCGCGGAGCTCTGGATGCGAAGCAAACAGTGCGTTTATTTACAGTGCCCAAAAACAATCTCAAAACACAAAGCGGAGTGCAAAGTCCAATAGTGATCTCCTCCAACTCCCAGTGGTGCGCAGGTGAGTTTCCACAGTGATTATCCGAGTGTGTTTTTCTCCTCCGAGAGCTTAATCCCGCGGGCTCCTTCTCTCCAACCTCCTGCTCCGTATTTCCTCCTCCTGAAAACGAGCGAAAACAACCGGTGAGAAGGCTAGCCGGATAAAGCTAAGTTGAAAGTAACAACACTTTTTACTACCTAGCTTCAAGTACAATCCAGCGTCGACTGCCGTCTGGACACACAGTTAAATACCTCAGCCCACGACGAAGGATGATCAGTGACAGCTGGGTGGCAAATTAGGTGCAGGTGTGTCAGCCGCTGGGTGGAGACAGCAAGGGTAGGGAGGAGGAGAGAGAGAGAGAGAGAGAGAGAGAGAAACACACACAGGCAGGTCGCCGCAGGAAGGACCGTCTGATCATGACAGTTTGTTTTTGTTTTGTTTTGTTTATTTGGTTTTTGTTATTTATTTATTTATTTATTTATTTTTGGTTCTGAATTGTACACTTTATTATGTTATGTAATTATGTACTATTTGTGAAAACAGAAAAAAATAATAAAAAACATTTTAAAAAAATGCTAAAAAATCATCACAAATACTTGGTGAAGAAATAACTCTGGCGTTATCACGTGAACTAAGAAAACGATTAAGGACATTAAAAAGTACCTGAGGCCTGTGACTGTTTACTGACACTGAGTTTGAGACAAACTGTGTCTTTGCAGTTTTCACAGCTTCTTGGTAAGCAGTAAGACGAGTTCTTATAATCTGAAGAGAAACTTGCAATCTGTCCTTTTTCCATCTCCTTTCGGCGCCTCTATAGTCATGTCTAAGGAAGCGCATATGTTCATTCAACCATGGCCCTGATAATTGATGAAAATTGATGAAAGTTAGCTGTTTCATATTAACAGCTAACTTTCTATGCTGTGCTGATTTATTTGTCACAGTCTTGGTCATTTACTTTGAACTTTTTTGTGGAGGTTAAACTTGCTGTTATAAATATACCTGTGTGTGTATTTGAAATATGATCTGTGTTATTAAATGCAACAGTTTCAAATCCACCTTGAAGGCTGATTTCTTGTTCTGAAAGATGAGGATGTGTAACTGTGACACTAGAAGAGGTGTGGATCTTATTCTCTGAGCTTTCTCTAAATTGACAGTAACTTTGTATTTTCTGTTAACAACACCAGGGGCCACTTGGATGATGTCCATTAGCATGGATATTCTCTTCTGCCAAGACTTCTGCTGCCTTCCTACCTCCATACTTGACAATGACGACTGACTGTTGTGTTGAGCTTCTTTCTCAAATCAAGTGTAAACATTATTCAGCTCATCACAGATGACCCAAAGGTTATGTTCCCACATGCTGGGATTGCTGTGTGTTACCCTGTTTGGACATCCACATAGACAGGTGAGTGTTATCTGTTGCTCTCTTTATTATCATACCACCACCAACATCTGATTTTTGGCTGGGCTGGTGGCCTAGTCCGTGGAAAAGTCATGAGTGTGGGGGCATGACCTCCAGCTGCATGTCCTCCCAGTTTCCCCTGCATGCGGGCGTTACGTCTGCGAAAAGCCTCCAGATGTGCTCTATTTACAGGGGGCACTGCTCTTGCGACGACCAGCAGGTTGTCTCTGTCTGTCAGTGTCAGTGTTTTAACTTATTTTATTTCATTCTTTTCTTTTTTGAGTCTGAGGAAATCCTATAGGATCGGCTTGTGCTTTGTGGAACTTCTTTTAACGAAGATGGGATTTTTTTATTTCTCATGGTTCTATTGGCAATCCTGACGGTTGTTTGGACTCATTGCTACTCACAAACAATTACATACTTACGGGAGTTTCCTCTGGATCTTTGGTGGAAGGGCCACCTCTGGATTCTGTTCACCATCCAGTTTTTTCCAGCTCTGGATTATCCAGTAACGAAGCGGGGT
Organism: Oreochromis aureus; assembly: GCF_013358895.1. NCBI lineage: Eukaryota > Metazoa > Chordata > Actinopteri > Cichliformes > Cichlidae > Oreochromis > Oreochromis aureus. Next base: position 33,413,800 of record NC_052959.1, on the reverse strand, counting down.
AAGAACGGAGGCCTACATCAGCAATTGAGGAAGCAAATACTATACAATCGTAGTCCTTTACCATCAATAATTCTGGCTAATGTGCAGTCTCTGAGGAGTAAATTGGATGATCTGCATTTGAATGTCGCACATTTACATAACTACAGGGATACATGTCTAATGGCGTTCACAGAGACTTGGCTCAAGGATTCTGACCCTGATTCTTCTCTGGAATTAACGAGCTTCGGGTTTCCCATACGTTTGGATCGTGACTCCGGAGCTACCCAGAAATCTCACGGAGGAGCAGTGTGTTTGTATATAAATCAGAAATGATGTAAAAATGTTACTGTTCGTAAATAAGTGTCCATCTGACATTGAGCTCCTCTCTGTATCTTTGAGGTCGTTTTATCTGCCGAGGGAATTCCCACAGAGCAACGTCACCGTCGTTTACATCCATCCTAAAGCGAATCCTAAGAATGCGACTGACACCATGTCCAACGTCATCCACTCACTACAATCTCTCTCCCCTGAGGCTCCTAATATTGTTCTTGGGGACTTTAATCGCTGCGACTTGAAGAAAACACTGAACAGTTTTTATCAGTTTTTAACTGTCCCACACGCTTCAATAAGACTCTGGATCTATGTTACGGTTCCATAAAAAGGTGTGTGTACATCTGTGGCTGGCCCCGCCCTTGGATTCTCAGATCACAACACGGTACATCTCTTGCCAGTTTCTAAGACTGTGCTGAGGAGAGAGAAGGTGAGGAAACACCACATAAAGGTTTGGAGTGACGACGCCTCTTTAGCCCTGCAGGGCTGCTTTGACTGTACAGACTGGTCTGTGTTTACAGAATCATGTAGAGACATTAATGAACTCACTGACGTTGTCTGCAGCTATATCTCCTTTTGCAGAGACATGATTGTCCCTTCAAAGGTTGTGCATTTTTCCCCTAATAACAAACCATGGTCTTATGAGGCTGATTCATGAAAGGAAAAAAGCTTTTATTGAAGGGAATATCTTGAAAGTTAGAGAAATTAGGAAGGAGATCAGATCAGAAATTTAAAAAGCCAAAATAAAATACAAGGATAAGGTAGAGGCGGAGATGGGTAGCAATAACTTAACGGTTGGCTGGGCAGGCATAAAACACATGACTGGTCACTGTTACAGTGACTGCAATAAGATAAGTCTCCCTGGTTTTAGTTCAGACTCTCAGTTAGCCAGTGAGCTGAATAGATTTTATTTGAGATTTAATGATAATTATAATTTAAGGAATACACTTGATTTCTTAATAGAGAGCACCGGAGCCCCTCCAGCTTTGTTCTTTGATGAAAGAAGGGTGGAAAATCTTTTTTAAATGAGTAAGACTAATAAAAGTCCAGGTCCTGATAATATATGTGGCCAGGTTCTTAGAACATGTGCTGAGCAATTATGCAGTATTTTCTATTATATCGTTCTTTTATCACTTAAGCAACAGAAGGTTCCACAGGTATGGAAAAACTAAATTATTTCTCCAGTTGCTAAAACCACAAAACCTACATCATTAAATGATTTTAGGCCTGTCCCTTTAACATCTTTAGTGATGTCCTTTGAAAAACTTATCAGGGAGGAGATCCTGAAGCAGGTAGAAAAGCTTATTGACACACTACCATTTGTATACAGGCCTTGCAGAGGTGTTGATGATGCAGTGGTCACTCTGTTGAATTTCCTTTATCGCCATCTTGATGGTGCCAAAGCTCATGCTCGGCTCTTATTTATTGATTTCTCTTCAGCTTTTAATACTATCCAGCCACATCTTTTAGCTGATAAACTTCTGAACCAGTTTAAACTTGATTTTAATCTCGTTGGTTGCATTCTAGACTTTTTAACTGACATATCTCAGTGTGTGAGAGTAAACTGCTGTTTTTCCAAACAGCTGAACTCTTCTACTGGCTCACCACAAGGTTGTTGTCTCTCTCCTCTACTGTATATTTTGTACACTGTTACGGGTCCGAAATTGAGGACGAGAGTAAAATAATCATGGTCCAGAAGAGGTTGATCGAACAATTGATTTTAATGAATACACGCAGCGTGGGGAGATGTAAACTGTAAAACATCAGTTGTAAATCCCCAACCAAAAATACACTTCAGATTGCTTTTATAACATCAGGGTATTATGACGCCCCCTCATGCGTTTACAAGCACATTATTTGCATGTTCAGAACATTATTTGCCTCTTCTACAGACACTGATCTATTCTAAGAGATAACTGCAGAGACAGGAGTTCCCCTTTCTGGCATCTTCTCCAAATAAGGCGATGGGGTCCCCATGGACTTGTCCTCCTCTTTGCGTCACCTGTTGCTAGGCAAACTCAAATGCAACAAGAAGCTGAATACATTCAGGCCTTCACTCAGCCACTATTTTTACTGTAGCAATATACTCAGCATATAAGCTTTTTAAAATTATAGATTTAACTCAACGATTTAAGTGGTTGTAACTGCACCTGTAATAAACATGTTAATATTTGATTATGATAACCCCTGTAATACAAATTATAACATCATGGCAGCAACTTCAATAAATGCTTGGATGAAATGATAATTAATGCAATGATAAAGATGATGGTTATGAACAGTAACCCTAAAATAATTCCAATAATTCTACAATTCCCTCTCTTGACGTCTCTTCCAGAGACGTCACTACAGGTCCACTGCCTTCGCTCTGACCCTCTCTTGCCATCCCCTGACTCAGCAAATCATACAATAACCTCATGTCATCTACGTGGTCCAGTAATAAAAAACGCCAGCTCCCACTTGAAAACACTTCATGCTTAAGTGGTCTCTGCTCCTTTCCTGGGTCCCTCTCTAGTGGAAATCTAGTGGAATGGACCCTCGTCATCAATCACTAAGTAAACTGAATTGGCGCAGGTCTCAAATAAGAAATAGAAGACACTTGGGCCTTCGCTCAGGCCTGCTACTAGATTTATGTGTATTGTAAGCATGCATGCAATTAACCTGCTATGTTCTCATCTTCCCTCAACATGTATCACCTGGACACTCTCACCAGTGAAGCTTAAAACCCTCTTGGATAGAACATCAACTCTAAAGAAGCACAGATATGCAATGTGTATAAACTGATCATAACTACACCTGTGAATGGAAAGGTCAATGTGATGACAAACATATTCAATGCAATATGAACCCTGTAAACAATATTACTGATAAACAATGCTGTAAAACATGTTCTTAATGCAATCATAATAATGCAGATTATATAATAGGAATAAAAGAATTTCTGAATCCCCACATTTCTTCTGACATTCCGACAAGGAATGTCACCACACCTTATGTTGTATCACTCCCTGCCCCACTCTATGGGTTCTAAGTTCATAAAAATAAATCAAACAAATAACTTAAGCTGTGTGACGGCACCTTGCGTTTACGCCAGGCTGTGAGCTGCCCTAAATCTACTTGCTACACCCCCTTCTTTCACCTAGTTTAATTTTTTCAATCCTAGTTTAAACTATTCCTGACTTCCCTCAGTGCACACTGTAAAGTGTAAAAGATACAATTAGCTTTCTCCTGGTAAAAGGTCCTACATTATTTTCTCAACCTTTGGAAACCTCCTCTATCGAGTTAACCCATTTCATTTGTCAAACTTAGGCCTGATTTCTTCGCCCCCTTTAACGGGTAGCGCATATCCGGTCTGAACACTGTGTTTGGGCAATTTACGAATTGTTGCAGGATTTCTATGTTATGTAAATTTCCTCTCATCCCTTTTATGCTTCCATTATAACCTATGTCTAACAAGCTTTTGACCTTTTTGTAATATAAACAACTAGGTGTCTTTGTGCTCTGTTTCTCCTTTCTCTGGTTGGTTCCGTTCGGTCTGGGGCTTCCAGGATTCTCGCCCCCCTATGGTCGCTGTGGTCCTGAAATCTTCTCCTGTAAAAGATAGAAAACAAAAAGCCTCTCTCTGCTACACCTCACTAATCTACTGTGTTCATCCAATGTTCCTTTAATTATTCAAACTTGGTTCACAATATCATATTCTGGGCTTTATCCTTTTTATTAACTTCACTTAATCTCAATGCTCTTTATGTGTGTGAGGAACGCTTTTAGTTTTATTAAACACACCCCAGGTAAAATATACACCATCCCCATGTCAGCCTAACTCTCCGCTAGAAAGCACGCTTCAAAATTTCTATCAGGATTTACACCTCTTTTTGCTTCAAGCATATACCTAACATGCAAAAATTACTGTTAATGCCAGTTACACAAGTTTCCATTATTTACAACATTTTGTTTCACCCGTCTCAGCCTCACATGTTTCCTGTTCACTTATTACATACTTATCTTTAACACCTTTTACCTCATTAGTTGCTAAGCAGAAACAAAGCACCATGTGTTCCACCTTTGCCCTATAAACTAAATCTATGTCATATTTGTGTCTGTAAGCATGTTTTGCATTCATTCATTACACTCCACGCCATCCCTGCAAGTTAAGAGCTATACAGTTAAAAGCTACAGGCCTTTGGCCTCGCCTATTTTAAATCAAGCAGGGGAGTTTCATTTTACTTTAAAAATAACTCTATTTAAAAATAACAATTTCTGCCTCAGTTTTACCATATCTAAATTATCAACAACCCCAAAAGTCATAAAATGATCCTAGAACCCATTTCAAAGAACCTCTTACAAATTACCTCTTAAATTCCCCCTTTATATTTGGACACACCAGATGTGTCCAAATAAATAAAAACTCAAAAAACTCAAAATGCATCCCCCGGGCTTAAGAAATTAAAGGAAAAAGGTTAGTCATATCATCTCTCAGAACAGCTCAGCAATCCTCCTCTCTGCTCCGGCCCTGAAAACCTGTGCTTAAGGAATAAAATCAATTTAATCATCATGTCAAATCTTCTCAAACTCCTTGCTCCATGCAAAAGTCTGGATCCTTGGAATTTCCTGGAAACAAAACCTATACTTTACATTTCATACTCAACTCTCCCCATTTATGATCCAATCTGTGTTACAACAAAGAAAACTTAAAACAGGACAGTTATCAATCATGTGTTTCTTCAGTTAATGGTAACATGAGTTATATCAAAAAATGTTTTCCCTTTTAGCATTTAGCATTTTATAATGTAATAACATAATCCAACCCCAGTAAATAAAACAAAAATTCCCTCCAAGCAAACATCAGCATCCCCAGAATTAAATCTTCCACTTGTCCTGTTTGTCAACCTTTTATTCATCCCCACCTTGGTCCAGTCACACACTCACTCACATGCATTCACACATGATATTTTTTGCTGATCTGCAGCCTTCCGCGCACGTCATCAGATGCTCCACATCAGCAAAATGAGCTCAATCATTTGTTTTATTTCGTTTTCCTTTTTAGGAAAATAGTTCTCTATACTTTTGACTGGATTGACTCGCTGCAATCCTTACTTGGTAATTTGTCCGCGCCGTCAGTTCACTCTCTTCCAGGCCTGCTTAGAGCAAAAATAAGAAAAAAGAGAGCTGATTGTTAGCTCATCAAAGTACAAAACAAAATCACCTGACAGGTTTTTCTAAGTGCACTGTTATAAAAACTATGGGCCCTTTTAGACATGTCCATGTTTATCAAAACTCCCTCTATTAAAGTGAAAAACAACAGCCCCAAAAAATCTTAAACCATCTTAAATTTCACCCGTTCAACACACCGAAAACCTCGCCAAAAGCTACACCATTTCGTACACAACAATAACCCCGGTTAAGCACTTTACCATACTCAGATTCAGCCTAACACCTTACAACAATGTGTCAACCCTAATTTATAAACCTCCTAATCAAATTTGCACCTCTGAACAGTCAACTTCTCCTTTAAGGCCTCAATCACACACACAGCAAGCTCCTCTATCCGCACTCACATGAGCTCTCAAACTTTTTCCATACTCAGCCATATCTCAACAATTTTTAACTTGGCAAAAGAAATACATGTTTAAACTTTATCACATTATTGAATTATTTTCATTTTCTTTCTATACTAATCACTTGTTTTGATCACTCAGTGCAAAAGCACTGCTAAGTCACCCTTTTAAACTAGTTTAATCAGTTTATTCAACATTCACACCATTCTATCACTCATACAAGTAGCAAGCCGATCTTCATTGCATATGCTTATGTTCTTAGCCAGGTTTTAATCAATGTCTCTATGCATTAAGCTTCAGGAGCTTGTCTTTATAAGGTTAATGCATTTTCTGTTTGTGTGTGTATGGGTATGTGTTATTTTGCATCTATGGCTTCACAGTCTCCCAGACTCCTTCCCAATTCTCCAGTTAAGCAGTCAGTTTTCTTTTTCCCCGAATTACTAACCCTCTGTTTTGATTTCCCACCTTAAATAAAGCACTCCTAGTCTTCAGCCAGGAGCTAGGGCCTGTTTTCCAGGTTCATGGACACATGATTCTGTGAACAATTCAACCAGAAACTTGCCTTAACTTATCCAGTGATGTTAACTTCTAACTTTCTTCCGACTGCTGCTGTGGAGAGTTGGTACGGTTCTGCTTTACCCCTGAAAATAACAAAACTAAGACATTTTCATTATTCCCACAAGTGCTTAAATGACCCATTTCTCTGTCTCTAGTCAGAAATACCAATTATGCCATGCATGTAAGCGTGTTCTTCCTTGCATTTTATGTTAATTGGGTGTATACTGCTTCTTCATTGAATTAATTCATTGAGTTTCTCATTGCATTTCTATGTATTCATGTTAATGTACACTACGTGTCAGCTGTTTCTTCATTGCATCCTATATATTCATATTTAATTTATGCATTTCACCACTGAGCCTTAGATTCAAACTATCTCACTTCTGATTCATTTCAAAAATAATCTCACATGTAACAATTTGTATGTGTGTTTTCTATTCATTAAGGTAATGACAATTATTTTCGTTCATTATTCTTACCTTTTCTAATGTTTACCTCTTTGTTATGCTGTGGTGGACATCCCTAAACAATTCATGAGTTCAGGCTTCAATTTTCAATCCAATTATATCCTATATTCTCGCAGTCAAACTCGTCCAGCTTCACCTCTCACTGGTCCTTTTTCATTCACAGCGTCCTATTCGGGCTTCAAAGCTCCAGCAAACACAGTCTCAACTCAGCTGTTGTCTTCTTCTCTGTTTCTTTACAGTCTTTCTTTTAAGTTAAGTCCCAGCATGGCAAAATATCACTCAATGTCCAGTGCTCTTCCACAATTCTTTATCCCACTGTTCAACTGCCCAGCCTGTATTTTCACAGTACATGTTGCAGTACTCTTACATGCTGCTGCTGGTCGTCAGTCGTCATCAGTGTTACTGGATCAGTGGCACTGCCGTTTGCCTGCTGTATTCAAGTCCACGATGTTCTGTCGGTCTTCATCAGGCGATTGACTGTCCTTTGAACTTCTTCTCCGCTTCAGGGACAAAGTGAGAGATCAAGCCGCACAATTTCGAGCCAAAGACTGGCTTATTTTCTCCCAATTCTATTAATCTGCTCTTCTGCTGCTGAACTCAAGGTTCCAAAGTTGAGAGACGCCCACCTGTATTGACACACTAGAGCATACAATTAGTATTATGTTCATTTTTTTTATCTTAAAACCTCGATTTGCTTCATCTTCTTAGAATTTAACTCTGTCCATTTCTCTGGGTGCTCCCCTGACATCATCAGTCACACACACACCTTCCTGTCACACTTTTAAATAGAGCTCTTTCAAACATAAAAATAAACTCAACCTCTCATACCATCACTCATACATTTCTTGAATTAAAAGCACTTTCAAACTTTAAAACATCCTACTTTACATCACAAAAGAAATATATTTCATACACACTTTTAAATGTTCTAACCTCTTTCAGACGCCATGACTCGTCTCACACACCCTGCCTTTTCTCTCAAACTTCTCCCTTTTCACTCACTCAGACAAATCATTCAGAGACATTCAAATCAAATACTGACAGCATTCACACGGTTAAAATCACTCAAAATACGCTTTCATACGAGTAACTTGGACATGCCTTCCATAATCAGAAAGAGCAAGTCAAAAAGAAAAAAAGAAAAACTGAAACCTCTCATCGTCTCACACACAACTTCTCACCAGACACACATAACTGAAAAATAAAACACACCAGCCTTTATGGCTCAAAATATATACATCTATCAAAATTCAGTCACTTACTATACATCCACTACAGCAACTCAGAACTTTATTTATAACCCTCTAATAAACATAAATGGCGTCTTAAACACACGCATACAACAATGTTTGCAGCAGTACTTGTGAAACCAACTGTGGTTTAAGCAGTTCACAGCTTCTTAATTTGCATTTTATTGCCTTCTAGGACATTCTAGTCTCTATTTCCTCTCTTTTCATGTTATCTCCGTTTGACACACACAAACACCACCAACACACACTCCCCCTAAAAACCCACAAAAAACTATCCCTAAAAACACACACAAGAACCCTTAAGAAACTTCATTCATTTATTTATTATTATTTTAAACCCTTAAGATGTTGTACTGTGTTTCCTCTGTGCCCGTTGCAACCTATATTAACATAAACCCAAAGTGTAAACAAGTCTGTCAAATCTAACTACTTATATATTATCGGACTAAAAGAAAAACCACTTACAATCTTCTAAAGTCCTCCTTTGCCCAACAAACATCAAACGACTTACACCTATATGTATCACTCAAACTCAACAATGCATTAGGAACCCCAAATGTAACTGTGTATATTATCTCAAACTGAAACGAAACCCATCTAAAAATCCTAAAACATCTTACTTGAACACACCAAAAGGGACATCACTTACAGACATATTTATTAATGAAATTATTTCAAAGTCAATTTCAGTTTTCAGACCCCAAATAACGGTCATAAGTATCAACAGTTTATATATCCCATCTTAAAACCCAGCAAACAGTCATACAGTCATGGCAAGAAATAAAAACTTTACTTACAATATTGTAATAAACAAAACCAGTGTCTTAAATACAGCCCTCAGCAATGTCTAGCAGTCTCTATAAACTTCCTCATACTCTATGCACCTCTCAGCTTCCTTATTTGCATCTTCACACACACACACAGTCTAAAAATAATACCCGCCTGACTCACAGACTCAGACAAGTCTCTTAATATATTTACACAGACGTCTTTATAATTACAACTGCAGTATTATCAGGCCTATTAAAACCTAGACAATTTCGACAATTTTAAGTTAACCCTCCAAGGGACAAACTCCAAGTTTTTTATTGTCAATTACCCAGTATCAGGTCCAACCTGTCTCTGGTCTAATCTCTAAGATCCCTAACTCAATTTAAAAGCGTCCAACGCCCAAGGTCCAACCTTTGCTACCCAAAAAAGTGCATAAACCGTTCCAAACGGTAAAGTGGTCCAACCACTAGCTATTTTGGAGGTTCCCAAGTTCTCCACGATCGCCAATCGGACTATCCCGTCCAACGGAAAATCCCGAGCGTCCCCAGGAAATTTGGAGCGTCACCTCCGAGAAATGCACTTCCTAGAACATCCCACAGTTCCGTTCTACATAAATTTAATTATGTTTTTAAAGACATCCTATGATTGATGTCCAAGCCCAGCTTTATATTCAATTATAACTGTATGCCCATATACAGATTTCAAATGACCTATATCCTAAATTCAGTAGTCCAACTACTTTAAATTCTCTTTCCTTAGCAGTCCAACTGCATTTCCTTTAATCAGTACTGTCCCTTAACCTTATATTATCATTACTTCAACTTCAATTCTCATGAGATTTTCACCAAAATCACAGCAGACCTTTACCAGTAATTTCAGTGAGTAGACTTTAATTTCTCATGTCCAATCTGGCACATTTTGGAAATAATTCAACAGGTAGTGCCTTACCTTTGAATAAGCCGGCTTATGTCCACTCACTTCGACCACTGACTCGTGTCTGCTCGTTTGAGCACCTCGGACCCTCTCGGTCTCAACCTCCAACTCTCTCCAGTCAACCCTGGCCAATGCACCAAATGTTACGGGTCCGAAATTGAGGACGAGAGTAAAATAATCATGGTCCAGAAGAGGTTGATCGAACAATTGATTTTAATGAATACACGCAGCGTGGGGAGATGTAAACTGTAAAACATCAGTTGTAAATCCCCAACCAAAAATACACTTCAGATTGCTTTTATAACATCAGGGTATTATGACGCCCCCTCATGCGTTTACAAGCACATTATTTGCATGTTCAGAACATTATTTGCCTCTTCTACAGACACTGATCTATTCTAAGAGATAACTGCAGAGACAGGAGTTCCCCTTTCTGGCATCTTCTCCAAATAAGGCGATGGGGTCCCCATGGACTTGTCCTCCTCTTTGCGTCACCTGTTGCTAGGCAAACTCAAATGCAACAAGAAGCTGAATACATTCAGGCCTTCACTCAGCCACTATTTTTACTGTAGCAATATACTCAGCATATAAGCTTTTTAAAATTATAGATTTAACTCAACGATTTAAGTGGTTGTAACTGCACCTGTAATAAACATGTTAATATTTGATTATGATAACCCCTGTAATACAAATTATAACATCATGGCAGCAACTTCAATAAATGCTTGGATGAAATGATAATTAATGCAATGATAAAGATGATGGTTATGAACAGTAACCCTAAAATAATTCCAATAATTCTACAACACTAATGACTGTCACAGTACACAGGGCAACAGGCATTTCATTAAATATGCAGATGACCAGTGATGGGAAGAATGGCGTTACAAGTAACGGCGTTACTTTTTTCAGTAACGAGTAATCTAACTAATTACTATTCCTATCGTTACAACACTGTTACAGTTACTAACAAGAAAATGCGTTCCGTTACTATTTTTCAACAAACAGACGGTTGAATCTGTGTTCAGCTTACCGGATCTTATATCAGTTGCACGGAAGTAGCTGTAAGTAATCTGGACGCTACAGCTTTAAGCAGCTGGGCGCTCTCGCGGACGGTAATCATGATTTCCTCCATAAATTTATTTTTTATTGAGTGTCACAAATAATTTGTGTGGCATCTTGTTGAATGCAGAACAGCTGATTGTTCTGTAAATAGTTTGAAATGGTTATTTAAAAAATCAAGGTAAAAGGTAAATGGATGCAAATAACTTTCTTGTTTGCAAAACTTGTGCATAGGATTTTAAAATTGACAATTTATATTTGCATTTAAAGCTGTGAAATATGATTCAATAAACACATTTGTGGTTGTTACAGTAAAAAATATAACTTTTTCTACTCTGATTTTATGTTTTTTGTCTGATTTTAGATCAATTGTGTTAATACAGTATGTCAAAATGAAAACATAACTGTAAATTCAGACACGTGAGGTTGTGCTGAAAAGAATGATACCAAACAAGGCAAATAAATAGTTTTTAAAAGTGAAATGTGGAGGGAAAATCAAAAGTAGTTAAAAATGGCCAATTATATCCTGGACCCCCGAGGGTTAAACATTTTTTTTTTAATGTAACGCAATAGTTACTTTTCAAGTAATTAATTACTTTTAGAATATTGTAACTCAGTTACTTTTTTGAAGAACTAACTAGTAACTATAATTAATTACTTTTTCAAAGTAATTTGCCCAACACTGCAGATGACACATACAGAATTTTAAGCCTCCTTCATGGTGAAGAGGATTCGCATAGGCCTGTTGTGGATGAGTTTGTTTCGTGGTGTGATCAGTCCTTCTTAAAGATAAACACCTTGAAAACCAAGGACATGGTAATCAATGTTCCCTCTAATTTTTCATGTGTCTGAGCAAACACACAAACTCCCTGAGCGTCCCTTGGACCACTGTGAGCAACAGCAGACATGTGCACTGTGGTCACGCCAGCATCGAATCCATCCAAGTTACATGGTTTATTAAAATAATCAAATTACAGCATTTTTGTTAGACTACTTTTAATTAACTGCTTTATCCCACTTACAATGAAAATTATTTCTGTCTACTATGAGATAAAGAAGAACAACAGCCTGATACCTGCAGGCCTGACAACAGGAGATGTATCACTCCTGTAACACTTGTAACATTTAGTTCTGACACACACAACAAAACTATTGAAGACACTACACACTAACTACATAATATTTGCGCTAAACGTTACAAATCTCTCACATCTCAAAACACCGCCGTCACTCCTAAAACTAACTCCCGTTTCTTAACAACTAAATGCCATTTTTTGGTCGACATGGTACATTGTCCGACCAATAGGAAAGGGTGGGGGTTTTTTTGTTTTGTCTTTGCTCACAGGTGGAGAGTGCTTTCGAGCGTTTTCCTTATAAAATGCAGTTTTTACCATTTCTTCCCGCAGTAAATATAAACAACGATAGTATTCAGGAAGAAAACCAAACATTGCAGATATTTTTATCATAACTCTGGTTTTACATGGCCTATCAACACAATTTAAAAACTGCTATAAAGTCCACACTTTTTCCGTCAATTGTTCGTCTGTCCTGCTCACATCTCCAATGGTTGTACACGTTGTCATTAACGTGGCTTCACTCCACATCAGCCACGCCGCTTTGCTACCTAAAACACTGGTGTCGGCACATAAGGACGCTGTCATAGCCTGTCAACCACGCTGATTAGCTGCATATATAGGTCCTTCTCAAAAAATTAGCATATTGTCATAAAGTTCAGTATTTTCTGTAATGTACTGATAAACATTAGACTTCCATACATTTTAGATTCATTACACACAACTGAAGAAATTCAAGGCTTTCATTGTTTTAATATTTATGATTTTGGCATACAGCTCATGAAAACCCAAAATTCCTATCTCAAAAAATTAGCATATTACATCCGACCAAAGTGTTTTTAATACAAAAAAAGTCAACCTTCAAATAATTATGTTCAGTTATGCACTCAATACTTGGTCGGGAATCCTTTTGCAGAAATGACTGCTTCAATGCGGCGTGGCATGGAGGCAATCAGCCTGTGGCACTGCTGAGGTGTTATGGAGGCCCAGGATGCTTCGATAGCGGCCTTAAGCTCATCCAGAGTGTTGGGTCTTGCGTCTCTCAACTTTCTCTTCACAATATCCCACAGATTGTCTATGGGCTTCAGGTCAGGAGAGTTGGCAGGCCAATTGAGCACAGTAATACCATGGTCAGTAAACCATTTACCAGTGGTTTTGGCTCTGTGAGCAGGTGCCAGGTCGTGCTGGAAAATGAAATCTTCATCTCCATAAAGCTTTTCAGCAGATGGAAGCATGAAGCGCTCCAAAATCTCCTGATAGCTAGCTGCATTGACCCTGCCCTTGATAAAACACAGTGGACCAACACCGGCAGCTGACATGGCACCCCAGACCATCACTGACTGTGGGTACTTGACACTGGACTTCAGGCATTTTGGCATTTCCTCTCCCAGTCTTCCTCCAGACTCTGGCACCTTGATTTCCGAATGACATGCAAAAGTTGCTTTCATCCGAAAAAAGTACTTTGGACCACTGTGCAACAGTCCAGTGCTGCTTCTCTGTAGCCCAGGTCAGGCCCTTCTGCCGCTGTTTCTGGTTCAAAAGTGGCTTGACCTGGGGAATGCAGCACCTGTAGCCCATTTCCTGCACACGCCTGTACACGGTGGCTTTGGATGTTTCTACTCCAGACTAAGTCCACTTCTTCCGCAGGTCCCCCAAGGTCTGGAATCGGTTCTTCTCCACAATCTTCCTCAGGGTCCGGTCACCTCTTCTCGTTGTGCAGCGTTTTCTGCCACACTTTTTCCTTCCCACAGACTCCCCACTGAGGTGCCTTGATACAGCACTCTGGGAACAGCCTATTCGTTCAGAAATTTCTTTCTGTCTTACCCTCTTGCTTGAGGGTGTCAATGATGGCCTTCTGGACAGCAGTCAGGTCGGCAGTCTTACCCATGATTGTGGTTTTGAGTAATGAACCAGGCTGGGAGTTTTTAAAAGCCTCAGGAATCTTTTGCAGGTGTTTAGAGTTAATTCGTTGATTCAGATGGTTAGGTTAATAGCTCGTTTAGAGAACCTTTTCATGATATGCTAATTTTTGGAGATAGGAATTTTGGGTTTTCATGAGTTATGTATGCCAAAATCATCAATATTAAAACAATGAAAGGTTTGAACTACTTCAGTTGTGTGTAATGAATCTAAAATATATGAAAGTCTAATGTTTATCAGTACATTGCAGAAAATAATGAACTTTATCACAATATGCTAATTTTTTGAGAAGGACCTGTATACGATTGTGAATCGCGTGATTGGCTGGACTATGGGATAAGGTGGCATCACTCTAATCCCATACCAGTCAGCCAGTCACTTACTGACTAACACTGCAAAGCAGAATTGTTAACGTATTTACTTTAATTTCAATTCAGGTTAGAATTTTTTTTTGTGCGCAACGCAGATTTTTTTCTGCGCAGAGACCGTGCCAGCGGTGCGCAATTGCGCACGCGTGCAGCTTAGAGGGAACATTGATGGTAATTAACTTCAGGAAGACATCCCCTCATCCTGCGCTAACAGTGGTAAATGGTGCAGCCATTGAACTGGTGGACAGTATTTGGGGGTTGTTCTTGATAAGGCTCTGTCCTTTGAGTCACATCTTGCTGCCACAGTGAAAAAGGTTCAACAAAGATTGTACTTTTTAAGGAAGTTGAGAGGTTTTAATGTTTCATCTGAAATAATGACTCTTTTTTTTTATAAAAGTTTTATTGAATCTATTTTAACCTTCTGTATTATTGCTTGGTATGGTAATATGTCCTTGAATAATAATAGGCAACCTCTGTCTTGTTGTGTTCAAATCATCCTCTCTTTAATGACTTTCAACTGCTTCCATCAGGTCGTCATTATAAAGTGCCTGCAGTGAACACAACGAGACATAGATTGTCTTTTGTACCTACTGCTATTATCATCGTTAATAACACTAAACCACAAGTGTTGTTGCCATTGCACATTGCACTTTTTTGATGATAAAATCTAGGTTGTTCTCTCAGGTTTATAATATTATTATTTTTGTGTGTGTATGTGATGTGTTTGTTTTTCTGTTTGTTTGTTTTTTATATTTCTGTATGGACATACTGCATCACCAGAGTCCTTGGCACATGTCTGTACTTGACTGGACAGGTGACACAGGTAGAGGGACAAAATGGATGCCAAATTGGCTAGACAGGCCTGGGTAGACATAACCCTGTGCAGTTTAGCCAGCAGGGAGTTCATAATATTACAGTCCTTGCTAGGCACGCAACCAACAGGGCGAGAGCCTGATGGCAATTTGCGGGCCAGGCAATCTTCTCCTGGTTCTGCATGTTAGAAAATGTCTTGCAGGCAGAGGACCACCTGTGCACAGCACCAGGGGAGGCAAACTGCCTGCACACCAGGTCCTTAAAATCAGGCAGCATCGGCAACGGTGCCAAATCTGGAGGTCACCGTTTCCTGGTCCTTGGGGAGGGCAATATCCAGAGCTGTAAATGCCCTGTCCATCACCTCAAAAATATGAGCTAACTGTTGGCTGCCCGTAGGACAGGTAGCAGCCTGCGGAATAGAGGATGGACTCAACCTCAAAGTCCTCCTGATAGCTGTCCTCCAGTAGTCCCTGGCTGGCGAGAGAGGGAGCTGGCTACACAGGACACTCTGCCATTGCCTGTGAGGCATCCACCTTCCCTACATTAGCCTTATTCATGTCGGGAAGTGGTTGGCTGGTGTGCTTATAGTAAAAAAAAAAAGTGAGCACGAGCCTCTCTGGTATGTGCTGGCAATATGAAACAGTCTATGCAGGACTGTGGAGCTTCCTTGGTCTGCATGGCATGTTCCCAGAGGGAACACAGCGTACAACAGTGAGCATGGAGAGGGCACCGAGCACAAACTCGTGAGACTGTGAGAACAGCTCCATGTCCACCAGGGAACTCCCACACACTGGGCAGGGGATCCACAGCAGGACCTACTGGATACGTGAACCGGCGAGGCCATGAGCAATGTTCCAGGGGAATGCTGGCTGACCCTAGGCAAGCGCCGAGTGTGTGACCTGCGAGACATGGCACCAGCAGGTAGTCAACGCAGGAGAGCTTTTCCATTTTGGATTGGGGCAACAGAAACCTGGGAGGCTGCCGAGAAAGGTCTTGATGCATGCTCAATCATCCAGGTCCGTAAATCTCCAAAAGTTGATTCTGTTCATCTGGACATAGCATTTTGTGGGAGAAATGTTTAGTCACTCATCCAAGTGACTTCTTCAGTCTCAGCTGACTGCAGGTTTCCCCAATCTTATAAACAGTACATTTGCATAATGACTGAAACCAGCCCACTGAAGGAACAATGGGCTGGGAGGTCAGTTCCTTAATCTTAATTATGCAAATTCTCATGGCCATTGATCAACAACCACTGATGAAAGCCCACTGAACAATGGCGTACCATGAGTCCCATTCACAAAGAATTGGGGAGTGGCTGCAATCACAGCATTGTAAGATGGCGAAAGATGTACCCTTAGGCCCCCTCCTTTGAATCGAGGAGGAGGCTGCCGAGAAAGGCTCCCCACTATAAAGGTAACAAACACACACCAGTCACACAAGGTACCACACACAAGCATACACACACTAAAAAGTGGAGATCCAACGATCACCAATTTCAAATCTGCACAGCTGATTTATAGTTAAGCTGTTCTTACCCAGCAGGCAATGTAGAGTTCACATAGAGCCAGTGTGGGTGAGGGGACTCGCCCAGCTCTAATGACCAAAGTCCAGGTGTTTTCCCTCTGTCCACTGACAAGAAACAAAGAGCTGAGTAGCCTTGCAGGTCAAATCCTACCAGTCACCTCAGTATGACAGCTCCCCCCTAGATCGTGGAACTTGTTAGTAACAGGGTTGATGTTAGAGGCCTGGACAGTCAGTCCCAAGGGGATGTTATATTTAAAGGCCCAGAGTAACCTCTAAGAGCTGTTTATAATGAAATGATTAATATTCTTATATTTACTTTTACTATTACACAAAGGTTTAAAAAGGGTATGTCCACAATTTAGACTGTAATTACAGGATATCTTACTTTATTTGGCAGGAGTGAAGCAGAGGCAGAATTAAATGATAATAACAGTCACAAAATAATAACCAAATCACATCAATCATACTTATCTCATTAACCTACTTTGAGCTTATGCTGATTTTGTCCTTATCTTTGAGATTCTAGAGG
The DNA here is from genome assembly GCF_013358895.1 of Oreochromis aureus. NCBI lineage: Eukaryota > Metazoa > Chordata > Actinopteri > Cichliformes > Cichlidae > Oreochromis > Oreochromis aureus. The sequence continues at coordinate 33,396,668 of NC_052959.1, read as the reverse complement.
TTGGAGGAGAGAATGAGCAGATCTAGAGCTGAATTTTGTTTCATTTCAGTGTTTTGTGCTAATGGAAACAATCCAACAGGAAAGTAGGAATCCTGAATATTCAATACTTCAGGAATACAGCGAGACCCCAGAACTTCTCAGTTTTGGGAGAAGCTGCAATCCACCAGGAAAATGATGGCAGTCCAAACCTTTAGAATTATAATCCAACACAGCAAAGATGATGATGATGATGATGATGATGATGAGAAAAGATGAAGCCAAATCCATGTTGAATTTGTAAGTCCACTGTTTGGGCAGCTTCTTCATGTCTCTGGTGTCTCTGCTAGAATTTCCAATGGTGAATTTCTGGTATCCGATCATCTGAACTGATCATCTCACAGGACTGCTGGAAACAAACCCTGAACATCTCTGAGGCTCCAATTTATGCTCTGACAAGTGCTCACTCACCCCACCTCTCCTCTCTCTGGTAGGTATTCACCAATCACTGTGTTTACATAAGATCAGCAGTTATTTTCTTGACTGAAACTACATTCGTTATTTAACATATTGATCAGGATCATACTTTATTTTTAATCAAAGTTACAATCAAAGATGATTTACTACCAGCACATAGGGAAAAAGCTCATTTCTTACAGTGATGCCACAAATCTGGGTCTAACACATGAGGCTGGATGTTAAATCCTTTTACCCCCTCAAAGATGTGATGACAGGGGAAAGCAACGGGGACTTCAGCCTCTCTCTGTCACATTTCTTCCATCAGAAACTTTTTGTTTTTTTTATTGAGCTGGGATCAGATTTGTGATGATCACTCTGATAACTTGAATTGCTGGCTGTCTGAGTGGTGTCCAAGAAACGATGTGGGCTTCATAGATAATTGTCAAACCTTCTGGAGGAAACCTGGTCTTGTTAGGAGAGACGGCATCCATCCCACTTTGGATGGAGCAGCTCTCATTTCTAGAAATATGGACACATTTATTAAACCCCCCAAAATATGACTATCCAGAGTTGGGACCAGGAAGCAGAGTTGCAGTCTTACACGCCTCTCTGCAGCTTCTCTCCTCCTGCCACCCCCCGAAAAAACCCATCTCCATAGAGACTGTGTCAGCTCCCAAACAGACAAAAAACAAACTAAAAACCAGCAATAAACAACTTAAACATAAAAAAAAAAAATCACATAGAAAGAACAATACAGTATCCACATCTGAACTGTTAAGATTCAGAAGTTAAGGAGAGATATACTGGAAATCCAAATAACAACACTGGTCCGGCTGGGTGTAGTCAAACAGATGAGTTTATTGAACACACGCGTGGGAAGAAGCACACAGCATCACATCTGCGGGGTTCTTCCTCAAACATACACAGAGAATGGTTTTTATAGCATCGGAGTATAACGCCTCCTCTTGCGTTCTATAACATCATTTGGATTCTAAGAACATAATTTGCATCTTGTACAGACAGTAGTCAATTTTTAGAATTAAGTGCAGACACAGAAGTTCCTCTTTCTAGCATATTCTTTCCCAATATGGTGATGATCTCAGACCCTGAAGATCCCCGTGAACTTGTCCTCCTGTTGACCCATCACCTATCATCTGTTGTCAAGCAGACTCCAACAGAACAGGCTACACAAGAAGCTGATTACATTCAGGCCTTCACTCCAGCCTGTTCCTAAATTATGTACTATATGTGCTTTATGAGCGTGTATGCAATTTTAACCTTAATGTTGTGTGTGTACAATGATTATGGCTGCTCCTGTAATACAAATGTCAACATATGATCATGACAACACCTATAACACAAGTTTCAACGCAATGCCAACAGCTTCAACAAATGCTTTGATGAAATGATGATTAATGCAATGATAATGATGATGGTTATGAATAGTAGCAGCAAAATATTTCCCTCATCTTGACAGAACCAAAGAGTAAAACAGTGAAATGTGGATTATTAAATATTAGGTCTCTCCTCCAAGTCTCTGTTAGTACATGACTTAACAGTTGATCAACAAATCGATTTACTCTGCCTTACAGAAACCTGGTTGCAGCAGGATGATTATGTTAGTTTAAATGAATCAACACCCCCGAGTCATTCTAACTACCAGAAACCTCGAAGCACAGGCCGAGGGGGCGGTGTGGCAGCCATTTTTCACACCAGCCTATTAATTAACGAAAGACCAAGACAGACTTTTAATTCATTTGAAAGCCTGATGCTTAGCCTTGTCCACCCCAGCTGTAAAACTCAGAAACCAGTCTTACTTGTTATCATCTATCGTCCACCTGGGCCTTACACAGAGTTTCTCTCTGATTTCTCAGACTTTTTATCTGATTTAGTGCTCAGCTCAGATAAAATAATTATTGTGGGTGATTTTAACATCCATGTAGATGCTAAAAATGACAGCCTCAACATCGCATTTAATCTGTTATTAGACTCAATTGGCTTCTCTCAAAATGTAAAAGAACCCACCCACCACTTTAATCACACTCTAGATCTTGTTTTAACATATGGCATAGAAACTGAACATTTAACAGTGTGTTTCTGAAAAACCCTCTGCTGTCTGATCATTTCCTGATAACATTTACATTTACAATAATTGATTACACAGCAGTGGAGAGTAGACTTTATCAAGTAGATGTCTTTCTGAAAGTGCTGTAACTAAGTTTAAGAATATAATCCACCCACTGTTATCATCTTCAATGCCCTGTACCAACATAGAGCAGGGCAGCTACCTGAACGCTACTCCAACAGAGGTCGATCATCTTGTTAATAATTTTACCTCCTCACTACGTACGACTCTGGATACTGTAGCTCCTGTGAAAACTAAGGTCTCAAATCCGAAGTACCTGACTCCGTGGTATAATTCTCAAACACGTAGCCTAAAGCAGATAACTCGTAAGCTGGAGAGGAAATGGCGTGTCACAAATTTAGAGGATCATCATTTAGCCTGAAGAAATAGTTCGCTGTTTTATAAGAAAGCCCTCCGCAAAGCCAGAACATCTTACTATTCGTCACTGATTGAAGAAAATGAGAACAACCCCAGGTTTCTCTTCAGCACTGTAGCCAGGCTGACAAAGAGTCAGAGCTCTATCGAGCCAACAATCCCTTTAACGTTAACTAGTAATGTCAGGGTCCTGGGACTGGGTGACCCAGGACCCCTGGGCAGTCATGGACCTATTATATTATGTATTTTTGGTATTGCTCCCCCTTCTCTATGCTTGTACATATGTGTGTGTGTGTGGGTGGCTGTGTGTCTGAGCATTTGTTTATAGGCGCCTTCAGGCCTGGGGGGTGTGGCCCTGCTAGGGGACTGGCCACACCCGAAGCCACACACCTGCTGCTGATCAGGCCTCGTCGGGGGAGCTACTTAAGAGAGTCTTGGAGCTCCCACTGACGCGGGATCATTGCGTGAGACTCCATGTTAGTCACCCAGTTTAGGTCCAGTTGTTAAGTGGATGCCTGCCATTGTTTAATGTCCTGACAGCTGCCACTATTGTTTCCCGCAGGAGGAGCGTGGAAGGTCTGAGAAGCAGCAAGCACTGGGAGTGCCGACACGGGAGCAGAGAGCACTAGGAGAACACGACACGGGAGTCTGGGGAAAACACGGGGATTTATTATTGTTATTTCCACCACTGTAAATAAACGCACTGTTTATACACAGAGCACCGCGACTGGGTCCTCATTCCCTATACCCCCCACGGTCCGCCATGCCGAACCGTGACAAGTAATGACTTCATGAACTTCTTCACAAATAAACTTTTTATCATTAGAGAAAAAATGACCAATAATCATCCTGTGACCAAGTGGTCGGCGGGGTTATAAAAGAAATAATAAAATGACAACGCCACCTAGGGGAATTTCACCCCCAGGAAATATATGTTTAAAAAAAATAGATAAAAGGAATAAAAAGAGGCTGCACAGATTCAAGGATGCACATAGAGGCAGGTTGGCTCCAATATTAAAACAGTTTTATTTATGGTAAAAGAAATTAAGAATAAAATATTAAGAAAACAAAATGTAGCGTCTTTGTTGACAGTGTCCTAAAAGTACAATAAAACAATGATGGAACTTGGATTTACCAGCAGCCATGGACCCAAAAGAAAATCACACAAAAGAAAATCACTGCAGCCCACCCGGTGCTGTACAAAAGAAGGTGTGAAAAACGACCCACCACCTGAGGTCCCAGGGCCACTGGCACGTCCTCCGTTTACTGAAATAAAACTCAGAAAAATACGTTAAAAGAATAAAAGGACACTGAGCGTCTGGCTCGCTACAGATCATAAAAAAAACAAAAAAAACAAACAAAAAAAAAACCAACTAAAACACACTTTAATAAAAGAAATCGCACATGCGCACGCGCACACACACACACACGCACACACACAGGAAGGCTTATGCCCCACGGGTCAAACTACCACTCGTGCTGGTAGTAATTGTCCAAGCCTCAATCGCAAGCTGGTCTGGCTCCCCACAGGCTGAGACGAGCAACGGAGGCGATTTAAAATTCCCGGCACGACACTCAGGCAGAGGATCGCTTCAGCCCGATCACAGAAGCGTGGGTACAAGCAAAAATGACAGAAAAGGCTGTCGAGGAAAAGCTGCACAGGTTGACCCAGTCTAGAAAGGCTAAGCTAGGCCACCTAACTAGCCAAGCTAATCAGCTCGAACGGCTAATGGAAGATGATGCTAACGTGAATGCTGTTAAGCAGAAATTGCGTTTAGACTACCAAGATTCATTTGGAGACCTGTGTAAGATAAATGATAGTTTGAGACTATTAATGCATGAAGAAGAATTTGAAAAGGACCAAAGTTCTTGGTATGAACCTAATGCTAGTCGTATTCGTGGATTTATGCAACATGTGGAAACGTGGGTTAAAGCAGCTGAGGAGCGCACAGAGCAAGCTAGACAGTGTGATGCAGACATCCAGCCTTCCGACAGTGTTTCTGTGAGGTCCGCTGCATTAAGCAGTAAAAGCAGGAGGCGCAGGTCAGCCGTTGGGAGCCAAGTGTCCACTGCTTCTTCAGTACGCCTCAAAGCTGAAATGGAGAGAGCCACATTGCTCGCACAAGCAACAGCTCTCAAACAAAAACAAGAGCTTGAACGACAGGAAGCTGAGTTGAAAGCAAAAAGAGAGCAGCTAGATCTGCGAACTGCTATTGCCGCCTCTGATGCTAAATTAAAGGTATTAGAGAATTTTGAAAATGAGCGCTCGTCACATGTGAGTCCTGCATACCCAACGACTATTGATTCTGGATTCATACCATTACCTGTAAGTCAAACTCCAGTCACCAACACAGAAAATGGATATGGGGAGTTCATGCCTTTACAAAATCACCCTATTGGTACACAGCAGTCTAGAGTGGATTTTGCAGCAGATGAGCAAGCAGTTGAAACACTCTGTACTGTCATGACACGTCAGAATAATATAACGGAGCTGATGGTGAAACAACAAAAAATTATGACGTTGCCACCTTTAGACATCCCTACCTTCAGTGGTGATCCTCTAGATTACAATACATTTGTAAGCGCCTTTGAGCACGGAGTAGAGTCTCGCACTGAAAGTCCTAAGGACCGCCTCTACTTCTTGGAGCAGTTCACTAATGGACAGCCGAAAGAGCTAATAAAGAGCTGCCTTCATATGAAGCCAGATGTAGGCTATCAAAAGGCTAAACAGCTCCTTAAAGAGCATTTTGGAAATGACTACAAAATTGCTGTAGCCTACATGAACAAGGTCTCAAACTGGGCACCTATCAAGCCAGAAGATGCAGAAGCTTTAAATGCTTTTTCACTCTTTCTGACAGCTTGCTGTAACACCATGGCTGAAGTGAGTTACATGGAGGAACTTGATAATGTCGCAAGCTTGAAAGCCATTGTAGCGAAACTTCCATACAAGTTACGTGAAAGGTGGAGAACTGTTGTGTGTGGTATGCAAGAGCGAGGCGACAAAAGAGTCAAGTTCAAGGATTTGGTGGAGTTTATTAATAAACAAGCCAAAATTGCACTTCACCCTGTTTTTGGTGACATAAAGGATAGCACCACTGCTAAACCATTCACCATTAAACAAAACAATAACAAGGATCAGAAAAGGGTTGTAATGAAGAAGTCATTCACCACAAGTGCCATACCATTGGAAAATCAGGAGAAAGACACAAAGCCAATGGAAAACACAAATTATGTGAAACCCACTCCACAGGCATGTCTGTTCTGTAACGGTGGGCACATCATAGACCTGTGTGGTAAGTTTAAGGGCAAGCCACACAACGAAAAGTTGGAATTTTTGAAAGGCAAAGGACTGTGTTTTAGCTGTTTGAAGCAAGGTCACATGAGCAAACTTTGTAAGAAAAAGGTGAGCTGTGAGGTATGTTCTCTTGCTCATCATACATTGTTGCATATCAAGAAAAGGGACACAGATGCTGACACAGAGAAGAAAACTAAGAACAGTGAAAGTCAAACGATCTTAAGTGCATTTGTCTGTGCAGAGTCTGAGGATTGTGGGCCAACTGGGGCCGGGGAAGATGACTGCACACTTGCAATAGTTCCTGTACAGGTTAAAGCCAAAAAGGGAAGTGTAGTAGTGCAGACTTACGCCTTCTTGGACCCAGGAAGCTCTGCCACATTCTGTACAGAGACATTAATGGACAAATTGAAGATCACTGGAAGGAAAACTGACATACTACTGAAAACTATGAATGAAGAGAAACCTGTCTGTACTCATGTAGTGTCAGGCTTGGAGGTCAGTAGTTTATCTGGTGACGACTTTATTGATCTGCCAGATGTCTTCACACAAAGGACAATACCTGTAGGAAAAGAAAACATACCCCTACAGAAGGATCTCGAAAAGTGGCCTTACCTTAAAGAAGTAAAACTGCCTCGAATTGAGACTGACATTGGATTGCTTATCGGAGCAAATGTACCTAAAGCAATGGAGCCATGGGAGGTTGTAAGCAGTGTAGGTAATGGACCGTATGCTGTAAGAACCAAGCTAGGTTGGACTGTGAATGGACCTTTGAGAGAAACTGGCTGTCATGCAGACAAGAGAAACGCAGCCAAGGCTATTGCAAACCGCATATCAGTGAGCCGTTTAGAGAACCTGTTGCTTCAACAGTTCATGGTGGATTTTCCAGAGGGAGGAAAACATGATGAAGTGGAAATGTCAAGAGAGGACCATCAGTTTATGGACATGGTCATGGAATCTGCAAAACTGATGGATGGCCACTATACAATATGTTTACCTCTGAAGAACAGATTGGTCAGCATGCCAAATAATCGCTCAGTCGCTGAACAACGAGCACGTAACTTGAGGCTTAAATTTCTCAGGAATGACTGCTTCCGACAAGAGTACACAGCCTTCATGGAAGACCTTCTTAAAAAGGGCTATGCAGTACAACTGTCAAATGATGAACTGGCGCACAAAGAAGGAAAAGTGTGGTATATACCCCATCACGCCGTGTACCACCCTGTGAAGCAGAAATTAAGAGTTGTGTTCGACTGTGCAGCATCCTATCAGGGCACATCCCTGAACGATCAACTTCTTCAGGTTCCAGATTTGACCAGCAGTCTCATTGGTGTTGTCATACGATTTAGACAGGAACCTGTTGCAATTATGGCAGACGTTGAAGCAATGTTTCACCAGGTGAAGGTGCCCGACGGTGACTCTGACTTACTCAGGTTCCTCTGGTGGAGGAACCTGAGTCAAGCTTTGACTGAGCACAAGATGACTGTGCATTTGTTTGGGGCCACATCCTCACCCAGTTGCGCCAATTTCGCTTTGAGGAAGTGTGCTGAAGACCAGAGCAGGCAGTTCAAAGCTGAAGTTGTTCAAACAGTCTTGCAGAACTTTTACGTTGATGACTGTCTCAAGTCTGTAGCTACGGAGGAGGCAGCTATATCAATGTGTCAAGATCTAATGAAAATCTGTGCCAACGGAGGCTTCCGTCTCAACAAGTGGGTGAGCAACCGAAGGAAGGTGCTTGACTCCATCCCAACATCTGAACTGGCAGCAGAAATGAAAACCCTGGACCTGGATCATGGCAAACTTCCACTTGAGAGGGCCCTTGGTCTCAATTGGTGTGTTGAGTCAGACACATTCAGATTTAAGATCAACATCAAAGATCGCCCATTCACAAGAAGAGGACTTCTTTCTGTCATTGGATCTGTGTATGACCCATTAGGCATTTTGGCGCCAGTGGTCTTGCCAGCAAAGATTATCCTGCAGGAATTGTGCAGATTGATGATCGGGTGGGATGACGACTTACCTGAGCACATAAAGAGGCGATGGACTGACTGGTTAACCAGCCTTCCTGCTTTGGAACACTTCTCAGTTGCAAGATGTTTCAAGCCCAAAGATTTTGGAAATGATGTATTTGCACAACTACATCACTTTGCAGACACAAGTGAGGATGCATATGGCTCAGTCAGCTACCTACTCATGCGTAACACGAGCAATGAGACACAATGTGCATTTATGATGGGCAAGTCCAGAGTGGCGCCTCTCAGGCCTCCTACCATACCCCGTCTGGAATTGACTGCTGCTACAGTAGCCATTAGGATGGATAGTGTCCTGAGAAGAGAGCTACAACTGAACCTTGCAGAATCAGTGTTTTGGACAGACAGTACGGTGATGCTCCAGTATCTCCGGAATGAGACCACGCTGCGTTTTAAATGCGTTTGTGGCAAACAGAGTTGCAGCTATCCTGAAAGGATCTGATGTGGAACAGTGGAAACACATCAGCACAGACAAGAATCCTGCTGACTGCGCCTCAAGAGGGCAAAGAGTAGATGAATTTATGAAGAACAGAACGTGGGTGTCTGGGCCAGATTTTCTTCGCAGTCCAGTAGAGTTTTGGCCTAACACTCCACTGAATTGTTCGGAAATCACTTCTGGTGATCCTGAGATCAAGAGAGCCACAGTAAACAAGATAGAGGTGGAAGAAAATGTTGCTCCATTCAAGAGACTGATAAACTACTTCTCATCATGGATGAAGTTGAAAAGAACGGTGGCGTGGTTCCTGAAACTTAAAGCCTTACTTTGGAGTCTCTGTCAAAAACGTAAAGAGCTATGCGTAACCAGTGTGGAGAATGGCTTAGACAATGATCGACAGCTGATGCAAAGTCAGACTGACAGTTTCAGGACAAGCTTTAAGCCTATACAAATTTCAGTGGAAGACCTGAATCAAGCAGAGCTCGATATAATCAGATTTTGCCAAAAGGAGAAATTCTCGGAAGAGGTTTCAGCTCTACACAAGGGACAAAGTGTGAAGCGCAATAGCCACTTATACAAACTGAACCCTGTACTACAGGAAGATCTGTTGAAAGTTGGTGGAAGACTGAGCTGGGCAGCTATGCCGGAAATCGCTAAGCAGCCTATTATCTTGTCTAGAGACTTTCACATTTCTGACTTAGTCCTCCAACAGATACATGAAGAAACTGGGCATGGAGGGCGCAATCACATGCTCTCTGAATTGCGACAGAAGTTTTGGATCCCAAGTGCCAACACAGCCATTAGAAAGATCATCGCAAAGTGGGTGACATTTTGGTCGCAAATTTTGAAGCCATTCTGATAACCTTCTTCCACCAACGATGTGGAGATCCAAATCCAATTAAAACCAAGACACTCAAAAGATGCTCTGTAAAAGAGTAGAATTCTTGGAACAGAGTTTAATACACTGAATCATATGAACAGCAGGAAAAATACATACAGACATTTAGCAAGAAAATTACAAAGCAGAAAGCAAGCAAAGCAAAACCCCGGGGTGTACAGCCTTAAGCACAGACAGCAGAGCAACACGGAGACGAACAGGTAGCAGCAGCAGGAGGAAAAAGAGCCCTGGGGCGTCCTCTGGTCCCCTAATATAGGGACCAGTTTCGCGCCCCCTGCTGCTGGGTAACTTTCCACACGCCCAGCACAGCTGCTGGGGTCAGATAGCAGCCAGAGTTCACACCTGGCGCTGGCTGAGGGCCCGGTCCAAAGTGACACCAATAGGTTAACCCTTTGCTTTACCCTCTGACAATAGGTCACAACATGGTGAAAGGTCACACATTAATCCTAATTATTAAATCTTATACAGCAAGTGGCACAATCTTATAACATATAATACACAGGTTACATGCTTAAAAACACTTCAGTTTGGGTTCAAAGTGTGTGTGTGTGTGTGTGTGTGTGTGTGTGTGTGTGTGTGTGATATTTTATCGTGATGTGTTCAGGATCTCTATTACAATGTTACTGTTTTGGTTGTGCTGCATTAAAGACGTTAAATTAATTAATTATTAAGTAAATTATTCAAGAGAACTCTCACCCTACATTAACTGCCCTGTTACAGTACCAACTTAATAAACCTCGGTGAAGCAAAATGTCTTGTGCTTAAGACTACATGAAAGTTAAAATATATATGTTCAGTGTGCATAGATATATAGTGTATATAGTTACATAGTTATACATATCAAACAAAAATCCACCACATTCCCCCCTGTGGTACCTAGAGGTACCACCTAAAAGACCCCACAACTAAAGAAGAACAAAAATTGTGAAAACTAATGCGTGCGCTGTTTTTTTGCTAACATATTTAAAAGCAAGCTCTACATAGAACATAAGAATTTGTATAAAGATCCCACACAGTTGTTGCTCAAATGAATAAGCCCTTCCTTCCACCAAAAACCTCACAGTTATCAACATAACATTCTCCCAAGATTCCATTTCTCTTAGTCAATTAATTTAAGACAAATTGATTCCTCTTCATTTGCAAATCATACTACACAGTATCCTTAACAGAATACTCAAACTGAAAAATCAGCCTAATCACAGGAAAATGAAAGTAAGGCATAAAACACATCAGCAGAGACACAAAATACATACATGGAGTACACAACACCATAAGTGACATTAAAAATAACACAATTAAACACTTAATTCCCAATCTTGGATCTCATCTTGGTCAGGTGCAACTTCTTCTGAACAGACTTCTCAGTGTGGGCTTTGAAATGTCCTTTGGTAGCTTCAAGGTTGACATTTCTCTGCAGTCAGCTTCAACCTTTACTCAACTTGTGTCCCTTTTTCAGTCCCATATTTCAACCAATTTATGAGTCCGAGAAAAGTCTCTCTTGGTACTTCTTGACTGCTGGATCTCGCATTGCTTCTAAGAATACTTGAGACGACTTGGTCCTACTCTTGATTAAAGTCAGGGTCGGCGATGGGTAGTAGTTGATTTTGCACATCCATCATTCGGAAGCTGGTTTGGGCACTGTACAGCTCCGCTTGGGCTGTAGGCTCTGCAGCAGGTTCAACAGCTACCGGATGGGTCATGGCTCAGCTTTCTGGAGCAGCCTGTTTCACTCCGTTGTCCCCTCACACCCGTCATCAGATCACCAGCACCTGCTCCAGGACCTCTGCATCTCCGTCTGTTATCCAGATGCCATCTCCACCTGCAGAAAGATAGCTTTGCAGACTGCATTAGTTGTGTTCACAGTTACCTCTACAGGCCCTTTATGAGGACTTATCTATGGACCTTTGTGAGTATGCCATGCAATGTTAGTTGTTTTAGTCTTGTTAATTCCAACTACATGCACCTTAGTACTAAAGTTAATATTTGTACCTAGTTGACCCCTTCCTTAGCAAATTCCAATTCATTGCTTTATTTTGTTAAGCACTTTGAAATGTTTGTCCCAAATGCTGTTATAAAGAGAAAGCTATCAATTTAGGAAGTGCATAGTAAAGCTGCCACAAGTTGTTTCATTTAGCTATCAATGTGTCTGTTTTCTGGTGATCAAGACATCTAATCACAGCCACAGGACTAGGGAGCTTTAGGGCGACTACTAGCTGGGTTATTGCCTCTTCATATTTATAAGCTGAATTTGGATAAACATTAACTCTGTTACCGGCTGCCAATTCACAATTCATCATTAGCGCTTTTAGCCCTAGACTTGCCGTTGCTGGCTATATGGCTGATCAAACTTCCCACACCTCTATAGCCGCAGAATTGGAATTTTCAAAGCTAAGTTAGACAATGCAATATTAACCACACAGTTCTTCATATTGGCAGCAGTTAAACCATCACTTGACCTAACTGTCCTAGCCAATTATAGGCCTCCAACTTTCCTTTATGTCAAAAATCCCCACAAGAGATGCTGTAAAATAGCCACAGAGGAATGCCTTATTTAAAGAGTTTCAGTCAGGTTTCAGAGCACATCACAGCACAGAAACAGCTTCGATGAAAGTTAAAAAATGATCTTCTTAAGGCCTCTGACAGTGGATTGATCTCTATGTTCGACACTTGTGACCATAACATGTTATTCTAAGAATCCTCCCACATACACAAGACTAACCATTGAGCTTCACAAGGTTTCACACCAGGATCTATTTCTATTTACATAACACATGCCTCCTTCAGGTAACACCACAAAAGACACAACATACCTCTGCCGTGCTGATGACACCCTCTCTCTCATTCATCCATGAAGCCAAACAACACACACCTGTCAGTCAACCTAAAGGAATGCTCTGAATGGCATTACCTTGGTCTCCATTAACACTGTGAGGTTTCTTGGCCCAATATGCACTAATAGGCACTTTTTAAGGACTGCTTTCTTCAATTTCTGCAAGATCTCTAAAGTCGTGTCCCAGAGTGATGCTGGAAGACAAATTCATGCATTTATTACTTCTAGGCTGTCCCACTGTAATTTGTTTTTATCAGGATGTTTTAGACATTGTAACTCCTTAAAAAGCATCCATCTACATCAAAATGTTGCACATGAATACTGAAAGGGACTAGAATGACAGAGTATATTTCTTTTATTGACTTTTCTTCATAGGCTCCTTGTTAAATCTGTTTTTTTAAATTACCATCCTGCTCCTATAGTACTGTATCTCCCCACTTCACTCTCAAACTTTAAGCTTACTAGAATATTTAAAAGTAGAATGGGAAGCCAGGCCTCCAGTTTTTAGGTCTCTCTTTCGAGTTATTATTAGTTATTAGTTATTATCAATCTCTGGCTCTCCTACACAGCATATTTTTAGTCCTGTCTCCTTCTCCTTACTCAGCTGGTCACAGCAGATGACCACTCCCCCCTGTGCCCAGTTCTACTGGGCATTTATTCCTGTTAAAAAGGGAGTTCCTCCTCTCCAAATTTCTTGCTAAAAGGGGGTCAGATAAATAATTGTGTTTTAATGTTTTATTTTTGCAGTTTATCCTTAGATAATAATGTGCCTTTAAATGACTGGCATCATAATTTCATGCCTGTTCAACCTTGAGTTGAATACTATACAGCTTGACAGTCTTTGTTCTTATATAAAAATACCCATTGAAAAGCTAAAACAGCTGTATTAGACTAATCATACAAATTTTCATGCATGGGTTGTTTATAAGCAGTAATCATAAGAAATTCTCTAATTGGACCTTGTTACACATTTTGGTGGTGGACTCTGAGGCAGACAATTACTTCACACCCCATTTTCCTTAACTTGAGTGATAGTCCATTTTGGACCGTAAATAATACATGTAATTGGCATTATATTTACAATACACCTGGATGGCCATGATGAACACTGAGACCTCCTGAAAAACAAACAGTTTTAATTGCAGGGTTAAAGGTGTACTTCAACTTTTGTAAATTTGGATTGTACTAGGTCAATAGTTGCTTACCTATAGAGGTTTAATCATGCTGACTCAACTCTGCCTTACCTTAATCTTCTCAGTTTGTCCCACCCAATGAAATGTTCTTCTCTTTCCTTTTGGTTGCCAAGTGCCCGGTCAGACTGCATGTCCCTCCTCAGTGCTTCAAACTCTACCTTTGCACACTATAACTAGAATAGAACTAGAATAGAGTCATTTAGCTCTGCAGTTTTTGCTAGAGTATGCATTTGAGTAATTTAAATACGTCAATCCACAGACAACTGGACCCTGCCACACACAGGAAAGATAATTTAGGCCCCATTTTTCTAAATTGAGGTTTGATCATTTTATAGGGGATCAGGTTTTAGCCTCTTTCCCTCCAAAATATCTGATAATTTAGATTTTCTCCTAAATTGTTTTTTGTTTTGTTTTTTGGTTCATTCCTTGGGAGAGTTAACAATTTAGCTCTGCTAAGCTATATGTTCCCCCCTTTTCCCAATGCAGTTAAGATTATGACAGAATCCTTCGCTGCTTTCTCCTCCACACTGCATTCATTTTTATCTTTCTTCTGTTTGAAAGGAACTATAAATTGCTCACACACTCAATTATAGCACTGTGGATGGTTTAGTGCTGCACGTTTGGAGCTAGCATCTTACTATTAGCTTCAACACATGAACTGAGGTAGCTGCCACTGGTCTATATGTAGCCGCACTGAAAAAGATAAAAGACAGATTATTTGTCATATCTGCATACAGATTTACACATATGTACACATTTGCACCCACACAGTTACATACATGTCAGGAGGATACCCAAGAGCAGTGTACCAGGGTCAGAAACAGCAGATGTTTAAATTTCTCATTTCGTGTTACCAGGGATCCTGAGTTTCATCAGTACCCCAACTTTTAGTAAATCCCCATGTGTACGTTTCATCCCTTCAAAAATGCAATGCTCATAAGGTGATTAATAACTTCCCTAAGTTTACTTATCTGTCTCATGCTTTACTGAGGTTCTAATGCTCTGTGTGTATCTGTTCTAGTGTCAATGGGAGTCATGTCTGCACCCTTTGTGTATTAAACTATCCTAATCTTAAATAATATTCTAATGTAAGAGTGTTAGTAATGAATATATTTGTAATAATTTCCTATCTAATGCTTTCATGTGGCCTAGTTCTTATTATTTGTGTTCTTTTTCTACTGGGAGAGTAACACAAGGAGTGGAGCCCAGGGCTTTAAACTTATTAGTTTGTTGGGAGCATTACTGATGCAGCTGCTTCATGTTGTTCACTGCAGATATCATGGATAGTTAGGTACTCTGGTATCAGTCACAGTCCATGTACTGAAGATTTCTCTTGGCAGTAAATTCCATGTTGTTATGGTGCTGCCCACATTCCTCTTGGAGTTCTCCAGGAACATCCACACAGAGAACATCCCAGATGCCGACGATGTTGGTTCTTAGAGGCCACCGATTGTCAGTCCTCAGCAGATTGATGAGTATGTCAGCTGACTAAAAGTATGTTTTAATACACTTTTCCAGCCCTCTGCAGATACAGTCTTTCATTGGACTTGAGGAGACTCGGCTTCATGAATTGTGGATCTTCACTTGGACGCTCCTCTCTGGAGTTCCTGGGCTTTCACATGTGCCAGTCATTGGATGTCGTCATCCAGCTGACTCCTCCTCTCCACCCTTGTGCAGGCCTCATCAGTGACGTAGGCCTTCGCAGTGCCAGTGTTGCTCTTCTCCACAGACTCATGGCCTGCTGTCTTTCACTGGTGCTCTGTGTTTCTCCCCCTCAGTTGGTGAGCTCCTTCATCTGTAAGGAGTTATTTCCTTTTTTTTTTCATAGCAGGAGAGTCATTGTTTCGAGTATGTGCATACATCAGTTAGTTAGTAACTGTTTTCATTTGCTCCACTTTTTTTGTTTTTTCTTTTGCCTGTGAGCTCGACCTCATGTTACTCTCCATTATCTTACTCCTGGTCTTTGAATTCTCCTATTTAGCTTCCTTTCCTCTGACTCACAACTTTCTTTGTCCCACCTATCTAATCACTCTTCACTCTTCAGCTCCTTTATCTGACTTTCTACATCTCAAACTTTCTCGTGTTTACTTCTCCTCTTCTAAGCCATAATCACTTTTGTCATGGTTTTTGTTTTTTGTTTAGTTTTTTTTTAGGACAAAGGCTCAACTTTTGATTTCTCCTTATTGCATTTTAGGTTAATGTGTTTTATTTCTAATTACCAGCTTTTGCTGGAACAAAGGCTATGTCATCCCCTCCAAACCCTGCTCCTGTGTATTACCCCCCTGCACGATGCACACTGCTTATTCAGGGAGCTTAGATTTAGCAGAGATTTATCTATATTTGCTTTTATTTTCCTTGTAAAACTAAAACAAGATCATAGGGGCTTTATTATCATATACAACAGTTTTATGTTTTTCTGCCCAACTTTCCTGTAAGTGACAAGAATCAGCTGTGGGATCAACCCTGTCACTATTCAAAACCCTGATTCCTGAAACAATTACCCCCAAATTTTGTCACAATACCTATTAAACTTGACAAATTAAAAACAATATTAATTTTGCATATGTAAGAATTACCATATTGCATTTGCTAAAGACAGCATTTTGCAAGTTATTCCTTAAATGTATAAAGTGCAATTTATTTATTTATTTACTTTCTTGGATGGTAAAAATCACTCTGATGTTTTGGGACTCTTAAAACTTAAATATTTCCTGATTCAAGCCTGACACTCGAGGCCTTAAAGGGTTAAGGCCCTCTTATGTCACGCACCTCTGACACTTTTCTAACTATTATTTCTCCTATAGCCATAGAAGAAGAATTACACACAGTCTGACCAGCATCAAGGCAAGTGTTTTAGATAGAAAAGATCCCTTTAATAATCCCTTCCCCCATCCAATATCTAATCATGCTTTTTATTTATTGATCAGCATTTCTAATGATCCACAGCTGCAGGTTAACCAGCCATGCATCCCACAACTTTATTTCTATTGTTTCTTTTCCCAGCCAAATATTCTTTCCTTTAAATTTACACTTTTTTAATTTTTTCCTCTACAGTGCTCGAGTGTAATCACTTCTCATTCATACCTACTCTTTCTCTTACTTTACTATTACACTTAATGGCATTATTTATTACATCTTTCTAATTACTGTCTTGTTATAGTTACCATTACACTCTAATCAGCTGTCATTGTATTTAGGCTTTTTGTTTACTCACTGAATTATATTATTCTCAATTCTTTCCACTGCTTCTCTACTGTTATGTCTTTTGCCCCTCTCTCATTCAGTTCTGTCTTACTTCCCTTTTCTTATTTTAATAGTTTGTTATATTTATTTTAATTTACCTGAGAACCAGTTTACTGGCCTTATTATTTTCCTCCCAGGTGTTTCTTCTAATAGTTTATTCTCAAATTTAGAGCTTCTTTCTTCCTGTTCCTCACTCTGATGGGCACTATTCTTTTTTACATTTTTGTTTTTTGTTCATAGTACTCAGCATTTGATCACTTGTTTAAGCGTCTTCACTGATGTGGGCCTTAAACTTTACAAACAAGTTACATCTTTTTCTTTCTTTTTTTTTCTTTTTCCTTTTTAAGCAAACAATTTTGCTTCCTGTCTCAGGTGACTCCTCTGAGCTTTGCACAAGCTCACCATAACAATAACCTCTTTGAGACATGCAGGTCAATCTTTTACTCTTCTTCTCACACACTTGCATTTGGCTTAGCCTGTGCACTGTGCACTGGTCAAGGACACTCTTGGCAGGATGTCGGGGCCCACCCCACACACTCCACAGTCAGAGCAACTTGAGCCAACTACACCCTGTGACGCTGTTTACGGGCCGCCTCCTGCAGCAGCGGCTCAGCTGATGTGAGCTCTCTCAGTACAACACTTTTCCTTTTTTTGCTACTGTCTCCCTCTGCCACACTCAACAGGTGCTAAACTTTACTTGAAATTGTTAAGTCACAATCTCTGACTTATTAAACCACCATTTCCAACAAAACTCTTCTATTTCACTTCACTATTTTCCATCCAGTGATTTTAGCTCTTATGCTCTGGGTTTAACATATCAGTTAGTTGCATTTAAACCCTGTCTACCTTCTTTTCTCTTCCCAACTACTTATTTGTGATGGCAGCATTTTAAACAGATCTCTAGCAGGTGTCTCTTTTTGTTAATTTGTTCATTATTTGTCCTCATTACCACTTCACCCAACATGTCAGCCTGTTTATTCTGAACTCCTCTAAGCTTCACACAATTTATTTCCAACAGTCATTCATTTCACATCATATTACTCAGGTGCCTCTTGCACTCTCTGTATGCTTTTGGGTGAGTTTATGACCCCTCGGCAGAACTTTCTACAGCATTATTTACTATTTCTTTGGTGAGTGATAACAAACCCTCATATACATTTCACATGCAAACTCTGAGACATTATTAGATTCTTTTACAACTCCTGCATTTTACTGAGATCGATTTATGGAAGCTCTTTTGACTCTCTTATCTCCGTTGTAGCCCAACATGTTCTTTTTATTTAGTCTCTGTCTCTCATTCCTTACTAAGATGTTCAGCTGTTCTTAGATCATCACCACTACCGTCTATATTTCTCCAAACACAACACAAACCTCCCTATTTTCATTTATTATTTGTTTGTGTGATTTATTTACTTTTCCTCTAATTATTTTAGGCCTGGGTTTTATCCCAGCTATGTTTTATTATTAGAATTAGTTTATAGTTCTCATTCTTACTGTTATTAGTTTGGATATGTTATAATTTAGCTCTAGGTTATTTTATCCTTTTTTTACTTTAGTCAAGCAGCTCTATTTCCAATTTATTTAACTTTTGGTCATACTTTTATTAAGCTAATAATCCAAAAAAGTGCCTGCAATCCCTATTTACTCATTATCCCTATTTTGGTAATTAATATCTTCTTTTACTGAAATTTACCCACAAATTTTCCACCTTACTTCATGTTGCTGCTTAACAAATATTATTTCTGCAGATCTTTCTGTTTAAATTCCTTAAACAACAACATTATTTTTCAGCAGCAGTGTCTATTTTCCTCTTTATATTCAACAATTCTTAATTTTTGCAGACTTATCTCTTTTCACTGCTCTGATGCTCCTCTCACTCCTCCACATACCGTAGGGATGATTCACAAACTGCCTGCAGACACAGCGCTCTGCAGCACAGAGAGCTCAGTTTTTTTAGTCTCTCAAATCAGTCCCTCTACAACTTTTTACTTATCTACCTACTAACTTCCCTTTTCCGTATTTATTTATCAAAACCCACCCCTTACGCGTATTCCTCTTATTTACAGCAAGAGTTATTTTAAGCAATATTTACAGCAATACATTGTTATACTCTAGACTACTTCTTAGCAATATTTACAGCAGCGATTATACTTAAAGGTTAGTAACAGCTATTTACATATTTACACTTTGGCCGAAGGTGTCGCCTTTCATTCCGCGACGCGCGCATTTCATCTAGCCCGTCCAGACCGGTGGACTCGAAAGCCCTCAGATCCCTACTGTGAGCCCCAAGTCCCCGCGTTACTGGCTAGGAATTTATCCCCAAAAATCCCCCAAAGCCCGAGCAGTCCTGACTACCTAGCAATTCACTTGGGTTAACCAGGTTAACCAATTAAATGGTTAACCTAGTTAGCCTATATCACCTTATCTACTTAAATGGATAACTAGGTTTCCAGCGGTAACCACCTTGGGGGTGCCGACATATATTTCACTTTTCATCACTTTTATCACTTTTCATCACTTTTATCACTTTTCATCACTTCAACTTTTTACTTCTGCGCAACTTACGCCTATTCTTCAGATGCACTAAAGAATAGCGGAAAGATAAACCCAAACTCCCCCAACACAGCCCTGGAGTCATACTCCAGCACAGGGCAGAGCAGCCTCTCACACACAAAACCCCACATACGCACACACACACACAGCGCTCACTCACACTCCCCATGGGTCACACAAGTTACAGGAATAACACACACACATATGATGCAGTATTAAACTCCACTCCTTCAGCATCCGCAACTAGCATTATTTTTACAGTGTAACACTTTATCACTTAGAATAACAGCGACCATTTGATTAAAGTCCTTTTCAAGGTTAGGTGAAATCTACTTGGAGCCAAGGTGGAACCCCCCTTCTGCACTCAGACAACACCAACATTGAGCAGAAAAAAAAACTCTGCTTACCTTATTGTAGCGGCCGCTTGGTGTTCTCTGATGTGCAAGGCTTTGGCATTCCCCAAGGCTCCCAGCAATCACCTTAATTCCTTGTCCCTTCGTGGTCGCCAATTGTGGTCGCAAATTTTGAAGCCATTCTGATAACCTTCTTCCACCAACGATGTGGAGATCCAAATCCAATTAAAACCAAGACACTCAAAAGATGCTCTGTAAAAGAGTAGAATTCTTGGAACAGAGTTTAATACACTGAATCATATGAACAGCAGGAAAAATACATACAGACATTTAGCAAGAAAATTACAAAGCAGAAAGCAAGCAAAGCAAAACCCCGGGGTGTACAGCCTTAAGCACAGACAGCAGAGCAACACGGAGACGAACAGGTAGCAGCAGCAGGAGGAAAAGAGCTCTGGGGGCGTCCTCTGGTCCCCTAATATAGGGACCAGTTTCGCCGCCCCCTGCTGCTGGGTAACTTTCCCACACGCCCAGCACAGCTGCTGGGGTCAGATAGCAGCCAGAGTTCACACCTGGCGCTGGCTGAGGGCCCGGTCCAAAGTGACACCAATAGGTTAACCCTTTGCTTTACCCTCTGACAATAGGTCACAACATGGTCAAAGGTCACACATTAATCCTAATTATTAAATCTTATACAGCAAGTGGCACAATCTTATAACATATAATACACAGGTTACATGCTTAAAAACACTTCAGTTTGGGTTCAAAGTGTGTGTGTGTGTGTGTGTGTGTGTGTGTGTGTGTGTGTGTGTGATATTTTATCGTGATGTGTTCAGGATCTCTATTACAATGTTACTGTTTTGGTTGTGCTGCATTAAAGACGTTAAATTAATTAATTATTAAGTAAATTATTCAAGAGATCTCTCACCCTACATTAACTGCCCTGTTACTGTACCAACTTAATAAACCTCGGTGAAGCAAAATGTCTTGTGCTTAAGACTCTACATGAAAGTTAAAATATATATGTTCAGTGCGCATAGATATATAGTGTATATAGTTACATAGTTATACATATCAAACAAAAATCCACCACAACATGTCGTCGCTTGCATGGGAGAGTTGGGAAACAACTGATGGCTGATCTTCCACAAGAGCGAGTGTTGCCAGATGATCCACCCTTCACTCGGGTTGGTGTAGACTACTTCGGCCCATTTGAAGTAAGACGTGGAAGAACCATCTTAAAAAGATACGGTGTCATATTCACTTGTTTAGCGGTTCGTGCAGTGCACATAGAGCTGGCCTCATCATTAGACACAGATTCATGCATAAATGCAATCCGGCACTTCATAGCACGGAGAGGACAAGTGAAGGAGATTCGCTCAGATAATGGGACGAATTTTGTTGCTGCCAATCGTGAGGTGAAGGAAGCAATTGCTGACTGGAACACCTCACCATTTCAGCATCTATTTCAACAGCATGGAATTAGGTGGACATTTAACCCTCCCACTGCTTCACATCATGGTGGAGCATGGGAGAGGTTGATAAGATCAATACGAAAAGTGCTGAATTCTACTGTGAGAGAACAAGTTCTGGAAGAAGAATGCCTTCATACAGTCTTATGTGAGGCAGAGTCGATCATCAACAGCCGACCAATCACCAGGGCATCAAGCCACCCAAATGATTTGGAGGCTCTGACACCTAATCATCTTTTGTTATTGAGAACAAAACCTTCATTGCCTCCAGGATTGTTTGACCAGAATGACCTCTACTCACGACGTAGATGGAAACAGGTGCAATATATGTCCAATCTATTTTGGAAGAGATGGATTAAAGAATACCTACTTCAGCTTCAGGAACGTCAGCGGTGGGCCACAGCATCAAGAAACTTTGCAGAAGGAGATGTCGTTCTTCTTGTGGACGACTGTGCACCACGAAACTCAAGGATTATGGGAAAGATCATCAAAACAGTTCCAGACAAAAAGGGTCTCGTTCGCCGAGTCCGGATTAAGACAAAGACTAATGTTTTGGACAGACCCATCACCAAGATTTGTCTGCTTGTGGAATCTGAATGGGCTAGTGGTAAAGACTAAGCCCCTACGATGAGCCATGTGCTAGCAACCTCTGGCTCTTTCCTTCTTTCTTTCCTTCCTTCTTTTCTTTCTTATTCTTTTTCATCTGTTCTTTTGGAAATGGACAGAAACCAGCCTTAATATACTTTGCAAAGCTGATTGGCAAAGTATTGGACAATTCATTTGTCTATAAGTAACATTTTGTCATAAACATTGGATATGTCTAAACGTGGTTCATATTAAGTTTGTAAAGTTAAAATGTGTGGTAATTGTTCTAAGGCAATACATTATTAGAACAATTAGGGGCCGGTAATGTAAGCGCCAGACATCTGCTTTATATTTTTATTTACAATTGAGTTCATGTTTGTTTTATAATTCATAGATTCATTACATAAGTCAGGATTAATAAATGTGAAAATATATGTGTTTACATAAAGTAATTTTAAGTTACTGTTTGGGATTGGAACCTAAAAGGGGGTACCTCTCACTTTAAGTATGTAAGTGCAATAGTAGCATGAAACCCTGTGTGAGAGGGAAGGGGAGGAGCATGGGCAGAGAGGTTAGGAGTCTCACGGTTTTCTGACCGTGTGCACAGGTACTTCTGGATAACTACTATATTTTGGAACTTTCATGCTTTTTTTAGGAAGGAGTTCATTGTTACATCCTCAGTTTGTAATAAATAAACAGTCTTCAAATCAAAATGCAACTGGAAGCATTTCTTTTGGAAACCAGGAACACGCGTCAGCCATAGACTCCCTTTTTTGAACTTGGTTTATTGGAAATTACCCTACATAAACCTTTACTCAAAAAGCCATCTCTAGACCCAGCAGTCTTAGCTAATTATAGGCCAATCTCCAACCTTCCTTTCATATCAAACATCCTTGAAAGAGTAGTTGTCAAACAGCTAACAGATCATCTGCAGAGGAATGGCTTATTTGAAGAGTTTCAGTCAGGTTTCAGAGCTCATCACAGCACAGAAACAGCTTTAGTGAAGGTTACAAATGATCTTCTTATGGCCTCTGACAGTGGACTCATCTCTGTGCTTGTCCTGCTAGACCTCAGTGCTGCGTTCGATACTGTTGACCATAATATCCTATTAGAGCGATTAGAACATGCTGTAGGTATTACAGGTACTGCACTGCAGTGGTTTGTATCATATCTATCTAATAGACTCCAATTTGTACATGTAAATGGAGAGTCCTCTTCACCCACTAAGGTCAATAATGATGTTCCACAGGGTTCAGTGCTAGGACCAATTCTATTTACATTATACATGCTTCCCCTAGGCAGCATCATTAGAAGACATAGCATACATTTTTACTGCTATGCAGATGACACGCAGCTCTATCTGTCCATGAAGCCAGGTAACACACACCAATTAGTTAAACTGCAGGAATGTCTTAAAGACATAAAGACCTGGATGGCCGCTAACTTTCTGCTTCTTAATTCAGATCAAACTGAGGTTATTGTACTCGGCCCTGAAAATCTTAGAAATATGGTATCTAACCAGATTCTTACTCTGGATGGCATTACCTTGGCCTCCAGTAACGCTGTGAGGAACCTTGGAGTCATTTTTGACCAGGACATGTCCTTCAATGCACATATTAAACAAATATGTAAGACTGCTTTCTTCCATTTAAGCAACATCTCTAAAGTTAGAAATATCCTGTCTCAGAGTGATGCTGAAAAACTAGTTCATGCATTTATTACTTCCAGGCTGGACTACTGTAATTCATTATTATCAGGATGTCCTAAAAACTCTCTGAAAAGTCTTCAGTTAATCCAAAATGCTGCAGCAAGAGTCCTGACAGGGACTAGAAAGAGAGAGCATATTTCTCCTGTTTTGGCTTCCCTTCATTGGCTTCCTGTTAAATCCAGAATTGAATTCAAAATCCTGCTCCTCACATACAAGGTCTTAAATAATCAGGCCCCATCTTATCTTAATGACCTTGTAGTACCATATCACCCTATTAGAGCACTTCGCTCTCGCACTGCAGGCTTACTTGTTGTTCCTAGAGTATTTAAAAGTAGAATGGGAGGCAGAGCCTTCAGTTTTCAGGCCCCTCTTCTGTGGAACCAGCTTCCAGTTTGGATTCAGGAGACAGACACTATCTCTACTTTTAAGATTAGGCTTCAAACTTTTCTTTTTGCTAAAGCATATAGTTAGGGCTGGATCAGGTGACCCTGAATCCTCCCTTAGTTATGCTGCAATAGACGTAGGCTGCCGGGGATTCCCATGATGCATTGAGTTTTTCCTTTCCAGTCACCTTTCTCACTCACTATGTGTTAATAGACCTCTCTGCATTGAATCATATCTGTTATTAATCTCTGTCTCTCTTCCACAGCATGTCTTTATCCTGTTTTCCTTCTCTCACCCCAACCGGTTGCAGCAGATGGCCCCGCCCCTCCCTGAGCCTGGTTCTGCCGGAGGTTTCTTCCTGTTAAAAGGGAGTTTTTCCTTCCCACTGTCGCCAAAGTGCTTGCTCATAGGGGGTCATATGATTGTTGGGCTTTTCTCTGTATCTACTTTACAATATAAAGCGCCTTGAGGCGACTTTTGCGCTATATATATAAAATTAAATTGAATTGAATTGATTGTGTGATTAATGATGGTGAGCCAGATGGGCCAAACCATGATACTATCAGCAGCATGTTTCATTGTAGTGGTGGTATCATTGATGGGATAAATGGACTGGTGCTTATATAGTGATTTTCTATTTTCATGTGGACTAAAGTAGTGGACTGACCAACAGACTGACATTAACATCAGAGCCGTGCTGCTAGTGTGGCTAAAAGAAAAGAGAAGAAGAGACAGTCATGTTGATATGAACATTAGAGAAACACATCATGGAGCTGAAATATGATCCTGCTTCCTCATTTGGACTCATTCACCTCAGCTGACACATTCAACAGCAGACAGGTTTTTGTAGCAGTCTGTCTCACTGTGGGAGGAGGATGGTACATCATCTTTGGCTCTGGAACTAAACTGTATGTAACAGGTAAGAACAAACATTTATTTTCCTTCAGTTGTTTTATTGTAGAAGCTGAAAATGTGTTTAAAGTCAGTTTCTGCTGCTTCAGGCTTTACATGTTAGTTTTTCATCATTAGTAGAGAATTCATCTGCAGCCATTGTTACATAAGAAAAGCTCAATAATCTCTGAAAACATGTTTAAATCTCACTGAACAACTAAAGTTATTCTTTATTTCTGCAAATATTAGTGATGTTACAAATATTTAGGATTTGATCATCTCAGTAATTCTGCACCATCTGCTGGTTTTTGAACACAAGATCATATTTGATGTTAAAATTAAATTAATATAAATTAACAAATATGGTTTCAGGAAATATTTGCTTGATGTTGAGGAACTAATATTTTTTAATGCTCAAATATTCATGTAGCTACTTCAAAAAGTGTCTTCTGGTAAAAAAAAAAAAAAAAAAAAAAAGATACTGGTTTGAAAACTCAGAAAATACATGACATATAATTTTAGGATGAATATGACATTGTTAAACTCCAATATTTATTTCTGAGATTCAGTTGTGTTTGTGGATTTGTACGTGACAATAAAAAGTTAATAATACTTAAATTTTCCAAAGTACTTTTCCATACAAATATTTATTAAATATACTTTGTCAAATAATTTGCATTTTATGATTAAAAATATCATGAAGTATATTTTGCGTTACTGAAAACATTTTATTCACCATTTCAGTTTTAGTGTTTTAAAATGGTTACTACAGTTTTTATATGAATAAAAACATAACTTAAAATAATCACTGCATTACTTTTCCAATTTGTACACAAACATATTTAAGAATAAATAATTCTGAAAGACAAATATGATCTTTATGGTAAAATATATCAAAGACAAGAACAATGGAAATTTTATCTGCTGAACTGAATTTTGTGAAATGATTTTTAATTTTACTAATAGTACAAAACAATATGAAAAAAGATCAATTTATTTTTGAACAGAAGAGTCTCTCTGTTAGAACTCGTGTCTAAGCACTAATAAGAAAAATACATTTTCACTTGTATAAAGACAAATGTATATATTTTAAAATTGGAACGAATTAAGTTTCTATAAAACAATAAAAAGCAAACACATGACAAATTAAACTGAAATGAATTTAATTTGACTTTTAAAACATGCTGAGTGTTCCACATGTGAGCCATGATGACATGAGGTGATGACTGTGTTTGATATGAAGCTGAATCCAGTGTATGTAGTGAACTTTGTATTGATGAGTAGTTTAGTGATCAGAGTCCATGTAGTTTCCAGGATCAGACTGAATGCAGTGCAGTGCTGGAAGCTGCTGCTGACTGTGTGAATGTGTGTCTGTGCTGCTTGTTGCTGCTGTCAAACTTCAGATGAGCAGGTAGTGAAGCCCGTGGTGAGCGTGTACCCAGCAGCATCCAGAGCCCACCTGGAGGGGAACAGCTCCCTGCTGTGTGTGGCCTCAGCCATGTTTCCTCCTCTGGTCCAGTTCTCCTGGAAAAGACAGAAGAAGAACGGCGGAGAAGCAGAGGAGCTGCCCCCTGCTGAGGGAGAGCAGCTGGAGCTCAGAGAGTCGGGACGCACCATTGCCATCAGGATGGTTGATGGGAGTGATTCTGACACATATAAATACAGCTGCTGGGTGAAGCACGAGGGGGGCACAGTGGAGGCCCAAACACAACAAGGTAATGAAGCCTTGGTGACTGTGTTCAGCAGTGATTCAGCTTCATGTGGAGATGCTGTCAAAGAGAGCAGAGGAGCAGAGGACTGACATTTCTCACTGCAGCTCCAAACATTTGACTCCTTTTCTGTTTCAGAGGTTCCAGCTCCAGCAGCCTCCTGTCCTCCAGAGAGAGAGCCAGCAGACCTGCCAGCTCTGCAGCCAGCTGACTGTAAGATCACCTGCTGCCTCTCTGCATGGACAGCTCCAATGTCCAATGAGGGAGCAGGAACAAGTTTAGGGACTCAGTCTTAAAGTGTCACTAATTGATCAAATCTTCATCCAACAAGCTCTGATAAAGCCACTGTACACTAGCTGCTCAGCACCAAACAGCAGACAGACCATAATATGTCAGAGATCAGTTTGTTAGCTGCTTGTGGAGTTCTTCTGCCCCCAAGTGGACACAAACACTACATCAATTCATCCACTTGAAGAAGAAGCTGTGACTGTTTCTATTTGGACTTTTTCTCCTTGATGTGAGAGGAATAACCCGACTGTCTGTCTGTCTCTTTGTGTCTGTCTGTCCTTCAGTGTCCTTCCAGTCTCAGTGCAGGGTGAAGCTGCTCTGCCTGCTGTACACAGTGCTGATAGTGAAGAGTCTGGTGTACTGCTGTGGACTCTCTCTGCTGATGATCCTCACAAACAAGGGAGCGTCCACCAACTGCACACATGCTGACTGACTGTTTTCTGCTCGCCTTTTCTCACCATCAAATCTCATCAATTCATCTCATTCATCACTTTGATCAGTATCACAAATGTTAGTTATGATGTGTTGTGCTTATTTTGGCTTTTTCTTCAATAGTTAGAAGATCATCTGAAATAAATACATCTTTACATGTATTGTTACTCTGAGTTAGAATTCTTTTTGTACTTATTGTGACTTTTATTGTAGTAACAAAAATCATCAGGTATATTTTTATCACAAGTTTTATGTTTTATTTTTATTTTGGTTGATTTTCAAATGTCAAACAGTGTAGTTGTGTTTGTAAGTGTGAATAATAAAGATTTCAAGATGAAGAATTTGATTCTACTTTCATTGTGTGATAAACAACAACCCGTGTGAGTGAAGCACAAACTGACTGTATCCAAACTTGCTCTCCTGCAGCAGACGGGCTGTGTGGGTTTCTGCTCTGCAGCCTCCACACCGTTAGCTGTGGCTTTTCACTTTAATAACACAATGACAGTTACAAGCATGAACTCTGCTTCAAGAATGATTCCAGGAAGGATCTGTGTTCTTCACCTGTGAGAGAAACAGCTCAAATCCTCAACTCAGAGCTGACAAATGAACTTTAATGGAATCAAAGGAGAGACCATGAACCCCTGCAGTCTGCTCAGCTCCCATTTTATTAGCTGAGCTGAGTTTTTCATTCTGGATATCACACACGTAAGAACAGATCAAGTCTGAACAGCAAATGTTGGAGAATCATTTTGGAGTGTTGCTAAATGTCATTATTATTCCAAAAACTACTGAATGATTCAGAAAATCGTTTCCAAAAAGCAGAAATATCCAAACAAAGGAGAAACAAGGCAACATGAGTCATTCAGATGCAGATAACATATTCTCCTTATTTTGAAGAACACAGTCATGAAATCTTTCTGTGTGTCATTCATTGAGTTGAAGTGCCTAATAGAAGAGGAAAAGCAGAAATAATCAATGATAGCTGAGACATTGAGAACATGGCTGTATGCCTGCTATCATAACAGGAAACAAAGCACACAAACAGCAAACACACAATAATGTGGTCGCAGCTTGTTGTGTGTTGTTAGGTGTCATTTTTGACTTTGACATTTAATGAAGTCACAAAAATGTGTGCGACTCATTAAAGGAGTCTGTACGTGTCAGTCAGTGCTCTGTATTCATGTGTTCACCTCATTAAACTCACTGAGACACTTTTCTCCTCCAAACTTCCAGCACAGCTTCATATTTCACTGACTGATTCTTTGATTACATCCATTAAGGCTCACACAGTGAAATTAGTGCAAACTTACAAATGTGTTGGAACAATTTTGGCCTCCAAACTGAACTTTGAGACAAACAGTGAAGCTGTGAGCAAAAAGAGGCTCCAGTGTGTGTCATGGTGGAGGAAACTGTTGTATTCCCACATTCAAAACATGCTGATCTTATTGGATTTTTCCCTCAAAGTCTTTTTCCTCCTTTTTCTCTTCATCCAAATGTTCTAGCAGGCTGACTGTGAGTCCCTGTTTAACCTGTACAGCAGAAAGTAACAGCAGTCAGCGGCCTCCACTTGACTTCATGACTTCAACCCCTCGCACAGTCACTTTCACTTTCTTCCTTCTGTCTTTTAGTCCGAAAATGTAGAACAACACCAGATCAAAATATTTGTGTCCTTCATCACATCTTCAAATGATACCTTCTATATCAGAGATGATACAAAGGCAACATTTGTCTTATTTCTCTTTCATGAATCAAAAAGTACTTTTGTACTGTTGTGTAAATGTGTATGTAAAGGTGGATGACTGCCTACTGCCAATGAAATCTAACCATGGGTACAAATAAATGAAGCTGAAGCTGACGTAAAACACAGCCCTGTTTTTATTACTGTTCATAGATATTATCATTGATGATCATCATTTTGAATGATTCTTAAAAAGGGTTTAATGAATCCTTCAGTCTGAAACCAACTTGGAACAAAACACATTAGAAGATGTGGGAAAGAACCACAGTGTGCACATATTTTAAACACACAACCGAACCACATGTGTTTGTTTAAAAAAATAATTTTAACTGTAAATGGTGTCATATGTGATTTTATTTTTGAAGTCCTTTGTTGTCAATTTATGAACGTTTAAATTATTTTTCCACCATCTTAATTTTTACAGGTATATTTATTTATAGTTAAGTTATATTTGGTTTGTAGTTTAGTGTTTTCATCACAGCTGTTAAACAACAGATAACAGTGTGTGTTACTAAATTCACAGCAACCTGAATGTGTTTGTGGGAACATGAATGTGTTTGAGTGTTTCTGCATCATGTGACCCAGATTTTTGGATCTGCTGTCAGATTGAAATGAAGACGATGAAACCACACAGCAGCTTCAGCTGAGCTGTCAATCAGCAGCAGCAGTCTTATCTGTGGGCCGCAGGGGCTGATGGGAGCTTTGAGGACCTGTTAGAAACCACGTGGCCCTCGTCTGATCTCACAGCTCGTCCTTGTTTGGCCTCAGCTGCATCAGAGCGCCACTTCTCCCCAGGTTCACCAGAGGAAACACCACTGCACAAAATGCTTTTCCTCCCAGCTGCTGCTCTGTGCTGTCTGTGTTCAGGTGAGTGTTTCCAGCCAATCAGGAGCCAACAAAGTCAACCTGTAACAAACACTGTCACACTAACCTTCATCTATCTGTCTGTGTCTCTACAGCACTGGTTACCATGGCAGCAGAACAGCTGATTCAGGAGGATTTAACATTGACCAGGAGAGTTGGAGAAAGTGTCTCCTTCAGCTGTGGAGGGACTGAACAGTGTGATGGTAGCGACTATCTTCCCTGGTATCAGAAGAAAGAAAACGAAACTTTCAAATTTATTTTGATTTTCCACAAAGATAACGGCCAAGTCCCATCAGGCTATGAAAAAGATGATTTCTCATCAGTGAAAAAAGGGAAAGGCTGGGCGTTAGAGATTAAGAAAGTTAAACTCGATCATTCAGCCACCTACTACTGTAACTGTTATAAGTCTGCTCCCCACAGTGAGAAATGATCCCTGCGGCCTGAACAAAAACCAACAGATGAACAGATGTCAAACAGTGTTTGTGACAGGAAGAGAGCAGTAAACCACAGCCCAGGTTCACAGATTTCACCTCCATCTCAGAGTCACAAACATACTGAGCTCAGGGAGATTTTTATTTACTGCTGTCAGAAATCACTTTTCAGCAGATTTAACTTTATTTTGTCAGCATTTCCACATCTAACTTTTGCGATTTTACTCAAATAACAGCTGACGATGATCATTTATTGATGAATAATATAAATGTCTTTTTTCTTATTTTAGCTCACGTAAACAGAAAACAGCAGGAACAGGAGCAACCTAGAAGATAACATGAAGACACTGGAGATGTTCCTGCAGCTGAATGAGAAAAATCTTCCTGCAAATTCAAAACTTTATATTCAACATTTGGAAAAAGGTTTGAGAAGGATGTGTGTGTTGTGTTCAGTGTTGGGTGTAACGTGTTACTGTTATTAAATTACTTTTCCACTGACAAAGTAGAGTAACTGATTACTGTTCATTTTTAGGTATTTTAATTACAATTACTTACAATGTACTTGCGTTACATTGTAAAATAATTAAACTTGCTGAATATCGTTATTTAATTTCAATAACTTATCTTCTAAACGTAGAAGTAAACTCTGCCGCTTTAACATCGCTGTAGTGCAGGTGCGCGTCATTTCGCGCCAGTTTGCTGCATAGTCGTATTCTACAGCGGAAGATGTCGGACTCGGCTGAAACGAGTGGCTGTTTTTTGAAATGGACATATGGAGGTGAGCTTAAAAAATGATTGCAATAAATTTGGAAAAAGTACAAAATAAAAAGTAAAAAAAAAAAATGATTGCAGGCTACATTGTGGAAGAGATGCTACCGCTGCGTACTGTAGAGTCTACGTCTTTTTAAAAAAATAATAATAATAATTATTTAAAAAGTTTAATTTCTGTTGTTTGTCCACTCAAGGTTTATGGGGATTTTAAAAAGTATTTAATTAAATTACTTATTGAGTAATTAAGTTAATTTTCAGACGCAGTAATTAGATAATCTAAGGAGCTTGGAAAGAAAAGCGTCTGGACTTCTTTAAGTTGCTTGAAGACGTTTCACCTCTCACCTCTCATCCGAATGTGAGTGGGCGTTAAGCCGCCCACTCACATCCTGGGCCATCTGACCTCAGGAAATCACATGATAGGGTGGGGCCAGGTTTAACAATGAGCTCACCCGAAACCCTGGCTGATTGGGACCCACACCTGCGTTCACACCTTGGCTCATGTGATTAGGTAGAGGATCATCAGGGGGTCCTTTGTCCCTCTTTGGGGGGATACTCCCACTGGGTTTAAATCTGGGACTCTCCACCATTTGACCTTAGAACTGAAGAAGCTTCTCGGATGAGAGGTGAAACGTCTTCAAGCAACTTAAAGAAGTCCAGACGCTTTTCTTTCCAAGCTCCTTAGACTACAATGACCTGGATGACTGAGAACCTTCACAGACATAGTAATTAGATAAGTATTTTAAATAATAAGGAAAGTGTGTATAATCAATCAATCAATCAATCAAAGCTTTATTCGTCACATGGAGGTTGCCCTGCAGTGAAATGGGACCCGACCTTACACACACAGCACAGACATTACATGGGGATACAAGTCGGAGATCGGTAGCGTTACAGAAAAACACTGAAATGTACACCACAATGGGAAAGTACAAGAGGAACAAAAGAGACCTCTACTCATGCTGTGCTTCCATGGTAGGACAGCATAAGAATAGGAGACAAAATAACTCCTCTGCACAAAAAGCACATCAATGTCCACAGACATGACATTGTGAGAGACATGACAAGCCACAGGGTTGGGTGGGGGGTGAGGAGTAATCCGAAGCGAACACAGCAGCCGCCCTGCACAGCGCTATCGTTCCAGCGCGGCACACAGACAGTGTTCCCAGGAGGGAAAGAAGCATCGAAGGCATTTGGAAAAGGAGGGGGGATGAGTGTGTGCATATCAGTATGTGTGTATGTGTATGCATGTCCAGAGCTGAGACAGTGTCCTTCGCCCTGCCAGGCTAAGTAAACAGTCTTCCAGCCAACCCAGGTGGCCTTGCATGGAATCGGGAGGAACAGTCTAAACACAGTCGTTATCAGGGTGTTGTTGTTCGGCTCCAGCCTGGAGCCCACAGCTGGCGCCAAAGGGGTAGCCGCATGAAGTGATGGTGGTTTTTTCTTTTATGCGAACAACTCATGAGAATTTCAGAGCTGTTCTTTAACACTCCGACACCAACATAGGTCTCTCAATTTCCTGGTGAAGAGCCGCGAGCTTTTCCATGATGTTATCAAGCTTGCGTTCCGTGGTGTTGTCATTCTTGTGCCCAAGGAGCCGATTCTGAGACCTCACGACCACAGTGAGCTGATCTAATATGCGCTCAGAGGTGTTGGACTGAGTATTCACTGCAGCCGTAAGCTTCTCCAAGATCTTAACCATGCTGCACTCAGTGGGCCCATTCTGAAAAGTCGCGCCTCGTCCCATCGTTTCAATCCCAGCGGGCAGCCTTGTGGGGGTTTGAACAGCCGGTTCTGCTTTCTTAATTCTCCGATAAGCCAGGGCCAAGCCAGCTCCGATCAGCAAGAACCCTGTTATCATGGTTCCGAATAGGTAGATATCTTCAGCGTCCTCGATCGACAGGCACACGACCCTCCATGTCTGCCACCCGTCCATCGTGTATCCGGCAGGGAAAGTCCCTCCAGGGCACTCGGGCTCTCCCGACCCGGGGCTTCTCATTGAGAAGAGCGTGTCAATTGCATTCAGGGACCAGTTGATCAAATCCATAATTCTCTTTAGGCTTTAGAAACAGACTGTGAGAGAGTGTTCCAGGGAAAGTGAGAAAAGCACGAGACAAGACAAGGACATAAGAAGCTAAGCAGGGAAGATAAGGGAGAGGAGAGGAGAAAAGTGCGACCGCCTTCGCTGAGAGCCAAACGAGAGAGAGTAAACAGAATTGGTCCTAGCACTGAACCCTGTGGAACTCCATAACTAACCTCAGTGTGTGAAGAGGACTCTACATTTAGATGTACAAATTGGAGTCTATTAGATAGATATGATACAAACCACTGCAGTACAGTACCTGTAATACCTACAGCATGTTCTAATCGCTCTAATAGGATATTATGGTCAACAGTATCGAACGCTGCACTGAGGTCTAGCAGGACAAGCACAGAGATGAGTCCACTGTCAGAGGCCATAAGAAGATCATTTGTAACCTTCACTAAAGCTGTTTCTGTGCTGTGATGAGCTCTGAAACCTGACTGAAACTCTTCAAATAAGCCATTCCTCTGCAGATGATCTGTTAGCTGTTTGACAACTACTCTTTCAAGGATTTTTGATATGAAGGAAATGGCTTTTTAAATAAATTATAACATCAGCTTATCAAGCTTAAACATTCTGCTGTTGTTTATCCGGTGGTTTCCTCTACCTCTGGCGCAAAGTGGGTGATAAACACACAAGAGAGACGGGACTCACAACAGAAAAGCCGATCAGCTGATCATTGATCAGTTTTATGAGTGAGGTAGCAAGAGGGGAGGGAGGGGGAGAGAAGAAGAGGCAGTCTCTCCATATATCGGCTGTTAAGCTAAACATGTGAATGCTTTCCAAACATTCAGAGATGAACTTAAACACTTGTTTTATGCCACAGCCGCTCTATCACGTGACGCATATTGCTCCAACATGCTAAGGTCATGAGATTGGTTATGCCATGTCACAAGTTTTGTGAGGTACTTTCATGATAATTAATGGATCGGATCACATTTTTTATTTCTCTCCAATATCTGATCCAGTAATTTAGGTCTGTATCGGACCGGTCCATCCCTACTTTAAATAAAACCGAGAGTATGTGACACATTTGTTAAAGATCCATTTACATGTAATAGTGCCATGAAATAATAGATCTATATTATAACGCATTTGAATGAGGATATCTTTTCCTTTTCTTTGTTCAAAAGCACTGAATAAGCTTCTTGATATTTTGATCTGCCCCCCATACAAGTTGGTGGTAGCAGTGTACCAATATTTTGCATTTAACAATATTTTGTGTAAGTAGTTTTAACTCTTCATCTTGTGTGTTGTTTTAATTTTATGTTTTTTTTTTTGTTTGCTGAGTTCATCATATAAGGACATCGATAACACTTTGTATAACAACTGCGAAAAATGTTACCTCCTGGTATCATTGCTGTTTTAACAGACTGTTGATCCTGTCATGTTCTTTGTGCGTCTGCCAACAACTGATCAGATTGATCTCTGAGCAATGAAGCATGAGAGGATGAAGCTGTACACAGGGCGACCTGATGGAAGCTGTCTAGGGTGCTGAACAAGCACAAATCACTGGTTATAAGAAAACACAATTTTCCGTTACATTTCATCTCAGATCCTCCGCTGCCTACCCACCATATATCTTTCTTCCTCTGTTTTCTATCTGGTGGTTCCTGCTCCTCCTCGGCTGGAGCACCTGCAGTAACTGATAATCAGTCCAGCACATCAGTTTGGAAGAATTTGACTCCATTTTTGACACAGAGCAGCTTTAATTCTGACATGTTGGATTTTCTCACATGAACTGCTCGCTTCCAGCTCTTTCACACCATTTTTGTTGGACTCTGTTGGACTTGGTTGTTCCAAAGCTCTATTTTTAACAGCAGGATGGGCGCTTTGTGTTCCTACGAGGCTGCTGGAGCTGATTGAGGCCACTCAATACAACACTGATGATTCCAGCAGACATGCCACAGCACATTTCAGAAGCATCCCTGAAGCATCTCTTTGCTCCGCACCACTAAAAATAATCTGGCTCTATTTTTTACAGAAGCTCCATCAAGCTGCACAAAACAGAGGAAAATGTGCAGGACAGAAGAAACAGCAAAGGAAATCCTGTCAGTGTTGAAAATAGAAGAGCCTGTGCAGACCAACATGTTTCACTTCTAAAATACACCAGGTGTGGTTTGAAGGACGCAACAAAACCACATCAGAAAGACATCAGAGACTCATCACATCACTCGCTGGATTCAATGGATTATTTTTCTTTCACCATTATTTGGAACAAAGAAAAAAACTTGACTGGTTTGTGTCATTGTGGTGCTGCATGGCCCACTTTCTCCTGAGATTCAGTTCACAGACAGATGTTCTGATAGTTTTCTTTACAATTTGCTGCTAGAATTCAAAATTGATTGTGTGATTAATGATGGTGAGCCAGATGGGCCAAACCATGATACTATCAGCAGCATGTTTCATTGTAGTGGTGGCATCATTGATGGGATAAATGGACTGGTGCTTATATAGTGATTTTCTATTTTCATGTGGACTAAAGTAGTGGACTGACCAACAGACTGACATTAACATCAGAGCCGTGCTGCTAGTGTGGCTAAAAGAAAAGAGAAGAAGAGACAGTCATGTTGATATGAACATTAGAGAAACACATCATGGAGCTGAAATATGATCCTGCTTCCTCATTTGGACTCATTCACCTCAGCTGACACATTCAACAGCAGACAGGTTTTTGTAGCAGTCTGTCTCACTGTGAGAGGAGGATGGTACATCATCTTTGGCTCTGGAACTAAACTGTCTGTAACAGGTAAGAACAAACATTTATTTTCCTTCAGTTGTTTTATTGTAGAAGCTGAAAATGTGTTTAAAGTCAGTTTCTGCTGCTTCAGGCTTTACATGTTAGTTTTTTCATCATTAGTAGAGAATTCATCTGCAGCCATTGTTACATAAGAAAAGCTCAATAATCTCTGAGAACATGTTGAAATCTCACTGAACAACTAAAGTTATTCTTTATTTCTGCAAATATTAGTGATGTTACAAATATTTAGGATTTGATCATCTCAGTAATTCTGCACCATCTGCTGCTTTTTCAACACAAGATCATGTTTGATGTTAAAATTAAATTAATATAGATTAACAAATATGGTTTCAGGAAATATTTGCTTTATGTTGAGGAACAAATATTTTTTCAATAATCAAACATTTATGTAGCTACTTCAAAAAGTGTTTTCTGGTAAAAAACAAAAAAACAAAACAGATACTGATTAGAAAACTCAGAAATGATATGAAACAAATTCAGGATGAATATGACATTGTTAAATTCCAATATTTATTTCTGAGATTCAGTTGTGTGTGTGGATTTGTACGTGACAATAAAAAGTTAATAATACTTAAATTTTCCAAAGTACTTTTCCATACAAATATTTATTAAATATACTTTGTCAAATAATTTGCATTTTATGATTAAAAATATCATGAAGTATATCTCATTTTATTGAAAACATTTTATTCACATTTTCAGTTTTAGTGTTTTAAAATGGTTCCTACAGTTTTTTATATGAATAAAAACATAACTTAAAATAATCACTGCATTACTTTTCCAATTTTTACACAAAAATATTTAAGAATAAATAATTCTGAAAGACAAATATGGTCTTTATGGTAAAATATATCAAAGACAAGAAGAATGGAAATTTTATCTGCTGAATTGAATTTTGTGAAATGATATTTAATTTTATTAATAGTACAAAACAATATGAAAAAAGATGAATTTATTTTTGGACAGAAGAGTCTCTCTGTTAGAACTCGTGTCTAATGACTAATATGGAAAATACGTTTTCACTTGTATGAAGACAAATGTATATATTTTAAAATTGGAATGAATTCAATTTCTATAAAACAATAAAAAGCAAACACATGACAAATTAAAAAGAACTGAATTTGATTTTAAAAATCATGCTGAGTGTTCCACATGTGAGCCATGATGACATGAGGTGATGACTGTGTTTGATATGAAGCTGAATCCAGTGTATGTAGTGAACTTTGTATTGATGAGTAGTTTAGTGATCAGAGTCCATGTAGTTTCCAGGATCAGACTGAATGCAGTGCAGTGCTGGAAGCTGCTGCTGACTGTGTGAATGTGTGTCTGTGCTGCTTGTTGCTGCTGTCAAACTTCAGATGAGCAGGTAGTGAAGCCCGTGGTGAGCGTGTACCCAGCAGCATCCAGAGCCCACCTGGAGGGGAACAGCTCCCTGCTGTGTGTGGCCTCAGCCATGTTTCCTCCTCTGGTCCAGTTCTCCTGGAAAAGACAGAAGAAGAACGGCGGAGAAGCGGAGGAGCTGCCCCCTGCTGAGGGAGAGCAGCTGGAGCTCAGAGAGTCGGGACGCACCATTGCCATCAGGATGGTTGATCGTGATGTTTTTGACACATACATGTACAGCTGCTGGGTGAAGCACGAGGGGGGCACAGTGGAGGCCCAAACACAACAAGGTAATGAAGGCTTGGTGACTGTGTTCAGCAGTGATTCAGCTTCATGTGGAGATGCTGTCAAAGAGAGCAGAGGAGCAGAGGACTGACATTTCTCACTGCAGCTCCAAACATTTGACTCCTTTTCTGTTTCAGAGGTTCCAGCTCTTCCACCAACTGTGCCTTCTCTTCCTTCTATACACGAGGTGAAGCTGCTCTGCCTGCTGTACACAGTGCTGATAGTGAAGAGTCTGGTGTACTGCTGTGGACTCTCTCTGCTGATGATCCTGACAAACAAGGGAGCGTCCACCAACTGCACACATGCTGACTGACTGTTTTCTGCTCGCCTTTTCTCACCATCAGATTTCCTGGCTCAGCAGTCAGAAATGTAAATTAAATTCTGGTTGGTTCAATGTTTTTTTTTTTTATGATGCATTTGACCTTTTCTCATTCATCTTAAACTGTGTAATATAAATTTACAAATAAACATTTTTGATGTGTTAGATTCTTTATGTGAAGTTTTGAACTGCAGAAAAACTCAACTGATGTATTCAGAACCCACCATAACAAAATAACAGTGTAGTTATTTTTTTGAAGTAAAAATAAAGTTTTGGATTTTAAGAATGCATTTCTCATTTTTTTCTGTCATACATAACCTGTGTGACTGCAGCATTCACAGATCATAAACTTGCTCTCCTGCAGCAGACGGGCTGTGTGGGTTTCTGCTCTGCAGCCTCCACACCGTTAGCTGTGGCTTTTCACTTTAATAACACAATGACAGTTACAAGCATGAACTCTGCTTCAAGAATGATTCCAGGAAGGATCTGTGTTCTTCACCTGTGAGAGAAACAGCTCAAATCCTCAACTCAGAGCTGACAAATGAACTTTAATGGAATCAAAGGAGAGACCATGAAGCCCCTGCAGTCTGCTCAGCTCCCATTTTATTACCTGAGCTGAGTTTTTCATTCTGGATATCACACACGTAAGAACAGATCAAGTCTGAACAGCAAATGTTGGAGAATCATTTTGAAGTGTTGCTAAATGTCATTATTATTACAAAAACTACTGAATGATTCAGAAAATCGTTTTCAAAAAGCAGAAATATGCAAACAAAGTAGAAACAAGGCAACATGAGTCATTCAGATGCAGATAACATATTCTCCTTATTTTGAAGAACACAGTCATGAAATCTTTCTGTGTGTCATTCATTGAGTTGAAGTGCCTAATAGAAGAGGAAAAGCAGAAATAATCAATGATAGCTGAGACATTGAGAACATGGCTGTATGCCTGCTATCATAACAGGAAACAAAGCACACAAACAGCAAACACACAATAATGTGGTCGCAGCTTGTTGTGTGTTGTTAGGTGTCATTTTGACTTTGACATTTAATGAAGTCACAAAAATGTGTGCGACTCATTAAAGGAGTCTGTACGTGTCAGTCAGTGCTCTGTATTCATGTGTTCACCTCATTAAAGTCACTGAGACACTTTTCTCCTCCAAACTTCCAGCACAGCTTCATATTTCACTGACTGATTCTTTGATTACATCCATTAAGGCTCACACAGTGAAATTAGTGCAAACTTACAAATGTGTTGGAACAATTTTGGCCTCCAAACTGAACTTTGAGACAAACAGTGAAGCTGTGAGCAAAAAGAGGCTCCAGTGTGTGTCATGGTGGAGGAAACTGTTGTATTCCCACATTCAAAACATGCTGATCTTATTGGATTTTTCCTCAAAGTCTTTTTCCTCCTTTTTCTCTTCATCCAAATGTTCTAGCAGGCTGACTGTGAGTCCCTGTTTAACCTGTACAGCAGAAAGTAACAGCAGTCAGCGGCCTCCACTTGACTTCATGACTTCAACCCCTCGCACAGTCACTTTCACTTTCTTCCTTCTGTCTTTTAGTCCGAAAATGTAGAACAACACCAGATCAAAATATTTGTGTCCTTCACTCACATCTTCAAATGATACCTTCTATATCAGAGATGATACAAAGGCAACATTTGTCTTATTTCTCTTTCATGAATCAAAAGTACTTTTGTACTGTTGTGTAAATGTGTATGTAAAGGTGGATGACTGCCTACTGCAAATGAAATCGAACCATGGGTACAAATAAATGAAGCTGAAGCTGACGTAAAACACAGCCCTGTTTTTATTACTGTTTATAGATATTATCATTGATGATCATCATTTTGAATGATTCTTAAAAAGGGTTTAATGAATCCTTCAGTCTGAAACCAACTTGGAACAAAACACATTAGAAGATGTGGGAAAGAACCACAGTGTGCACATATTTTAAACACACAACCGAACCACATGTGTTTGTTTAAAAAATGATTTTAACTGTAAATGGTGTCATATGTGATTTTAGTTTTTGAAGTCCTTTGTTGTCAATTTATGAACGTTTAAATTATTTTTCCACCATCTTAATTTTTACAGGTATATTTATTTATAGTTAAGTTATATTTGGTTTGTATATTTAGTGTTTTCATCACAGCTGTTAAACAACAGATAACAGTGTGTGTTACTAAATTCACAGCAGCCTGAATGTGTTTGTGGGAACATGAATGTGTTTGAGTGTTTCTGCATCATGTGACCCAGATTTTTGGATCTGCTGTCAGATTGAAATGAAGACGATGAAACCACACAGCAGCTTCAGCTGAGCTGTCAATCAGCAGCAGCAGTCTTATCTGTGGGCCGCAGGGGCTGATGGGAGCTTTGAGGACCTGTTAGAAACCACGTGGCCCTCGTCTGATCTCACAGCTCGTCCTTGTTTGGCCTCAGCTGCATCAGAGCGCCACTTCTCCCCAGGTTCACCAGAGGAAACACCACTGCACAAAATGCTTTTCCTCCCAGCTGCTGCTCTGTGCTGTCTGTGTTCAGGTGAGTGTTTCCAGCCAATCAGGAGCCAACAAAGTCAACCTGTAACAAACACTGTCACACTAACCTTCATCTATCTGTCTGTGTCTCTACAGCACTGGTTACCATGGCAGCAGAACAGCTGATTCAGGACGATTTAACATTGACCAGGAGAGTTGGAGAAAGTGTCTCCTTCAGCTGTGGAGGGACTGAGCAGTGTTATGGGACTGAGTATGGATTCTGGTACCAGAAGAAAAATAAAGGAACATTTAGAGTAATTCTGCGAATTTATACAAATAATTGTGGAGTACGCGATCGCTACGGTCACCCTCAAGAAAATGATTTCTTAGTTGCCAAAAAACAGAATAGCTGTGAGTTGAAGATAGAGAAAGTCAAACCTGATCATTCAGCCACCTACTACTGTAATTGTGTTAAGGAAGATACCCACAGTGAGAAATGATCCCTGCAGCCTGAACAAAAACCAACAGATGAACAGATGTCAAACAGTGTTTGTGACAGGAAGAGAGCAGTAAACCACAGCCCAGGTTCACAGATTTCACCTCCATCTCAGAGTCACAAACATACCGAGCTCAGGGACGATTTTTATTTACTGCTGTCAGAAATTCAATCCTATTACATTCATCTTTATTTGTTCATCATGTCAAAATGTAAATGAAAAAAATTGTTTACTTATTTAGAGTAATCTGATTGAATGAGGTGCTTAATATTGGAGAAGGTTTTGATCTCCTGACATTGAAAGCAAGAGAGAACCTCCGTTGTGAGAATTTGCAGAGAGAAAGAAGAATTTAACCCTGTTTTACACTGTTAATCATTGATATTCTTCATAGAAACATATTGATTATTTGTTTTGGAGCTATTTTGTCAGAGAACAGCAGAATGTGTTCT
This sequence comes from Oreochromis aureus, assembly GCF_013358895.1. Classification (NCBI taxonomy): domain Eukaryota; kingdom Metazoa; phylum Chordata; class Actinopteri; order Cichliformes; family Cichlidae; genus Oreochromis; species Oreochromis aureus. The sequence goes on along the minus strand of NC_052959.1, from coordinate 33,355,385 downwards.
TTGGTTTTTGGTGCTGGCCCGTATCGAGGCACTAACACAAATTTGGAGAAGTGGATTTGGCAAATATTGCACACTGAATCTAAGATGATGATAAGTGAAAAAACTGGAGACACCAGTTTAAACAGGAGTTTAAATACCTGGAGTCAAAACACCAGAGAGAGAAAAAGAGAAATAAAGAGAGTATGCAGGGTGGAGCAGGTGGAGATGAGTGTCATTGGTGATTTGTGATGAAAATATAGCAGCGAGCGTAGAAGGGAAGGTTTACAAGACTGTGCTGAGACTGAGTGCTAATATTTTTTTCTTTAATGTTTATATACCCCATTACTTTACATTTCACAATCTATATCATTTTTTAATCACACATTAATGTTTTATGTAATATCACACATTAATATCCTATCTTTTGCTCCACAAAAATGTGGAATCTAGTATCTAGTGTTTAAAAATGTGTTGAAGAATATCGTGTTGAAAGTGGAATCATACACACTGACACTAGAAGAGACAGAAAGAAGTCGTCTGAGGAATTTGAGGGGGACGGTCTCCCTGGACTAAAAAGTAGAGAAATTTAAGGCTCACTCTGCTAACCAGAAAACACATACATCTTGGTGCTAGGGAAAACTTTCTGTCGCTCTCTTGCTGCCTCTACAGGCCTGACCAGAGGACAAGAGATGGTTGCTATGGTAAAGTAAGAACTTCACATAGGCATAAGATGATTCAGACATCAGAAAAGAGCCATACAAGAGGAACTAAGGACCTTCTACTAACTTGTGACCGATCATGTTACCATTATGTTTTTTAATGACTCATGTAATGGAGGATGTCACGTTAAGAGGGATGGACTTGACCTCCTGACTATGAATAATGAAGATGACAAGGTGCTGACTCTATGAATCCACAATCTCAACAGGGTTGTCCGATAAGAACAGATGGCTTATCCACAAAATCCACTGCCACTCAGGTATATGTCGTTCACTCATTTATTTAACACGAAGCCGAGGTACACATCCATAATGTGAGTGAGGGGATTTAACAGGCTGTAAAATGCTATATGCCGTGTGGTGAAGTGATGGTGTGGTTTCTGAACATAAAAGTCTTATATAATTATGTGAACAGAGTGAATTAAATGTGTAATACAACAATACAAACAATACTGAGTAGTGAAACATTCAACCAAAGTAAGAGAGTATCAACAAATGCTAATCTTACTATTTACTTAAATCCTAACTAGGCACTTTACACTAGAGCTAACATGAGAAATTAGTGACGGTCCCTTAATGACCGCACGGCAGAGGCTGCTTCGCAGTAAACGGCAGTAACATTCGGTAACAAAGTGTGCGCCAAGGATTTGAACAAGGGTGGATAATGGCCGCAGCAAAGAACAAACAGGATACAACACAGAAACTTACAGTCTCATGGACGCACACCGCTAACAGCATTAGAAGGAACGAAAATCCACACGGTGAGTGAAACTCTGCTGACTCTCCACACCTGCAGCTCCGACCGAACTCTCTGCGTCGAGGTGTGTGCGTAATGATGAGGTAGAATTGTGTCCTCTGATTGGTGAAGAGGATGGGTTGCCTCACCGCTCATTGGCTGGTCGGCAGCTGTATGCTGATGTATTTACTCGGCAGATGTGGCTCTGTTCGTCAGTTCCGCCGACTGGCAGGCCTTTTGTACAGCCGCCCCCAACTTTGCGGAGCAAAGGTGCACTTCACTCAGGAAGGTCAGGCAGTAGACTCCGGTGGAAGAGCTGGAAGTCTGATAAGTCGTGCCACTGGTCGTGTATATGTCTTGTCTCCAACCTGTATCTGAACGGTCCGAACCCTGCCATCTGCTCCAGGGATGACTTGGATGACCTTACCAACTGGCCATAGGGCACGAGGGAGCTGCTGGTCCACAATGAGAACGATAGTGCCAACAGTCAACTCATCTCGTTCCTGCTGCCATTTGTGCCGCACCTGGAGTGAAGGTAGATAATTACGGATGTAGTGGATCCAGAATTCATCCGCCAAGGCTTGACACTGCCTCCACCTATGACGGCTCAGGAGTTCTGCTTCTGGGTAGACGACCTGTGGCATACTGGAATCAGGCCGCCCCATCAACAACATGTTGGGAGTGATTGGATCAGCATCTGCTATGTCTGAGGAGACATAACCTAGCGGCTTAGAGTTGATGATGCTCTCTACCTCGCTGAGTATCGTCCTAAAGACTTCCTCGGTGACATGCTGCGAGCCTAGAATGGTATGCAGCGCAGACTTGATGGAACGAATTTCCCGTTCCCAGGAACCACCGAAATGTGGAGCCTGTGGAGGATTGAAACGAAAATGAATCTGCTGGCTGGCCAACTGTGACTTCAGAGCTGGGCCGAGTGCATTGAAAGCCTCCTGGAGTTCAGAACTACCACCTCTGAAGTTGGTACCTTGATCTGACAGTAGTTCGAAAGGCTTCCCACGTCTCGAGATGAAACGACGTAGTCCCATCAGGAATGAGTCAGTGTCCATGCTGGCAAGCAGATCAAGGTAAACTGCGTGGGTCGTTAGGCATTTTGAAGATGATCCCCCACCGTCTCTGTACGCCGCCCCATCTTGACAAGGTATGGGCCAAAGCAGTCCACCCCAGTCGAATAGAAGGCTGGGCGATGAAGTCTTAAACTGGATGAGGGAAGGTCAGCCATCTTGGGAATGACTGGCTGGCTGCGCCACCTCTTGCATTCAGGACAGTTGTACTGGTGCTTCCGGACGGCCTCTCGTCCCCGAAGTATCCAGAATCTGCGCCGGAGCTCAGCAAAGACCCTCTCGGAGCCCGAGTGAGCAAGCTGGTGATCACAATCCTGGATGATGAGCTTTGTGATAGGATGATGAGGGTCAAGAACAACAGGATGCAAGATGTCCTGACTGAGGGTTTCACATCTGCAAAGCCGCCCCCCTACACGAATCAGTTGAGCCTCTGGGTCATACTCAGGAGCTAAGGCAAGTAAGCGACTGCTGGCAGCTACCGGTTTGTGAGATGACAGCCGAACAAAATCTTCAGGAAAACTGTCCTTCTGTACCTTCCGGAGGAGTGCTAACTCCGCTTGCTTGTAATCCTCTGCTGTGGGTGTCGAGTCAGCAGCTGTCCCATGGACGGCTCGAACGTAAGCTTCCAGCAAGGCCTGGAAGCCACTGAAAGAACCAACATCAGGTAGATGTGGATCAGATATTCTAGTGATGTTTCCACAGAAGCTCTCCTTCCGCAGCTCTGATGAATCATCAAGGGAAACATGGTTCGGGAGCTCTGGGCAGTATGATGCTGTCTGCCAGAGAAAAGGTGGGCCCCGGCACCACCGATGATGAGTGGTGAGCTGCGAGAGCATTAATCCTCGAGTGATGTCGTCGGCAGGATTGTCGCCTCATCTGACATATCTCCACAGGCCCCCTTCAGTTAGCTCTTGAATATCTGCGACTCTAGAGCCCACAAAGACCTTGTAGCGGCAGGATTGGGATTGGAGCCAGTTCAGGACTGTAGTGGAGTCGGTCCAATAGACAATGCTTGAGATACGAAGGGTGAGTTCCCTCTTGAGAACGGCAGCAAGCTGGGCTCCCACATGAGCAGCACAGAGCTCCAACCTCGGAATGGACTGTTGACGGACGGGAGCAACTCGAGATCGGGCGGCTAGGAAGGCTACCTGGATTCCCCCCTTATGATCTTCTGTCCGAAGGTAGGCTACAGCTCCATATGCCTTCTCAGATGCATCGGAGAAGATGTGGATGCTCTGCTTGCAAAGGGATAGGTCTGTCTCTGGCTGCACATAACAACGTGGCAGGGAGACATCAGGAAGCTGAATCAATTCACCTTCCCATGAGTGCCACAGCTGCAGCAGGCCGGTCGGCAGATTCGGATCATCCCAGTCTCTCCTTTTCCGCCAGAGATGCTGCACCAGGATTTTGGCCCGAGTGGTGTAAGGGATGAGGAGGCCAAGTGGATCATACTGCTTGGCCAGAACCCGATAGATGTTGCGCATTGTGGGCTCCCCCAACTGCTCAGTGTGCCGAATCTGATATCTGAGCTCGTCAGACTGACAGTGCCATTGCAGGCCCAGCGTCCGCTCTGGTACATCAGTCCCATCAGGGGAAAGCCACAGTTCACTGCTCTGTGAGACTAATCCAGGTGGCATATGACTGATGAGTTCTGGGTAGTTGGAAGCCCACTGTCATAATTCGAAGCCACCGGTGAGTAGCAACTGCTGGATTTTGTTAACCAGTTGCTGGGCTTCGGGAAATGATGCAAAGCTCTGGAGGAGATTGTCAACATAGAAACATTTCTCCACTGTGTGACGGGTATCTTCGCTGGGGCTGCTGTGATCCAGAACGTGCCGCTGCAGAGCATAGGTGGCACAGCAGGGGCTGCATGTCGTCCCGAAAGGCAACACCTGCCATTCGTAGACATCTGGTTGCCTCGTGCGATCCATATCTCTCCAGAGGAAACGGAGGAAAGGCTTGTCCTGAGTCAAGAGGCGGACCTGATGAAACATCCCCTTGATGTCGCTGCTTACCGCAATGGGATATTCCCGGAAGCGAAGTAACACACCCAGGAGCGTCGAGCCCAGGGTAGGACCAGCTAGGAGATGCTGATTCAGGCTGGTTCCACTGTGCACAAAAGAACAGTTGAAGACAATGCGATCCTTGCCATTATGATGAACCATGTGGTGTGGTATGTACCAGCTGCTGTCATCTATCTCCATGTCTGCGCTGGTCAGTTTACTCACATAGCCTGCATCCACCAGCTTCTGAATTTCCTGGTTATAGGTGGCTGCTCGTACAGGCTCCTTCAGGAGGCGCTTCTCCGTGGCTCGCAGGTGACCCAGGACAGAGTCCTTAGTGGAATGAAGCGGGACTGGTTCCTCTTTCCACGGCAACGGGGTGGCATATTGGTTGATACCATCCACCTCCACTCTAATGGTCTTCTCCTCTAGCGTCTTGACAGCCATGGTATCCTGTTTTGAACGTGTGGCCACCTTCTCATTCTGGTATGGGAGAACGTCCATCTGCCAGAGCTTGGCTACATTACTGAGAAGTTCAGCACTGGGAGTCAGGGTGCTTGTGAGTAGACACTGAGGAGTGGAGGCTTGATGTAGAAGAACCTTGGCTGGACCCTGCAGAGTCCAACCCAGCCGTGTCTTGAGTGCAGCTGGTCCTCCCCGTGGTCCCAGATGTACAGGCTCTACTGGAGTCAGGAGATGTGGGTAGTCAGAGCCAATCAGCAATAATGGCTGAGCTTGGTGAAACGAATGAAGTGGAAGACTTCGCAGGTGGCGGTAGGACCTTTGCAGTGCATCGGCTGGATGTGAGTGTTTGGCGAGCCCAAGCTCAGTGGCAGTGAATGCTCTTTGGATCCGGAACCGTTTCCGAGGGTCAGTGGCGGAGGCTATAGAGAAGGAAACGGAATGTCCTGCCACCGTTCTAATGTCTTGTCGGATGGTTCGAAGCGCCAACTCCTCCCTCTTTCCCTGAAGGCCCAGCTCTTGGGCAGCACTGTGAAGAAGGATTGTGCGCTCTGACCCATCATCTAGGATGGCGTATGTCTCCAGCTTCCTTTTGCCGTTATAGAGGCACACCCTGACCATTTTCAGTAGCACACAACTGGTCCCCCAGGTTGGATCAACGTAGTACGTGATGGGTTGGACAGCTTCCTCCGCCGGTCTGTCAGATCCTCTGGATCGTGATGCATTAACCTCATGGAGTATCTCCAAATGCACCTGATTGCATTGCTGGCACCTAGCTTTCAGGTAGCATTGCGCCTCTGGATGGTCCCTTCCGCATCTCCAGCACCGCTTGCCTGTCTGAATCCAAGACAACTTCTGCTCTGTATTGAGCTTCTTGAAATCTGTGCACTGATTGAAATAGTGCTGAAGATTATTACAGAAGGGGCAGAATTTCTTTGTCTTCCCGCTTTGGAAACTGGATGTGATGCCTGTTTTGGAGGCTCTGGGCCTTTAGCGGGAGGGTCGTAGCCCAATAAGACGGTTGTGGTTGCCGCTGCAGATCTCTGCTTGGGTCTGGCACCCTTCCCATGATCCACACGTGGCTCTCGAGGTTGCTGAGGATGATGGAAATACACATCATCATCTTGGATGCGGACTTCATATTCAAGCCACTCTGCCAAATCTGCTAAGGTTGGGATGGGTGTCTGAAGAGGATCGATGAACCGCTTAAACTGCGCTCGAAGACTGTGTGGCAGTTTGGACAGCAGTCTGGTGACGTGTGACCCACACTCTAGTTCTGCTCTCCCCTCTTTCCCAAGCTGTTCCAACATTCCCACGAGAGCTCTCACTTTAAGGGCGAAAAGACGGAACGCTCGGCTGTCGCCACTCCGTACCGGAGACTCCGACAACACGTCGGTGATCCGCTGCAGGGCAAGTTTGTGAGGTTGACCATACAGCTCTATCAGAGATGACATGGTCTGGCTGTATGGGTAGCGGCTATTGCTGTAGGAATCGGCAATCAGGAGGGCGTCTTCCAACTTGAGGTGATCGACTAGGATCTGGTATTTGAAACGTTCAGTTGCATCGTGAGGCAGGATATTGTCAAGGGCCATTCGCAAACGAGCGAACTGGCTGGGGTCATCAGACGTGAAGTATGGAATGTGTGGTGTTGGTCCCCGGTACACGGTCTCTGTACTCGGTAGAGGTTCGTGCTGACCATATTTCCTCCAGGCTTTGGAATCAGCTGGAGGCCAGCGAGGCGGGTCCCCAGTCATCTCCCGGAAACTTTCTGGTTCTTGGTGCTGAAAGGTGTATGGCTCTGCATATTCAGGGGTGACCTGCCTCTTCACACATGCTCCAGGGCCATACTCGTCCTTCACCTTAATTTTCCTGACCTGTTCAGTCACAGGAAGCTGACTGTACTGATAAGGTGACGTACATCTGAAAGGAGCTGAGGCTGCTGCACTAGCAGGAATTTCTGACACCGGAGGTGGTGGAACAGGGAATGGCCATCTTGCCTGTGAAACTGAAGATCCGGCTCGAAGGACCATGTAATGGAGGATGTCACGTTAAGAGGGATGGACTTGACCTCCTGACTATGAATAATGAAGATGACAAGGTGCTGACTCTATGAATCCACAATCTCAACAGGGTTGTCCGATAAGAACAGATGGCTTATCCACAAAATCCACTGCCACTCAGGTGTAACGAGTAGTATAACAAATGTCTTTTTCTTGGCTGTTGAAAGGAGAAAGATATTTTACTGCTATTATTTGTTGCTATTTTTATAATTAGAATTAGCATTCCATTTGTTATTAATATTGGTATTACATTCTGTGCCTTTCGGTGAGTGAGAGGCTGAGTTGCAGGCTGACAGGAAACCAGGGCTTGCAGAGCATGCTTCTGCAGAAGTGAAACCGAAAGCAGAGTCTAAGTGCAAGTTAAGAGCAGGGTGTTTTATTATGCATTTATCTTTGACTAAGTTTTGATTATGCTTCAAGTAGTTGTATTAGATTGAAACATTTGTTTTATACATTTTACATAGAAGTCAAGATCATTACACACAGGATGGCCTTAGCCTGGTTGCTTAAGTTGAGGTCAATTAAGGTGCAGCGTGTATGTGCAGACATAAACACATACACACACACATAGGTTCAGTACAGGCTGGCCTTCTGTCTGGTGGAAAGGTTATGAGGCTTAGCTGATGAAGTGAAGGGTGAAACAAAGTGCAAGCAGAAGTTGACACACACATACACCCACATACACACACATTGTAGGTAGACTCATTTAGTTAGGTGAAAGTTTAATCATGTTTTGCTTGCAACTGCAAAATTGTGCCGGTGTAAGTGACAGGTTGTGCAGAAAGTGTGCCTGATGTCCCAGACAGACAGATAAGCGAGCGTCCGGGGACAACAGGAAGACACCTGGGATCGAGACGAGAAGATGATCTTTTCAAACTGTGTTAAAGTCATTGTGGTTTTGAGTTGACGTATACTGTATTATTTGCCTAGCAACAGGAAGGAGGTGGGCTGTACTATTTCCTCCTATAAAGCCTTTGACTTCTTGATGTAAGGCAGTTCAATACTGAATCTGAACAGTATTGGCTCCGCATATGTGTATTCATTAAAATGCCGTCTAATTGCACCCGGCCGGATCAGTGGTGGTTATTTTGGTCTTCCTCCTCAATTCTGTGAACTTAACATTTGGGGGCTTCGTCCGGTGAGAGAGGGGGAATGGTTTTGGTGGAGGTGTAGAGAGATCCGGGGTCCGTGGTGATTAGATGGGCAGATACGAGTCAGTGGTCTGAAGTGAGAGACAAGCCGGCTTATCCAAAGGTAAGGCACATACCTGTTGAATTTTCCAAAGTGTGCCAGAATTGGACATGACAAAATGAAAGTCTACTCACTGAAAATTACTGGTGAATGTCTGTTTTGATTTTGGTGAAGTTTTCATGAAGTTTACCGGTTGAAGTAATGATAATGAAGTATAAGTGACAGTACTGAGTAATGAGAATAAAGGAATGAAAAGAGAAAGCAGTTGGACTGCTGGAAAAAAGATTAAAGCAGTTGGACTGCTGGGAAAAGATTAAAGCAGTTGGACTGCTGAAAAAATATTAAAGCAGTTGGACTGCTAACAGGATTTAGAGTGATAGGGAATTTGGTCATTTTGTGGTAGTTTGAATTTGGTTAAAGAGGTTGGACCTGTCTCAGTCATACACTTGTTTTGAGTGTTGATTGTTGTCTAAAAATATTATAAATTATCCTAGAACGGCGGTTGGACCGCCAAGAGCGCAGAGCCCGGAGGTTGTGCTCCCACTTTGGTTCGGACGCGGGCCATTGTCCTATCGGTAAATAGGGATAACACAGTTGGCTTGACTGCAGGGTACAGGGCATCCTGGAAAAGCTAAGAGTTTGAGGCTCTTTCACTGCGCTTTTTGGCCAGCAGAAGTTGGACTTCGGGCGTGTAACTTTAACTTAAAACTTCGGGGAAGCCTGGGATGTGAAATGCCCCACAATAGAGCTTCAGGTGGAGTTTGGGTTGGTTAATGCTTTTAAATTGACTTAGGGATCTTAGAAATTGGGCCAGAAACTGTTGGACAGATACTGGATAATTGAGCACAAAAAAGTCTGGGACTTGATCGGTTGGACCGTTAGGATAAATTCTCGAAATTGTTAGGAGCGAAAAGGCCTAAAATCTGTGCAGTTGTATATATATGGCGTCTGTGTAAAATTATGTATAAACAGAGTTGGGTGTTTGATGAGTCTGACTGAATGACAGGATGGTAGAGTTCTGTGAGTTATTTTTAGAGAGCCTGTGAACATGCACGGTGTGTGTGTGAAAATGCAAATTAGGTGCGGGGATGCACATGGAGACTGTTGGTTTCAGTTTAGAGTGTGAGTGAACTTAATAATGATTGTTTGAAAATTTTGCTAAATGCCTGTGATTGAGATGCTGTTCATTAGAATTGTATAATAGAGGGTGAATTTATTACTGTGGATGTATAGGTGTTGACAGACTTATATATATAGGTTGAGTGCATTGTACAGTACCTAAGACCAACATATTACTTTAAAGTGGTAACCTATCGTGAGCCACAAATGCAGGTGTGTTTTATTTCATGTGTGTCTTGTGAGAATGAGTAGAGATTTTAGTTTTTTCTTTGACTTGCTTGTTCTGATTATGGAAAGCATGTCTAAAATACTCGTAGGAGAGCATATGTTGAGTGATTTTATCCGTGTGAATGATGTTAGTATTTGATTTGAGTGATTATATTCAAAAGTGTGAGTGAACTAAAGCTGTATTGTTTTTAGATGAAGAGTTAGTAGAATTAAAGAGGGTTTGTAGACTATACATATAAAGAAAAAACAAAGAGTTCGATGAGTCTGCAGAAACAGGAAATGCGGCTCTGTGTGCCTGTGTGTGTGTGTAACCGGGGCTGCATGCCCATAAAAGGAACGGAGTGTGTGAAGAGAGAACCCAGAGAGAGAGACGAGTTAAACTACAGATAGATGAAGCAAAAAAAAAAAAAAAAAGAAAAGAAAAGAAATGAAAAGGATATTAATTGTATGCTTTAGTGTGTTAATACAGGTGAACTTCTCTAAACCTGGAACCCTTGAAGTACAGCAGCAAAAGCATAGATTAACACAATTGGGATAAACAGGCCACACTTTGGCTTAAAATTATAGCTTCACCTGGCACTTTGTCCTTGACCCTGAGAAGAAGCTCAAAGGCCAGCTAAACTCCTGATGAAGACCGACAGAACATCGTGGATCAACAGCAGACAAAAGGAACCGAACCATTAACACTGATGACACCAGCAGCAGCATGTATGCAACATGTACTGTGAATTACAGGCTGGGCAGTTGAACAGTGGGATAAAGAACTGTGGAAAAGCATTGGGCATTGAGTTCCATGTTTGCCATGCTTGAAAGAGAAGACTGAAAGATGACTGAAGAAGAACAAGAGAGTAAATGAAAATGAGATTGACTGACGACTCCAGAAGCAGAATGGAGGAAACCCCGTGATAAAACATGCAGGGGGAACTGGAGGCTGGTCAAGAACAGTGTCACATGACTGGGGGGCACTGAGGCGAAGGAACTGAATGTGGTGTTTTGCCAGACTGGAACTTAACGTAAAAGAGGAACACTGAAACATCAAAACAGAGAAGAAACAGACTGTGTTTGCTTTGAAGGCCAAACAGGACAGTGTGAGGAGAGGGACCAAGGTCAGGTGAACCAGGACAAGTTTGACTGCGAGTATATAGGATATGATTGGGTTGAAGTTGAAGGCTGGACTCTTGATGGTTTAGGGATGTCCACCACGTCACAACAGAGAGGTAAACAATACAAAAGGTAAAAATAATGAAGGAAAATAACTGACAATTATATTAATGAATAGAAAACACAAATGCACAAATTGTTACAGGTGAAATTATGTTTGGAATGAATCAGGAGTGAGATAGTTTGAATGCAGAACTTAGAGAAAAGATCCATGAAGTAAGACTGATTAAAATTTAAGGTGCAATGAAGAAACAGCTTACACTTAGTGTATATTGACATGAATAAATAAAATGCATGGAAGAATAAAATGAAGGCATGCAACGAAGAAAACAGCTTACACTGCATTTACATGACCACATAACGCAAGGAAGAACACGCTTACATACATGACATAATGGGTCATTTAGGCACCTGTGATAATAATGAAAATGTCTTAGTTTTGTTATTTTTAGGAGCAAAGCAGACCTGGAACAATTCTCCAGATGCAGCAGTCGGGAGAAATTATAGGTTAACTTCAATGGATATGTTAAGGCAAGTTTCTGGTTGAATTGTTCACAGAATAATGTGTCCAGGAACCTGAAAGCAAGCCCTAACTGCTGGCTGAAGACCAGGAGGGCTATTATTTAAGGAGGGAATCGAAAAGTGTGGGCTAGTAATTCAGGGACGGAGAAAAACTGACTGTAAAGTGGAGAATTGTGAAGGAGTCTGAAATACGGCAAAGCAACATATGCAAAACCATACATACAAACAGAAAATGCATTAATCTTAAGAAGACACAGGCAAGTTCATGAGGATTGAGGCGCAGACGTTGATCAAACTTGGCTAAGAACAAGCATACGCAATGAAGATCAGCTTGCTAATTGTGTGAGTGATAGAATGGTGTGAATGTTTAATAAGATAGACTTAAAAGTTTGAAGTTGACTCAAAGAAGTTATATGACAGGGGAGGGAGTATGGAAAAACAAACAAAAGAAAAGTGATTAACGCAGTTTTTATAAGAGTGACTTAGGAGTGCTCTCGTACTGAGTGATCAAACAGTGATTAGTATAGAAAGAAAATGAAAATAATTCAATAATGTGATAAGGTTTAAACATGTATTTCTCTTGTCAGGTTGGCTGTTGAGCTGTGAGTCACTATGCAAATTAGCTGGAGTGAGTGAGTAACAAAGACACTTCCTGTGTTTGTGTCTCGGAGGCTTTCAGTTCGAGAGAGAGCGGTGGCTGTTGAGGATTATATGGCGAAATATAAAAGGGTAAAGTAACAGGATATTTGATTATGGTGGTCAGGGTTGTCCAGAGGGGCAGATTTGGATAGGAAATTTATAATTTAGGGATGATAGGTTGTTGAAATCGGTTTGTATGCTATGCTTAATGAAAAATGGCGGAGTGAGGAAGGGAGACATTGTGCAAACAGTCTTTGATCTTTTGACAAGGTTTTCAGTGCAGTGAACGGGTGAACTTTGAGATTGTTTCTGATTTTTGAGGTTGTTGTTTTATTTGAAGAGAGGGTGTTTGATTAGACATGGATTTGTCTGAGAAGGGCCCAAAAATTTTTTGTAGTGCACTCAGAAAAAACCTGTCAGGTGATTTTGTTTGGTACTTTGATGAGCTAATAATCAGCTCTCTTTTTTATTTTTATTCTAAGCAGGCCTGGAAGAGAGTGAACGAACGGCGCTGACAAAATTCAGGTGGGCTTTTCAAATTATAAATTGGCTGAGAAGGAGACCTGATTGGCGGAGAGTCTCTGTCTACAAGGATTGCAGCGATTCAATCCAGTAAAGAGTATAGAGAAGTAATTTCCTAAAAAGGAAAACAAAAAAAAAAGAAAAAAAAAGGATTGAGCTCATTTTGCTGATGTGGAGCATCTGATGACATGCGCAGAAGGCTGCAGTATCAGCAAAAATATCAGGTGTGAATGCGTGTGAATGAATGTGAGTGACTGGACTAAGGTGGGAATGAATAAATGTGGACAAATTTATCATGCCAGGAAGAGAAATGGGATGCTTTGTTTTGCTTTTGTCATAAGCAGGACAAGGGGGAGACTTAATTCTGGGGATGCTGATTTTTGAGTTGCGTTGAGGGAACTTCTGTTCTAAAGGGGGGTTAGATTATGGGATTACATTATATTGTTGGGTGAAGGCTTGATGTTATAGGGGAAACATTTTTTGATATAACTTATGAAACACATGTTTCATATTTTGCTGGTATTTGTGGTGATATTTTTTTTTTATAATCTATCTGTTTGATAATTGGGATGTTTTGGGGTTTCTTTATTATAACACAGATTGGATCATAAGGGGGTAAACGGAGTATGAAATGTGAAGTTGAAATTAATACACAGGTTTTGGTTCCGGGAACTTTCCAAGGATCCAGATTTCGACTGGAGCAAGGAGTCGAGGAGAGGGGTCATGATGATTAAATTGATTTTATTCCCTAAACACAGGTTTTTAGGGCCGGAGGAAAATACCGGAGAGGAGGATGGCTGAAGTGTTGGGAGAGATGATAACCCTAACCCTTTTGTCCCTTTTAATTTCTTAGGCCCAGGTGACATATTTTGAGTTTTATTTGGACACACATGTGAAGTCCAAATAAAAAGGGGGAATTTAATTTAAAATGGGTTATAGGATGATTTTATAATTATGGGGTGTTTGTGATAATTTAGATATGGTAAAACTGAGGCAGGAATTGTTATTTTCATGTTTAGGCTAAAGGAGTAAAATGAACTGTATTCTGTTTAGAAGATAAAGGGTGTCCATGAGAAGTCGTGAGACCAATTTAAAGGAAACTGGGGAATAAAAGATATGCTTAGATAATTTGGGGAAAACTAGGGAAGATTTTAGGAGTAGGAAATGTGTGGGGATATTTTTGGGATAAGTGGTTATAATCCAGGCTTACACATACAGATATTATTATGAGCATATGAGCATACTAAAAGTGTCGCTGTCCCAAATGAATAGATTACAAACATAGAAATGATGTCATACACAGTGCATGCTGTGCCTTTAAAGGAGTTGTGGCTTAGAAAGTCGTGTCTGGAGGGTTAAAAAGAGGGAATGACCTGAGTTATTGAAGGATTGCACACGCTTACAGACATATGGAGTTTTTAACACACAGGACAGTATTGAGTTGAGGCCAAGGGCCTGAAATTCCTTTAGCTTCTATCTGAATTTGAGTGGGCCCAATAACAAGTGACAGAAAAGAGGAACTGAATAGGAGTTTGCTTGTAACTAGATTGTGTGACATGTAAAATATTGAGATAACACATGCAGCCCTACCTGAGTCTTGTTATATAAAATGCAGTTACAGAATAACAAATGCTGGTTGAAGTGACAAAGTTTTTGTTTAAAACAGAAGCAAAGGGAGGAAGTTTATGTATTTTGGTCTGATAAAGTATAAATTAGAGTGTATCATGACATTAAGAGCAGAAAAATGAAATAAAATGTTATACCAAGAACAGGTTATAACACAGGAAATGTGAGTTCTAAAATACAGTTAGAGTTCAGCTTTCAGCAATGATGCAATTTATTTAGGAGCTATTGATTATATGCTTACACTTAGCTGATTGAAGTTTTTATTTGGTAGAATAAGTGTATAGGATGATTTGTCTTGTGAAAGGTGTTTTGAGGTCAGGGCTGCAACAGCACAGGATGTTGATGATCAGATTAGGGAGAAGAGAGCGAGCAACAGGAAGTGGATGTGAAAGCAGCACTTTGAGAGTTTTATACATGATGAGTAAGGTTGAATAATATATAGAAATAAAAGCCGAAAATGTAATTAGGTACATGTTTTGAGTAATATTAGGTTGGATCAGGTTTGAATAAAGAGAAAAATTGAGGGACCCAGAAAAAGGACAGACCGCTAGGGATTCACAAGTGTAAGGGGTCTCTCACTGGGTATGATTGGGTTGAGGGGCGAGGAAGGAGTGCTGATTGAGCTCTGCTCGCACTCTTATTCTCTCCTGCCGTTGACCAACTTTAGGCTCACTGATACTTTGGTGTGATTAACCTGGAGCATGTGTGTTCTTAGGGGGAGCTGGCATTTCTAGAGAGGGTCAGAGTAACGATATAAGTGTGGTGACCCTTTTCAAGGGTCACCAAGAGAGGGAATGAAAGGAGAAAGATATTTTACTGCTATTATTTGTTGCTATTTTTATAATTAGAATTAGCATTCCATTTGTTATTAATATTGGTATTACATTCTGTGCCTTTCGGTGAGTGAGAGGCTGAGTTGCAGGCTGACAGGAAACCAGGGCTTGCAGAGCATGCTTCTGCAGAAGTGAAACCGAAAGCAGAGTCTAAGTGCAAGTTAAGAGCAGGGTGTTTTATTATGCATTTATCTTTGACTAAGTTTTGATTATGCTTCAAGTAGTTGTATTAGATTGAAACATTTGTTTTATACATTTTACATAGAAGTCAAGATCATTACACACAGGATGGCCTTAGCCTGGTTGCTTAAGTTGAGGTCAATTAAGGTGCAGCGTGTATGTGCAGACATAAACACATACACACACACATAGGTTCAGTACAGGCTGGCCTTCTGTCTGGTGGAAAGGTTATGAGGCTTAGCTGATGAAGTGAAGGGTGAAACAAAGTGCAAGCAGAAGTTGACACACACATACACCCACATACACACACATTGTAGGTAGACTCATTTAGTTAGGTGAAAGTTTAATCATGTTTTGCTTGCAACTGCAAAATTGTGCCGGTGTAAGTGACAGGTTGTGCAGAAAGTGTGCCTGATGTCCCAGACAGACAGATAAGCGAGCGTCCGGGGACAACAGGAAGACACCTGGGATCGAGACGAGAAGATGATCTTTTCAAACTGTGTTAAAGTCATTGTGGTTTTGAGTTGACGTATACTGTATTATTTGCCTAGCAACAGGAAGGAGGTGGGCTGTACTATTTCCTCCTATAAAGCCTTTGACTTCTTGATGTAAGGCAGTTCAATACTGAATCTGAACAGTATTGGCTCCGCATATGTGTATTCATTAAAATGCCGTCTAATTGCACCCGGCCGGATCAGTGGTGGTTATTTTGGTCTTCCTCCTCAATTCTGTGAACTTAACACTGTAATGAAGTAACGTACTGCATTACTTTTAAGAAAAGTGTTAAGTGTTAAAAATAGTGTGTTGTAATTTCTTTGATATGCTGCTTAGAGATGGTGGTGACTCTTAAAATGGAGCCAATGAGAACTGATAAGGGAATCGATAAGGAATATTCTGATATTCTATTGTTTTCTTGCAGGACACCACAATCAGTCCTCCATCACTGATGGTGTGGTCAGTGAAGATGGTCACGTGCAGGTTCAAAATCATTGCATCTCCAACCCACATCCACTGCCACTGTACTTGAGGAAAGTTCTGACAATGTCAAAGACTTTCTTCTGCACTTACATTTGGATCACTTAAATCCATGACAGTCATTCAGGCAGTAATACCTGGACTGGAAACAAACATCCTTAAAATATTGCAACATACCAAGCTTCTGTGTTTGAATGGAAAACAAATGTGTTGTTTGATCTGCAGACTGCACTTGTGGTTGAACAATAAATACATTTTATATTGATTATAGCAGTAATGTAACTTCAAAACAAAGTTATGAGAAGCCTAAACTTGGTTTAAGAATAATTAAATCTGAGACTTTGTTTTAAGGTTATTAAAGGATTAAATTGTCTAACAAATATACAGTTTAATAGAATAGTAGGATGTTATGGTCAACAGTATCGAACGCAGCACTGAGGTCTAGCAGGACAAGCACAGAGATGAGTCCACTGTCAGAGGCCATAAAAAGATCATTTGTAACCTTCACTAAAGCTGTTTCTGTGCTGTGATGAGCTCTGAAACCTGACTGAAACTCTTCAAATAAGCCATTCCTCTGCAGATGATCTGTTAGCTGTTTGACAACTACTCTTTCAAGGATGTTTGATATGAAAGGAAGGTTGGAGATTGGCCTATAATTAGCTAAGACTGCTGGGTCTAGAGATGCTTTTTGAGTAAAGGTTTAACTACAGCCAGCTTGAAGGCCTGTGGTACATAGCCGATTGTTAGAGATAGGTTGATCATATTTAAGATTGAAGAATTAATTAATGGCAGGACTTCTTTGAGCAGTTTTGTAGGAATGGAGTCTAAAAGACACGTTGATGGTTTAGAGGAAGTAATTATTGAAGTTAACTCAGAAAGATCAATTGGAGAAAAAGAGTCTAACTTAAGATCAATGGTACTAAAAGTAGCTGTAGATAATGTTACATCTGTGGGATGATTATTGGTAATTTTTTCTCTAATGATAAAAATTTTATTTGTGAAGAAGTTCATGAAGTCATTACTGACGTTTTGTCAGCCTGGCTACAGTGCTGAAGAGAAACCTGGGGTTGTTCTCATTTTCTTCAATCAGTGACGAATAGTAAGATGTTCTGGCTTTGCGGAGGGCTTTCTTATAAAGCAGCAAACTATTTCTCCAGGCTAAATGATGATCCTCTAAATTTGTGACACGCCATTTCCTCTCCAGCTTACGAGTTATCTGCTTTAGGCTACGTGTTTGTGAATTATACCACAGAGTCAGGTACTTTGGATTTGAGACCTTAGTTTTCAGAGGAGTTACAGTATCCAGAGTCGTACGTAGTGAGGAGGTAAAATTTTTAACAAGATAATCGACCTCTGTTGGAGTAGCGTTCAGGTAGCTGCTCTGCTCTATGTTTATACAGGGCATTGAAGATGATAACAGTGGGTGGATTATATTCTTAAACTTAGTTACAGCACTTTCAGAAAGACATCTACTGTGATAAAGTCTACTCTCCACTGCTGTGTAATCAATTATTGTAAATGTAAATGTTATCAGGAAATGACCAGACAGGAGAGGGTTTTCAGGAAACACTGTTAAATGTTCAGTTTCTATGCCATATGTTAAAACAAGATCTAGAGTGTGATTAAAGTGGTGGGTGGGTTCTTTTACATTTTGAGAGAAGCCAATTGAGTCTAATAACAGATTAAATGCCATGTTGAGGCTGTCATTTTTAGCATCTACATGAATGTTAAAATCACCCACAATAATTATTTTATCTGAGCTGAGCACTAAATCAGATAAAAAGTCTGAGAAATCAGAGAGAAACTCTGTGTAAGGCCCAGGTGGACGATAGATGATAACAAGTAAGACTGGTTTCTGAGTTTTACAGCTGGGGCTGACAAGGCTAAGCATCAGGCTTTCAAATGAATTAAATGTCTTGGTCTTTGGTTGATTAATAGGCTGGTGTGAAAAATTGCTGCCACACCGCCCCCTCGGCCTGTGCTTCGAGATTTCTGGTAGTTAGAATGACTCGGGGGTGTTGATTCATTTAAACTAACATAATCATCCGGCTGCAACCAGGTTTCTGTAAGGCAGAGTAAATCGATTTGTTGATCAATTATTAAGTCATGTACTAACAGAGACTTGGAGGAGAGAGACCTAATATTTAATAATCCACATTTCACTGTTTTACTCTTTGGTTCAGACGTGGATACTGTTTTGTTCTTTTTTTTTTTTATGTTTAGGTTATTTTTTGCTGATTTTTAGTTTGTTTTTTGTCGGTTTGGGAGCTGACACGGTTTCAATGGAGATGGGTTTTTGGGGGGGTAGCAGGAGGAGAGAAGCTGCAGAGAGACGTGTAAGACTGCAACTATACTTCCTGGTCCCAACTCTGGATAGTCATATTTTGGGGGGTTTAATAAATTTGTCCAGTGTTAGGTTTAATGTATGTGTTGTAGGTTGCCATTAAAAAGCTCGAATGTTTCTGTTTGCTATCTAGGTAACCTACGCATATGACTACTTGCACGACCTTGATAAGGGGAACAAGCAGCCTTGAGAAGAACAGATTCTACCGACAACAATCTGGGAGAGCTGCACTCCCATCATATAACCACACACATTGTATAACCATGCTTGCACAGCACAATCACACTTTGTGACCAATTATAGTAATTTCTCATAGGTAATACAGCAACAAGCTTTATGAATATTCATGTGTGTAACCAATAAAAACAACCTGCAGGGGGAAAGCAAGTTGAAGACAAATGCTTACCTCTCGCGAGTGAAAAGTTGAGCTCTGTGTGACCTCATTCCTGAGTGAAAAACAGTTCGACACATGAACAGGTTGGTGGTGTACCTGGGGCTTCTGTTTAAGACCATGCTTCCTCCTCAAAGTCACCCATCTTTCCTTTTTCCCCAGCTGCTCAGGGCCTGCCGGGGAACAGCTTGCGGGGCCTATGCTATCTTCGGCTGCACCAGCTATAGGGGCCTGGCTAGCTGTGGGTGTATCAAGGGTGCGAAGCCGAGTCTCCAATTCAGTAATCCTGGCCTCCAGAGCTGCAAATATGCTACATTTGTTACAGGTATCATTACTGCTAAAGGAGGCCGAGGAGTAACTAAACATCTGACACAATGAGCAGGAAAGTGCAGGAGGGACAGGTGAAGATAGCACCTAACCGCTAGCAATGCTGCTAGCGGTTTGGCTATAAGCTAAGTTAAGCTAGCGAAACAGTAAAGACACAGTGAGTGAATACTTTGGCTATAAATTAGGTAGTGAGTACACAGAAAGCGTGTCGGATGAAGCAGGTGAAGACTATACTATCACAAAAGAATCTATCTAAAAGTTTTTAATTCAATTTGCAGATAAGCTACTCAAACACACCACTGTGTGGACGTGATACTCTACCGCTGTCACAGTTGACGACGGCCAATCGTGGGGAAGGTGAGGGAAGGAGGACCCAGGCGCAGAGCTCTGTGTTTATTTACAGTGTGGTTAACAATTAATGCACAATTTATCCCCGTAGCCCCCCAAGACTCCCATGTGTGTTTCCCACTCAGACGGCCGTGTTTCTGCACACGCTGTGCGTGCTGTCCTTCCTCTCCCCGTTCCTCTTGGGAGTCTAACTCAATGATCCCGCTCTAACACTCTCCTAAATAGCTCCCCCAACGAGCCCTGATCAGCAGCAGGTGTGTGGCAGGAGCTTCGGGTGTGGCCAGTCCACTAGCAGGGCCACACCCACCAGGCCTGAAAGTGCCTGTAAACCGGTGATCGCAGAAACACCTGCATCCACACACACACACACACACACACACACGCACATATCTGCAAACAGGTAGAAGAGGGACAGCAATACCAAATATACATATAATAAAAGATAAGTCCATAACTGCTCAGGGACCCTGGGTCGCTCAGACCCAGTACCCTGACAACAGCAGAGAGAGCAAACACCAAGCGTATTTTTACTCAGTGTGTATTTTTAAGTATCAGTGTCTGACTTGGCTCCCTCTCTGTCTGTCTCTGAGCTTTTTGTTCTTTAGGCCTTTAGTGAGCTGTCCGTGGTGCTGAACAAGCACAAATCACTGTTTATAGGAAACTACTTGTAATTTTCCTTTAGATTTCATCTGTGGTCATTCAGTCACTTTAAATTCACAAACACAATAGAGCAGGTACTTTTGTTCATTTGAGGGAATCGTTTATGATGCTTTTATTTTCTTCGGTGCACTACAGTAGTTGTTTAGAACGATGATGTTATTCCCCATTCTGTTTTTCTTAAATGTGATAGGTGTGACCCGTTACTTTAGTGTTAACTAATTTATCCTGTTTTACTCCTGTTTTTTCTCTAAAGCATGGTTTTTGCGGTAATAAACACATTTCTATTAAAATGAGATCAGATTTGTGATGACCACTCTACGAACTTGACTTTGTTGCCTTTAAAACATTTTGCCACAGTTTCTGAAATACACCTGTGTCCAGCTGTTCATGTTGCAGATCGACTGAGAGCTGAAATTCCTATAAAGCTGTTAGAAAATTCAAAAATTGGACGCTTTGTGTTCCTACTGCTGCTGGAGCTGACTGAGGCCACTCAATACAACACTGATGATTCCAGCAGACATGCCACAGCACATTTCAGAAGCATCCCTGAAGCATCTCTTTGCTCCACACCACTAAAAATAACTCTGGCTCTATTTTCTACAGAACCTATGAAGCGCCTTGAGGCGACTTTTGTTGTGATTTGGCGCTATATAAATAAAATTGAATTGAAAAAATTGAAAGCTCCATCAAGCTGCACAGAACAGAGGAAAATGTGCAGGACAGAAGAAACAGCAAAGGAAATCCTGTCAGTGTTGAAAATAGAAGAGCCTGTGCAGACCAACATGTTTCACTTCTAAAATACACCAGGTGTGGTTTGAAGGACGCAACAAAACCACATCAGAAAGACATCAGAGACTCATCACATCACTCGCTGGATTCAATGGATTATTTTTCTTTCACCATATTTGGAACAAAGAAAAAAACTTGACTGGTTTGTGTCATTGTGGTGCTGCATGGCCCACTTTCTCCTGAGATTCAGGTCACAGACAGATGTTCTGATAGTTTTCTTTAGAATTTGCTGCTATAATTCAAAATTGATTGTGTGATTAATGATGGTGAGCCAGATGGGCCAAACCATGATACTATCAGCAGCATGTTTCATTGTAGTGGTGGCATCATTGATGGGATAAATGGACTGGTGCTTATATAGTGATTTTCTATTTTCATGTGGACTAAAGTAGTGGACTGACCAACAGACTGACATTAACATCAGAGCCGTGCTGCTAGTGTGGCTAAAAGAAAAGAGAAGAAGAGACAGTCATGTTGATATGAACATTAGAGAAACACATCATGGAGCTGAAATATGATCCTGCTTCCTCATTTGGACTCATTCACCTCAGCTGACACATTCAACAGCAGACAGGTTTTTGTAGCAGTCTGTCTCACTGTGGGAGTAACAGATAGATACTACAGGATCTTTGGCTCTGGAACTAAACTGTCTGTAACAGGTAAGAACAAACATTTATTTTCCTTCAGTTGTTTTATTGTAGAAGCTGAAAATGTGTTTAAAGTCAGTTTCTGCTGCTTCAGGCTTTACATGTTAGTTTTTCATCATTAGTAGAGAATTCATCTGCAGCCATTGTTACATAAGAAAAGCTCAATAATCTCTGAGAACATGTTTAAATCTCACTGAACAACTAAAGTTATTCTTTATTTCTGCAAATATTAGTGATGTTACAAATATTTAGGATTTGATCGTCTCAGTAATTCTGCACCATCTGCTGGTTTTTGATCACAAGATCATATTTGATGTTAAAATTAAATTATTATAGATTAACAAATATGGTTTCAGGAAATATTTGCTTTATGTTGAGGAACAAATATTTTTTAATAGTCAAACATTCATGTAGCTACTTCAAAAAGTGTTTTCGGGTAAAAAAAAATTTAAAAAAAGTCAGAAAATTCGGAAATGATATGAAATTAATTCAGGATGAATATGACATGTTTAAACTCCGATATTTATTTCTGAGATTAAGTCGTGTGTGTGGATTTGTACGTGACAATAAAAAGTTAATAATACTTAAATTTTCCAAAATTCTTTAACATACAACTATTTTTTAGATATACTTTGTCATATAATTTGTATTTTATGACTAAAAAAATCATGAAGTATATCTCGTATTAATGAAAACGTTTTATTCACCATTTCAGTTTTGGTGTTTTAAAATGGTTACTACAGTTTTTATATGAATAAAAACATAACTTAAAATAATCACTGCATTACTTTTCCAATTTGTACACAAAAATATTTAAGAATAAATAATTCTGAAAGACAAATATGGTCTTTATGGTAAAATATATCAAAGACAAGAAGAATGGAAATTTTATCTGCTGAATTGAATTTTGTGAAATGATATGTAATTTTATTAATAGTACAAAACAATATGAAAAAAGATTAATTTATTTTTGGACAGAAGAGTATTTCTGTTAGAACTCGTGTCTAAGGACTAATATGGAAAATACATTTTCACTTGTATAAAGACAAATGTATATATTTTAAAATTGGAACGAATTCAATTTCTATAAAACAATAAAAAGCAAACACATGACAAATTAAACTGAAATTTAATTTTAGTTTTAAAACCACGCTGAGTGTTCCACATGTGAGCCATGATGACATGAGGTGATGACTGTGTTTGATATGAAGCTGAATCCAGTGTATGTAGTGAACTTTGTGCTGTATTGATGAGTAGTTTAGTGATCAGAGTCCATGTAGTTTCCAGGATCAGACTGAATGCAGTGCAGTGCTGGAAGCTGCTGCTGACTGTGTGAATGTGTGTCTGTGCTGCTTGTTGCTGCTGTCAAACTTCAGATGAGCAGGTAGTGAAGCCCGTGGTGAGCGTGTACCCAGCAGCATCCAGAGCCCACCTGGAGGGAACAGCTCCCTGCTGTGTGTGGCCTCAGCCATGTTTCCTCCTCTGGTCCAGTTCTCCTGGAAAAGACAGAAGAAGAACGGCGGAGAAGCGGAGGAGCTGCCCCTGCTGAGGGAGAGCAGCTGGAGCTCAGAGAGGCGGGGCGCACCATTGCCATCAGGATGGTTGATGGGAGTGATTCTGACACATATAAATACAGCTGCTGGGTGAAGCACGAGGGGGGCACAGTGGAGGCCCAAACACAACAAGGTAATGAAGCCTTGGTGACTGTGTTCAGCAGTGATTCAGCTTCATGTGGAGATGCTGTCAAAGAGAGCAGAGGAGCAGAGGACTGACATTTCTCACTGCAGCTCCAAACATTTGACTCCTTTTCTGTTTCAGAGGTTCCAGCTCCAGCAGCCTCCTGTCCTCCAGAGAGAGAGCCAGCAGACCTGCCAGCTCTGCAGCCAGCTGACTGTAAGATCACCTGCTGCCTCTCTGCATGGACAGCTCCAATGTCCAATGAGGGAGCTGGAACAAGTTTAGGGACTTAAAGTGTCACTAATTGATCAAATCTTCATCCAACAAGCTCTGATAAAGCCACTGTACACTAGCTGCTCAGCACCAAACAGCAGACAGGCCATAATATGTCAGAGATCAGTTTGTTAGCTGCTTGTGGAGTTCTTCTGCCCCCAAGTGGACACAAACACTACATCAATTCATCCACTTGAAGAAGAAGCTGTGACTGTTTCTATTTGGACTTTTTCTCCTTGATCTGAGAGGAATAACCCGACTGTCTGTCTGTCTCTTTGTGTCTGTCTGTCCTTCAGTGTCCTTCCAGTCTCAGTGCAGGGTGAAGCTGCTCTGCCTGCTGTACACAGTGCTGATAGTGAAGAGTCTGGTGTACTGCTGTGGACTCTCTCTGCTGATGATCCTCACAAACAAGGGAGCGTCCACCAACTGCACACATGCTGACTGACTGTTTTCTGCTCGCCTTTTCTCACCATCAGATTTCCTCGAGTCAGCAGTCAGAAATGTAAATTAATTTCTGGTTGGTTCAGTGTTTCATTACTGAGCATATGACTTTTTCTCATTTAATCATCTTAAACTGTGTCATATAAATTTACAAATAAGCATGTTTAATGTGTTTTTAGAAGTGTAGATTCTTTATATGAAGTTTTAATTTTTTGTACATCTCTGCAGAAAAACTGTGGTGATGCATTCAGATCCCACCATAATACAATAACAGTGTAGTTACTTGTTTGAAGTAAAAATAAAGATTTGAACTTTAAGAATGCATTTCTCACTTTTTTCTGTCATACATAACCTGTGTGACTGCAGCATTCACAGATCATAAACTTGCTCTCCTGCAGCAGACGGGCTGTGTGGGTTTCTGCTCTGCAGCCTCCACACCGTTAGCTGTGGCTTTTCACTTTAATAACACAATGACAGTTACAAGCATGAACTCTGCTTCAAGTTATTCAGGAAGCATCTGTGTTCATGTATGTGAGAGAAACAAAGTGTGAACTCAGAGTTGATGTTTAGGACGATCACAGCAGGAAAATACAAGATGAAGTCTAAACATTAAATCCCACAGAACTCATGTAGAACCATTATGATTTAAAAATACTGAAAAAGTGAATAAAATAAGACAACATTTGTAAAAACAATTTCACAAGACACCATCAGTTCAGATAGATATTGAGCATCTTTCTAACTTTTCCTAATTATAAATATGTAAACTTTTTTTTAATCAAAATGTGTCATTGATCAATCAGCTTAATTATTCAGACTAATACAATTTATACAAATAATAAAATTGAGTTAAAAATTGAAATAAAATCATAATTATAATTAAGACCAGCACAGAGACACAAACTCAAAACAAAGATCATTTACTAATTTGATTATTTAACCAGTGCTGAATATTTATTAAGTTCACCCACGCTGAACTATAAATTCTGTTGATATTAATATTAAGATTGAACCCTCATAATGTCGTCCCGATTTACATACACCTGATGTCCTCAGGGGTCAAACATGTCCCCACTTCATTTGAGTGTTTTTAAAGTATAAATTGTCAATCAATTCAGTGTTGCATCTTAGTTTTACTTAAGACCAAAACATTAACACAAAACTTATCCTACATTTTACATTTTACGCCCACCAGACCTTGTTTACATAAAGTATACTTTGTTTTTGAGCAAAAACAAAATGAGGAAATAAAATATTTAAATGTTTAGATAATTTTCAATTCAATTCAATTAATTCAATTATTTATTTATTGTCATTGCCAGAAAAACAACGAAATTGCGTTTGGAGCTTCCATACACCCGTGAATAAAAATAATGATAAGTGTAAATATAGATATGACTCCAGTGCAATAAAACAGTCCTTAGCAACAACATACAACATGACAAGTAATATTTAGAAATTGGATATGGTTATTGTCCATGAGAGAGAGGGGACAAAGAGTTCAGAAGCCTCACAGCCTGTGGATACAGGCTGTTGGCCAATCTGGATGTTCTGGCCTGTATGGACCTGTACCTTCTCCCTAAGGGCAGCAGATGGAAAAGGTGGCGCGCAGGATGATATTGGTCCCGCAGGATACTGTGCACCCTCCTCAAACAGCGAGTGCAGAAGATATTACTAATCTCTGGCAGATTTGTTCCAATAATTCTGCCAGCTTCTTTCACCACCCTGAAAAAAAAAATTTTGACTATCTGACTGTATGTTGAACTTTAGTGAGAAAGTTTTTTGAACATTTATAATTTTTAAATGGCAGCACATAATCACACCTCAGGGGTCAACAATGACCCCATCTGGTTTGATTGATACTTAATTAATATGAAGTGGATTTTCCCCCCACTTTTAATTAAAACTTAATTCAAACATTTTGACACTATTTCTTTATTCCATTTCAAACGTATGTCTGATAAAACCTCATTTATACGAAATGTTTCTTTGTTTTCGGGTAAAAAAAATACATTAAATGATCAGTTATTGTGATTATTGTTACACAACCAGAGTCGGTTGCTTTAACAGATTATCACAGACGGGTTTATGTCAAAGTTAATGTAGGAAGCTGTTTTTAAACTACTTCAAGTTTTTTACTGGCAGCAAATAATCACATCTGTTTTCCTTTGGGCTCAAAAATGACCCCGTCTGCTTTGACTGTTTATAAATGAAAGGTATAAAATATCCTCCATCTCTGTGTTTCAAGGTTTAATTCAACTTTATTCCAACTCATTGCCTGACATATTTCTGTATTTTGGCATGGTAGGAACACCAGGGCATGGGTCTTAGTGAAGGCAAACTTTCAGGAGAACAAAGGTTTGTCCATATTTGACACAAGTGAAGGAGGATAAATTATAAATTTGCTGAACTTTAGTGATTCTTTTAAAGAATCCGTGATTTAAAAATCTTAAATGTAAATATAAAATCTGATGAGATTTATTCCACAGATTTGTGTTTTATGTCAGGGGAAATAATCTATAACTTAAGTGATTTACTATGAAGTGAAAAAGACAAAATATGAAACAGATGTTGTCATGGAGGAGTGGACTCAGGCGTAGACAAAACTCAGACGCTCGATGGCGAAGAATTAAGTGAAGTTTATTACAGGAGGTTCGGTGTGACAACAACGATGAAAACAAACATGAACTAAAGGCGAGAGCCAAAAATTGGCTCTGAGGTAAATAACTAAGGTATCACATTTCACACCACAAAAACACTATGAACAGTGTTGAGACAACACCAGTCTCTCTGATCCTTTTGTCTTGGTAGAGATCACGGAGATGTTTCCAAATAGGCCTAAATGTGTATGTAAAGGTGGATGACTGCCTACTGCAAATGAAATCTAACCATGGGTACAAATAAATGAAGCTGAAGATGACGTAAAACACAGCCCTGTTTTTATTACTGTTTATAGATATTATCATTGATGATCATCATTTTGAATGATTCTTAAAATGTTGTCAATAAAACAGAACAATTAAAAATGAGATGCTGTGAATATTATTTATTCATTTTGATTCACAAAAACAAAGAAAAGGTGAACATCTTCAAAAGGTTAGATAAAGAAGAAAACAACAGATAACAGTGTGTGTTACTAAATTCACAGCAACCTGAATGTGTTTGTGGGAACATGAATGTGTTTGAGTGTTTCTGCATCATGTGACCCAGATTTTTGGATCTGCTGTCAGATTGAAATGAAGACGATGAAACCACACAGCAGCTTCAGCTGAGCTGTCAATCAGCAGCAGCAGTCTTATCTGTGGGCCGCAGGGGCTGATGGGAGCTTTGAGGACCTGTTAGAAACCACGTGGCCCTCGTCTGATCTCACAGCTCGTCCTTGTTTGGCCTCAGCTGCATCAGAGCGCCACTTCTCCCCAGGTTCACCAGAGGAAACACCACTGCACAAAATGCTTTTCCTCCCAGCTGCTGCTCTGTGCTGTCTGTGTTCAGGTGAGTGTTTCCAGCCAATCAGGAGCCAACAAAGTCAACCTGTAACAAACACTGTCACACTAACCTTCATCTATCTGTCTGTGTCTCTACAGCACTGGTTACCATGGCAGCAGAACAGCTGTTTCAGGATGATTTAACACTGACCAGGAGAGTTGGAGAAAGTGTCTCCTTCAGCTGTGGAGGGACTGAACAGTGTGATTTTGTTGGGTTATGGTGGTTCCAGATGAATGAAACATTCACACAGATTCTTGTAATTAACAAAAATACAAGTGAAGTCAAAACAGATTTCAATCATCCTCAGATTGATGATTTCTCAGTGGAGAATACAGTGATTGGCTGTGAGTTGAAGATAGATAAAGTTAAACGCGATCATTCAGCCACCTACTACTGCATGTGTGCAAAGAGAGATCCCCACAGTGAGAAATGATCCCTGCAGCCTGAACAAAAACCAACAGATGAACAGATGTCAAACAGTGTTTGTGACAGGAAGAGAGCAGTAAACCACAGCCCAGGTTCACAGATTTCACCTCCATCTCAGAGTCACAAACATACTGAGCTCAGGGAGATTTTTATTTACTGCTGTCAGAAATTCAATTCTATTTATTTCTGTTTAAACAGATTTTTCATGTTTTAAGACAGAAACAAGAGGAACAGATGACATCAAACTTCCACAAAAACATTTATTCAAAGTGAAAGAAAAACAGATTGTGTCAAACTGAATCAAAGTCCATCCCTCATTCACAGTGTTAATGTTCTCTTCATGAAAACTCTTCCAGCAGCACTTGTTGTTTAACACCTTTCAGTACATTTAACCAGACACTTTCACTTTAGGACATTTTAAAGACAAATCTTGGACTGATGTCAGGTCAGGATTTTGTCCTTCTAGCAGCGGCTCATTAGGACGCTGATTTGTTGGACAGATTTCCATCTAGTTGGTTCCGAAATTGTCCAAACCCAGCAGGTGGCCGCCCTGACCTGGTTGTGTCAGAGGTTTGTTCCCTGAAAAACAGAGCTGCTCCTTCCCACTGTCTGCAAGTCCTGCTTGTAAGGAAATGTACATTTAGTGTTTCTGTTCATGATGTTGAAAGGTTTTAATTCCTACTTTGGTTTTAAGCCCTGTTAGTCCTGCTTTATCCTCACATAGAGAATTTAGAAAACATGTCGTCTTGAACAAGCAGCTTATATTATGATATGTGGTCTGAGCCTCCTTCAGCTTTCAGAACAAACATGAGTTTTACATGATTTTGTCTCTGGTTGAAAGTAAACAGGAAGTAGATAAAAAGCCAAGAGAAGTGTCCTGAAAGACAACCTCAGCAAACTGGTGGTTTTCCTGCAGAACGAGAGGGAAAACTTTTGCTGCAGAGTCAGACCTGCTGATTCCACCTACAGAGCCTCGCCTCTGTCAGTGCGCCCCAGGTCAGCTGTGGCTACAATGTAGCTGCTATCACCAGTGAGTGAATGTGTGAATGACTGAATGTAGTGTAAAACGCTTTGGGGTCCAAGGGACTAAGTAAAGCCCTATACAAATACAGGCCATTTACCATTGAAGTTGTACTTGTTGTCCACGTCCTGGCTGATGTCCTGGGAGATTTTCTGCACTACAACCACATCAGTGTTCTTCTTCATGCCACCTTGTGAAGTATACCTCAGCCTCACGTAGCAAAACACCACCACAGCACGATGCTGCTGGCAAAGTGTCATGTGATCCCGGGGTAGAAAGAGATTGAAGCCTCCCCGACTTACGAAAGACCCTCTGGAATGCATTAATTTCGTAAGTCGGGGTTCCACTGTATATGATTTATTTAAAAGAACTTCATATTGATTGAACTGTGATTGATAAACAGTAAAAGAATGTGTTTGTGTATAACTGGATTAAAAAAAAGACAATGCCAAAATGAATGTTCTTGTGAAAATGTCCTGATGGAAGTAAGGTTGCATAAACTGTATAAAACATGATGTGAAGCATATTTTCATGTGTATGTAATAGAATTTTCTGTGTTAAGAATATTACAGAAATGAAGAAAATGTAATGAAGGTGTCACAGGCTGAGTCTCTGACCCAGTGTTTTCAGTTTTATTTTGTAGGTTTGAAGTTTTCATGTTAGTTTGGTGAATATACCTTTGTGTGTTTATTCTTATTTCGGGTTTAGTGGAGGTTTAGGTTAGTGATTATATATCATCAACTCCTTGGTTTCTGTTTTTGGTTCCTTGTCCAGTCTGTCATGTGTTTTAGGTCTGTTAAGCTTTTGTTGTTGTGTCTAAATCTTCATGTTCTTTATTTTATTTTGAAAAGGGTCTTATGTTCTGTGTTCATGTGGTTAGTTTTACTCTCCCCTGTGTTGTCATTATGTTTCATTCCAGTCAGCTGTGTCCTCATGTGTCTCCACTTCCCCTGATCACCTCATGTGTGTATTTAAGTCCTCAGTCTTCCTGTGTTCAGTGTAGTGTTGTCTGTGTTTCTTTCCGTATGTACCCCTCGTCAGAGTTTCCCAGTCAGGTCACAGTAAGTCATACTATGAAGTCACAGTGACAGTCCGAGTCATAGTTTCCCAGTTTATGTTCAGGTTTTCCCTCAGCTTTTGCATTTTTTGTGAGTTTTCAGCCCTGAATAAAGGTTCGCTTTTCGTTAAGTCCAGTTTTTTCTCCTCGCCTCTGTCTGCGCTTGGGTCCTCTACTCTCTCCACACAGTCTGCCCCCTGCAGCTCGTGACATAAGGTATTTAAGCAAACTTTTTTTTTAAAAAGTTAGAAATAGATGATAAGGTGTGGAAGGACATTGTATGATTAGATGTCACCAACTTAATTGGATGGACAAAATGTAACGTCCAGTAGGAGAGGATTCAAGTTTTTTATTTGTCACAAACAGGTAACAACAACACATCACTATCAGCAGTAAAATGTTTAGGCTCAGAGCCTCAGATTCCAGCAGAGATGATTGATCGCAGACCAACATGTGAACCTGAAAACTGGTAAATTTTTGCCATGTTAGGTAGGGATGGGTATCGTTTAGGTTTTTTCCGATACCGGTGCCAAACCGGTACTTTTGAAATGGTGCCGGTGCTTAAACGGTGCTTAAAAAATGGAGAACACAAACTTTGTCCAAAAACCTCTCATGTTTAGCTGTTTTTTGTAAAAAGATAACAATGTTAGCCTTTTCTGCAGCTATAGGGCATATATGGTATCACTCTTGGCTGGGAGCAGTGCTTAAACAATGGAAAAAACACAAAATTGGTCCAAAAACCTGTTTAACTGTTTTCCATCTGCCATCAAACAAGAAGACGGCCGCATGTAACTACGACGCTGTTTGCTAGTTCACCTTACATGCATTAATGTAATAACGTGGTTAGCCTACTCAAAGTAAATTACACACGAACAACATTAAGCTACTCACGCAGAGAAGAACGGCTGCTGCTGCCATCATCATCGTCATCATTTCTGCTACACTGGCAGGGCTAGGGGCCAGGACTCTACTCTTCGGGTTCTTGGGGGATGTTGCTAACTCCGGGTCCGATAACAAGCACCACACCCGCAGTAGGTACGGTGCATTTCTCGGCTTAAAAAAAACAACAAAAAACGCTATGTGTCGCCAGGTGTTTCATCAGATTCGAGCTGTTTCCTCCTTTGCACAGAATCAGCTTAAAGCACTTGTTGCAGGCTGCTGAGTTTGCATCTTTTGCTGTGAAGTACAGCCAGACTTTGACCGCTTTCCTTTGGGCATTTTTAATCTGTAGCTCTGCTCTAAAAGAATGTACGTACCTGGGCCCGCCTACTATCCTTGGAAAGGTAAAATGATTGGCTAGAATCCAAAGTGTATGACATCTCAGGAGAAAAAAAGCACCGAAATGTGCGCTGCTTTTCGATCTGGTTACTACCGTTTATGCCATTACGGCACCGGATACCGGTACCCATCCCTAATGTTAGGGCAAAATATCAAGGAGACGTGGATTTCCACTCAGCACAGAACACAGACATGAGGATGTCCAACATGTCTGTGGCCTGGGCGAGGCCCTTTCTCTCCAATATGTCTGTGAAGGTTCTCTGTCATTCAGGTCATCATACTCTAAGACACTTGAAAAAAAGCATCTGGACTTCTTGAAGTTTCTTGAAGATGTTTCACCTCTCATTCGAGAAGCTTCTTCAGTTCTAGGGTCAATGGTGGGGAGTCCCACTCCCAACAGGGCTTAAAAATCTGGGACACCACCATGTGCTCTTAGAACTGAAGAAGCTTCTCGGATGAAATGTTTTCAAAAACCACAGGGGAAGATGAGTGGAGGAAACTCAGACAATCCAACGAGGAACAAGGGAAAACCACAACAAGAGGGAGACACAAATGAACGTAATTAGACCTGATAATTTATTTTTAACTTTTTGTGCAGGTTAAACTTTATCTTATAAATATATCTGTATGTACATTCTAAGAAATGATCTGTGTTATTGAATGCAACTGTTTCAAACCCACCTTGAAGGCTGACTTCTTATTCTGAAAGATGAGGATGTGTAACTGTGACACCAGAAGAGCTGTGGATCTTATTCTCTGAACACTCTCTAAACGTTGATCATATTTTATATGACAGTAACTTTGATTTGTATTTTCTTTTACCAACACCAGGGCTCACTTGGATGATGTCCATTAGCATGAATATTCTCCTCTGCAAAGACTGTTCTGATAGTTTTCTTTAGAATTTGCTGCTATGATTCAAAATTGATTGTGTGATTAATGATGGTGAGCCAGATGGGCCAAACCATGATACTATCAGCAGCATGTTTCATTGTAGTGGTGGCATCATTGATGGGATAAATGGACTGGTGCTTATATAGTGATTTTCTATTTTCATGTGGACTAAAGTAGTGGACTGACCAACAGACTGACATTAACATCAGAGCCGTGCTGCTAGTGTGGCTAAAAGAAAAGAGAAGAAGAGACAGTCATGTTGATATGAACATTAGAGAAACACATCATGGAGCTGAAATATGATCCTGCTTCCTCATTTGGACTCATTCACCTCAGCTGACACATTCAACAGCAGACAGGTTTTTGTAGCAGTCTGTCTCACTGTGAGAGGAAACGTGTACTACATCTTTGGCTCTGGAACTAAACTGTCTGTAACAGGTAAGAACAAACATTTATTTTCCTTCAGTTGTTTTATTGTAGAAGCTGAAAATGTGTTGAAAGTCAGTTTCTGCTGCTTCAGGCTTTACATGTTAGTTTTTTCATCATTAGTAGAGAATTCATCTGCAGCCATTGTTACATAAGAAAAGCTCAATAATCTCTGAGAACATGTTGAAATCTCACTGAACAACTAAAGTTATTCTTTATTTCTGAAATATTAGTGATGTTACAAATATTTAGGATTTGATCATCTCAGTGATTCTGCACCATCTGCTGCTTTTTAACACAAGATCATATTTGGTGTTATAATAAGTTGCAGCAAACTTTTAAATTAAAAACTATGCTGAAGAGAAAATTTAGATTTAGTTTTTAAAGATGTATCTTCTTCATGAAAAGAGCATTTCTTGCAATTACATTCATATATAAATTAACATAGATATTGATCAGGGACGTATAAAACATTTTTAATTTGGAATAAAAAGAATGAGGCTAAAATATGACATTGTTCTTACTGAGTCAGGTTTGTTTGATGTGCGAGTCTAAATGTCAAATGAAAAGAAAAACTTAAAAAATGCTACCAGTAAATGATTCTTTAAAAAGAATGAAGAAATAAATAGAAATTTTCACATACTTTAAATTTTAGTTTTAATTATTTTATATTATGTTAAAAAAAAGGTGCGACCGTGGGGCGACCGTGGCTCAGAGGGTTGGGAAGGGCACCTGTAACCGGAAGGTCGCCGGTTCGTTTCCTGGCCTCTCTGTCCTGGTCGTTGTGTCCTTGGGCAAGACACTTCACCTACCGCCTACTGGTGTTGGCCAGAGGGGCCGATGGCGTGATATGGCAGCCTCGCTTCTGTCAGTCTGCCCCAGGGCGGCTGTGGCTACAACCGTAGCTTGCCTCCACCAGTGTGTGAATGTGAGCGTGAATGAATAATGTCATTGTAAAGCGCTTTGGGTGCCTTGAAAAGCGCTATATAAATCCAATGCATTATTATTATTAAAATTCTCATTCAAGTTTCTGCTTCATTGGATTTAAATGTAATTATTTATTTACATATATGAAAAATGCATAATAAAACCAAACAGTAGATGTATTGCTGTTCCAGTTACTGCAGAATAAAAACAAAGAATTATGAAATCTGAAAAAGAAGTAAGGTATTAATTAAAACATTTAAAAATCAACTAAATAAAAACTGAAAGAAAAATTAAAATTTTATTGTTGGAATTAAATCATGGTGAAAAATGTTGTGTTGTGTTTAGTGCAGAATAATGTCAAAAATGATTCATTTATTTTTGAAAAACAATATCGAGAAAAACCCACACACACACACACACACACACACACACACACACATATATATATATATATATATATATATATATATATATATATATATATATATATATATAAACACACCAGCACGCCCCTGCTGCGGGCGGGTTTATCCTTCAAGCTCGGGTCCTCTACCAGAGACCTGGGAGCTTGAGGGTCCTCTTGCAGTATCTTAGCTGTTCCCAGGACTGCGCTCTTCTGGACAGAGATGTCCGATGTTGTTCCCGGGATCTGCTGGAGCCACTCGCCTAGCTTGGGAGTCACCGCACCTAGTGCTCCGATAACCACGGGGACCACCGTTACCTTCACCCTCCACATCCTCTCGAGCTCTTCTCTGAGCCCTTGGTATTTCTCCAGCTTCTCGTGTTCCTTCTTCCTGATATTGCTGTCATTTGGAACCGCTACATCGATCACTACAGCCGTCTTCTTCTGTTTGTCTACCACCACTATGTCCGGTTGGTTAGCCACCACCATTTTGTCCGTCTGCATCTGGAAGTCCCACAGGATCTTAGCTCGGTCATTCTCCATCACCCTTGGGGCATCTCCCATTTTGACCTTGGGACTTCCAGGTTATACTCGGCACAGATGTTTCTGTACACTATGCCGGCCACTTGGTTATGGCGCTCCATGTATGCCTTGCCTGCTAGCATCTTGCACCCTGCTGTTATGTGCTGGATTGTCTCAGGGCATCTTTACACAGCCTGCACCTGGGGTCTTGCCTGGTGTGATAGACCCCAGCCTCTATGGATCTTGTACTCAGAGCTTGTTCTTGTGCTGCCATGATTAGTGCCTCTGTGCTGTCTTTCAGTCCAGCTTTGTCCAGCCACTGGTAGGATTTCTGTATATCAGCCACCTCCTCTATCTGCCGGTGGTACATACCGTGCAGGGGCCTGTCCTTCCATGATGGTTCCTCGCCTTCCTCCTCTTTCTTGGGTTTCTGCTGCCTGAGGTATTCACTGAGCACACTGTCAGTTGGGGCCATCTTCGTGATGTATTCGTGGATGTTTCTTGTCTCATCCTGGACTGTGGTGCTGACACTCACCAGTCCCCGGCCCCCTTCCTTCCGCTTAGCGTACAGCCTCAGGGTGCTAGACTTGGGGTGAAACCCTCCATGCATGGTAAGGAGCTTTCTTGTCTTGATGTCAGTGGCTTCTATCTCCTCCTTTGGCCAGCCTATTACCCCAGCAGGGTACCTGATCACGGGCAGGGCGTAGGTGTTGATGGCCCGGATCTTGTTCTTACCGTTCAGCTGACTCCTCAG
The DNA here is from genome assembly GCF_013358895.1 of Oreochromis aureus. NCBI lineage: Eukaryota > Metazoa > Chordata > Actinopteri > Cichliformes > Cichlidae > Oreochromis > Oreochromis aureus. The sequence goes on along the minus strand of NC_052959.1, from coordinate 33,320,257 downwards.
GACTTGCCTGACCCTCTGCAGGTACTTGGTGGTTGCAGCTTTCCTAGCAGCCTCTTCATGGTTCCCATTCGCCTGTGGGATCCCCAGGTACTTGTAACCGTCCTCTATGTCTGCAATGTTGCCTTCTGGTAGTTCAATCCCCTCAGTTCTGACTACCTTCCCTCTCTTTGTTACCATCCGACTACACTTCTCCAGCCCGAATGACATTCCAATGTCATTGCTGTATAGCCTGGTAGTGTGTATCAGTGAATTGATGTCTCGTTCACTCTTGGCATACAGCTTGATGTCATCCATGTACAGGAGGTGGCTGACAACCGCTCCGTTCCGTAGTCGGTATCCGTAGCCAGTCTTGTTAATGATCTCACTGAGGGGGTTCAGGCCTATGCAGAACAGCAGTGGGGACAGAGCATCTCCTTGGTAGATCCCGCACTTGATGGTGACTTGTGCTATGGGCTTGGAGTTGGCCTCTAGTGTTGTATGCCACATCCCCATTGAGTTCCTGATGAAGGCTCTTAGGGTCCTGTTGATCTTGTACAATTCTAGGCATTCCAGTATCCAGCTGTGAGGCATTGAGTCATAGGCCTTCTTGTAATCAATCCAGGCTGTGCACAGGTTGGTCAGTCTGGTCTTGCAGTCTCGGCTGACTGTTCTGTCTACCCTATATATATATATATATATATATATATTGTAAATATAAAAAATTACAATAAAAAATACAATAAATTTGAAATACATTTTATTTCATGATGTAAAGACATGCTGAGTGTTCCACATGTGAGCCATGATGACATGAGGTGATGACTGTGTTTGATATGAAGCTGAATCCAGTGTATGTAGTGAACTTTGTGCTGTATTGATGAGTAGTTTAGTGATCAGAGTCCATGTAGTTTCCAGGATCAGACTGAATGCAGTGCAGTGCTGGAAGCTGCTGCTGACTGTGTGAATGTGTGTCTGTGCTGCTTGTTGCTGCTGTCAAACTTCAGATGAGCAGGTAGTGAAGCCCGTGGTGAGCGTGTACCCAGCAGCATCCAGAGCCCACCTGGAGGGGAACAGCTCCCTGCTGTGTGTGGCCTCAGCCATGTTTCCTCCTCTGGTCCAGTTCTCCTGGAAAAGACAGAAGAAGAACGGCGGAGAAGCGGAGGAGCTGCCCCTGCTGAGGGAGAGCAGCTGGAGCTCAGAGAGTCGGGACGCACCATTGCCATCAGGATGGTTGATGGGAGTGATTCTGACACATATAAATACAGCTGCTGGGTGAAGCACGAGGGGGGCACAGTGGAGGCCCAAACACAACAAGGTAATGAAGGCTTGGTGACTGTGTTCAGCAGTGATTCAGCTTCATGTGGAGATGCTGTCAAAGAGAGCAGAGGAGCAGAGGACTGACATTTCTCACTGCAGCTCCAAACATTTGACTCCTTTTCTGTTTCAGAGGTTCCAGCTCCAGCAGCCTCCTGTCCTCCAGAGAGAGAGCCAGCAGACCTGCCAGCTCTGCAGCCAGCTGACTGTAAGATCACCTGCTGCCTCTCTGCATGGACAGCTCCAATGTCCAATGAGGGAGCTGGAACAAGTTTAGGGACTTAAAGTGTCACTAATTGATCAAATCTTCATCAACAAGCTCTGATAAAGCCACTGTACACTAGCTGCTCAGCACCAAACAGCAGACAGACCATAATATGTCAGAGATCAGTTTGTTAGCTGCTTGTGGAGTTCTTCTGCCCCCAAGTGGACACAAACACTACATCAATTCATCCACTTGAAGAAGAAGCTGTTTCTATTTGGACTTTTTCTCCTTGATCTGAGAGGAATAACCCGACTGTCTGTCTGTCTCTTTGTGTCTGTCTGTCCTTCAGTGTCCTTCCAGTCTCAGTGCAGGGTGAAGCTGCTCTGCCTGCTGTACACAGTGCTGATAGTGAAGAGTCTGGTGTACTGCTGTGGACTCTCTCTGCTGATGATCCTCACAAACAAGGGAGCGTCCACCAACTGCACACATGCTGACTGACTGTTTTCTGCTCGCCTTTTCTCACCATCAGATTTCCTGGCTCAGCAGTCAGAAACATAAATCAACTTCTACTTGTTTCAGTGTTTCTTTATTGAGTATTTGATCTTTTCACATATAATCATCTTAAATGTCTAATATAAATGAATATAATAACCATATTTCATGTGTTTGATTGAAGCGTAGATTCTTTATGTGAAGTTATTTTTTGTACATCTCTGCAGAAAAACTCGGGTGATGCATTCAGAACCCACCATGCTACAATAACAGGGTAGTTATTTGTTTGAAGTAAAAATAAAGATTTGAATTTTAAGAATGTGTTTCTCATTTTCTGTGATACATAACCTGTGTGACTGCAGCATTCACAGATCATAAACTTGCTCTCCTGCAGCAGACGGGCTGTGTGGGTTTCTGCTCTGCAGCCTCCACACCGTTAGCTGTGGCTTTTCACTTTAATAACACAATGACAGTTACAAGCATGAACTCTGCTTCAAGTTATTCAGGAAGCATCTGTGTTCATGTCTGCGAGAGACAAAGTGTAAACTCAGAGCTGTTACAGAGTTGATGTTTAGTACGATCACAGCAGGAAAATACAAGATGAAGTCTAAACATTAAATCCCACAGAAGTCACATAGAACACCATTATGATTTAAAAATACTGAAAAAGTGAATAAATTAAGACAATAATGTTTGTAAAAAAAATAATTTAACAAGAACCCATCGGTTCACATCTATACTGAAACTTTATAACGTGAAATAAAGGTGGCTTTGATTAACCTGGTTAATTACTCAGACTAGTAAAATAAATACAAATAATAAAGTCCAGTTGCAAAATCTAAAAAAATTTAATTCTTATTAAAATTAAACTGGGACAAAGAAACAAAGCCAAACAAAGAAACCCTCTTTATCAATTTTATGATTCAACCACTGCTGAATATTTATTAACTTCACCCACAAATCATTTCAAATTGTATTAATAATTAATATTTTAATTTTGATCATTTTAATTTAAAAATGGACTGGCTTAAAAAATATTTTTACAAATATGAAATATAACTGCACAGTATTTTTCTAAAGATATCGATTCATTAAAATCCTGAATCGATTTTTAAATATAAATTTATTTTGCCGGAAACGCCAGAATCTCAGGTTAAACCTCACAAAGTTTCGACAACCACCAAACAGCTAAAAACGTAAATGAGAGCAGGTACACAGATTCCGCACAGACGTGAGTGAAATGTCGGCTTTTTCGCCCGACGACACGGACACACCGTCGGGGCTGAAAGTCAACAGCTCACTGATTCTGATGCGCTTTGTGTTGACGTCTTCTTTTCTTTTTTACTTTACATAGGCTTTGTCTCTCTCCAAATCTGACTGAACCATCAGCAAAAGAAGATCCAAACTGAGCTTCACATTTTGCTTCACATAAACATCGTCATGAATTTCTGACTTCTGACAAGAAAGCCTAATTTCTGCTGTTCAATACTGAAGATATTAAACTTTTTAAATTAAGCGAAATTGCAAAATGCTTAGCCGTGTCCATAATTAAACCTCTGTAACTTTGCTCTGCTTCACTTCAGCAGCATCAGGTAATGTTCATATGTTGATTCATGGTTTTCTTCAGTTTTTCAGACAGAAAAGCAGTGTGGAGTCGATGTCATGAGCGTCTCTTGTTTGAGTTGTTACAGCAGCAGTAATGACACTAAGCTGCATCAATAGGAGGTCACTGAAATTAATATTGAGTCGTGTGTAACTTTACCAAAACAATGTCAGACTTCATAGTTTTCTCTGGGCCTCCACAATCAGACCAGCAGGAACCAAAGTGTCCAAAAAGTCATGTGGACTTCAGAGATAACTGGGAAACTTTCTGGGAGAAACCAGTTCTTGTTAGCAGAGACCACATCCATCCCACTTTGGATGGAGCAGCTCTTATTTCTCGAAAACTGCCCAAATTTGCTGAATCCCCCAAAACATGACTATAAAGAGCAGGGATCAGGAAGCAGAGCTGCAGTCTTACACACCTCACTGAAAATTCTCTCCTCCTGTCATCCCACAAAACCTCATCTGAGCCTGTTTGAGTGTTTGTGTGTTTGTGTGTCTGCTCTCAGATCATCAACAACACAAAAATCAGTAAAAACTGCATTTAAACATAAAAATTCACAAAGAAAAAACAACACAGCATCCTCAACTGCACCAAAGAGTGAAAGAGTTAAATGTGGATTATTAAACATGAGGTTACAAATACTAAACATTATTGTCTTTTTATGGATGTTCCAAAAATATTTGAACATTTAACATGTGTCACTGTAAAAAAATGAAATTTGAAAATAAGTGTTGAAAATGTGCAGATGAAACAAAAGTAACACAAAGGCAACATGTTGACTCAGTTTTTACAGCAGAATCATGCAGCTGTGCAGAAACGTGATTGAAATGCATTCAAAGTCCAACAAACAGCAATAACAGTGTAGTTGTGTTTGTAAGTGTGAATAATAAAGATTTCAAGATGAAGAATTTGATTCTACTTTCATTGTGTGATAAACAACAACCCGTGTGAGTGAAGCACAAACTGACTGTATCCAAACTTGCTCTCCTGCAGCAGACGGGCTGTGTGGGTTTCTGCTCTGCAGCCTCCACACCGTTAGCTGTGGCTTTTCACTTTAATAACACAATGACAGTTACAAGCATGAACTCTGCTTCAAGAATGATTCCAGGAAGGATCTGTGTTCTTCACCTGTGAGAGAAACAGCTCAAATCCTCAACTCAGAGCTGACAAATGAACTTTAATGGAATCAAAGGAGAGACCATGCACTGTAAAATGTAATATTGTGTTTAATTAAAAATATTAAATAGGCTGAACTCAATTTTTATCAATTTGTTATTAGAACTCAATTTAAATAAGTTACCAGTACTTTTTATGCAAAAACGCTGATAAACTCCATTTATTTGATTTGTCTTAACTTAGAAAAACTAAGTAAGCTGGAAGTTTTGCTTCTCAGTGCGGAAGGATGAAAGATGTGTTTTGAAAATGCCACGTGACTACCGTCCTCCTCCCTCTCGGATCAGTCCGCATGTTCACGGTGCATTTTTTATGGACTATGTTGAGCAAACCTGGAGAAGCGTCAGCTCAAGATATTATTGTTGTCATTGCTGTGGATCTTTACCTGATACACTGACTTGGTGAGTAAATGTTTACTCTTATTCAAACTGATTTTGTGGCTTCTCTTAGTTTAGCACCAGGTTTAAAATCTTGCTAGCTAGTTAGTGTTAGCCTAGCGTTGCTGCTGCCGCTGGGCTCGTCTTACTTAAAAAATTTAACACCACAGCCTTAAAAACCTTACATAAAACTATGTGGTGAAATTTTCTGTTGATTGTTTGAAATAAATAAGTGAGATAAGAGCCCAGACAAAATTCTTCGGGAGGTGCAGCCGTTAGGGGTGGGGTAGGTGTGGGGTGTGGGGGTGGATAACAGAGCTCTCCGAAAACGTGGAAGCACTTTTGCAAATATGTGATATTTTGATAAATTAAGTAGATATTTGAGCATTACATAGCTACATTGTCGCCTGAAAATATCTTAAAGGTTATTTTGTGACCCAGAAAGGGTAGTCTGGGGAAAGGAGGATCGCATCGGCCACGGTTGTCGGAGCCTGTGCGTACTTGTAAGCGCGGCAATGGCGGAGGAGCGCTGCTGAAAACTTATTACTTTTTCTGGGTCACAAAATAAACTTTTAAGATATTTTCAGGCGACAATGTAGCTATGTAATGCTCAAATATCTGCTCGATTTATCAAGACATCACATATTTGCAAAATGTCTCCGACGTTTTCGGAGATGTCTTTTTTTTTCATGCTTTGTGGCAGCTTTACAACATCTGTGGCATCTATTAATGTCAAATCTAGCCTTTATTTAACAACATAAGCAAACTCTATGTTACAATGATTGCACAGCCATTAAGGATCAAATCAGTTTCTGAAAAATGTTCTGTTTTTTCTCCTCTGCTTGCTTCTTACTGTCTTTGAGGCTCGGGACCAGCACTCCTGTTGTTGGACAGAAAGACATCAACTCAGTGGTAAGTATTTTGGTTTCCAATATATTAGCAACTGTCAGTGACATTTATATTAATCAGGCTGAACTTTAATCATACTTTAGATCAGCCTGTTTTACTTGTTGTTTTATTTGTGGTTTGGTTTGGGAAGTTGTTTCTTTACTGATCTTTTCCTGTCTTCTGTTATTAGACTTGAGATGTGACTGCACTATGCTGTTGCTGGTGACCACAGTTAATTCTACAAGACATGCTGTGTAAGTGAACAAACAACAACAGTTTGGTCTGCATTTCTTGAAAGATCACATCCCCAAACTTAGTTTAGAGGGTCTACACTGTATATAGTGAAGTCTGCAAGTTTTCTAACAGCAAAATCTGTTTTGTGCCCAAAATCATTTTGCACATCATTAGAATGAAAGTTATTGGTAAATGGCCAGAGTTTATATAGCGCTTTTCTGGTCCCTAAGGACCCCAAAGCGCTTTACATATCCAGTCATTCACCCATTCATACACACATTCACACACTGGTGATGGCAAGCTACGTTGTAGCCACAGCCACCCTGGGGCGCACTGACAGAGGGGAGGCCATGTTTGCATAGCCCTTTTTAAAATGATGCTTTCATGACATTATTGTGTGTTGGGTGGTGGTCAGGGTTATCCAGACTGACAATTTGGGACATTGAATGTCACCTCTCCGGTGGGGAGGGAGCCTGAGATCGTCTAAATTGGAGTCTGTTTTATACCAAATGCAGAAAAAATGTTTTAAGAAAGCAATTAAGTTCATGTTCCAAAAATATGATTGTTTGCTTGCAGGACACCAGGAGAGATGAGTCCTCCGTCACAGATGGTGTGGTCAGTGAAGATGGTCGCCTGCAGGTTCAAGCTCATTGCATCTCCAACCCACATCCACTGCCACTGTACTTAAGGGAAGTTAAAGACTTTCTTCTGCACCTACATTTGGATCACCTCGATCCATGACAGTCATTCAGGCAGTAATGCCTGGACTGGAAACAAGCATCCTTAAAATAATACAACATTCCAGCTCCTGTGTTGGAATGGAAAACAAATGTGTTGTTTAAATTAGAGACTGCACTTGTGACAGAACAACAAATATTTTATTTTGATTATATAAGTAATGTAAGTACAAAACAAACTTAAAACTTATTTTCAGAATAATTAAATCTGAGACTTTGTTTCATTGTAAGATTATAACAGTGATGGCAATATAATTGTTTGTTGTTCAGCAGAACAGTGTCCAGTATGTTGGCTGTTATACTTTGTTGTGTTTGAAAATAAAAGTTGGGCTGATTTTAACATCATTACAAAAATTGTTGTTAATTATTTTTAAAATATTCATGGTACCACAAATTGTTTTTTCATTTAGTTGAAGTTAACATGTTTGTCAGTAGGTAAACAATTAGTATTGTACAGTCAGAAATATCAAGTTATTGTTAATACTGCAGACTTGCAGTATTATAGTAAAATTATGGAAACTTGTTGCCTCAAAAAAACTAAGTAAAGCTTACTTAAGATGACTGTTAGGACAACTTATACATTAGTTGTCCTAACAGTCATCTTAAGTAAGCTTTACTTAGTTTTTTGAGGCAACGAGTTTCCATAATTTTTTGAGTTCTGGGAACTAACAAAGCTGTACAGTGTACTCAAAATGAGTAAGTTGCCCTAACTTGGTCATCTTACGTAAACTTGATCCAATTTTTTTGAGTTCTGGGAACAAATGAGCTTGTACAGAGTACTCAAAGTAAATAAGTTGTCCTAACTTAGTCATTTTTAGCTAAGCTTTACTCAATTTTTTTGAGGCAACGAGTTTCCATAATTTTTTTGAGTTCTGGGAACTAATTAGATTTTACAGTGTGAAGCCCCTGCAGTCTGCTCAGCTCCCATTTTATTACCTGAGCTGAGTTTTTCATTCTGGATATCACACACGTAAGAACAGATCAAGTCTGAACAGCAAATGTTGGAGAATCATTTTGAAGTGTTGCTAAATGTCATTATTATTACAAAAACTACTGAATGATTCAGAAAATCGTTTCCAAAAAGCAGAAATATGCAAACAAAGTAGAAACAAGGCAACATGAGTCATTCAGATGCAGATAACATATTCTCCTTATTTTGAAGAACACAGTCATGAAATCTTTCTGTGTGTCATTCATTGAGTTGAAGTGCCTAATAGAAGAGGAAAAGCAGAAATAATCAATGATAGCTGAGACATTGAGAACATGGCTGTATGCCTGCTATCATAACAGGAAACAAAGCACATGTCACGAGTTCAAAATATTGGGGATGGATACATGGAGGAAAACCAAAATAACAACACTGGTCCGGCCGGGTCAAGTCAAACGATGATTGTAATGCACACGTGTGGGAGATGGGACACTGCGCGCAGGCAGCACCATATCTCTCCCCGAAAACCACACAACAATAGTTTTTATGAAAATCAGGGTATTGGAACGCCCCCTCATGCGTAAAGTAGGTACAATACAATCAATGTTGACAACTTTTAACACATTAAAAGAACATCTTCTTCTTCCTGAGGCCAGATCCTTCCCAGTAATCTTCTAACTCTGCTTATCCCCTGGAACAAACAGTCTCTCCTGCAAGCATAATCAAACAGCTACAAGGCCTTGCAAACTATTATTTAAATATTTGAACTCTCCCCTACACATGAGTTTAACTACTGCTTGTGTGTGTGCGTGTGTGCCTCGACCTCAGCATTCACTCTGTCTATAAAGACAGAGGCCAACTCTTCATGTGTGCAATAACCTAACTGAAACCATACAGGTAATATGTTGAATAAATGTTCTAATCAAATGCCACTACTCAAAGCTTAATAAAAAGAATATAAATGAATAAAGGATAATGATGAATAATATGATATATATGTGTTTTGTAAGCGTGTTCTTTCTATAGCTCAAGATCCTTAACACAATAGATTGTTCAGTCCTCGCGCTGAACAAAGTTTCCGACCCTCCACTAGTTGACCGAGCCCCCCTCTTTAGCAAGCACAAAAATACAATGCATGTATATACAAAAGAATTATCACTGCACCTGTAATAGAAAATGTTAATATGGAATCCTGACAATACCTGTAATACAAGTTGTAACCTAAGGCCGACAGCCTAAAGAAATTCTCTCATGAAGTAACACTTAATGATGATGATGATACATAAATGAACTAATGAGTAATTATTGCCAATACACACTACTTAAAGGTTGACAAAAGATATATCTAAATAAAGGATCATAAAATAACATGATGTAAGTGTCTTGTAAGCATGTGTGGCCCTCTACGCTCTACGTCACTTCCCTCAATAGATCAGCCAGACATCCCGCTGACTGTAGCTTTTAACCCTTACTGACGTGAGCACAACTCCATAATAAGCACCAAGCGGCAATATGTATAAAGATGATCATGGTTACACCTGCAATGAAAAGATTATATGATTATACCAACACCTCTAAATAGAAGATTAACATGAGGTTATAACAATCACTGTAATACAAACGTTAATGTAATGTCAATAGCTTCAATAAATGCTTTAATGCAATGCTTATTATATGCTTCTGATGTAATGATAAAATAACAGTAAAATATCCCTTCTCATTTCCTCTCCTGACCTCTTAATAACATCCAGAGGTCACCACAGCTATCGCCGTGTCACACCCCCAACCTACAAAGCCACTTCCGTGTCCATCACCGGCATCATGGACATCGGAGTAATCACTCCTGGGTCCACCGCCCTCATAATTACCTTTTCCAGCAAACCTCTGGCATAAGGAATGAGACAACAACCACATGTGACCAAAATACCCACCAGAACAGAGAAGGAAAGGATGACCGAGATCACAACCCCTTTCCACCGTCCGAACACCGAGGTCAGCCAGCCCCCCAGCGGATTATCAATCCCCGAGTGTTCATGCATGGTTGTAGACAGACTCTTCAGGGCCTCCAGAGCTCGAGTTACTGACCCATCTGGAGCAGTGTTCTGCTCCGCTAACCCCTCCACTGCGTCTCCGGTAAGGTTAGAGAGTCTCAGCAAATTGTAATGAACATAATTTATCCTGTCTACGTTTTTGTTTGGGGTCACTGGAAAGAAGGCAGAGATTATTGGAAGATTCTCAAAACCGGCTGCTATCTGATCAGCAAGTTTATGTTCATTTGGAACTCCCCTGGGCACTCTAATGGAGTCGATCCAGGTGGGTGAATCCATCCTAGGGTCATAGGCGTGTGTTCCCTCACCACCTCTTTTAACCAAAATGTGTCTCCTGCGCCTGGCTGTCAATGTGCGTGTGTTGTGCTGTGGAATCACTTTTACCTGGTCTCCAATCAGCGTAAGAGGCGCTCCTACTCTCACCATTGCACACGTCCCCACGCTTCCCAGAGGAACACGAACCAAAAGAGTCCTGTGCCCGCAGTAATAATACAGCCCGCTTCTAGCCCAGGTCCCAATTAAAGTGGTTACATCACTCACATTGTCTGTGGTCCTCCCCGTCCGGGTGACAGAACACCAACTTGGGTCGATGTCCCCCACCCTATACTTTACTCTGCCTGTGGAAAACTTAAAACAAGTATAGTTACCTCTTCTAGGTGTAAAAGGTCCTGCTTTGGTTTGTTTATCAATAGGGGGAAACAAACTGGACAATACAGTACAGTTCCCAGTACTCACCGCTTCTCTAGTCATCCGCAACATGCAATCATAACCCCACTGATCCTCTGGATACAGCGGTGCAGGCTCTGTAAACAAACGCGGTCTAGCAGAAGCACAAGCTATACAGTTAGACACTTGTTGTTCTCTAGCATTTTGAGCCATCCAGTCCAGCCAGATGTTGCTGTCACTGAACCCGGTGGCGCGTTCAATCAGATCTTGAGGTTTCAATCTGCTGTAGTCAACTGCCAGGACTCGTCTATCCTTTGGTTCCCGCTCCCCTCGTACCGCGTCCAACGACCCGTTTCCCCTGTGCCCTGTAACAGATGCAACATAATTTAATGGATCGATACCAACATGTGTTCTAGGGTCCTCTCTAACTAACTTTACGGGCTTGTTCTTTCCTAGGAAATTAACCTTAATTAAACTCTTAGGATCAGTTCCTGTAGTCTCCACGCCCAAGACTAAATATACAGGTCGTATCCGACGCCAATTTCCTAATGACAAGGTCAATGGATTCTGAGATGGACTATAATCTCTTTGAAGTCTTAGCTCGTTCTCTGATCCCAGGTCTAACGGTTCCCAGTTTTCCCCAGTGTAACCCCTTACCTGATCCCAGTTCCGACACCAACCGTTATAAGGTCGATCTCCTCGTTCACAATGTGTACTCACTGAATAATCCCAACAGACCCACACGTTATATCCTCTCCAGCTACTGCTTGCTCCCTTACAATTAAAAATATCACACAGATCAAAGGTAAAGGAAGTTGTGGAACCGTTAACATAGTTCAATTCCAATCCACCATATGTGCTGAGACCCTCATCCTTTTCACCTGAGACCTCGCGTTTCGTTCTCGCCCACGGTTCGATTTCACTAAGTGGTGTTTCGGATGGTGCTGGGCTGGCATGACCTCCGTGCTCAGACAGTTTGCGTGGGCCGGTCTGCAACAAATAAACCAAAAAACATACAGCTGTGATTAATAGCATAACTGACATCAAACATACGATACTAAGTAATATCTTGATAATTCGTGTCCCATCACGGGTTTCTGATCATCGTGATGGCATTATGTTCTAATGAAAAAGTAAAAAACAATAAAAGTGATAGAGTAAAAATCATAAAAGTTCAAAGCTCTTTTGTTAAAGCCTCTTTCTCAGATGTTCACTTTGGTACCGCTCCTTCTTGCAGGAGCAACGATTTCCTCCTCAGCTGCTCTTCTTTCTTCGGCCTCCCGGGTAGACTACCGGTCGGCCCGTTGCACAGGTGAGAGGATTTATTCTGCCTCTGATTTTCACCTGTGATGGGTGGAGGTGGACTTTCCCCCACCAAGCTCTCATGTGCCGCTGCGCACTGCGACCAGTGGTACCAGGTGTCGCCTTTTCCTTTCAGTTGGACCGCTGTAGCTGTCCGGGCCGTTACTTCATATGGACCCGTCCAGCGGGGTTCCTTCCACTTGCGTTTAATGACTTTCAGCCACACCGCCTTTGCGTCCGGGACCTCTCCTTTCCCCTTGGGCCTGTCACACGCCACCTGTTTGGTGAAACTGGACACAAGTGCTTTTACTCGTTCCAGTAGTCTGCGTGGGACCTGTTCCCCCTCGTCTCCTGCTCCACCGAGACCACCGTCCAAGGTGCCGGAAACTGTCTCCTTTGTTTCTCCACACCCCCTTTTCCTCTGGTGATGCCTCCTTACACTCATCAGACCCGTCGTCCGGTGTCCGTTCCTTTCTCTGTAAGAGACAGAAAACTAAAGCACCTCCCTGCCTAATCTCCACAATCTACTTTTCATTGTTCATTGTTCTTCCAGTACTGCTAATTTAGAATATCATGTCCAGGGCTCTCTGACCCAGGGACTTATTCTAATCATAATCTATGTGTGTGTAAGCGTGTTTGCATTTAGCCCTCTGCACTCAAAGCATTTTCTACACTTTATCAATTCGGACATCACGCTGAATGAAGCTTATGACCTTCAAAAGACACCGAGTGCCAACTCATTATGAGCACATTTGCAATGTGTGTATGACAATTATTAGCCACTCATTCTAATCAAAGACAGCAAAAACAAATTAACCATAACTGCATTATTAAACACACAAGTAAAGACATAGAAATGTTCATAAAAAACATTGCTTGATGTTAAAACTCAACTTCCCCCCTTTTGACACACTCCCTCGTGTCAATTCATCCGAGCTGGAAAATTAAAAGAAAAGGTTAGTGACATCATATCTCAGAAAGCATCAGAAATTCTCCTCTCAGTATCGTTGCTCCAGCCTTGTCATCCTGTGCTAGGGAATGAAATCAATTTAGTTATTACGTCAAAATCTGTTACACTCCGGGCTCCGCCCAGAGCTTGTGTCCGCAGAATTGCCTAGAAACAAAACCTGTATTAATATGAACTTCACATATAAAAATGCCTCTTTTAAATTTTATTTCCCCCTTTTTATCCCTCACTTAGCACAGCAGGGGAATCTATGTCTTGATTCAGCCATGAATCCAGCTCACCTGATTCATCACTGAGCCCAACCGTCACGGGCATCTGATAGTGTGGCACTGCATATTCTTCTCTTAGTGTCACTATCTTCAATCTGTTAATTACAATTCTCGAACATGAAGTAGACTGTGTCTATAACAAGCCAATACAGCTGTAAATGTGGCCAATTATCAATCAATTAACAGTCAATAACAAAATGATAGCTTTTATTTTATGCATGTTTAAGTCAACCACTTACCCAGAGGGTTCTCCAATCCCAGAAAAATTCTTCTCCTCATTTAATAAAGTCTGTCATCCTCCCATGGCCTGGTAACTGGTCCATCCAGAGCTGTATCATTTTGAAATATACATACAACAAGCCAAACCATACCTTGGTCACACCAACCCTTCTCCACCCTGCGGATGTCCAACGCCATCCTAATCTGGACAGTGAAAGGTGACTTTAACGCCGACTGTTTCGACAATCCAGTTTACTACATTCCCTGGTCAGATTAGCCAATGTCTGCACACTAGTATAAACGTAATCAACATGGTCAACATTTGATTGCATGTTATTTCACAGTATTATAGACTCCAAACCTCCATCCTTCTGTGGTTCACTAAATTATGTTTACCCAGAACTCCGTTCTGTCTCTAAATTTTGGAGAATCTTATGCTTGTTGTCAAGATTTGAAGAATCTTGAGGCATGCACATTCTTTCTCTCACACGGCGCCTAAGTAGCGGCCTTGGCTCCCGTTTTATCTCCTCCTGATGAGATGGGGCAGAAAACCTCTCCGGTATATTCTGCTCTCTTCTAATCAGCCAAATAAGGTCATAACTCCCTGAAAACAGTATTTCTTATAACTCAGCCGTATAATGCATCATAAAACAATATCATCCATTCACAATAAATCAGCCGCCCAATGTGATACAAATCAGTTTAACAAATGTAATAGTTATCACCTTCTTCTAATTCAGGAGAATAATGCAAACTAAACCTACATAATAGTTTCACAATCTTTAATTAGGGGTATAACATGGCATAAAACGATATAATAATCTTACAATTCCCCCTTTGATCTCTTTTAAAAAAAAAAAGAGATCACCTACACCCGAGAATCCAGGTGTGCGAGGTCCATTTCTTCCTCTTAGTCCTAAGGCCCTCTGTCCCCCTTTAACGAGTGGACCCCATGTATAATGACTTCTATGTTAGCACATATCAGATGCAACACAAACTAAATTTACAACAACAACACAGTTTTTGAGAAATTTTATGTTTGGTGTCAAATTATAAGAATTCAATTCAAATCCATGGTTTTATCACCCCCATCGGGGCTTACCTTTCTCACCTTTCATAATATTTCTCCCTCAAATATTCGCAATTTCCCTCCTTTGGTGGCGAAAAGCTGTTGGTGTGGTCAAGTGGGCGCTATAGGAAACAAAAGCTCAGGACAGAACAGTCACCAGTCATGTACTCCATACAGAATTTGCACATATTTTGATTTCATATTGATCCTCTGAGTGTAATGGTACATTTTAATTCGAATTTATCAAAACTAAACACAATAGTTTTCTCTTTCTCTAGCTTGCTCTTGTTCTTATGCAGCACCACATCCTATCACATGCCCCCGTCGGTTATATTCTACATTTTAAAATTCTGACTATTTCATGGGTGAACTTAAATCACATGGACCAGTGTTTGTTATTTCATATCTCCATTCTGAATGTGAAGTTTTCCATTTCCCTGTTATTCATACATATTATTAAAGTTTGGGCTTTTTCTCTATAAAAATTAATTGACTTTTTCAGTGGCCTGCTATGGTTAATAATAACATGTTCAGTCATTAGTAAAATCAAACCTTTTCTTCACTTTAGCATTTGACATTCCCAACCATATAATGTGATACTTTACTCGAAACACAGCTAATAAACACAATTTTCTTAATGCAAACATCAGTAACTCAAAATTAGCCACCAAAGGGTTAAGTCTGCAGTTCCACACTCTTATGTGAAGCTACAGTCTCCCCCTCTGCTCTCTCTTATCCTCCTGCTCCTGCAAAAACAAAACACAACAAAGTATCCACCCATCTGTTGCAGGCTGGGTGAATTGTTGCTCCACATTTACTAATCCTAAAGTCTGTGTCGTTTTGTCTCAGTATCGAGTCAGTCAAAACTTTTGTCGTCAGTCTATCACAGTCCAGTCACATGCATAGCTTCACACACATTCATACCAGGTGTTGCTGATAAGGGAGTCTCACGCGCAACCTATTCGAGCATCCATCACCAGCAAGATGACGTCATCATTTTAAAGGAAAACAATTCTTTGTTTTTTGGACTGGATTGACTCGCGCAATCCTTCTAGACTCAGGACTTACCACGTGATCAGCGTCCCATATAAGTGAATTTCTCCCAAGCCCATTATAATCATGGAGAAAAACACTTTGCAACTGTTTCCAGTAAGAATATTTCATAGCGCTTTAAGTTTCAATCTGTTAGGCCTGGTTTAAAGAGCTGATTGTTAAATCATGAACTCACAAAATATCAAAATATCACCACCGGTGGATCACACCTCCCCGATTGTCTTATCTCAGTGCACTGTAACAAAAGCAAAAACAGACGTAACCAACAAAATACTAATAAAAATAACACAAACTAGGGCCCGTTGCAGACATGTCCAAACATAAAATCATCCCTCTCTCGCTTAGAGAAAGAACACAAGCCAAAGCTCACTGACAAAATCAAGCTAGCGCTAAGCAAAACCCAAAAATTAACCAGAAATTCACAGGAACGTTTTGCTTCCTGCCAGGACAATATTGTGTAGGAATGAGAACCTCAGGTACCATAGCACCTTTGTTCCTCCTTGAATTAAATCTCAACCACAGAAAATGCGGCGCTCCAAAATAAAACTCACCCCATTAGTTCATCATTTTCACTCTGTCCCACTGCTCCTGCTCAGGCTGTGTGAAGCACAGCAAAGGATTCAGTCAAGGCCTTGAGCCATAAACAGACATCACACACAGACATTGTTTTTATAACCAAACTGTTTTAGACCTTGTCCCTTAACCTCCTAAGACCCGAACTCTTCCACAACATGCATTTCCAATTTCTCTCTGATATTTGGGCATATTGGGGCCCAATGAATGTAAAAACAAAGAACTACCAGATTTTTTTTCTTTACCTTATTTTTGTTTCTAAGGAAAATAAGAGCCACATATGAGGATATTCGTTTAAAATTTTGATGGAACAGTAGCAGTATAATGTCCTCATAAGTGGATATCAGGCCCTTGTAGAGCAAAATTGAGTATTTTGGTCTAAATAACCCAAAATGTGATGTCCACATATGTGGATGCCAGGTCCTAGGAGGTTAAATCTACCCAAATGACCTCTGGGTGACAAAAAAACACATTTAACCAATAATAAAACACATTTTAAGTAATCAATGGCTTCTTATAACAAATTCTGTATTTGGATGTTTGTGTGCAGCATTTTGCGTATCAGCATAAGCATTTGTTAGCAAAGCATTCTTCATTGCATCAGCGTGTGTGTGTGCATCACTTCTTCATTGCACAAGCGTGTGCATGTGTACGTGTGTGGATCACTTCTCAGTGAATCAGCATTTCGATTTGTGTGTGTCATTTCTCACTCAATCAACGAGTGCACATGTGTTCATGTGTGTGTCCCTCTTCATTCTGAATCAGTGTATGTAGATGTGTGTGTTTGTGTGTGTGTGTTCATCACTTTCCTGTTCTGGCGTTTTGGGTAAACCACGGCCTGAAGCGTGGCCTGGGGTCCTGCCCTCCTCCTTTTCAGTCCGTTTTCGACCATTGCTGCTGCTGCTCAAAGTTCAGTCCGTCCTGGTTCTGGCCCCGATTGGGGCAGTCCTTTTCTCCAGTGTCCATGCTCACTGCAGGTGAAACCGGCATCTTCCTCTATGTTTTTGTCGATTCTGAGGTGCCTTTTGACCTCAGTTACTCCTCCTGTCTCTGTCGCGCCCTTTTTGCTGCCCGATCATCCGTGTTGGTCCATCACTGCCCTGCACAGTGTTAATGCAGAGTTATCAAAGTCAGCATTATGTTGCTCAGCCTTACTTTTCCTCCGGGCTTATTGGGCGTCTTGTCACAGCTCCGTCAGCTGAAGCTGTCTGGAAATTTCCCCCGTGTAGTGAAACGGGCCTTGGGTTTAACGCTCTCCGTCTTCGCTGCATGAGATCCTCTTCCTGCAGCACTGTTGACATTTTCAGATTGTTGTTATGGGTCCAACTGTTGCAGCATTTGGTCAGGGTCACGTCGAAGATGGTAGAGGGGAGAGCAGGAGTCCAGGTCAGCCTCGGCTTTCCGGGCTGGCAAAGCAGCCTGTAATTAAACATAAAGAGAAAAAACAAAAACAAAACAAAAACAGACGAACGGGAAAATGATGTTGTTTTGGCTGTGTGATTCAGAGAGGGGAGAAACACCGGGCCAGGCCCTGTGTCAGCCTTCTCTCCCCCTTTTTTTTGTTTTTTCTCACCCTATAATCAACTCATAACACACCAAGTTGACAGGACAACACAGGTACATGTTAAAATTCTTAAGATCATGTTCAAAAGCCCAAAAAGCAATTTCCTTCCTTCAGTAATCACTTCTATTATTCAATCAGCAGAAAACATCTCACAATTTGACTCTTAACCACTAAATTTGTTGTTTCATCGCTGGTTGGTCATACCAGTCTCTTTCTTTTGAAGTTAAGTTGTTGTCCTGCAACCCAGAGAGTTTATTTGTTAGTAATGGATAAACTTCATCATTAAAACAACAGGTGTATGTTAAGTTTCGCTGCTTTAACCTTGCTGGAAAATCTTCACATGTTCATGAGTGTAAGCTGTTTTTTCAGTGCGTGTGTGTGCATTTGTAGGCGGTTTATTTTTTACTTCTTTCTCAAACAAGGCATTACCTTAAAAGGAGCCTTCCTCTCACATTTCTCTGCTTGTGTGTGTTTTTGTTTCACCTTCCGTTGTGATGCTCCGGACGCCTTCCCAACCTCCACAAGTCCGTTGGCCCCAATTTTATGTGTTACAGCTTCCCTTAATTTCTCCTCTAATTTTCTCCTCACTGCTGTCCGTTCCACAGCTGCTGATTCTTGCTGAGTGTGGTTCCCATTACTATAATTTTGTTCTGGGCGCTGTGCTTGTGGTGGGCGGTTGGTCCAGGTCCGTAGCCACCTGTATTAACACACTAAAACATACAATTAGTATTTCCTTTCTTACGACGTCCATCCGCTCCATCTGCCTAGATTTCACTCTCTCTCTCGCTGGGCTCACACTTCCCACAGTCAGGCAGTTGCCTTGTATGGGCATGCAGAGTTCCGGTCATAGACACACAGCTACTCACACCCAGCGGCTGCAAAGCAGTCTTCACATTATCTATGCACATACTCAGCCTCCATCATCCGCTCCTCAATATAAATGTATAAATCCAGTAGTCATTATCCCTAGAAACACACACATCCTCAAGAAAATTCATTGTATTTAATCATATGAGAAATATGCCCTCTTATTTTATATTACAAAGACGTCTTTTATTTACAGCTGCAGAGATTATCAGGCCTTTTCCTGCCTACACAATTTCGACAAATTTAAAATTAACGGTCCAACCGATAAACTCCCCGAGTTTTTTGCGACCAATTTTAGCCAGTATCCGCCCCCGACGGTGGCCCGATTGCTAGTGCCCTAACTGAATTTAAAAGCGTTAACCAACCCAAACTTTGCCTGAAGCTCTATTTTTGGCATTTCACAGCCAAGGCTTTCTCGAAGTTTTAAGTTAAAGCTTCACGCCCGAAACCGGGTTTCTGTCGACCAAAAAAGCGCAAAGAAAGAGCCTCAGACTCTTAGCTTGTTCCAGGCTGCCCTGTAATCTGCAGTCAAGCCAACTGTGTTATCCCTATTCACCGATAGGTCGATGGTCCGCGTCCGAACCAAAGAGGGAGCACAACCTCCGGGCTTTGCGCTTCTTAGCAGCCCCGCTGCCGTTCTAGAACAATTTATAATACTTTGAAGCAACAGTCAACACCCAAAACAAGTGTATGACTGACACAGGTCCGACCTTATGCCCGATGGGGCATCTAACCCACTAAATATTTTTAAACAACAATCAACACCTCAGAACAAGCGTATGACTGACGCAGGTCCGACCTTATGATCAATGGGGACTCTAACCCACAAAATAACCAATTCCCTAACTTCTACGTGAGACTCTAACTCACTTTCACTGTTTTCCTTTTCCTTATTCACTTTACTCAATACTTGGGACTCTAACCCACTTTAAAACTTCCATTATTCTTATTTCAACTTCAACTTCTCATGAGATTTTCACCAAAATCAAAACAGACATTCACCAGTACTTTCAGTGAGCAGACTTTTAATTTTGTCAATGTCCAATTTGGCACACTTTGGAATAATTCAACAGGTAGTGCCTCACCTTTTAGATGTGCCGGCTTGCCCACTCACTTCAGACCACTGGCTCGCACCTGTCCGTTCGACCACCTCGGACTGTCCAAGCCTCCAGATTCAATTTCCACCCCAATACCACAGGACGAGCCCCAAAACTGTCACGAGTTCAAAATATTGGGGATGGATACATGGAGGAAAACCAAAATAACAACACTGGTCCGGCGGGTCAAGTCAAACGATGATTTTAATGCACACGTGTGGAGATGGGACACTGCGCGCAGGCAGCACCATATCTCTCCCGAAAACCACACAACAATAGTTTTTATGAAAATCAGGGTATTGGAACGCCCCTCATGCGTAAAAGTAGGTACAATACAATCAATGTTGACAACTTTTAACACATTAAAAGAACATCTTCTTCTTCCTGAGGCCAGATCCTTCCCAGTAATCTTCTAACTCTGCTTATCCCCTGGAACAAACAGTCTCTCCTGCAAGCATAATCAAACAGCTACAAGGCCTTGCAAACTATTATTTAAATATTTGAACTCTCCCCACACATGAGTTTAACTGCTGCTTGTGTGTGTGCGTGTGTGCCTCGACCTCAGCATTCACTCTGTCTATAAAGACAGAGGCCAACTCTGCATGTGTGCAGTAACCTAACTGAAACCATACAGGTAATATGTTGAATAAATGTTCTAATCAAATGCCACTACTCAAAGCTTAATAAAAGAATATAAATGAATAAAGGATAATGATGAATAATATGATATATATGTGTTTTGTAAGCGTGTTCTTTCTATAGCTCAAGATCCTTAACACAATAGATTGTTCAGTCCTCGCTGAACAAAGTTTCCCACCCTCCACTAGTTGACCGAGCCCCCTCTTTAGCAAGCACAAAAATACAATGCATGTATATACAAAAGAATTATCACTGCACCTGTAATAGAAAATGTTAATATGGAATCCTGACAATACCTGTAATACAAGTTGTAACCTAAGGCCGACAGCCTAAAGAAATTCTCTCATGAAGTAACACTTAATGATGATGATGATACATAAATGAACTAATGAGTAATTATTGCCAATACACACTACTTAAAGGTTGACAAAAGATATATCTAAATAAAGGATCATAAAATAACATGATGTAAGTGTCTTGTAAGCATGTGCGGCCCTCTACGCCTACGTCACTTCCTCAATAGATCAGCCAGACATCCCGCTGACTGTAGCTTTTAACCCTTACTGACGTGAGCACAACTCCATAATAAGCACCAAGAGGCAATATGTATAAAGATGATCATGGTTACACCTGCAATGAAAAGATTATATGATTATACCAACACCTGTAAATAGAAGATTAACATGAGGTTATAACAATCACTGTAATACAAACGTTAATGTAATGTCAATAGCTTCAATAAATGCTTTAATGCAATGCTTATTATATGCTTCTGATGTAATGATAAAATAACAGTAAAATATCCCTTCTCACACACAAACAGCAAACACACAATAATGTGGTCGCAGCTTGTTGTGTGTTGTTAGGTGTCATTTTTGACTTTGACATTTAATGAAGTCACAAAAATGTGTGCGACTCATTAAAGGAGTCTGTACGTGTCAGTCAGTGCTCTGTATTCATGTGTTCACCTCATTAAACTCACTGAGACACTTTTCTCCTCCAAACTTACAGCACAGCTTCATATTTCACTGACTGATTCTTTGATTACATCCATTAAGGCTCACACAGTGAAATTAGTGCAAACTCACAAATGTGTTGGAACAATTTTGGCCTCCAAACTGAACTTTGAGACAAACAGTGAAGCTGTGAGCAAAAAGAGGCTCCAGTGTGTGTCATGGTGGAGGAAACTGTTGTATTCCCACATTCAAAACATGCTGATCTTATTGGATTTTTCCTCAAAGTCTTTTTTCCTCCTTTTTCTCTTCATCCAAATGTTCTAGCAGGCTGACTGTGAGTCCCTGTTTAACCTGTACAGCAGAAAGTAACAGCAGTCAGCGGCCTC
Source organism: Oreochromis aureus (assembly GCF_013358895.1). Classification (NCBI taxonomy): domain Eukaryota; kingdom Metazoa; phylum Chordata; class Actinopteri; order Cichliformes; family Cichlidae; genus Oreochromis; species Oreochromis aureus. The sequence goes on along the minus strand of NC_052959.1, from coordinate 33,298,649 downwards.
CACTTGACTTCATGACTTCAACCCCTCGCACAGTCACTTTCACTTTCTTCCTTCTGTCTTTTAGTCCGAAAATGTAGAACAACACCAGATCAAAATATTTGTGTCCTTCACTCACATCTTCAAATGATACCTTCTATATCAGAGATGATACAAAGGCAACATTTGTCTTATTTCTCTTTCATGAATCAAAAAGTACTTTTGTACTGTTGTGTAAATGTGTATGTAAAGGTGGATGACTGCCTACTGCAAATGAAATCTAACCATGGGTACAAATAAATGAAGCTGAAGCTGACGTAAAACACAGCCCTGTTTTTATTACTGTTTATAGATATTATCATTGATGATCATCATTTTGAATGATTCTTAAAAAGGGTTTAATGAATCCTTCAGTCTGAAACCAACTTGGAACAAAACACATTAGAAGAAAGAACCACAGTGTGCACATATTTTAAACACACAACCGAACCTTATTTGTTTTTCACTATAAGTTTTGTTATATATCGTTTCATTTACATACTTTTTAATTGCTATTTTTAAGGTTCAGTTTTTACAATTTTCACATAATTATGAATAAATAAGGATTTTTGGATCTGCTGTCAGATTGAAATGAAGACGATGAAACCACACAGCAGCTTCAGCTGAGCTGTCAATCAGCAGCAGCAGTCTTATCTGTGGGCCGCAGGGGCTGATGGGAGCTTTGAGGACCTGTTAGAAACCACGTGGCCCTCGTCTGATCTCACAGCTCGTCCTTGTTTGGCCTCAGCTGCATCAGAGCGCCACTTCTCCCCAGGTTCACCAGAGGAAACACCACTGCACAAAATGCTTTTCCTCCCAGCTGCTGCTCTGTGCTGTCTGTGTTCAGGTGAGTGTTTCCAGCCAATCAGGAGCCAACAAAGTCAACCTGTAACAAACACTGTCACACTAACCTTCATCTATCTGTCTGTGTCTCTACAGCACTGGTTACCATGGCAGCAGGACAGCTGATTCAGGATGATTTAACTTTGACCAGGAGAGTTGGAGAAAGTGTCTCCTTCAGCTGTGGAGGGACTGAACAGTGTGATAACTCTGGCTTTGTAGATTGGTACCAGAAGAATGAAAAATATAAATTAATTCTTGCTATCAACGTAAATACCCTTGAAGTTCGTCCAAATCCCCAACATGCTCAGAAAGATGATTTTTCAGCCGTTATTAAACAAAACATCTGCCAATTAAAGATATCCAAAGTTAAAATTAATCATGTAGCCACCTACTACTGCATATGTGCGAAGAAAGCTCCCCACAGTGAGAAATGATCCCTGCAGCCTGAACAAAAACCAACAGATGAACAGATGTCAAACAGTGTTTGTGACAGGAAGAGAGCAGTAAACCACAGCCCAGGTTCACAGATTTCACCTCCATCTCAGAGTCACAAACATACTGAGCTCAGGGAGATTTTTATTTACTGCTGTCAGAAATTCAATTCTATTTATTTCTGTTTCAAACAGATTTTTCATGTTTTAAGACAGAAACAAGAGGAACAGATGACATCAAACTTCCAAATGTAAACAAATGTATCCTCAGTCCCACAAAAACATTTATTCAAAGTGAAAGAAAAACAGATTGTGTCAAACTGAATCACAGGCTACGTTCACACTGCAGGTCTTAATGCTCAATTCCAATTTTTTGATCAAATCCGATTTTTTTGTCTGCTTGTTCACACTACAAATAAAATGTGACAGCAAACGCGCTCTAGTGTGAACCCTCAAAGCGGCCCGCATGCGCAAAAGAAGACGTCACACACAACGCGCTCTGCTTAGACCCAGAGCAAACAATGTTGTTTGACTGATGGCCCTTAATATAAAGACTTCGCATTTTACGTTTCCCAATTTTTGCTTTAAGTTATTTTGTTATTTACATAATAATGTAAATAACCTAATAATGATCCTTATTGCTGTTTTAGAGGAGCGGTGCTTCAAAGGATAGTTTCAGATTTCTGTCAGAATCTGCAGATTATACAGTACAAATAAAATGTTCACGTTGTCTTCCCAACAGTTTCACTGACATCTACACTGGATGGCCAGGAAGCGTTCGCGATATCTTCTCGCACGTTTCTCCGGCGCTGATAATTGGCATCTGTCTTGTGTCAGTGACGTAAAAGACGGATTTAATGCGACATGACCGTTCACATAGCAGTCGCTTTCTATAACATCGGATATGTATCGGATTCGGTACCACATGAGAAAGTGACCCAGTTCGGATTTGAAAATATCGGATTTGTGCCGTTCACACTGTCATACCATGATCGGATATGGGTCGCATAGGGTCAGAAAAGTCGGATTTGATGCGCTTTCGCCTGCAGTGTGAACGTAGCCAAAGTCCATCCCTCATTCACAGTGTTAATGTTCTCTTCATGAAAACTCTTCCAGCAGCACTTGTTGTTTAACACCTTTCAGTACATTTAACCAGACACTTTCACTTTAGTACATTTTAAAGACAAATCTTGGACTGATGTCAGGTCAGGATTTTGTCCTTCTAGCAGCGGCTGGACTAAACACACAGATTTAACAGCAAAAAAGTGATTCCATGTAAAACACTCTCGCTGAGGTCAGGAGTTTGAACTCTCATAACTTCACATTTCCTCAAATTGAATGTTAGTCATTTAATCACAGGAAGTTTCTGGGATTTTGTTCCAGTCCTCCTGATAGAAATGCTGGAACTGAATCAGGTTTTTAGGACTCTGTATTGAATTTTGCTTCTCTCCATAATTTTTTTATTGAACAGGAGTGCTGAGGCTTCAGAACTTGTCCATGAATCCTTAATTTTTTAAGATTTCTTCTGTGGAATTACAGGGATTATTTTGCATAACCATCATCTTTATCATTGTATTAATTATCATTTCATCCAAGCATTTATTGAAGTTGCTGGCATTATGTTATAATTTGTATTACAGGGGTTATCATAATCAAATATTAACATGTTTATTACAGGTGCAGTTACAACCACTTAAATCGTTGAGTTAAATCTATAATCTTAAAAGCTTATATGCTGAGTATATTGTTACAGTAAAATAGTAGCTGAGCAAAGGCCTGAATGTATTCAGCTTCTTGTTGCATTTGAGTTTGCCTAGCAACAGGTGACGCAAAGAGGAGGACAAGTCCATGGGGACCTCACCACCATATTTGGATGGATGCCAGAAAGGGGAACTCCTGTCTCTGCATTTATCTCTTAGAATTGATCACTGTCTGTAGAAGAGGCAAACAATGTTCTTAAGATGCAAATAATGTGCTTGTAAACGCAAGAGGGGGCGTCATAATACCCTGATGTTGTAAAAGCAATCTGAAGTGTATTTTTGGTTGGGGATTTACGACTGATGGTTTCCAGTGTACGTCTCCCCACGCTGCGTGTATTCATTAAAAATCAATTGTTTGATCGACCTCTTCTGGACCATCATTGTTTTACTCTCGTCCTCAATTTCGGACCCATAACACTTCAGCATTAAAGTGATCCAGTGACAGCTTTCAGTGTTTCCATGGCTACACAGCAAACAGTAACTGTTGATGGTTAATTCAGCAACTTAAAACAGCGCTTATGTGTAACTGTCCATCAACGTGACCAATCACATTAGCTAGCTAAGATGATGAAAGTCATGTTTGTTAGCTAATCCGTGCACATGAGTCAATTTCCCCTGACTAAAGAAATCACTGTGAGCCTGAATGTTGATTAAAGTCAGTGCTGTAGTTCAGACATTAGCTCTGCTGCTCTGACTGAACTGAACTGAAGGATGTTCAGACCTGCAGCTGAAGATGAGGCACTGAAACGTTTATATGAGAAACAGAAAAGTCACTGATCAGTCACTGACTGACGTTACTGTACTTTTATTATGAGTGTGAGACTGTAAGAGCGACAGGCTGGACTCTCCTTCAGCTCCTGTGCAGAGCTGATTATTAAATATAAACAGCAGCATGTTTCTGTCTCCACATCTGTAAGGACAGTAACACCAAACTTGCACTTCAATAATCCCTCATTAATCATTAACAGCAGATTAAACAGTTTGAACTGAAGATGAATCACTGAGGACTGAAAATGTTCTCACAGTGTTCTTCACTCACAGACTGTAACATCAGCTCCAGTTTCTGATGTGTTTGTTACTGACACAGCTGATGTCCACAAAATACAAGAAACACCATTAAAATAACAAAGCCCAACATTGATGCACTGGAACATATTACAGACGTTTGGAGCTGAAGTTAAATTTATGTTTAATTTTTCCATTGATGAATTTTTTTAGCACAGACTGTATATTTATCTATAGATTTTTCTCTACTGAATTTGTTTGAAATATTCAGGTTAAAGATCAGTCTGATTTATTCTTAATGAGGTCTTGTTCACAAAGTTACATGTGCAGTACTCTGTACATCTTCCATCCTTTCAGATAAATAATATATGTTGTCCAATACTCAGCAGACTGAACCAGGACTGGAAACTTGCTCATCATCTCATCTTTGAGATCTCCATTTAAAAAGCACCAATGACTCAAAGGTAAATATTAAACTGGATAATGTGTTAGTATATAAGACTTTGTCTTTTTTAACAACCAGCTCATCTATCAGCTGTCAGCAGAACTGTAGAACTTCAGATCCTGAAGTGTGTGAGGACAGAGAAGAGTCAGCTTTATTTCAGGTTTGATGGATAAACTTTATATTTCACAGTTTGTGATGATTCTGTTCTCTTTGTGATTTTAGGAGCTGCCCTCAGCACCACCCAGTGACATCACACACATCATCCTATATGTTCAGTCTTTGTCAGTGAAAGCTGCAGCTGTTTTATTGATGAAGTTATAGACAAAAAGTCAAAGGGATTAATCATCCATGTAACTGTGTCACTATATAGGAGCATAAATATGAACTCAGTTTGGTGTTTCAGAAAGTTGCTGATCTCAGACCTGCACAGCTTCTGTTTTAAACACTGAATGTAGTCAGCTGCAAAAAGAGGACATGAGATTTTCTCTGACACAATTAAATTAAACCTGATGAAGGTCAAAGGTCGTCACTTGTATGTTGAACTAAAAACTTTAATCTGGAATTCACACACACTGTGTTTTGCCAATATTGTGTTCTTTACCATGAAGTCATTCAGAGTCCTTCATACCAGATTAACCAGAAAGGATAATATATATTTTAAATATATAACTTTCTACAGGACTGAATATAACATCATTATGTAAAAGTCCAGAGTCTCTGTGCTTCATCTGAGGATGATGTGAATACTTCTAACATCACACAAAGTAAAGGTCTCTATCACACTGCTCATGAAATGCCAGATATGTCCATCTTCTATTTTGGGCGTATAGTGGAGGTCTGAAGGTTTCCCTCTGAGGAAGCTGCTGGTGAAGATTGCGAGTTCTGCTTGATCCCTGCGGTGACCTTCAGTTCCTGATGTTTCTGAAATGACACATCAGGAGTCTTCCTCCGTGGGTCAACAGAAGCTGTGATAAATGAAAGGGAGGACATTTCTCAAACCTCTGGACCCAGGAAACCCAGCTTGGTCCTCATGGTCACGTTCACTTGTTTTTCCCCAGGGTGAATGTAGCTGTTGATAATAATGTGGACTTTGGACCCTGTTATTAAATGAAAAGAACAAATTACACTTCTATGAAACCTTTTGTCAGTGAGCTTTATTTCATTTAAACTTTCCATGTTACCAGGCTGTAGAGCGCTCTGTGTGAACTGGATCTAAAACTGTTTAAAATCCATATAATTCTGATACTAACAGTAACTCTGGGTCTCTGTGGAGTCTGCTGCTGATGTCATCTCTGTCTAAAAGAGATAAGAAAAAATGAGACCTGTGGAATCATTGAAGCATAAAGACTACGGGAGTAACAGGTGTGCAGCATCGCTAACTAGCTAGCAACAACCACTAATACAGTGTGGCTAATCTAGCTAATGATCGCTTACAGTTAGAATGACAGAGATGACATTTTGTATAAAAACTGCCAAAACTGTTTAACAGGTTGTTGATCCTGTCATGTTCTTTGTGTGTTTGGCAGCCATCATGAAGCTGTACCTGTCCGTCACTGCTGTCGGTGTGAGAGCAGGACTTCTGTGTATTCTGGCTATCAAGCAGCTCTACAGAGCACACTGTTTGTTCTTTAAAACATTTATTTAAAAATCACAGTTCAGTGGCCGTGATATCGCCACTCCTCTCTGTAGTTCCACTTTTAAATCACAGTATTTTACCTTGGATGTCAGGTTGTGTTTTTGTGCCAGCAAACATTTTAAAACTGTTCTAACTTCAGTTCTTCTCAGGCTGAACCATCAGGAGGATTCATACCTGCAACACCTGGAACCAGTCAGCTGGAGGCAGCAGCAGTTTGTCTCAGAACAACTTTATGAATAAAAAAAGTAATCTCAGAGTGATAGATACCACCACCACCACACTCCCTGCCGGTAACTGATGCCCTCAGGGGTCGGTGCGTTGGTGGTTCTTGGTGTCCGGGTCTGGGCGCTCAGGTATGTACCAGCTCACTCCCGGTGACTACTTGGCGGGGCCTGGTGCCTGTTGCTCGGTCAGGCCTCTTCCGGGGCAAAGGGGGCCCTCGGGCCTCCGGCCTCTGGGCCTGCGGCTCGGTTCACTCTGGCACAGCTGGCTGCCGGGGGGGATAATCTGAACATGGATTAAAACTCATAACCTTCATCTGATCTACCTTTCAGGCTACACCTGTTATTTGTAGCTGTCCACTGTAACACAGCAGGCTGAAACTGACTCTGATCCACAAAAGCAGGACCTCTGCTAAGTGGAATGCAGTCATCATTATCACACCTGTATTTTTCCTACTGTGAACTAAAGACATCTGCTGTGGAAGAGGTCTGTCTGTGTCCCACATATCTGTCTGTGACTTTCAGGTGCATCACTGTTTACAGGGTCACAAGGATCCACTGACAGCAAGAACACAGGAGATGGAGGCGAATCCATCAGCAAACCATTAAAGTCCTTCACAATAATCTGCTGTGTTTAAATGATCTTAATATATGCTGCTCAAAAAATAAAGGGAACACTTAAACAACACAATGTAACTCCAAGTGTTCCCTTTCTCTTTTTGAGCAGTATATAACTTGGAATGTAATTTAGGAAAGTTTGAGCAGCATTGTCACAGCCACACTGTGCTACTAACTTTAAATGACTGTCAGGTGATTTGTGACAGAAGGATAACAGCCAGAGTGAAAGGAAGGTTTACAGGATGTTAGTGAGAGCTGCTGTGATGTCCGGTTTGGATCCTGTGGCTCTGACAAAAAGAGAGGAGGCCGAGCTGAAGATGTTCAGACTTTCACTGGACAGGATTAGAAATGAGTTCACGAGAGATAAAATCAGAGAGGCTGACATCCTAATATTTCCTGGGAATAACACCCCAGGAAATATAAATCTAATAAACTAATAGTTCATAAAGGACACAGACTCATTACAGGCTACTATTACTATTGAAGGCTGATTTCTTGTTCTGAAAGATGAGGATGTGTAACTGTGACACTACAAGAGGTGTGGATCTTATTCTCTGAGCTTTCTCTAAACTTATATTTTATGTGACAGTAACTTTGTATTTTCTGTTAACAACACCAGGGGCCACTTGGATGGTGTCCATTAGCATGGATATTCTCTTCTGCCAAGACTTGTGCTGCCTTCCTTCCTCCACACTTGACAATGACGACTGACTGTTGTGTTGAGCTTCTCTCTCAAATCAAGTGTAAACATTATTCAGCTCATCAACAAAGAGATTTTTAAGGAGAACATCCCACAGATGACCCAAAGGTTATGTTCCTACATGTTGGGATTGCCGTGTGTTACCCTGGTTGGACATCCACAGAAAAAGGTGTGTGTTATGTGTCTCTTTATTATCATACCACCACCAACATCTGATTTTTGTGATCATTAAAATATTGTAAAGTTTCATTTACACTGAGAACATTTGCACTAATACTGAACCATTCCTTAAAATCTTTTACTTACAAAACATTTTTAAGGAGCAGGTCGCTATGATCGGCCAGCAAGACGCTAAGCCGACCGTGGAGACGAAGGCTGTCGTGACGTGACCAACGGTCCATCCCCAGAGCTGGTCGGCAGCCTCGCACTTTCCATAGACAGGGGAGGGGGGCTGGCACATAGCCAGCTGGGAGGTGGGGGCCAACGTGGCCCAATATCCAGAGCTGTGAATGCCCTGTCCATCACCTCAAACAACATCAGCTGGCTGGGGGCTGCCCACAGAAAAGGTAGCAGCCTGCCGAGTAGAGGATGGACTCAGCCTCAAAGTCCTCCTGATAGCTGTCCTCCAGTAGCCCCTGGCTGGTGAGAGATGAAGCTGGCTACACAGCAAATTGAGGACACTGCCATTGCCTGTGAGGCATCCACCTTCCCTACATTAGCCTTAGGCATGTCGGGAAGTGGTTGGCTGGTACGCTTAGAGTAAAAAAAGGTAGGTACCACACACAAGCATACACACAGTAAAAAGTGGAGATCCAACGATCACCAGTTTCACATCTGCACAGCTGATTTATAGTTAAGCTGGTCTTACCCAGCAGGCAATGTAGAGTTCACATGGAGCCGGTGTGGGTGAGGGGACTCGCCCAGCTCTAATGACCAAAGTCCAGGTGTTGTCCCTCTGTCCACTGACAAGAAACAAAGAGCTGAGTAGCCTTGCAGGTCAAATCCTACCAGTCACCTCAGTATGACAGCTCCCCCCCTAGATCGTGGAACTTGTTAGTAACAGGGTTGATGTTAGAGGCCTGGACAGTCAGGCCCAAGGGAATGTTATATTTAAAGGCCCGGAGTAACCTCTAAGAGCTGTTTACAATAAAATGATTAATATTCTTATATTTACCTTTACTATTACACAAAGGTTTAAAAAGGGTATGTCTACAATTTAAACTGTAATTACAGGATATTTTACTTTATTTGGCAGGAATGAAGCAGAGGCAGAATTAAATGATAATAACAGTCACAAAATAATAAGCAAATCACATCAATGATAATTATCTCATTAACCTACTCTGAGCTAATGCTGATTTTGTCCTTATCTTTGGGATGAGAGAGGTTGGAGGAGAGAATGAGCAGATCTAGTGCTGAATTTTGTTTCATCTCAGTGTTTTGTGCTAATGGAAACAATCCAACAGGAAAGCAGGAATCCTTGAATATTCAATACTTCAGGAAAACAGTGAGACCCCAGATCTTCTCAGTGTTGGGAGAAGCTGCAGTGCACCAGGAAAATGATGGGAGTCCAAACCTTTAGAATTATAATCCAACACAGCAAAGATGATGATGATGGTGATGAGAAGAGATGGAGCCAAATCCATGTCGAATTTCTAAGTCCTTTGTTTGGGCAGCTTCTTCATGTCTCTGGTGTCTCTGCTAGAATTTCCAATGATGAATTTCTGGTATCCGATCATCTGAACTGCTCATCTCACAGGACTGCTGGAAACAAACCCTGAACATCTCTGAGGCTCCAATTTATGCTCTGACAAGTGCTCACTCACCCCACCTCTCCTCCCTCTGGTAGGTCGTCACCAATCACTGTTTACATAAGATCAGCAGTTATTTTCATTTCTGAAACTACATTTTTTATTTAACGTATTGATCAGGATTATACTTTGATTATAACTTTGAATAGAAATAAATATGATTTACTACGAGCACATAGGGAAGATAACTTTTTTTTACAGTGATGCCACAAATCTGGGTCGAACACATGAGGCTGGATGTTAAATCCTTTTACCCCCTCAAAGATGTGATGGCAGGGGAAAGCAACGGGGACTTCAGCCTCTCTCTGTCACATTTCTTCCATCAGAAACTTTTTGTTTTTTTATTGAGCTGAGATCAGATTTGTGATGGCCACTCTGATAACTTGATGTTGTTGCCCTTAAACGATTTTGCCACAGTTTCTGAAGTACAACTGTGTGTTTAACCCAAGTGTGTTTAAACTTCAAGTTCAGCTTTTGAAGGTCTTCAGCTGCTCATGTTGCAGATCCACTGTGAGCTGAAATTCCAATGAAGCTGTTAGAAAAAATCAAAGTGTTGTTTCAGATTAGTCAATGAGCTCATTAGTTAATAACTGTGTAAGATGGTGTTATGGTCCCCTGATCCTCTGCTGCCTCCCCACCATCGATCTTTCCTCCCTCTGTTTTCTATCTTTGTCTCTCTGTGAGTGTGACATTTGTGGTGTGTGTGATGTGTGTCAGTGGGGTTTGGCAGTTCTGGTGGTTCCTGCTCCTCCTCAGCTGGAGCACCTGCAGTAACTGATAATCAGTCCAGCACATCAGTTTGGAAGAATTTGACTCCATTTTTGACACAAAGCAGCTTTAATTCTGACATGTTGGATTTTCTCACATGAACTGCTCGCTTCCAGCTCTTTCACACCATTTTTGTTGGACTCTGTTGGACTTGGTTGTTCCAAAGCACTATTTTTAACAGCAGGCATGGACACTTTGTGTTCCTACTAGGCTGCTGGAGCTGATTGAGGCCACTCAATACAACACTGATGATTCCAGCAGACATGCCACAGCACATTTCAGAAGCATCCCTGAAGCATCTCTTTGCTCTGCACCACTAAAAATAACTCTGGCTCTATTTTTTACAGAAGCTCCATCAAGCTGCACAAAGCAGAGGAAAATGTGCAGGACAGAAGAAACAGCAAAGGAAATCCTGTAAGTGTTGAAAATAGAAGAGCCTGTGCAGACCAACATGTTTCACTTCTAAAATGCAGCAGGTGTGGTTTGAAGGACTGTTACGACCCTCTGCAGCCCCTAATCATCTCAATGTGTTTAGCTGGTGCTAATTGGCCACACCTAGTCAGGTGTGGATAAAAGCATACCTGACGCAAGTGTCCAAGGAGCTCACTTGTTTTTGCCTTGGTGGCACCAGCCATTTTAGCCAACCTGGTATTCCATTTTAAGATAAAACCTCTTCTCACCCACACTCTGGTATTCGTCTCTTTTTTTTAATGTTGCGGCTTTTGAGCTGGGTCGTAACATAAGTGGGGGCTCGTCCGGGGTTGTTTGGACATTTTAGTGGAGACGGAATGTCAGTTTTTTGTATTGCTTTTAAATGGGTGAGTGATGGTGTTCACTGTGATTGAGCAACGTCCCTTTAGTAAGTGTGTTTCAGCTGGGTGGCTGTGCTGCCCTTCCATCGAAGCACTTGTTTGTTGTTTTGCTTTGTTGTTTTAGTTTATTGTGTTTGGTGGTTATCCTGGGTGGGGGTACGCTTCAGGGTTTGGTGGGAGGCTGTACCCCTGGTCTGCTGCCTACCCTTGAGTTTGTGTTTAAAGTTGCCTCGAGCCCGGTATACCACTAAAGACTAGGCAGGTCAAGTTTTTGTTTTTAGCGTTTTAGGATGGGAGTTGCTCAAAGTGAATCAGTGGCACCAAACTTGGCAGGGGGTTAAGACATGGTCTTGTAGCTGAGGCAGGTAGGTCGTTTTTAAGTTGGCATAATGTCAGTGTTGATGGATGCTAATGAGATTCTTGTGTGGTGAGTGTTTTGTGCTGTGACCTTTAGTGTTGTGGGGAATATGGCTGCTTTTGTTGGATCACTTGTGAGTGTTGTTGGCCAGGTGCAGGAAAAAAACGAAACACATCAGAAAGACATCAGAGACTCATCACATCACTCGCTGGATTCACTGGAATATTTTTCTTTCAACATTATTTGGAACAAAGAAAACAAACGTGACTGGTTTGTGTCATTGTCGTGCTGCATGGCCCACTTTCTCCTGAGATTCAGTTCACAGACAGATGTTCTGATAGTTTTCTTTAGAATTTGCTGCTATAATTCAAAATTGATTGTGTGATTAATGATGGTGAGCCAGATGGGCCAAACCATGATACTATCAGCAGCATGTTTCATTGTAGTGGTGGTATCATTGATGGGATAAATGGACTGGTGCTTATATAGTGATTTTCTATTTTCATGTGGACTAAAGTAGTGGACTGACCAACAGACTGACATTAACATCAGAGCCGTGCTGCTAGTGTGGCTAAAAGAAAAGAGAAGAAGAGACAGTCATGTTGATATGAACATTAGAGAAACACATCATGGAGCTGAAATATGATCCTGCTTCCTCATTTGGACTCATTCACCTCAGCTGACACATTCAACAGCAGACAGGTTTTTGTAGCAGTCTGTCTCACTGTGGGAGGAAGATACTACTTCATCTTTGGCTCTGGAACTAAACTGTCTGTAACAGGTAAGAACAAACATTTATTTTCCTTCAGTTGTTTTATTGTAGAAGCTGAAAATGTGTTTAAAGTCAGTTTCTGCTGCTTCAGGCTTTACATGTTAGTTTTTTCATCATTAGTAGAGAATTCATCTGCAGCCATTGTTACATAAGAAAAGCTCAATAATCCCTGAAAACATGTTTAAATCTCACTGAACAACTAAAGTTATTCTTTATTTCTGCAAATATTAGTGATGTTACAAATATTTAGGATTTGATCATCTCAGTAATTCTGCACCATCTGCTGGTTTTTCAACACAAGATCATATTTAATGTTAAAATTAAATTAATATAAATTAACAAATATGGTGTCAGAAAATATTTGCTTTATGTTGAGGAACAAATATTTTTTAATATTCAAACATTCATGTAGCTACTTCAAAAAGTGTTTTTTGGTAAAAGAAATTATAAAAACAGATACTGGTTAGAAAACTCAGAAATGATATGACATATAAATTTAGGATGAATATGACATTGTTAAGCTCCGATATTTATTTCTGAGATAAAGTCGTGTGTGTGTGTGTGGATTTGTACGTCACAATAAAAAGTTAATAATACTAATAATTTTCCAAAATACTTTTCGATACTAATTTTTGTTAAATATACTTTGTCAAATAATTTGTATTTTATGACTAAAAATATCATGAAGTATATCTTGTATTATTGACAACGTTTTATTCACCATTTCAGTTTTAGTGTTTTAAAATGGTTGCTACAGTTTTTATATGAATAAAAACATGACTTAAAATATTCACTGCATTACTTTTCCAATTTTTACACAAATATTTAAGAATAAATAATTCTGAAAGACAAATATGGTCTTTATGGTAAAATATACCAAAGACAAGAAGAATGGAAATTTTATCTGCTGAACTGAATTTTGTGAAATGATATGTAATTTTATTAATAGTACAAAACAATATGAAAAAAGATTAATTTATTTTTGGGCAGAAGAGGATCTCTGTTAGAACTCGTGTCTAAGGACTAATATGGAAAATATATTTTCACTTGTATAAAGACAAATGTATATATTTTAAAATTGGAACAAATTAAATTTCTATAAAACAATAAAAAGCAAACACATGATGAATTAAACTGAAATTAATTTAATTTAACTTTTAAAAACATAAGAATAAGAATAAGAACAACTTTATTTATCCCGAGGGAAATTCTTTTGTCATGTACATGCTGAAAGCAGCAGGAGAGACAGAAGAACAGATAAATAAGATATACAATATATACAATAAGAATAGTAGTATACAGTAGTAGGATAGTGCAAGACATGGTATCAAATAACTCTAACGAAGTAATATAAATGACTGTATCCTGGAGAATAAATAACTTAACTATCAGTGCAGGCGATTCTAGAAAGTGACATAGTATTGTGCAATAGAATAAAAGAGTAGCAGCATATGATAGGGGGATGAAACAAATATATAATATTCAATAAGGTACTGTTGGATAATATTGCACGGTCTGAAAAGGAACAGAATAACAAAGGTAATAGTCTCAGGAAAATCACCTACTGAGTGAGGAAGAGTTATACAGTCTTATTGCCACTGGCACAAAGAATTTACTGTGGTGGTCAGTTCTGCATTTCAGGGCAATGAGTCTTTTGCTGCGTTTGCTCCCATGGTCCATCATTGGGGCGTGCATGGGGTGGGAGGGGTTGTCCATGATAGAAAGAAGCTTTTTTAGCATTCTCCTCTCAGACACCTCCTCCAGGTTCTCAAGTCTGACACCCAGGACAGAACCAGCCTTTCTAATCAGTTTGTTCAGCCTGTTGGCATCAGCTGTCTTCACCCCACTTCCCCAGCACACAGCTGCAAAGAACACGACGCTCTCCAACACCGAGTGATAGAACATGGTCAGCATTTTCCTACCAACGTTGAAGGACCTGAGTCGCCTCAGTAGGAAAAGCCGACTCTGCCCTTTCTTGAAGATAGCGTTGGTGTTCTTGGTCCAGTCCATTTTACAGTCCAAGTGTACCCCCAGGTACCGGTAGTCCTCAACGATCTCCACATCAGCCCCTCTGATGGTGACAGGGGTAGGAGGAGGAGCCTGCTTCCTAAAGTCCATAATCAGTTCTTTTGTCTTTGTGATGTTAAGTTGTAGGTGGTTTAGCTCACACCTCTCCAAAAGTTGATTCTGTTCATCTGGACGTAGCGTTTTGTGGGAGAAACGTTTCGTCACTCATCCAAGTGACTTCTTCAGTCTCAGCTGACTGCAGGTTTCAATCTTATAAACAGTACATTTGCATAACGACTGAAACCAGCCCACTGAAGGAACAATGGGCTGTGAGGTCAGTTCCTTAATCATAATTATGCAAATTCTCATGACCATTGATCAACAATCACTGACCAAAACCCACTGATCAAAGACCACTGATCAATGGCCATGAGTACCATTCACAGAGAGTTGGGGAATGCCTGCAATCACAGCATTGTAAGATGGCCACTCTCAGCATCGACCAAGTGTGTTTGCTTTTGGAACTGTGTCTTCATTCCACCTACTTCACATACAAGGCCCAGTTCTACAGGCAGAAACATGAGTGTGCCATGGGCTCCCCAGTTTCACCCATCGTGGCCAATTTGTACATGGAAGAAGTGGAAAAGAGGGCTTTGCTGTCCTACCCTGGAACACCACCAAGCCATTGGTTCAGATATGTGGATGACACCTGGGTGAAAATCAAATCTCAGGACGTACTACACTTCACGGATCACATTAACTCGGTGGACCGACACGTCAAATTCACCAGGGAGGATATGAAAAGTGGCAGGTTAGCCTTCTTAGACTGTGAAATTTCCATCAGTAATGGGGGACATCTAAAAGCTGACGTGTACCGTAAACCTACACATACGGATCAGTATCTAAGGTTTGACTCTCATCATCCACTGGAGCACAAACTGGGTGTCATCAGGACGCTACAACACAGAGCCAACACCATCTCTACTGACACAGCGGCCAGGGAGGCAGAAGAACAGCACATCAAGAAGGCCCTGAGTAAATGTGGTTATCCCAGCTGGACTTTTGTCAAAGCTGGAAAGGCACCTAAAGAAAGCTCCAGCCGATCCAGGAGAGAAGGACAACCGCTGCCCAAGCGAAAACCTGTAGTGATCCCATATGTGTCAGGAGTATCGGAGCAGTTGAGACGCATTTTTTCTTAACACCGGGTCTCTGTGGCTTTTAAACCCCAAAAACACGCTGCGCCAAAAACTGGTCCACCCCAAGGATCGGGTCCCCCGACACAAACAGAGTAACATAGTGTACGCTGTTAAGTGCAGGAGGATTGCCAGGATTTATACATCGGGGAAACCAAACAACCTCTGGCGAAGGGGATGGCACAACACAGAAGAGCTACCTCATCAGGCCAGGACTCTGCAGTCTATTTACACCTACAGGCCAGTGGACACTCTTTCAATGATGAGGATGTACACATCCTGGACAGGGAAGAACGCTGGTTTGAGCGCGGAGTCAAGGAGGCCATTTACGTGAAGAGGGAAAGACCATCTCTGAATCGAGGAGGGGGCCTAAGGGTACATCTTTCGCCATCTTACAATGCTGTGATTGCAGCCATTCCCCAACTCTCTGTGAATGGGACTCATGGCCATTGATCAGTGGTCTTTGATCAGTGGGTTTTGGTCAGTGATTGTTGATCAATGGTCATGAGAATTTGCATAATTATGATTAAGGAACTGACCTCACAGCCCATTGTTCCTTCAGTGGGCTGGTTTCAGTCGTTATGCAAATGTACTGTTTATAAGATTGGGGAAGACTGCAGTCAGCTGAGACTGAAGAAGTCACTTGGATGAGTGACGAAACGTTTCTCCCACAAAACGCTACGTCCAGATGAACAGATTCAACTTTTGGAGATTTACTTTCCTGGATGATTGAGAATGCATCAAGACGTTTAGCTCACACCACTCAACAAAGCTGTCCAACCACACTCCTGTACTCCTCCTCCTGTCCATCCCTGATACAGCCCACAATGGCAGAGTCATCAGAGAGTTTCTGCAGATGACATGACTGAGACTTGTACCTGAAGTCAGATGTGTAGAGGGTGAAGAGGAAGGGTGATAGGACCGTCCCCTGCGGCGCCCCTGTGCTGCTCAGGATGTTATCTGAGCGGCAGCTCTTCAGTCGGACATGCTGTGGTCGACTTGTTAAATAGTCCTTCATCCAACCTACCAGTTGGGCGTCCACCTGCATTTCCGTGAGCTTATTCCCCAGCAGTGATGGTCTGACCGTGTTGAGAATAAGCCTGGTCCAGCAGGTAGATGATGGCATCCTCCACGCCGATACGAGGTTGATAAGCACAGAATGTTTTTGGGGGGAACCACAGTGTCAACACTAGGGATGGGTATCGTTTAGGTTTTATCCGATACCGGTGCCAAACCGGTACTTTTGAAACGGTGCCGGTGCTTAAACGGTGCTCAAACCGGTGCTTAAAGAATGGAGAACACAAAATTGGTCCAAAAACCTCTCATGTTCAGCTGTTTTTTTTTTTTTTGTAAAAAGATAACAATGTTAGCCTTTTCTGCAGCTATAGGGCATATATGGTATCACTCCTGGCTGGAAGCAGTGCTTAAACAATGGAAAAAACACAAACTTTGTCCAAAAACCTCTCATGTTTAACTGTTTTCCACTTTTTCTTTGGTCATTTTAGCCTTTTTGGCCAGGGTGAAGGGAGTATCTGCCATCAAACAAGAAGACAGCCGCATGTAACTACGACGGCGTTTTCTAGTTCACCTTACATGCATTAATGTAATAACGTGGTTAGCCTACTCAACGTTAATTACACACGAACAACATTAAGCTACTCACGCAGAGAAGAACGGCTGCTGCTGCCATCATCATCCGTCATCATTTCTGCTACACTGGCAGGGCTAGGGGCCAGGACTCTACTCGTCGGGTTTTTGGGGGATGTTGCTAACTCCGGGTCCGATAACAGGCGCCACACCCGCAGTAGATGTGCATGGTGTGAGGTCTCGCAGCAAGCTATCAAACACGGCGCATTTCTCAGCTTTAAAAAAAAAAAACGCTATGCGTCGCCAGGTGTTTCATCAGATTTGAGGTGTTACCTCCTTTGACAGTATCACAGTATCAGCTTAAAGCACTTGTTGCAGGCTGCTGAGTTTGCATCTTTTGCTGTGAAGTACAGCCAGACTTTTGATCGCTTTGCCTTCGGCATTTTTAATCTGTAGCTCTGCTCTAAAAGAACGTACGTACCTGGCCCCGCCTACTATCCTCGGAAACGTAAAATGATTGGCTAGAATTGGCTCAGGGAAAAAAAAAGCACCGAAATAAAGCACCGAAATGTGCGCTGCTTTTCGGTCTGGTTACTACCGTTTATGTCAGAACCGGTGCCATCATGGCACCGGACACCGGTACCCATCCCTAGTCAACACAGAAGTTGATATAGTCTGTAACACAGCCTGTCAGATTGTCAATATTGTCCTGATGAGAATCACAAAGAACATCCCAGTCCGTTGACTCAAAGCATCCCTGCAGAGTCTCTTCCGACTCCCTTGTCCATGTTGTAACAGTTTTTATAGCTGCAGGTTGTCTCTGGACGGCAGGTCTGTAAAGGGGCTGGAGGTAGACCAGGTTGTGATCAGCCCTGCCCAGAGGAGGGAGAGGGCTGGAGGTGTATGCCTCAGTAGCATTGGCATAAAACAGGTCCAGTGTTTTATTGTCTCTTGTTTTGCAGTCCACATACTGCTTGAATGTGGGTAGAACATTGGAGAGGTTCGTGTAGTTAAAATCGCCCATTATAGCCACAAACGCAGAGGGACTACGATTTAGTAGGTCCGCTGTCACAGAGCTGATGATGTCATATGCCTGCGCCGCGTTGGCGTCAGGGGCGATGTAAACAATGACGATAATGGCGAGAGAAAACTTGCGCGGTAAATAATATTTATTTGTTTATTTATAAGGAACCCCATTAGCTTCCACAACAGTGGTTGCTAGTCTTCCTGGGGCCCAAACCATCAAATACCATCGAATAAAATGTTACACAATGAATTGGATGCAAAATATCCACATAATTTGGCTGTTACGTCCACAATAAGGTTTTACAATTCTGAAAATATAAGCATGTGAATATAAAAAACACTCAAACAAAATACAGAATTTCTATTAGAAGTGACATTACCCTCTTACAATATTTACAAATAAATTAAAAACTGCCTAAATAGGCTTTTAGGTGATTTTTAAAATTATGAATAGAAGCCAATTCTCTAATTGCATAAGGCAACTTATTCCACTGAAAAGATGCTCTAAATATAACAGTTTTTCAAAAAGTTACTTTTAACTGTTCAGATCTGTCTTATTAACTGCTGACCAAATGATTGAGCAGTACTCTAGATGAGATAATACTAGTGCATTAATGACATCTTTCATAATTGAAGAAGTAATATAAAAGGAGCATTTCCTAGCTATAGCTATGCCCTGTCCCATTTTCTTAATAACAGAGTTGATATGCTGACACCATGAAAGGTGGTGGTTTATGGTAACACAAAGTAATTTAATCTGGGTGACCTGTTCTAATACCGATCCAGCTATGGAAAGATTTAGTTGTGGACAGTTGACTAAGCGTACTCTACTTCCTATTGACATGGATTTGGATTTAGACACGTTTAAAATCATGTTGTTTTTACTTATACAGTCAAACATGTTCAGCAAATCTTGTTGTAATACGCTTGTCAATTCAGAGTAGCTACTGGCTGAATAAAACATGGTGGAATCATCAGCATGCATTACAAGATGAGATTTATCCAGGACGTACGGCAAATCATTCGTGAAGACTGAATAGAGAAGTGGACCGAGGCAGCTGCCTTGGGGTAGACCACAGTTCATTTCACAGCCCTCCGAGAAATAACCATTATAATAAAACTTTTGCCTTCTTCCAGACAAATAGCTTTCCATCCAGCACAAAGCAGCTGGTGAAAATCCATAACATTTTAGTTTATCTATCAGAAGATCATGATTTATCAAATCAAATGCAGCACTAAAATCCAAAAATACCACCCCGGCCAAATTCCCATTATCTAGATATTTATACCAGTTATCTGTCATGTGAATGAGAGCTGAGCTGGTGGAATAACCAGGTTTGTAAGCATGTTGAAACTGAGTGAGTAACTGATTTTCTGTTAGGTAATGTTGAATTTGTTCATAGACAATCCTCTCCATAATTTTACTTAGAACGGGGAGTAGACTAATAGGTCTGCTATTGACACCATTAAAAACGTCATTCTTGTTTTTAGGAATGGGAATTATATTCGATTCTTTCCACTGCAATGGAAATAAGCTGCATGCCAAAGATCTATTAAATATGTGACATATAGGAAGAGACACAAACTTGGCTGCAACTTTGAGCAGTTTACTGTCTATGTTATCAGAGCCGGAGGATGTATTGTCAGGAAGTGATATCAATAAGCGCTCTACCATCTCCACATTCACTGCCTCAAACTTAAATTGGCATTGCTTATTATTCATGATAACATCCTGTATAAGACGACGTGATAAGGTGGGATCGCCTCTGCTCATATTAGATTTTAAATTTGTTATTTTATTACTGTAGTAATTCACAAAATAATTGGCTATGTCCTTAGGTTTACTTATAAACGTACCACCCGTGTAGATGTGAGACACCACCGGAGCAAGATCTCTGCCCATTATATTATTTAAAACTTTCCACACCTTCTTGCTGTCCTTATTGGCCTCCTTGAGCTTAAGTTGATAATATTCTTTCTTCTTGCGCCTATTCAATTTAGTTACTTGATTTCTTAACTCGCGATATCTTGCCCACTCTTGTGGACTGACAGACTTATGTGCTTTTGCTTTTGCTATATCCCTTTCTGACATTGCAGCCTTAAGTTCATTATCTAGCCAGGGTGCGTAGTTCTTTTTAACAATAAATCTTTTTAAGGGGGCATGTTTGTCAGCCAGGTAGCAAAAGTTTTCAATAAACATAGATAATGCCATATCAGGGTCACGCTCGAGGCAGATGTCAATCCAATGAATTTCTTTTACGTCATTAATATACTTATCTGCATTGAAATTTTTGTATGATCTATGAAAAATAATCTTTTGTGCAGTTTTCAGTGGTTTCATTTTCTTGGTCAAACCTACATGGTTATGGTCACTATAACTGACTGGAATAGAAACAATATTAGAGCAATGCTCAGGGGCATTTGTATATATGTGATCAATACATGATGATGACCTCCTGCGTTGACCGTGACCCGGGTGAGAATGGTGATCATCTGAGACAGGCAACAAGACGACGCTGATGAACTTATCTTTTTCCTTAAAGGACAAGAAGGAGCTGACCATTTGATATTAAAATCTCCTAATAAGAACATGTCTTTGTTTTCCTCAGTTACTCTTTCCAGCATTTCACAGATTCGTTCTACATACAACATATTACTACTTGGGGGTCTATAGCAGCAACCTACTAATACAGGCCTGCCATAGAGCGGGTGTAACTGAACCCACACAATTTCCAGATCGTCAAACATTAAGTCCATTCGTAGTTTGCTTGCCATATTATCATTAATGTATAGGGCTACGCCCCCTCCAAATCTGTTTCTGTCTTTCCTATACAACTTATAACCGTTTATTTCAAATTCATTATTCTCAGAGGCCTCGTCTAAATGAGTCTCGGAAATAGCCAACACGCTTATCGTATTTGTTGACAACAGTGACTGAATTTCCTGAATCTTATATTTAAGGCTACAAATATTAACATGAGCTACTGAAAAATCTTTACCGGAGAATCCGGGAATAAGTATAGGGTCAGACATTTGCAGACCGATCGATCTCAACAGCTGAAGTCTAAATATTAATTCCGGCGTTCTGTGACCTCGGTTTAACAATTAATTTGTCATATTTCAGGACGGCAATATCACCTCTGTCTCTGGCCACTCTCATCTGTGGTAACAGTTCTTTCCTCTTCTTCCTGATGGACTCTGAAAAGTCCTCGTTGATGTAAAGATTAGTACCTTTCAGTTTTTTGGCAGATGAGAAAATTAATTGTTTATCTTTAAATCTTTGTAGTCTGACCACAATCTGCCTGGCTCGTCCATTTTCCTTGTATGGACCGACTCTGTGAGCGCGTTCAATTTGAATGCTGTCACTATCCAGGCCCAGCTTGTTCTTCAGCATTCGTCGGACTTTCTCCTCTGATCCTTCCCACGTTTCTGCTTTTTCATCTATTAATCCATCCACCACAATGTTGTTCCTTCTCGATTGATTTTCTAAATAATCCATCTTGGTTGTTAATTCTCTGTGTTCCCCGCGTAGGCTGCTGACCGCCGATTCAAACTCTTTTAGTTTGCTTTTAATGCATCTCTCTTCAGTTTGCAGCTCGGTGACAACCCCATCCGTGAATTGCAGGCTGGATTTAACATCCTGTACATCCCTTAGAATGCTGTCCAACCTTTTGTTAGTTCCATCCATGATTAATTGGACAAATGTCTTGAAGTTATCTTGCTGTTGGTGAATCAGATCTTTGTAAAACTCCCGTTGCTGTTCCAGCATAGCGTTCAGCGTGCTAACACTGACATAGCTGTCCTCCTCTGCCGGTAGCGCCTTAACGGCCTTCGGGGGCATATCGACCAGATCGTTTTGCCCCCCCCACCCGTGAAGATCGCTTCGTGTACAATGGAGTTCACAAAAACGTATATGTGAATCAAATTATACGTGATAAGGTGCGACGTTCTTTCCACGCTCGCTGCAGTGAACTCGAGTGAAATCCAAACCACTGCCAGATCATTGACTATGACAATCAATGATCTGGACAATAATATGAACAATAATGTGGTCGAAGACCGACTACTAACAGTTCGATGTGTTTGTTACACACAGCCATCCTCACCTTAACGTGACTGGGGGAACACCAGCGGTTGTTGACATGAAGAGCGAGTCCTCCTCCCCTCTTCTTCTCGCTGCTGCCTGGGTTCCTGTCCGCTCTCACACACGTAAATCCGTTTATATCCACCACCTGGTCCGGGATGTTTTTGTGCAGCCATGTCTCCGTGAAACACATAACACTGCATTCTCGGAAAACTTTCTGTCCTCGTTAGCGTCGCGATCTCCTCCATCTTATTAACCAGCGATCTGACATTGCCAGTCACTACTGACGGGAGAGCAGGACGGAATCTTTTCCTCCTCAGTCTTTGTGTTTTCCCGGCTCTGCAGCCGCGGTAGATCCTCTTGATTGCCGCAGGGATCTCATGCTGAACACCAGCATGGCTATGCTGTCTTAGTCCCAGCAGCTGGTCCCGGCTATAGACAAAGGGGCAGCGTGGCGTCGCGGTCATCTCAGTAGTTTTACAAAGAGTTTCTAGTCCAAACACGGATAAAAATTTCTCGACAACACAAGAAGAAGTATAAACCAAAAAACTAACTAAGTAGACAAAAAGAAATAAATAAGAGGAAAGGAAAGAAAGGGGAAAGTAATTTTCGACTGTAGAGAGCATGCTAGACAGGCTGCCATCCGAGACGGCGCCGGAAGACATGCTGAGTGGTCCACATGCAGTAGCGGTTTTAGATACGGGCAACACGGGCGGTTGCCCGGGGCGGCATCGTGGTGGGGGGCGGCATCACGGGCATCGGCAAAAAAAAAAAAAAATTGCTCGTACTCATGCTGCCCCGACATCATGCCAGCGCATATTGGGAATGGCATAGGCACCGATTTGCTGGGAGTAAGGGCGCCCTCGTTTGCGAGGTGCGCCTGCTGCTTGCGGCACAGGGAGGAGAGGGCGGGGCAGCGGGGGATTCTCTGGCTGGCTGGAGCAGCATCTAATAACCAACTCTCAAAATAAAACAAAATAAAAACAAACCAACAAACACGAAAACACCAGACATTATGATACAGACTTATAATTTGCACCGATGTTTTTTTTTTTTGAAATTCTATATGTGAAAAGTGAGCGCGAGAGCCCTCGTTGCGCCTGCTCGCTGCTGAAGTCAAAGTAAACTTTATTGTCATCTCCGCTACATACAGTCCAGTATATAGAGAGACGAGACGACGAGGCTCCAGTTACAGCAGTGCAAGGAAACAAACAATAAATATAAGAAGAGCAAGAAAATAATTATACACTTTAGGACCAGGGGTAAAGGGATCAATAAGAATTTAAAATGTATAATTTACAGTTTTAAGATTTAAAGTCTCACACACAACCCGTCGAAAGGGGAGGGAGACCTGCTGCTTCCAAATAGAGCACATTTCATTCATAATGTTGTAAATCCAAGCCCATTATGTATTCATGATTTGAATCCTGGGTTGTGCGAAATCCCAGAAATAAACCTTAGACAAAGTGAATCTCTGAACTAAGGTGTAGGTCTGTTAGGTTATGTTGTGGTGATCCTCGGGTTGGGGGATGGGTGTTCATAATGGAGTGCAAAATTAAACCAATGGAAGATGGACAAGAAAAGTTCAAAGCCATCAGGTGCTCAGTTTAGAAAAAAAGAGAAAAGAAGAGGAGGAGAAACGAGCAAAAGATACAGGTAAGCAGATGTGTTATTGGATAATGGCAGGTCATCCTGAACCAATCAGAATCAGAATACTTTATTAATCCCTAAGGAAATTATGTGGGTTACAACTGCTCCAAAAAGAAATGGTAAAAATAGTAACAGTAACAGACTAAACTCCAAACAATACATTATGTTACAGATTTTACACATTTAAGAAATAGCACTAATATATACAGATCACTCAATTATAAATATCAATGATTAACAGAGGTGATTATAAATAAATATCAAGAAAATTGATGAGAATATTCCAGAGTAGAAAAGAGTGTGTGTTCAGCACAATATTAATTAGTCAGTGTCAATTCTTGATTTGTCCTGTTCTCATTGTATGACGAATTATAATGGCTGTTTGGTAGTCGTTTGCATACTATGCATACTCTCTCTCTCTTCATGTATGTGTGTGTTTCTCTGGTGAAATTCAGTATGGTTCCAACAAGTTTTATGTTAATGTACAATCCATAATATGTCGTGTGTGTGTGTGTGTGGGTGGTGGGGGGGCGCCAGAGGGAGTGTTCGCCCAGAGCACCAAACAGGCTAGGACCGCCACTGTCCACATGTGAGCCATGATGACATGAGGTGATGACTGTGTTTGATATGAAGCTGAATCCAGTGTATGTAGTGAACTTTGTGCTGTATTGATGAGTAGTTTAGTGATCAGCAGTGTTGGGTAAGTTACTTTAAATTAGTAACTTAGTTACATTACCAGTTACTTCTCTAAAAAAAGTAACTCAGTTACTTCAAGTTACTCGTTACTTTCAAAGTAACTAGTTACTAGGGAAAGTAACTTTGGTTTTACTCAGAATTCTCTTGTTAATGTGTTGCTTCCGTAACTGGATACCCAGCAAGATTGCCAGTCTTCTAGCTTGCTTACTTGCCACAAGTGCATTGTGCCACCTACCAATAGAAAGGAAAAAATAATGTGCACATTTCCACGAGAGAAATCCCACGCCTGGACCGTCGTTGACCACCGCCATGATTCTAGCCTGCTTTTTACATCCAACACAAAAACTGCAGTCGTGGTGCTTTTGATTGTACTCAGAACTTGGAAATTCTGCCTTCTGAATAGGAAGATGTAGGTAACTCCAGACTGCAGATGAGCTGCATACAGAGCTGGACTGGGACAAAAAAATCGTCCCGGGCATTTTGACTATTATAGGAAAAATCATAAAGCCTTTGATTGAAAATAAACACTGTTGTGACAGTGATGTACACTGTTCTGATGGTATATATGTATCAATCTATCAATAGTTTGTTGTAAGACTCAGATAATTGTTTTTTTTAAAAGCGAGACATTTTAAATGAGAATAAGAAAGAAAAGTATTTCCTTGTCCCCCCCTTTCCCTGTTAATGCCCTACCTGGCCCCCTGGCAAAACTTTGCTAGACCCGCCCCTGCACAGTTACCAGCTGTCAGCTACTTAGAAAAGGATCCTGGTGTTATTTGTCTCTCAGAAACAGCTCATAACTTCCCTTCAACTCATTCATGTCACCTAAAAGGTAAACCTGTTTCTCCATCACCTGTTCAGCTCTGATGATTCAGTAAGGACATCTCCTGGTTTCATCTGCATGTTTCCCTCTCACCAGATAACCAAACCGATATCATGACCAGCAGCTTTACAGCTGTGGCTCCAGCAAACATCAGCTGATACTAGAAATTAATATTAAATAAATTCTAACAACAGCTGATCAAGCTTAAACATGCTGCTGTTGTTTAGCGCGACATCCGCTGGTTTCCTCTTTCTGGCGCAAAGTGGGCGATAAATAAACAAGAGAGAAAAGCCGATCAGCTGATCATTGATCAGTTTCATGATTGAAGTAGAAACGGGAGAGGAGAGAATGAGAGAAGAGGCAGCTGTGCAGCTTCAGCTTTGTGTCTTTTTCATTGTAGCTGAAGTCCGGGACAAACTGTGTTCCTTTTCGCCTCAGTACGAAACGCGTAATATTTTCTCTGAATACCAGACAATTCTGTTTTTTAGGGGACGGTTGGAAACTCTACTAACTAACCTTATGAACAAAATAAAGTTCAACATCAGTAACATAGCACCCACCCAGCTGTATAGAAA
Organism: Oreochromis aureus; assembly: GCF_013358895.1. Lineage (NCBI taxonomy): Eukaryota > Metazoa > Chordata > Actinopteri > Cichliformes > Cichlidae > Oreochromis > Oreochromis aureus. Next base: position 33,272,813 of record NC_052959.1, on the reverse strand, counting down.
CTCCGTCATGCTAGCTAGTACGCAGTACGAAAAAGTCAGCATAACGAAAATAAACTCCACCTAAACTTGGTTTATATCTGACCCAGTTCACCTGACACTCAGACCGGCGACCGCCTCGGGTCTCTCCTCTTGCCTCCTTTTTCCTTCATCCACCTGCTGGCTTCCGCCACTTGCTAATGTTATTGAATCTGTGGAAGCTCCGCGATATCCACCACACGAAGTAACGAGTAACGAGCGTATGTAAATCCCAGTAACGAGTAACGCGTTCCTGGTTTTGGCATAATAACTAGTTACCGTGCTCGTTACCACAATAATAACGTAGTTACTGTAACGCGTTACTTAATAACGCGTTAGTCCCAACACTGGTGATCAGAGTCCATGTAGTTTCCAGGATCAGACTGAATGCAGTGCAGTGCTGGAAGCTGCTGCTGACTGTGTGAATGTGTGTCTGTGCTGCTTGTTGCTGCTGTCAAACTTCAGATGAGCAGGTAGTGAAGCCCGTGGTGAGCGTGTACCCAGCAACATCCAGAGCCCACCTGGAGGGGAACAGCTCCCTGCTGTGTGTGGCCTCAGCCATGTTTCCTCCTCTGGTCCAGTTCTCCTGGAAAAGACAGAAGAAGAACGGCGGAGAAGCGGAGGAGCTGCCCCCTGCTGAGGGAGAGCAGCTGGAGCTCAGAGAGTCGGGACGCACCATTGCCATCAGGATGGTTGATGGGAGTGATTCTGACACATATAAATACAGCTGCTGGGTGAAGCACGAGGGGGGCACAGTGGAGGCCCAAACACAACAAGGTAATGAAGGCTTGGTGACTGTGTTCAGCAGTGATTCAGCTTCATGTGGAGATGCTGTCAAAGAGAGCAGAGGAGCAGAGGACTGACATTTCTCACTGCAGCTCCAAACATTTGACTCCTTTTCTGTTTCAGAGGTTCCAGCTCCAGCAGCCTCCTGTCCTCCAGAGAGAGAGCCAGCAGACCTGCCAGCTCTGCAGCCAGCTGACTGTAAGATCACCTGCTGCCTCTCTGCATGGACAGCTCCAATGTCCAGTGAGGGAGCTGGAACAAGTTTAGGGACTTAAAGTGTCATTAATTGATCAAATCTTCATCCAACAAGCTCTGATAAAGCCACTGTACACTAGCTGCTCAGCACCAAACAGCAGACAGACCATAATATGTCAGAGATCAGTTTGTTAGCTGCTTGTGGAGTTCTTCTGCCCCAAGTGGACACAAACACTACATCAATTCATCCACTTGAAGAAGAAGCTGTGACTGTTTCTATTTGGACTTTTTCTCCTTGATGTGAGAGGAATAACCCGACTGTCTGTCTGTCTCTTTGTGTCTGTCTGTCCTTCAGTGTCCTTCCAGTCTCAGTGCAGGGTGAAGCTGCTCTGCCTGCTGTACACAGTGCTGATAGTGAAGAGTCTGGTGTACTGCTGTGGACTCTCTCTGCTGATGATCCTCACAAACAAGGGAGCGTCCACCAACTGCACACATGCTGACTGACTGTTTTCTGCTCGCCTTTTCTCACCATCAAATCTCATCAATTCATCTCATCATTCATCACTTTGATCAGTATCACAAATGTTAGTTATGATGTGTTGTGCTTATTTTGGCTTTTTATTCAATAGTTAGAAGATCATCTGAAATAAATACATCTTTACATGTATTGTTACTCTGAGTTAGAATTCTTTTTGTACTTATTGTGACTTTTATTGTAGTAACAAAAATCATCAGGTATATTTTTATCACAAGTTTTCTGTTTGATTTGTTTTTGGTTGATTTTCAAATGTCAAACAGTGTAGTTGTGTTTGTAAGTGTGAATAATAAAGATTTCAAGATGAAGAATTTGATTCTACTTTCATTGTGTGATAAACAACAACCCGTGTGAGTGAAGCACAAACTGACTGTATCCAAACTTGCTCTCCTGCAGCAGACGGGCTGTGTGGGTTTCTGCTCTGCAGCCTCCACACCGTTAGCTGTGGCTTTTCACTTTAATAACACAATGACAGTTACAAGCATGAACTCTGCTTCAAGAATGATTCCAGGAAGGATCTGTGTTCTTCACCTGTGAGAGAAACAGCTCAAATCCTCAACTCAGAGCTGACAAATGAACTTTAATGGAATCAAAGGAGAGACCATGAAGCCCCTGCAGTCTGCTCAGCTCCCATTTTATTACCTGAGCTGAGTTTTTCATTCTGGATATCACACACGTAAGAACAGATCAAGTCTGAACAGCAAATGTTAATGGACATTGTTAAAAAGGAAAAGTCAAGATTTCTTTCTAATGTTATTGAGAATAGCTCCAATAATTCTCGGGTTCTGTTTTCAATTATTGATTCTGCCCTGAATATTTCCCCAGCTTCTTGTATTAATAGTTCCTCAGACACCTGTGAAAGGTTCTTGCAGTTTTTTATCAATAAGATAAAACAGCTTCGATCTATGATCACCCTGCCTTCACATGATGTGTCTAAAATATTCACCTGCTCTGCTGTTTTTGATCAGTTTGAGCCTGTGTGTCTTGATCAGGTGGAGGAAGTATGTAATGGCACAAAGACATCATCATGTCCAAATGACATTATTCCAACACATCTCCTAAAAAAGATTTTTAATGTTGTCAGTTCTGACATTTTAGCTATTTTTAATAGCAGCCTTAGCTCAGGTGTTGTGCCAGCCTGTTTTAAACATGCTGTTGTACAGCCTGTACTTAAAAAACCTAATCTTGACTCCTCCGTCCTCACTAACTTCAGGCCTATTTCAAAGCTCCCCTTCCTGTCGAAAATTTTGGAAAAGATTGTGTTCGTTCAGCTGCAATCTTTTCTAAATGGACACAATGTTCTTGAGAGGTTTCAGTCTGGCTTTAAAACTCTCCATAGCACAGAAACTGCACTTTTAAAAGTTCTTAATGATCTTTTATTAGCCACTGACTCAGGTGACTCAGCTGTGCTTCTGCTTTTAGATTTGACCGCTGCCTTCGATACTGTTGACCACAGCATTCTAATCTCACGGTTGGAGCATTGTGGCGTAAAGGGCACCCCATTAGAGTGGTTCAGGTCATACCTGTCTGACAGGACCTTCTCTGTGAGCTTTGGTGATTTTATCTCTTCCTCAGCTCCCCTTACTTGTGGTGTTCCCCAGGGATCTATACTGGGGCCAATATTGTTCTCCATTTATATGCTGCCTTTAGGTCTAATTTTTAGAAAATATAACATTTGTTTTCATTCATATGCCGATGATACCCAGATCTATCTTCAATTGAAGGGAAACAGTCCTGCCTCACTAGAACCCTTACTTCAGTGTCTCGGTGAAGTTAAATCCTGGTTGGCCTCTAATTTCCTTAACTTCAATGAGAACAGAACCGAAGTGATAATTTTTGGACCAAGCGGCAATCTCAACACTTCTAATTTTAACCTGGACAGTCTTGAGCCTTTTGTCAAATCACATGTCAAAAATTTGGGGGTTATATTTGACAGCAATTTCACCTTTGAAAAACAAATTAGCTCAGTCGTACAGCGGTCTTTCTTCAAACTGAGGCTTTTATCTAAGGTGAGATCATTTTTATCTTTTAAAAACTTTGAACGGGCGATTCATGCTTTCATTATATCCCAGCTGGACTATTGTAACTCCTTATATGCTGGAGTCAGCCAGACCTGCCTGGCAAGGCTGCAGTTGGTCCAGAATGCTGCAGCTCGTCTTCTGACACGTACTAAGAGATGTGAGCACATTTCCCCGGTACTTGCCTCCCTTCATTGGCTCCCTGTCCGCTTCAGAATTAATTTTAAAATTTTATTGTTGACTTACAAAGCCCTGAATGGACAGGCTCCTGGGTATTTGTCTGACCTCTTGCAGACTTATACCCCCCTTAGGTCTCTTAGATCAAGTGATCTTTTGCTTTTAGCTGTACCAAGGTCGAGGCTGGTTCATCGAGGTGATCGAGCATTTGCAGTCGTAGCGCCTAAGCTGTGGAATAATTTACCCCTACACATCAGACAGGCTCGTACTGTCAGTCTTTTTAAATCATATCTTAAAACACATCTTTATTTACTGGCTTTTAATACAGCATGAGAGTTATTTGTTATTTGTTAATTCATATTTGGTGTTTGCTTTTAATACTCTAAGTTGTTTTATTATGTATGTTCTATTCTTGTACAGCACTTTGGTCAACGCTCCTGTTGTAATTAAATGTGCTATATAAATAATTAAACTATTAAACTATTAAACTATTAAATGTTGGAGAATCATTTTGAAGTGTTGCTAAATGTCATTATTATTACAAAAACTACTGAATGATTCAGAAAATCGTTTCCAAAAAGCAGAAATATGCAAACAAAGTAGAAACAAGGCAACATGAGTCATTCAGATGCAGATAACATATTCTCCTTATTTTGAAGAACACAGTCATGAAATCTTTCTGTGTGTCATTCATTGAGTTGAAGTGCCTAATAGAAGAGGAAAAGCAGAAATAATCAATGATAGCTGAGACATTGAGAACATGGCTGTATGCCTGCTATCATAACAGGAAACAAAGCACACAAACAGCAAACACACAATAATGTGGTCGCAGCTTGTTGTGTGTTGTTAGGTGTCATTTTTGACTTTGACATTTAATGAAGTCACAAAAATGTGTGCGACTCATTAAAGGAGTCTGTACGTGTCAGTCAGTGCTCTGTATTCATGTGTTCACCTCATTAAACTCACTGAGACACTTTTCTCCTCCAAACTTACAGCACAGCTTCATATTTCACTGACTGATTCTTTGATTACATCCATTAAGGCTCACACAGTGAAATTAGTGCAAACTTACAAATGTGTTGGAACAATTTTGGCCTCCAAACTGAACTTTGAGACAAACAGTGAAGCTGTGAGCAAAAAGAGGCTCCAGTGTGTGTCATGGTGGAGGAAACTGTTGTATTCCCACATTCAAAACATGCTGATCTTATTGGATTTTTCCCTCAAAGTCTTTTTCCTCCTTTTTCTCTTCATCCAAATGTTCTAGCAGGCTGACTGTGAGTCCCTGTTTAACCTGTACAGCAGAAAGTAACAGCAGTCAGCGGCCTCCACTTGACTTCATGGACTTCAACCCCTCGCACAGTCACTTTCACTTTCTTCCTTCTGTCTTTTAGTCCGAAAATGTAGAACAACACCAGATCAAAATATTTGTGTCCTTCACTCACATCTTCAAATGATACCTTCTATATCAGAGATGATACAAAGGCAACATTTGTCTTATTTCTCTTTCATGAATCAAAAAGTACTTTTGTACTATTGTGTAAATGTGTATGTAAAGGTGGATGACTGCCTACTGCAAATGAAATCTAACCATGGGTACAAATAAATGAAGCTGAAGCTGACGTAAAACACAGCCCTGTTTTTATTACTGTTTATAGATATTATCATTGATGATCATCATTTTGAATGATTCTTAAAAAGGGTTTAATGAATCCTTCAGTCTGAAACCAACTTGGAACAAAACACATTAGAAGATGTGGGAAAGAACCACAGTGTGCACATATTTTAAACACACAACCGAACCACATGTGTTTGTTTTAGAAAAGGATTCTTACTATGAGTATGAACTATGTAAATGACTATCACTATATATGCTTTTATTTTGAAAATCAACAACAACGTTTAAATAAATTTTTAAGTATTTGTTATATTTGTCACATAAATATGAAAATATATCAGATTTCCTAAACTTGTCAAATGTATTTGAGGGAAATAAACACATTCATTGTTATGAAAAATCAAATCTGTGTCTGATCATTTTTCTATCAGCTGTAGCTTCAAAGTAGCTTCTTCTGCTCTTTGTTTGTATAAAGATGATGAACACACAAATGAAATGATCAGAGGACACAGATGTGAACCTGCAGCAGACCTACACCTGCCTGTTTCTACAGATTCATGTTTCCTTATGTTGCTTTCATCGTGTTTCCTTTTTACCTGTTTGAAAATGTTTGAAGTATATTATGATCTTACAACTAAATCAATATTTGTAAGTGATGAATATCTGTGGCCGATATTGTGTTTGTGTATTTCCTGTGAATTCAAACTGTCGTCAATAAAACAGAAGAATTAAAAATGAGATGCTGTGAATATTATTTATTCATCTTTTTTCACAAAATAATAAAAATCGGAACAAATTCTAAAAGATATATAAAGGAGAAAGCAACAGATAACAGTGTGTGTTAGTAAATTCACAGCAACCTGAATGTGTTTGTGGGAACATGAATGTTTCTGAGTGTTTCTGCATCATGTGACCCAGATTTTTGGATCTGCTGTCAGATTGAAATGAAGACGATGAAACCACACAGCAGCTTCAGCTGAGCTGTCAATCAGCAGCAGCAGTCTTATCTGTGGGCCGCAGGGGCTGATGGGAGCTTTGAGGACCTGTTAGAAACCACGTGGCCCTCGTCTGATCTCACAGCTCGTCCTTGTTTGGCCTCAGCTGCATCAGAGCGCCACTTCTCCCCAGGTTCACCAGAGGAAACACCACTGCACAAAATGCTTTTCCTCCCAGCTGCTGCTCTGTAGTAGAGTAGCAGTGTGCCCCTTGTATTCTGGTACCAGAAGAAAGAAAATGAAACATTCAAAGTGATACTTTATATTGATAAAAGAAATGGTGACATAGATAAACGTTATGGTCATCCTCAGAAAGATGATTTCTCAGCTGTGAATAGACAGAACGGCTGTGAGTTGAAAATAGAGAAAGTTAAACTTGATCATTCAGCCACCTACTACTGCTACTGTTGGGTGTCTGCTCCCACTGAAAGCCTTAGAAGCCAGCATGGTTATACATAGTTCTGCTATATGTCACACACACAGTTTACTTAGTTCCGCTTTTTCTGTCTGGTTTCCTGTATTTTATTAATATGCTTCTGCAGCTCTGCACTAAACTTCCTGTTTCTTTACTTCCCCTTACTGAAGTCTCTGTTGCCAAGGCAACCTGTCATCCTCTGACCTGTCTCTTCCTTACAGACTTTATTACAAAGTACAAAAAACAATATAATCAGAAAATAAGCACTAAGAATATATATTTATCTTGTAACAGTCCCCCTTTTCGTCTTTTTTAAGCAAAGACAACATAATTCCTGATTTATCCCATTAAGTTTACTTGCGTGTGAAAAAAGAGCTAGAATATAACAAAAGAATTCTTACTGGGGTAGCTGTAGCTCAGGTGGCAGAGCAGGTCAGCCACTAGCCAGAAGGTTGGTGGTTCGATCCCAGGCTGCATCCTGGCTGCATGCCAAATATCCTTGGGCAAGATACTAACCCCATGTTTGCCTACTGGTGGTGGTCAGAGGGCCCTTAGGGGGTCCTTAGGGACTAAGTAAAGCGCTATACAAATGCAGGCCATTTACCATTTATACTCAACAAAATGAAACCTTTCAATTGCCCAACCATGTATGTCATCCGTCCCCTCAATGGGTTGTATATTTTCAATGATCCCTTATTATTATTTCATAATTACTTCTATCCACAACAAATAAATCAAACAAATAAATCCAGCTCTACGACAGCACCTCCCGTTTACGCCGGGCTGTGAGCTGTCCTACCTTTAGGTACTACATCCCCTTTTTTCCCAATTTAATTTCTTTGAATCCCACTTCTAACTATCCTCACTGCTCATGGTAAAATCCAGATATAATTAGCTTTTCCTAATAAAAAAGGTCCTACATTACTTTTGTCAATCTGTGGAAACAGTCTCTATTGGTTTACCCGTTTTCTCCTTTAAAAATTTACTCCTGGTTTCTTCGCCCCCTTTAACAGGTAGAGCATATCCGGCCAAAACACTGTCTTTGGGCAAGTGACATAACATAAAAATCAAACTATTACTAAAGATAATCCTCCCATTACCCTTCGTTACTTTATGCTCACATTATAACCTCTGTCTAACAGGCTTTTAATCTTCTTTTCAATCTAAACCACTCTTCTGAGAGGTTTCTCTGTGCTTCTTTTGTCCCTCTCTCTTGGATTCTCACCAACCCCTTCGTGGTTTTGCTGTGGTTTGAGCTGGAATCTGCTCCTTCTTCTGTAAAGGACAGAAAACGAAAACACCTCTCTGCGACGCCTCAATAATCTAATATGTTCATCAATTGTTCTCTTAATTATTCAAACTTGGTTCAAAGTATCATGTTCTGGGCTCTATCGTTTATATGTACTTAATCTCAATATTCTTTATGTGTCTAAGCGACACTGTTGATTTTATTAAACACACACAGGGTAAGATATACTGTCAGGATTCCTGGGTCATTGACCCAGCGTTTTCAGTTCATGTTCTGTTTTTTCCAGTCCTATCATTTCCTGTTTCATTATGTTCAGCGGTATATTTGCTGTGTCCAATTATCATCATCATCCAGTCTGTGTATTTAAGTTCCTTAGTTTTCCCAGTTCTCTGTCGTGTCATTGTAGCTGTTAGGTTGTCCTATGTTCAGTTCCGTCAGGTCAGTCATTCATTCATTCATTCAGTCAGTTTTCAAGCCAGCCATTTCCTGCTTCTGTCCTGTCCGTTCACTCCGTCTGCAATAAAACACCAACCTTCACCTTCCTGTGAGTCCAGAGTTTGGGTCCTCCTTCCCTCATCCGCACTGCAACCCCTGACAGACACAACATGTCATAACTAACATTTCTACAGACTGATCATTTTAGGCGTCACCATGCATGAGTATTTTCTACAAAGCCAAATGGAAATCAGTGAAAAAGCTTTTTTGTTTTATTGAGGCTGTTTCAAAGCTGCCACACGACATATAAAGCATGAAAAATAACAGAAGAGCAAAAAATGATTAACAATGAAATCTATTGTATGCTGGATGAGCGAATAATTCAGCAGTAACAGTGTGTGTTAGTAAATTCACAGCAGCCTGAATGTGTTTGAGTGTTTCTGCATCATGTGACCCAGATTTTTGGATCTGCTGTCAGATTGAAATGAAGACGATGAAACCACACAGCAGCTTCAGCTGAGCTGTCAATCAGCAGCAGCAGTCTTATCTGTGGGCCGCAGGGGCTGATGGGAGCTTTGAGGACCTGTTAGAAACCACGTGGCCCTCGTCTGATCTCACAGCTCGTCCTTGTTTGGCCTCAGCTGCATCAGAGCGCCACTTCTCCCCAGGTTCACCAGAGGAAACACCACTGCACAAAATGCTTTTCCTCCCAGCTGCTGCTCTGTGCTGTCTGTGTTCAGGTGAGTGTTTCCAGCCAATCAGGAGCCAACAAACTCAACCTGTAACAAACACTGTCACACTAACCTTCATCTATCTGTCTGTGTCTCTACAGCACTGGTTACCATGGCAGCAGAACAGCTGATTCAGGATGATTTAACATTGACCAGGAGAGTTGGAGAAAGTGTCTCCTTCAGCTGTGGAGGGACTGAACAGTGTAGCAGCATCTATCGGTACTGGTACCAAAAGAAAGAAAATGAAACACTCAGAATTATTCTGCGCATTAACAAGAATGGTGGTGACATTTACTCAGGTTATGGTCATCCCGAGAAAGATGATTTCTCAGCTGTGAATAAACAGAACGGCTGTGAGTTGAAGATCGAAAAAATTAAACTCGATCATTCAGCCACCTACTACTGCAACTGTTATAGGAGAGGTACCCACAGTGAGAAATGATCCCTGCAGCCTGATCAAAAACCAACAGATGAACAGATGTCAAACAGTGTTTGTGACAGGAAGAGAGCAGTAAACCACAGCCCAGGTTCACAGATTTCACCTCCATCTCAGAGTCACAAACATACTGAGCTCAGGGACGATTTTTATTTACTGCTGTCAGAAATTCAATTCTATTTGTTTCTGTTTTGAACAGATTTTTCATGTTTTAAGATAGAAACAAGAGGAACAGATGACATCAAACTTCCAAATGTAAACAAATGTATCCTCAGTCCCACAAAAACATTTATTCAAAGTGAAAGAAAAACAGATTGTGTCAAACTGAATCAAAGTCCATCCCTCATTCACAGTGTTAATGTTCTCTTCATGAAAACTCTTCCAGCAGCACTTGTTGTTTAACACCTTTCAGTACATTTAACCAGACACTTTCACTTTAGGACATTTTAAAGACAAATCTTGGACTGATGTCAGGTCAGGATTTTGTCCTTCTAGCAGCGGCTCATTAGGACGCTGATTTTGTTGGACAGATTTCCATCAGTTTCCTGTGGATGTTTATAGAGGATGAATCAGTCATGGTGCCTCATCTTTCTATCACCTTCTTTTTTCTCTGATCTAAATAAACTGATTTTGTATCTGAAAATGTTGAATCTGGAATTACAGGACAAAATTTCTGCTTTCTGTTTGTGTTTCTGACCAACCACATTCGAGCTTTGGCTGCATGCAGGTAAACAGTCTGTGAGGAGAGCAAAAGAGTCCATCTGCTGAAAATGCATCACGCCATCAGATAGAATCCAGACATGACTTTTATTCACTTTTTAAAAAATGTCTCTGCTTTCATAAACAATGAGCAATAACAGGACATTGACGTCTTGGCTCAGATATCTGCTGGATAAACCAGAAGCCCAGAAACATTGGGCGTTGTATCCAGACACTAAGTCAGCAGACTAATCGATGGGTTCCCAGATTGTCCAAACCCAGCAGGTCATGGCCGCCCTGACCTGATTGTGCCAGAGGTTTGTTCCATTAAAAGAGAGCTGCTCCTTCCACTGTCGCCAAAGTCCTGCATATAAGGAAATGTTGGACATTTAGTGTTTCTGTTCATGATGTTGAAAGGTTTTTATTCCGTCTTTATTTGAAGCTCTGTTAGTCCTGCTTTATCCTCACATAGAGAAATCTGGAAACATGTCATCTTGAGCAAGCAGCTTATATTAGAAAGGTGGTCTGAGCCTCCTTCAGCTTTCAGAATAAACATGATTTTTACATTATTTTATCTCTGACTGAAAGTAAACAGGAAGTAGATGAAAAGCCAACAGAAGTGTCCTGAAAGACAACCTGAGCAAACTGGTGGTTTTCCTGCAGACTGAGAAGGAAAACTTTTGCTGCAGAGTCAGACCTGCTGATTCCACAGTTGGAGAAATAGAAGACAATAAATGTGATTCTAGTTTAGTCGTCACAATTTGCAGACTGTCACCATGACAACAGGATCTACAAGAAATGATTGTGCAGTGCTTAGTGACACTGTTGTCATGGAGATTTTTATTTCATTCCCCACCATCGCTGCTGAAGAAAAATCAGGCTGACTGGACTAAACACAGATTTAACAGCAGCAAATGTGATTCCATGTAAAACACTCCTGCTGAGGTCAGGAGTTTGAACTCACATAACTTCACATGTCCTCAAATTGAATCTTATTCATTTAATTACAGGAACTTTCTGGGATTTGTTCCAGTCCTCCTGACAGAATTGCTGGAACTGAATCAGGTTTTTAGGACTCTGTCGAATTTTGCTTCTCTCCATAATTTTTTATTGGACTGAGATCAGATTTGTGATGGTCGCCCTACTAATTTGACTTAGTTGTCTTTAAGTTGTAGTTGTTGTACATTTCCTACTTATGTCCTAAAATTCTGCACTACAACCACATCAGTGTTCTTCTTCATGCCACCTTGTGAAGTATAACTCCCTCATGTAGCAAAGCACCACCACAGCATGATGCTGTTGGCACAGTACTTTGTGTTTGGATGGTGTTCTTTTGCTTGCTAATGGTTCCTTTCTCCTCCAAACATAATCGTGGTCATTCAGGGCAACATGTTTAATTTTCCATCAGATCAAAGGATCAAATTCAGCTCATATGTAGTTTCAAACTGCTGTCTGACCTTTTCACTGGCAGGAAAAGACAACAGGACGCATATCTGTCTGCAGAATTTTATGTTTTAAACAAATCCCAGTTTTACTTTAGTTTGTTATTTTTTGTACTTAACATGAACACTTTTACAATCAATTAGTCATTATTATTTCAGAGACAGTGATTACATCCCAGGTTTATAATTAGCTCAAAACAAAATCTATAGCCTCCATCACACTGAAAAATGTCTGTCACCATTGGTTTTCAGAGATGATGTAAAATATTTGAATAAAGTTGTCATAAACTGGTGCAGAAACAGTTTTTACTGAATAAAAACTGACCTGAGAGTGGATCAGCCCCCGGGTCTGTTGCTATGGGTAACTATCATACAGGTCCATCAGTAAACTGTGTCTGATCTGTTTCTCCATTTTTGATCTTCACTTTCTGTATCCTACATTTTGTCCTGTCAGGTTACAGATGAATTATTACATTTCATATCAAATGTAAAATTAGGATTCAGCTTCATCGGATCAGAGTTTAAGCTTTTTCATGATGAGCATGGGCATTATAATAAAATTACATTTTTTTTTATTTTTATCAAACTTTGTTCACTCTATGATGATGAAACAGTGGACCAAACTTATTAAAACCTTTCTTCACTCCTGTTTTTATATCAAGATCAGCACTGACACATATTCATATTCCTCAGTCCACTGGATTAAAATGGAAGCTCTGCGCTTTATTTACTTGTTGTCATGGTGAATTTTAGTATTGAGCCTCCACTGATGATGACTTTCTTTCTCTTCTCATGAACACAGATAACTCAGGGTGAACATAATCAGAGCTGATTGAATTTGCTCTGATCAGCTGTTCCGGACATAAACTCAGAATTCCTGATCTCAGGGTTAATCAAGTTTTTTAAACCTGTATGGGCTCAGATTGTGGTATAAATATTTTGTACTTGTAAATCAGGATTTGTATGTGTAAAAAGAATTTGTGTGTGTGTAAAAAAGATTTGTGTGTGGACACGTCTGTTATCGCCACAGCATGAAAGAAGACATCTTTGTGTATCCAAGTAAACTTTTTCTCACAGGTTGACGTGCTTACACAGGGACCAGCAGAGCATTTTCAAAGGCGCTGGTGACCTCGGAGGAAAAGCAGTGTTGTGGAAATGACACACACTTCACTAGTCGGGACAGTTACAAAGCTTTCCTCGTTACGAATGAGTGATACATTTTTATTAAACATTTGAACATAATACAACACAAACTCTCGTAGAGGAGATAAAGTCAGAGAGATACATGTTTTGAAACGACAAGGATCAGGTGCACCTAGAGCGGCCGCTAAAAACGATTTACAAGCAGAGCTCAGTAGGCAGCACAACAAATTCTGGATCCTTCGTTCTTAGTTAGCGGTGAGCACAGCGCACGCTGCGTCCGATGTGAATAGTGTATAGTGTGACTCATAACAGTGGTCCCGGGTCAAACCTGATTTTGTGTTAAAGTAATACTTAAGTAATAATGGTATTTCTGACCACTGCTATAACTGTATCATTTCAACAGCTACCAAAAGTTAAAGGACCCAACTTGTATAAGCCTTATAGGATATTTATATAAAGATCCTCCAGCTTCAAACGGTTCAAGGACCTGCAGTTCAAAAAAGCAACCCTCTGACAGACAAGCCCATCTGTTATCTGACTGGATAGTACTGACCCAGGTTCTTTTATTCTTCAGACTGGACAGAGAAGATGCAGACTCAGAGTGGTCAGAGTATTTGTAATCATTTTATTCATTACTTTCCGGAAGGGAGATGTGCACGGTGTTAAGCATCTGCAGATCTGAAGCATTACAGGCCGGATGTGTATAATATAGTCTGCTCCCTCCCCTACAGAACCGTCTCTTTATCTATTTTAATTCTACATGTCTGCTACCTAGCTGCAAAGTCATCAGCACCCGAATTCTTCATGTCTAGTTTTACAAACCAGAGGTCATTTCCTGTTGTTCTCTTTTAGCAGCGCAAGTGCAGGAAATGCTCTCTGCAACTCTGCACAAAAGCTTCCTGTTCTGCACAATTTTTTCAGTCTTGCTAAGCAATCTAATGACCTATGACACAGTTTATAACTCAAAGATGGCCTTTAATATACTGGCCTGTTAGTAAATGCATAAAACAAAATAATCAGAAAATAAGCACTAGGAAAAGTACATTTATCCTAAAAGTCCTCCTTTTCATCTCTCCTAAAGAGAGATGACCTAATCCCTGAGATATCCCATTAATCGTCCCTGCTTGTGACAATAATAGCTAAGAATGTAGCAAAAGAAACCATAATAGACAAAATAAAACTTTTGCATTACCTCAACATAAATGTCATGCATCCCTCCAATTGTATTCCTCAACGTTCATGTATTATTTTTACAATGTTTTAATGCCTCCCAGGGTTCTGATTACAGAACCGTCTTGAGCAGTATTCTTGGGAATGGAAATGCAACACATATCTCTTATAACAGGCATAATTAATTCGATCAACAACAAATAAATCAAACAAGTTATTGGACCTTTTAAACAGCACCTCGCATCTACGCCGGGCTGTCAACTGTCCTGCCTTATTTCCTGAGACCCCCTTGATAGTACAAACCCACTTCTGACTTCCCTCGCTGCTCACTGTAAAATCCAATCAGGTATAGTTAGCTTTTCTTTGGGTAAAAGGTCCTGGATTAGTTTTATTGTCAATTTATGGAAACAGTCTGAACAGAGTTAAGCAGTTTTCTATTTAAACAGCACTTCTGGATATTTTAAATAATAATAATAACCCATTGGATTTATATAGCGCTTTTCAAGGCACCCAAAGCGCTTTATAATGCCATTATTCATTCACGCTCACATTCACACACTGGTGGAGGCAAGCTACAGTTGTAGCCACAGCTGCCCTGGGGCAGACTGACAGAAGCGAGGCTGCCATATCGCCCCATCGGCCCCTCTGGCCAACACCAGTAGGCGGTAGGTTAAAGTGTCTTGCCCAAGGACACAACGACCAGGACAGAGAGGCCGGGGATCGAACCGGTGACCTTCCGGTTACAAGTGCCCTTTCCAACCCCCTGAGCCACGGTTGCCCCATTAACACAAAACACAACACAAAACCAAATCTCCACGTGTCATTTGAATAGACAGGGCCATGTTCGGTTAACACATCGGGGCGGGCGGCTACGCAAGTCATACAGTCTGATACCTTTTGTTTCTTTTTCTTTTTTAATTAACCAATCTAATCCTAGGTTGCTATTTCTATGCCCAGTACATGTCAGTTCTCTTGTCGTGCTTTTTTCCCTCTCTGGACAGTCTGTCCCACTTTAACGGGTGGACCAGACGTGCAATGACCACTGTGTTCGGGCAATTGACATAACATAAAAATCCCACCCGCTATTACTAAAGCTGATCCTCCCATTACTTTCCAGAGGTCATTTCTTGTTTTTCTCTTTTAGCAGTGCAAATGCAGGAAATGCTCTCTGCAACTCTGCACAAAGCTTCCTGTTCTGCACAGTTTTTCAGTCTTGCTAAGCAATCTAATGACCTATGACACAGTTAATAACTCAAAGATAATCTTTAATATACAGGCCTGTTAGTAAATGCATAAAACAAAATAATCAGAAAATAAGCACTAGGAAAAGTACATTTATTCTAACAATAGTTAAATTTGTGATTGACATGACATTGACCAATTGCTGAAAGGAAAAAAAATAGGGTCAAAATCTGTACTTGTAAGTTGAAACCTGAGTGCATGTCCACACACAAATCTTTTTTACACATACAAATCCTGATTTACAAGTACAAAATATTTATGACCACAATTTGGGCCCATAAACCTGCTTCCTGGAATAGGCTGCAGAGCCCTCTACTATGAAATGAGATCAGCATAACCAGGCTGTCTTTCCATTATCTGGATTCACGTCCCTAACATGGCGATGAGGATAAATGGTGACATGAAGCTGGTTATCACTTAACTAAGTTAACTCTGGTAAATACAAGTTGCCATTTACAACATTGAGAAGTGAACACAGTTTTCCAGTTTGGATCCAGTCATATTCCAGCTCATCCAGTCTGGATCCATTTTGCATTTGTTCATGCAGATGGCTCTGTAAAATCTGAGGGGCTGTGCTGTACTTTAGTGAGATATGCTGAGCATAAAATCAGAGTTTTTATGGTCACAAAAGTGGCTCTTTTTACCTGACTCAGTCACCATGGTAACTCATGCTGGTCAAGAAACCAGTTTGGGAGCAGGTTATGTTCCGATTTTTGGCTTTACAGTATCCTGTAAGTGTGCAGCAGATTTTCTGCTGCAGGAATGTTTTATATGTGCAGCTCTACCTCATGGCTCAGTCACACTAGAGTCAATAATAGGAATTCAACCTTTTTACAAGTAGGAAAATAAATAAATAGCACTGTCATGTTAAAATAAAATAGCAACACAGTGAGCAATATAATTATAGTAATTTGAGATATAATATTTATTTTATTGTTCTGAAGCTTGTTATGATCATATCTCAAGATGCAGCATCACTCTCTTTGGTTATTTGCTGCAACAGTGTTGAATTATACTTTTACATTTTTTTTTTTTTTTTTCAGATCTATATCACCTGTTGCTGATAATGATTGTTTTCAGTGTTCAGTTGATTAATTTTGTGCAAAAGAGTCAGCTGATATCTCAAATGTTTTTTTTTATATGAGCACACAGAGCCAAAAACACGTATGTCAGAAGAAAATTGTGTATGTGATCAGATACATGAAATGTATTCTTTTATTTATCACTAAGCAAATGTCTACGTGACTTTTGACATGTACCTTTTCTGTGATAAACAACTTACAGCTTCCTCTAACTGTTCTAGAACATACAGATTTAGAAAAGGGAACCTCAGCTCTGAGTTCTTAGAATAACTTAGAATAACTCTGTAATTCTTACACACACACACACACACACACACACACACACACAAACACACAGACAATCTTGTATAAATAAACAACGCAGCCAGTGATGAGACGCAGGTCGTGCGTCCATGGCTGCCCTCGCGAGTGAAAAGACAACTGCAGTGTTTGTGTTTTCTAACTCAGATGTCTCAGCTGAACAATGGCAGGATGATTTAAAGAAATCCCCTGTCAACCTAAAAAGCACGTAAGGCCGAGATCGACCTCAAACTTCAGTTATGCCAGCTGGAAACTGAAGCTGAGAAAGAGGTAAAGTTAAAACAGCTAGAGGTGGAAGCTATGAGGCTTACACAAAGCCAGTCTTTACCCAGCTCACCGGTTACATCAGATCCTTCACATTCATCTGGCAACACCTGTAGGTTTGATGTGAGCAAAAATATTGCTTTGGTGCCAACATTTAGAGACAGAAGTTGATTCCTACTTTAATGCTTTTGAAATTGCAACAGCACTAGAATGGCCAAAAGAAATGTGGGCTGTGCTACTGCAATGCAAGCTAGTTGGCAAAGCACAGGAGGTTGTGTCATCTCTCTCTATCGAAAATACCATGAAATACAATGTACTGAAAGAGTCCATCTTTCGTGCTTATGAGCTTGTACCTGAGGCCTACCAACAAAAGTTCAGGAATCACAAGAAGTCTAATGGTCAAACCTATGTAGAGTTCGCACATGAGAAGGCAGTTCTTTTTCACAAGTGGTGCACAACAAGTGAAGTGAAGAGAGACTTTGAAGCTCTTCGTCAGTTAATCCTGTTTGAAGATTTTAAGAATCTGTTATCAGAGAAGCCTGTAATGTTTATAAATGAGCAAAAGGTTGCCTCACTGTCCAAAGCAGCCATTTTGGCCGATGAGTTCATTTTAACCCACAAAAATGTGTTTGCATCATCCCCTCGTTCAGATAAAGTGTTGATCACACGCTCACCTAAGCCTGATCGTTTTCAGCCTGAAGCCAGAGCTAAGCAACCTTTTCTTTCCTGAGAGGTACGTGAATGCTTCTATTGTCACAAGAAGGTCATGTCATTGCTGATTGGCTTGCACTAAAAAATAAGACTACACCACCACAACCCAAGGGCATGGGTTTGATTAAAAACGTGTTGCCTCCCAGAACCCAAACATCTCAGAGTGAAATAGATCCTTAATTCAAACTTTTTATCACACAAGGTTGTGTTTCCTTAACAGGTGATAATTTTGACGACCAGTCTGTAACAATACTGAGAGACACAGGTGGTTCACAGTCTATCATTCGAGAGGGTATTTTGCCTTTGTCTGTTGAGTCATCCTGTCAGTCAAGTGTTGTGGTCCAGGGTATCGGAATGACTTTTGTGTCTGCGCCTTTGCAAAATGTTCATATAACTTCCTCTGTTTTCATTAGAGTTGGTAAAGTCGCCGTCCTCCCCTCACTGCACATAAAAGGGGTTAATTTCATCCTCGGGAATGATTTATCTGGTGGAAAAGTGCTGCCTGTGCCTGAGATGCTGGATAAGCCTGAAACAAGCTTAGAAGTTAAACAGCAAGAGTATGCTAACATTTTTCCTGCTTGTGTGGTAACTAGATCTCAATCCAAGAAGAATGACTTGATTTGTCTGACTCCTTCCTTGTTATGAAAGAAGCACATGATCATCCACTGTCCGGACACCTTGGCATAGCCCCTGGTGTTCCCCATGTTTTTTGGTCATTAAAGCTGATGGGAGTCCACGGTTCTGTACGGACTTTCGCAAAGTGAATGCTGTGACAGTTCCTGACGCGTACTTCTTGCCTCTCATCGATGATTGCATTGATGACATCGGACCTGCCACCTTGATTACTAAACTGGATATGTTGAAAGATTCATTTAACCAAAAGGGCATCAGACATATCTGCTTTTGTAACTCCGGACAGTTTCCTCCAGTACACAGTCATGCCATTTGGGTTATGTAAAGCGCCAGCTACATTTCAGAGGCTAGTGAACAAAGTTTTGGGTGATGTTCCAAACTGCCGGGTGTATCTGGATGACATTGTTGTGTATTCCAGTGAATGGGCGGAGGATCTTGCTACTTTGTCAGCAGTTTTTGAACGCCTCTCAGCTGTCTCACTGACTTTGAATCTTGCAAAGTGTGAGTTCAATAATAGTTCAATGAGCTCAATAATCTCTGGAAACATGTTTAAATCTCACTGAACAACTAAAATTATTCTTTATTTCTGCAAATATTAGTGATGTTATAAATATTTAGGATTTGATCATCTCAGTAATTCTTCACCATCTGCTGGTTTTTGAACAAAAGATCGTATTTGATATTAAAAATAAAGTAATAATGATTTATAAATGTGTTGTTAGGAACTTTTTACATCACGTTTATAAATAAAGTTTATATTTAATAGTCAAACATTTATGTAGCGACTTCAAAAGAGCCTTTTGGTAAACAAACTGTTTAAAAAGATACTTAGAAAACTCAGAAGTGATGATGTTATAAAAATCTAGGGAATAAATGACATTGTTAAACCCAGATTTGTATTTTTCACGTTTGTCATCTGACTCTAAACATGTCATGGCTGCGGTGGCAGACGTGTGGTGAGTGTGAGGAAGGACCCAGACGCTGGCACTGGCTTAGATGTGAGCGAGCTTTATTAACATGAAGGTGAAACAAACAGGAACGTGGTGGACAAAACCAAAACCTAAGAGTAACCTAAACTGGGAAAAGCTAAGCAAAAACAAACCTGAAACCTTGAGACATGAAACAGAGATGTAGGGAGAACAACGCGGGGAGAATGCACAGGAAGACGGAGGAAGATACCGAACCAGCAACGAGGACCAGGGAACACACACTATAAATACACACACCAGCAATCAGGGGATGGGAAACAGGAGGGAAACAGGAGGGAGACATCACAGCTGACGAAGCAGAGGAGACGTAAATAGAACGCACTGACATCAGACAGAGACCTTCAAAGTAAAACAGGAAACACATACACGTAATGACACAACTTAACCGACCCCCACTCCGACCCCCACTCCTGCACTTCGCCCACATTGGAAGCGCCTCAAGCGGTGTGAGAGGAAGCAGAAGAGGGGTAAGCGCGGTGGCATCCGAGCTAGGCTAGCGGCTAGCCCACACAAACCCGCCATCCCCTCTATCGTTCTGGCCAACGTGCGCTCGCTAGAAAATAAACTGGACGACATCCGACTGCTACGTTCATCTCAAAGGAATGTAAAAGACTGCTGTGCTTTTGTGTTCACGGAAACATGGCTCAGCGACAGTGTCCCGGACCGTGCCATTCAGCTCGACCAGCTAACATGCTACCGTGCTGACAGAGTCATCGTCGCGGGAGGTAAGACCCGCGGGGGAGGACTTTGTGTTTACATCAATGATGCCTGGTGTCGCGATGCTGTTGCGGTCTGCAAACACTGCTCACCAGTGCTGGAGCTTATGGTTATTAAGTGCCGGCCATTCTATCTACCGAGGGAATATACAGCCATACCACTGTGCGCTGTGTACATCCCTCCCTCCTCCAATGTCAACAACAGGAACGAGGCACTGAATGAACTGTACCAGCACATCAGTGAGCAGCAGACAGCCCATCCTGATGCTTTTCTCATCCTGGCTGGGGATTTCAATCATGCAGACTTAAAGTGCGTGTTTCCAAAAATACAACAACACATAGACTTTCCAACAAGGGGAAATAACACACTGGACTTTGTTTACACCACCCGGAGAGGAGCTTACAAAGCTTTTCCCCTCCCCCACCTCGGCGCCTCAGACCATATCACTGTCATGCTAATGCCTGCTTACAGACCGCTCGTTAAAGTCACCAAACCGGTTCGTAAGCGGATACAAGTGTGGCCAGAAGGGGCTTCAGAGGCTTTACAGGACTGTTTTAACATCACAGACTGGAACATGTTTAAGCAGGCTGCCACCTATAACAACACCACTGACCTCCAGGAGTACGCAGAGACTGTTACTGCCTACATCAACAAGTGTATTGAGGATGTAACAGTCACGAAAACCATAACTGTCCGGGCCAATCAAAAACCATGGATGACAGGAGAGGTCTACAGGCTGCTGAAAGCTCGGAATGTTGCCTTCAGAGATGGAGACGAGGCGAGCCTGAGGACAGCTAGGGCCAACCTTTCCCGTGGTATCAGAGAAGCTAACAGACAGTACTCCAGGAAAATATCTCACCACTTCAAAGACAGCAGAGACTCACGGAGCCTGTGGCGGGCATTCAGACCATCACAGATTACAAGCCCCACCACAGACCTGTGATAGCACTATCCCCTGCTGAACGAGCTGAACACTTTCTTTGCTCGCTTTGAAGTCCAAAACAGCACCACTGCACAGAAGACCCCACCCCTCCTGGTGACCAGGTGATGACTCTGTCCCCGGACAGCGTGAGGAGATCCTCAGCAGGATCAATGCACGTAAAGCTCGGGTCCTGACAACATTCCTGGTCGTGCACTGAGAGACTGTGCAGTGGAACTCACTGATGTCTTCACAGACATCTTCAATATATCACTTATCCAGGCTGTCGTCCCCACATGTTTTAAAGCCACTACAATCATTCCGGTTCCAAAAAGTCATCTCCTCCTGCTTTAATGACTACCGTCCTGTTGCACTTACTCCCATCCTGATGAAGTGCTTGAACGACTAGTCATGCAACACATCAAGACTGTCCTGCCCCCTCCCTGGATCCCTTCCAGTTTGCGTATCGGCCCAACCGCTCAACCGATGATGCTATCTCCACTGCACTCACACACCTGGACAAAAAAGACTCATATGTTCGAATGCTGTTCATAGATTTCAGTTCAGCATTCAACACTATAATCCCCAACAGCTCACTCAAAAACTGGTCCAGTTGGGGCTTAACACCTCTCTGTGCAACTGGCTGTTGGATTTCCTCACCGGAAGACCTCAAGCAGTGCGGGTCGGCAGTAACACATCCAGCACCATCATTTTAAACACGGGGCCCCTGCAGGGATGTGTGCTGAGCCCCTCCTCTTCACTCTGCTGACCCATGACTGCACTCCATCATACAGCTCCAACCTCTTCATCAAGTTTGCGGACGACACAACGGTGGTGGGTCTCATTAGCAACAGGGATGAGACCGACTACAGAAGTGAGGTGAGACGCCTGGCCACGTGGTGTGTTGACAACAATCTCTCTCTGAATGTGGAGAAGACGAAGGAGATTGTTGTGGACTTCAGGAGAATGCACACCCAACATGCTCCTCTGACCATTGACGGAGCGTCTGTGGAGAGAGTGAGCAGCACTAAGTTCTTGGGTGTGCACATCACAGAGGATCTCTCCTGGACGCACAACACCACAGCACTGGCCAAGAAATCACAGCAGCGTCTCTTCTTTCTCCGCAAAAACTAGAAGAGCAGGAGCACCAGCCCCATCATGTACTCTTTCTACAGAGGCACCATCGAGAGCATCCTGTCGAGCTGCATCACTGTGTGGTTTGGAGCCTGCAATGCGTCCTGTCATAGAACCCTCCAACGCATAGTGAGAGCTGCAGAGAGGATCATTGGTGTCTCTCCCTCCCTCCAGGACATTTACAGCACCGTCTCACTAAAAAGCCCTTTGCATAGCGGCTGATCCCACGCACCCAATGCAAAGCTTCTTCAAGCTGCTGCCGTCAGGGAGGAGACTGCGGAGTCTCCAGGCCAGGACCAGCAGACTGAAGGACAGCTTCATCCATCAGGCTGTCAGGAAGCTTAACTCCTCCCGATTCTGCCCCTCTCCCTCTCTCCTCCACGGTCTCACTGAACTCTGTCACACACACACACACACTCTGACTCACTCACTGGCCTGCACTAGTTATTAGTCACTTTGTGGAGCATTGGACTGCCATTACCTCATAAGACTTTGTTGTTACACTATCTCCTACCGTACATTACCAAATCTCCATTTGCACTACCTTGCCTGGTTTACACTCAATGTCATTTACCCTTACCTGAATATTGTATATTGTATAGCTTTTTTTTGTTATATGTAATATTGTACTGTATTTATTTAAATTTTTACTTTTTAATTATTTTACTTGCATTTTTAATCTCTCTTATATTTAAATGTTCATTTGGGTTTGAGAGTAACGAAATTTCTATTCTCTGTATGTCCTGTACATGTGGCAGAATTGACAAATAAAGTTGACTTTGACTTTGACTTAACACAGACTGGGGGACATAGAAAATAGGAACATGAAACGTGAAAAAGGACAGTACAAAACCCCAGAATAAACAAAACCGCAGAATAATAATAATAAATTAAAACATATATACGGAGTCACAGACTCCGAACCATGACATACATATTTGAAATTTCCCCCAAAATATTCACATATTATTTAAAAAATACATATTATAGTCACTACTTTATTTTAATTGTGTTTAAATCGGTGCTACAGTTTTTTAATAGAAAAATTTAATCAATGTAGGACTTTTCCAATTTTTCCACTAAAGAGGAGATACGTGTGGAGCACAAATATGGTGTTTATGATTAAAACTTATTATAACAAGAATATAAATTTTATTGGTTGAATTGACTTATCTGGACTTGTACTTTATATCATTATTCCTGCAGAATATTATGAAAAAGGAAGGATGATTTTTGGAGAGAAGAGTGAACCTGTAACAAACACTGTCACACTAACCTTCATCTATCTGTCTGTGTCTCTACAGCACTGGTTACCATGGCAGTAAAGGTGATTCAAGATGATTTAACATTGACCAAGAGAGTTGGAGGAAAAGTATCCTTCAGCTGTTGGACTGAACAGTGTAGCAACAGCTATGTTTTCTGGTACCAGAAGAAAGAAAAAGAAACATTCAAAGTTATTCTGCGCATTTATACTGATGATGGTAGTGTTTATTCAGGTTATGGTCATCCTCAGAAAAATGATTTCTCAGTTGAGATGAATCAGAACATCTTTGAATTGAAGATAGAGAAAGTTAAACTCGATCATTCAGCCACCTACTACTGCTCCCGTTGGAAGTATGATACCCACAATAATAAATGATCCCTGCAGCCTGAACAAAAACCAACAGATGAACAGATGTCAAACAGTGTTTGTGACAGGAAGAGAGCAGTAAACCACAGCCCAGGTTCACAGATTTCACCTCCATCTCAGAGTCACAAACATACTGAGCTTCATGTAGGTTTACTGCTCTAATAATTAAGATTATTTTATTTTGACAATTATGTTAGCATGCTCATATGAGCATTGTTTGCTAACTTTGGCAAATAAGCCCTGAAAACAAAACACAGCTTCATGTGACAGGATTGTTATTTAGTGTTCAACTCCAAGTCTGTTTTTAATCATTCTTGCCTCCTTTAAATGTTTACAGGTCACCTTTAGAATTTTCTTTTGGAAAACGGGTCCTAAGTGCCTTCAGCATGTTTTAATATCTATGCTATATTTCTTTGAATACTGGCTCTTTGATTTGTTTTATCTAATGTCTGATTCATGCTGTTGATATTTGGGAAGATTAGAACTTATTCCAAATAAATCTGTGGCAGCACTCTGAGCTTTGATAAGTTTCCAGACAATCATGACTGTGCATGAGTCTTGTAAAACATTTGTCCTAATGTTGTTCCTGCATCCAAATGAGAAGGCGAAGACTTGAGGTTCAAACCTTTTAAAACTTGAATAAAGCAGAATAAAAGTCATCACAGCTTTTAATAAGGACATATAAATGATGTGAACATTAGTGACATTAAGTGTGTTTTTTAAATGTTCGAAGGAAAACAGACCAGAGTTGAATAATTCACCCACTACTTACCTTTTTTATTTCATTTATGTTTTTGTATGGAGGGTAGGACAGTCTCTAAACACTGTTTCACATTTCAGAATAACCTACATGAAAATTAAACATTAAACATCTAAAAGAAATTCAAACACAGACGTCAGTTTAAACAAAATGATCTTCCTATTGCTAAATGAAGCTAGCTTGACTCTGCTTGACACTGAGCCATGTCTGTCAATTTTGTGTCTGCGTCCTGTTAACAAAGGCTGAAGATGGGCAAGCTGAGAGGCTGTGAGCTTTACTGGCTGTTAAACTTCAACAACCTTTCCTACCTCAGCGAAGGCGTCACTGTTGTTACTAATTAAATGTCTTCAGATTTCCTTCATCTTAATCCTGACAAAACTGAGGTCCTTGTTTTCAGCCAAGACAGCTTCTTTAAGGAGGTCAGTTATTACTAGAGATGGACCGATCGGATATTACATATCGGTATCGGTCTGATACTGACCTAAATTACTGGATCGGATATCGGAGAGAAATAATCACCTCACAAAACGCGCTACTTGGCATAAAACAGCTCAGAGCAGTATGTGTCACGTGATAGAGCGGCTGTTGTCTGCGACACCTGTCGGCGGTCTGTTGGAGCATTTGGAGCCTCGCTACATGCTTCCTAACCGCGGCATTTCATCTCGGCGAAAACTATCCCAGAGAAGTAAAACAAGTGAGTAAGTTCATCCCTGAATGTTTGCATAGTATTGTGGCGAGCTCAGAGAAGGAGGAGACAGAGGTTTCGTTTGGTCTTGCTTTCCGCCGTGTTAGCCAGGAAGCACAGCCGTTTATTCTTATCTGCCAGAAGAACACTGCCGCTAGTTAACTGCTCAGCAGCACTAGCACAACAACAACAAAAGGCGCTCTCTCACCTGGAAACACACACAGTCGCCGAGAGAGCGCGTCACCTGTAACCATGGCAACATGACAACAAAACATAACTGTAAATAACAAAACAGAACATAAATGTCCATAACAAATCCCCGAACAGCCCTGGTCCGCTACATAGCCCCCACCTAAGGGGTCAGTCGTCCCCGACGACCCCATTACCCCACACAAAGTCCTGCAAATGTCCAGTCGTCTTCTTCTGGCGCGCCGGCCGATCCCGACCGGCGGGGGAAAAGTCACTCGGATCAGAACATGGGGTGCCGCCAGCATCCTCTGCCCCGTCATCTGCCGGAGCGAGCGGTCGGTACGGCGAGAGTCTGTCCTGGTGCAACACCACCAGGCGCCCCGGGCCCGGCATTCAAACACGGTACACCACTTCTGTTAGCCGCTCCACGACCTCCGCCGGCCCTTGCCAGTGACTGCAGAGTTTGGGGGACACTCCTCTCTTGCGAACCGGGCAGTACACCCAAACCTTGTCGCCAGGCGCGAAACCCCCCCCGGCACTTGGTGTCGTAGGCTCTTTTCTGTCGTACTCCGGCGCTGGCCTGGGCCTGGCGGGTGTAGTCATGAACCACCTGCAGCGGCTCCCTCAGCCTCCTGTAGTAGTCCATCTCTGGCCCACCGTCAATCTCCGGCTCGGGGGGGGACCCGAACACCAGATCCACGGGCGTCCGGAGCTGCCGTCCAAACATCAAAGCGGCAGGTGTGCACTGGCTGGACTCCTGAACCGCAGTCCGATACGACCAAAGGACCAGGGGCAGATGTCGGTCCCAATCCCGCTGGTGGCGGCTGGTGAGAATGGCGAGCTGGGTGGCCAGCGTGCGTTTAAGCGCGCCGACCAAGCCGTCGCTTTGCGGGTGAAGCGGTGTGGTTCTCGTCTTCTCCACCCCAGCCGCCGACAGATCTCCCGAAGACCTTCGATTGATTACGCCCCTGGTCACTGTGGAGCTCAGCCGGGACCCCAAAACGGGTGAACATCTCCTCCACCAGCTTCTCCGCCGTCGTCGATGCACTCTGGTCTGGCACTGCGTAGGCCTCCGGCCACTTTGTGAAATAATCCATGGCCACCAACACGTACCGGTTCCCTGACTCCGTAACAGGGAAAGGCCCCAGGACGTCCACTCCCACTCGCTCCATCGGGGCCCCCACCAGGTACTGCTGAAGGGGGGCAGTGGAGCGTCGGGTTGGGCCCTTCTGTGCCGTGCAGGTGTCACAGCAGTGCACATGAAGTTCCACATCCTGTCGACAGCCAGGCCAGTAGAACCGTCCTCTGAGACGGCGGAGAGTTTTGGCATTCCCATAGTGGCCGGCCCCCACCGAGCCGTGTACGAGCTCGAGCACCTGCGACCACAGCGTCCGAGGCACCAACAGCTGCAGGAGATCTCTGCCCTGCCCGGGGGCCCGCCATCTCCGGTACAGGAGGCCGTCGTGGGTCTCCAGGTTGTTGTACTGGGAGTAGTAGGCCTTCACTTCGGGCTCCTGTCCCGACACCCCCGTCCAGTCGGGGCGTTGCGCCGCCACCAGCCAGGCCCCCACCTGAACCAACGTCGCATCGGCCTCCTGCTCCCGCTTCAGCTGCTGCGTGGTCAATGGGAGCCATCCCCCTCCGCTGGCTGTGGCCTGAGCAGTAGCCACCCCCAGCGCCTCCTGGGCCTGCTCCTCCTGTCGCAGACAGTAGAGGCACTCGACGGCCATGCAGGGCCGTCTGGAGAGGGCATCAGCGTTGCCATGCTGTCGACCTGCCCGATGCTGGATCTCGAAGTCGTAGCCCTGAAGGACCTCCAGCCAGCGGGCCACCTGACCGTCTGGATGTTTAAAGTTCAGGAGCCAAGTCAGAGATGCGTGGTCAGTGCGCAGGAGGAACCGGCAGCCATGCAGGTATGGCCGGAAGTGCCGCACCGCTAGCACTACGGTCAGCAGCTCCCGCCGGGTCACACAGTAGTTCCTCTCGGCTCGCCCCAGAGCACGGCTGAAGTATGCCACCACTCGTTCTCCGGCCTCATCCTGCTGGGAAAGGACCGCCCCGACCCCTACATTGCTAGCGTCAGTGTCCACAATGAAAGGTTGCCGGGCGTCGGGGTAGGCCAGGACTGGGGCTCTGGTGAGGGCCTCCTTCAGCTGTGCGAAAGCCGCAGCGCAAGCATCACCCCAGCCAAACAGCTGGCCCTTGTCGGTCAA
Source organism: Oreochromis aureus (assembly GCF_013358895.1). Lineage (NCBI taxonomy): Eukaryota > Metazoa > Chordata > Actinopteri > Cichliformes > Cichlidae > Oreochromis > Oreochromis aureus. Next base: position 33,245,289 of record NC_052959.1, on the reverse strand, counting down.
GCGGTGGAGGGGGCTGGCTGTCGTCGCGAACCCCTTGATGAACCGACGGTAGTAGGAGGCTAGGCCCAGGAAGCTCCGCAGTTCTTTGACGTTCGAGGGAGTCAGCCAATCCCGGACTGCAGCCACCTTTGCGGGATCGGTGGCGATACCCTGAGCGCTGATCACATGGCCTAAGAACGTAGTCTCTCTCGTCAACAGCCGGCACTTCGCAGGGTTGAGCCGCAGCCCAGCTCGACGGATGGCACCGAAGACCTCGCTCAGGTGGGACAGTGCACTGTCGAAGTCGCCACCGTGTACCAACAGGTCATCCAGGTACACAACACAGCGGCTACGAGGGATGTTCACGAGCACCCTCTCCATCAGCCTCTCAAACGTCGCTGGCGCATTGCAAAGCCCAAATGGGATGACGCTGAACTGCCACAGCCCCTGTCCAATGGTGAATGCAGTCTTAGGCCTTGCTTCGGGGGCTAGCTCCACCTGCCAGTAACCGCTGCGTAGGTCGAGGGAGCTGAACCAGCTGGAGCTGCTGACGTAATCTAGGGCCTCGTCGATCCGTGGAAGCGGGTACGAGTCCTTCTTGGTGACTGCGTTGAGACGGCGAAAGTCCACGCAGAACCTCGGGCTGCCATCCTTCTTCCCCACCAGGACCACGGGTGCCGCCCATGGGCTGTTGGACGGCTCGATCACCCCAGCCGCAGCCATCTCACGGATCTTTTCCTCCGCCACCTGCCGTTTTGAGAGGGGCAGCCGGTGTGGGCGCAGACGGATGGGTTGGGCAGAGCCGGTGTCGATGGTGTGCTGGACCAGCCCTGTCTGCCTGCAGTCTTTGTCACTGGTGGCAAAGATGTCCACATTCTCGTCCAGGAGGCACCTCAACCGCTGGCGCTGATCACCGTTGAGACCTACGCTGCTGCGCTGCCACAGGTCACCAACAGCCTCGGTTGTCTCGGTCGAGGGAGATTTGTTAGGCTGAGAGGCCGGGGCTGAGGTGAGTAGAGATGACCCGGAGCCACCGGCACCCGAAATCTGCTGAGCGGCAGCTGCCCGACGCCTGTCTCGTCTGGCTCTGGTCCCCTCCGCTCCCTGCTTTTGACCGCACTGGAGGGCGAGAGTCTCTGTGCCAAGAGTGATAGCCCGCTTTGCGGTGTCGACGCAGGGCCCCCCAGCGGGTCAGCAGATCAAGGCCGATGATGCACTGGTCTTGAATGTCAGCAAGCCAGAAGTCGTGCACCAGCTCCAGATCCTTCACTCGGATCTGCAACGGTTTCTTCCCCCGCATATCAGTTCTCTCCCCCGTCACTGTCATCAGCTGGGTGTCGGTGGGCGACCAACCCTGTCACGGCCCGGCGGCACGAAGTAACTGAGATGGACACAAGTGCAGGAACCAAACCGGAAACGAGACGGCAAGTGAACAAAGGATTTATTTCACCCATAAGAAAACAAAACAAAAACAAAACTACGCCACCACACTAGCGGCGCGCAGAAAAGCCCGAGGTAACTGAAATGGCCTTGACAACCCTAGGATGCTGCAGAGCAACAGAGGCAGAGGGAGCTGAGCTAGGTAGTGGCCGGGGCACTGTAATGAGAGGAGAGCACAGTCAACGTGGTCCAGCAGATAAACAGCGATCCTCCACAGTTCGAACTGAGTTGTCTTACTTGGTTTCAGGTGAAGGGGACAGAAAGGGCAGATGGCGATGGTGAGTTGTGGCCCAGTTGGCCACGTCGTGTCAGCAGCAGGTGGCCCAGGTCCAGGACAGCAGGAATGAGGGAGGCGAGACCTCCACTCCAGGAGCTACCTCTGGAAACAAGAAGAGCAGGTAGAACGTCACACAGGTTTAGGACAGAGATAAACACACTCCACTAGACTGACATGGGATTGCAGATACTCAGGCGAGGAATGGTTGAGAGCGCAGGTCTAATATGCTGCTGGAATAATTGCCCACAGGTGGTCAGCCAGGGAGGAGCAACCATTCTCCGCCCGAAGAGGAGGAGCCACTGTGGAGGCCTGCAGGTACCCACCCAGATCATGACAAACCCTTCACCAACGACCCGGACGTTCCAGGGAGCACGCCAGGTCGTATCAGGGAAATGGTAGACCCCGTGTCCACCAGGGCCCGGCATGGCTGGCCCTCAACACAGCAGCTCAGGTAGAGTCCCTTGAGGTGCCCAACCCGGCCCACCACCGTGCATCATCCTTGGAGGGGGACAGGAAGCTGGGGCGGTGGTCCCCTCGCTACACCGCTCCCACCCCGTTTCCCTGAGGCTTTGTAGTTCTGGCCGTCGGGGCAGGTGCCGGGCAGTCACGCGCCACGTGGCCAGGGTCATTGCACCGGTAACAGCGGTCGGTGGGTCGACGAGGACGCCTCCGGGGCACTGAGGGCTGCAGCTGGCATATCTCCGCGACCTCCCCCTCCCCGTCGCAGTCTGCAGCTCTGATTTGGGGGTAGTTTGGGGGGGGCACTTGCTGGTTAGGTGGCGAGGCGAGCACCAGCTCGGCCCTTTCAGCCTCAAGGAGCGCCCCACGGAGAGTTTGGGGCATGGCCAGGGGGACATGTTGGCGTAGTCGCTCTGGAAAAAGTCCTCGCAGGAAAGCATGCAGGCTAAGCTCCTCACGGGCTGCTGCTGGGAACTCTGGGTAGCCACGACGAGCATACAGCAACACATCCGCTGCAAAGGTGCCCAGGCTCTCCCCCGGCCTACGGCTCCGGGTGGTCAGTTCAATTCAATTCAATTCAATTCAATTTTATTTATATAGCGCCAAATCACAACAAAAGTCGCCTCAAGGCGCTTTATATTGTACAGTAGATAGCACAATAATAAATACAGAGAAAAACCCAACAATCATATGACCCCCTATGAGCAAGCACTTTGGCAACAGTGGGAAGGAAAAACTCCTTTTTAACAGGAAGAAACCTCCGGCAGAACCAGGCTCAGGGAGGCGGCCATCTGCTGCGACGGTTGGGGTGAAAGAAGGAAAACAGGATGAAAGACATGCTGTGGAAGAGAGACAGAGATTAATAACAGATATGATTCGATGCAGAGGGTCTATTAACACATAGTGAGTGAGAAAGGTGACTGGAAGGAAAAACTCAATGCATCATGGGAATCCCCGGCAGCCTCGTCTATTGCAGCATAACTAAGGGAGGATTCAGGGTCACCTGGTCCAGCCCTAACTATATGCTTTAGCAAAAGGAAAGTTTTAAGCCTAATCTTGAAAGTAGAGATAGTGTCTGTCTCCCGAATCCAAACTGGAAGTTGGTTCCACAGAAGAGGGGCCTGAAAACTGAAGGCTCTGCCTCCCATTCTACTTTTAAATACTCTAGGAACAACAAGTAGGCCTGCAGTGCGAGAGCGAAGTGCTCTAATAGGGTGATATGGTACTACAAGGTCATTAAGATAAGATGGGGCCTGATTATTTAAGACCTTGTATGTGAGGAGCAGGATTTTGAATTCAATTCTGGATTTAACAGGAAGCCAATGAAGGAAGCCAAAACAGGAGAAATATGCTCTCTTTCTAGTCCCTGTCAGTACCCTTGCTGCAGCATTTTGGATTAGCTGAAGGCTTTTCAGCGAGTTTTTAGGACATCCTGATAATAATGAATTACAGTAGTCCAGCCTGGAAGTAATAAATGCATGAACTAGTTTTTCAGCATCACTCTGAGACAGGATATTTCTAATTTTAGAGATGTTGCGCAAATGGAAGAAAGCAGTCTTACATATTTGTTTAATATGTGCGTTGAAGGACATGTCCTGGTCAAAAATGACTCAAGGTTTCTCACAGCATTACTGGAGGCCAAGGTAATGCCATCCAGAGTAAGAATCTGCTTAGATACCATATTTCTAAGATTTTCAGGGCCGAGTACAATAACCTCAGTTTTATCTGAATTAAGAAGCAGAAAGTTAGCGGCCATCCAGGTCTTTATGTCTTTAAGACATTCCTGCAGTTTAACTAAGTGGTCTGTGATACCTGGCTTCATGGATAGATAGAGCTGCGTGTCATCTGCATAGCAGTGAAAATTTATGCTATGTCTTCTAATGATGCTGCCTAAGGGAAGCATGTATAATGTAAATAGAATTGGTCCTAGTACTGAACCCTGAGGAACACCATAATTGACCTTAGTGTCTGAAGAGGACTCTCCATTTACATGAACAAATTGGAGTCTATTAGATAGATATGATACAAACCACTGCAGTGCAGTACCTGTAATACCTACAGCATGTTCTAACCGCTCTAATAGGATATTATGGTCAACAGTATCGAATGCAGCACTGAGGTCTAGCAGGACAAGCACAGAGATGAGTCCACTGTCAGAGGCCATAAGAAGATCATTTGTAACCTTCACTAAAGCTGTTTCTGTGCTGTGCTGAGCTCTGAAACCTGACTGAAACGCTTCAAATAAGCCATTCCTCTGCAGATGATCAGTTAGCTGTTTGACAACTACTCTTTCAAGGATTTTTGATATGAAAGGAAGGTTGGAGATTGGCCTATAATTAGGTAAGACAGCTGGGTCTAGAGATGGCTTTTTAAGTAAAGGTTTAACTACAGCCACCTTGAAGGCCTGTGGTACATAGCCGATTATTAGAGATAGGTTGATCATATTTAAGATTGAAGCATTAATTAATGGCAGGACTTCTTTGAGCAGTTTTGTAGGAATGGGGTCTAAAAGACACGTTGATGGTTTGGAGGAATTAATTATTGAAGTTAACTCAGAAAGATCAATTGGAGAAAAAGAGTTTAACTTAACATTGATGGTACTAAAAGTAGCTGTAGATAATATTACATCTGTGGGATGATTATTGGTAATTTTTCTCTAATGATAAAAATTTTATTTGTGAAGAAGTTCATGAAGTCATTACTAGTTAACGTTAAAGGGATTGTTGGCTCAGTAGAGCTCTGACTTTTTGTCAGCCTGGCTACAGTGCTGAAGAGAAACCTGGGGTTGTTCTTATTTTCTTCAATCAGTGACGAGTAGTAAGATGTTCTGGCTTTGCGGAGGGCTTTCTTATAAAGCAACAAACTATTTCTCCAGGCTAAATGATGATCCTCTAAATTTGTGACACGCCATTTCCTCTCCAGCTTACGGGTTATCTGCTTTAGGCTACGTGTTTGAGAATTATACCACGGAGTCAGGTACTTCGGATTTGAGGCTTTAGTTTTCACAGGAGCTACAGTATCCAGAGTCGTACGTAGTGAGGAGGTAAAATTATTAACAAGATAATCGACCTCTGTTGGAGTAGCGTTCAGATAGCTGCTCTGCTCTATGTTGGTACAGGGCATTGAAGATGATAACAGTGGGTGGATTATATTCTTAAACTTAGTTACAGCACTTTCAGAAAGACATCTACTTTGATAAAGTCTACTCTCCACTGCTGTGTAATCAATTATTGTAAATGTAAATGTTATCAGGAAATGATCAGACAGCAGAGGGTTTTCAGGAAACACTGTTAAATGTTCAGTTTCTATGCCATACGTTAAAACAAGATCTAGAGTGTGATTAAAGTGGTGGGTGGGTTCTTTTACATTTTGAGAGAAGCCAATTGAGTCTAATAACAGATTAAATGCGATGTTGAGGCTGTCATTTTAGCATCTACATGGATGTTAAAATCACCCACAATAATTATTTTATCTGAGCTGAGCACTAAATCAGATAAAAAGTCTGAAAAATCAGAGAGAAACTCTGTGTAAGGCCCAGGTGGACGATAGATGATAACAAGTAAGACTGGTTTCTGAGTTTTACAGCTGGGGTGGACGAGGCTAAGCATCAGGCTTTCAAATGAATTAAAAGTCTGTCTTGGTCTTTCGTTAATTAATAGGCTGGTGTGAAAATTGCTGCCACACCGCCCCCGGCCTGTGCTTCGAGATTTCTGGTAGTTAGAATGACTCGGGGTGTTGATTCATTTAAACTAACATACTCATCCTGCTGCAACCAGGTTTCTGTAAGGCAGAGTAAATCGATTTGTTGATCAATTATTAAGTCATGTACTAACAGAGACTTGGAGGAGAGAGACCTAATATTTAATAATCCACATTTCACTGTTTTACTCTTTGGTTCAGATGTGGATACTGTATTGTTCTTTCTTTGTTATTTTTTATGTTTAAGTTGTTTCTTGCTGGTTTTGGTTTGTTTTTGTCTTTTGGGAGCTGACACAGTCTCAATGGAGATGGGTTTTTGGGGGGGTAGCAGGAGGAGAGAAGCTGCAGAGAGGCGTGTAAGACTGCAACTCTGCTTCCTGGTCCCAACTCTGGATAGTCATATTTAGTAGTATTTAGTAGGATAGTCAGCTGCTCCCTGCTCTGATCAGTGGAGTGCCGCTGCCCAAATCGCCTCTCGAGTGCTATGGTGAGGGCCTGGAGCTCATGCTGCTCTGACGCGGCTAGGTCAAGGAGTACCTGCAGTGCATCTCCTTCCAATGCTAGCGCTAGGTGTGTAGCAGCCTCCTCGTCGCTCCAGCCATTATGTCTCGCGGCTAGCCGTACTTGTGAGAGGTAGGGCTCTAGCGGGGTTAGCCCGTTATATTTCGGTACCTTAGCTGGCGTTGCAGGCATCACTGCTCGCTGTCGGGGGCCTGGTGTGTCGGCCGACGGAGGCAGCCCATCGAGCATTGCCCTAGCGTCGGTCGCGGTGCGCTCGCGCCATCGGGACCCGTCGGGGGACTTACATGGCCGCTCACGTCCTCTCTCTTCAATCGCCAGCTTCCCAAGCGGGTAATGTTCTCCTCGATAGCTTGCTCTAGCCACCGAATGTCTCTCTCCATTATGGTGAGGGTGAGCAATCCCACTTCTGACACCAATGTGGCGAGCTCAGACAAGGAGGAGACAGAGGTTTCGTTTGGTCTTGCTTTCCGCCGTGTTAGCCAGGAAGCACAGCCGTTTATTCTTATCTGCCAGAAGAACACTGCCGCTAGCTAACTGCTCAGCAGCACTAGCACAACAACAACAAAAGGCGCTCTCTCACCCGGAAATACACACAGTCGCCGAGAGAGCGCGTCACCTGTAACCATGGCAACATGACAACAAAACATAACTGTAAATAACAAAACAGAACATAAATGTCCATAACAAATCCCCGAACAGCCCTGGTCCGCTACAGTATTTCCACGTTAAGCTTTACAACTGATATATTGAGCCACAGCTGGACTGGCCACCGGAGTTCCATATTGAGGCGAAAAGGAAGCGATTTGTCCCGTACTTTGGCTAGAATTAAAAAATAGACACAAAGCTGGAGTTATTCTGTCCTTGCTGCGCAGTTGCATCTACTTCTGTCATTCACTCCCCCTCCCTCTCCTGTTATTACTTCAAACATGAAATGATCAGCTGATCGGCTTTTCTGCCAGAAGTCCCGTCTTTCTTGTTTGTTTATCGCCCACTTTGCACTAGAAAGAGGAGACCAGCGGATAAACAACAGCAGCATGTTTAAGCGTTATAAGCTGTTGTTAGAATGTAGCCTATTTAATATTACTTTCTAGTAGGCCTATCAGCTGAGGTTTGCTGGAGCCACAGCTGTAAAAGCTGCTGGTCATGATATCCGTTTGGATATGTGGTCAGAGAGAAACATGAAGATGAAACCAGGAGATGTCCTTACTGAATCATCAGAGCTGAACAGGTGATGGAGAAACACGTTTACCTTTTAGGTGACATGAATGAGTTGAAGTTATGAACTGTTTCTGAGAGACAAATAACACCAGGACCCTTTTCTATGTAGCTGACAGCTGGTAACTGTGCAGGGGCGGCTCTAGCAAAGTTTTGTCGGGGGCCAGGTTGGGCATTAACAGGGAAAGGGGGGCACAAAGAAATATTTTTCTTTGTTATGTCATTTAAAAACTTTGAATAAATAATTATCTAAATCTTACAACAAAAGTGGTCATCTGATTAAATGTATAGAAATCCATTTTTGTATACAGTAACTAATAACTCTAATATACACCCTAGTAAGCTATAGTACTTTTTCCTTTGGGAAGGTACCATCTGTGCAGTCTGCAATTCTGTTGAAGAAAGATGTTGAATCTATTGTTTATTGTATTGTCTATTGTATTGTTTTATACTTGCATTAAAATAAAGTTGATTACATCGATTAAGGGCGGGGGGTGGTTCCCTGATATTTTATCTGGGAGTTGGCAACCCTATTAGTTAGGTAAGTACTCTTTAAAATACCAGTACCAGAATAGGGAGGATGGTGTAGGTTTAAATTTATTAGATTGATCAGTGTTGCTGAATTATAAAATGTTTTGGGTGGAGTGTATTTTTTGCATACAGGTATAACAGAACAGCTTCAGTCTCTTGTTTTTTGAAACTTGAGTATAAACTTATACACAATATGCAGCAAAATATTAATAAAAAACAGTTTTATTGACTACAAAATACGCTATATCGGATTCATATCGGTATCGACAGATATCCAAATTTATGATATCAGAATCGGTATCGGACATTAAAAAGCGGTATCGTGCCATCTCTAGTCCTAACTATATGCTTTATCAAAAAGGATGATGTCATCCTGTATTGAGTATAGACACAGCAAAATATAGAATGCTGACACAAAGCTGACTGACTGCAGTGAATAACTAAATTTTAAGCAGACTAAACAGAAGCCTTTTAATTGCAGTTGCATTATGGATGTCAGGTGTTTCAGTACAGACCTCAAATGTTAACCTAGATCTAAAATTCATAATCCACCGAGTCAGTTAATGAAGCAGACAGGTTTTTGTAGCAGTCTGTCTCACTGTGGGAGACATCTTTGGCTCTGGAACTAAACTGTATGTAACAGGTAAGAAAAAACATTTATTTTCCTTCAGTTGTTTTATTGTAGAAGCTGAAAATGTGTTTAAAGTCAGTTTCTGCTGCCTCAGGCTTTACATGTTAGTTTTTTCATCATTAGTAGAGAATTCATCTGCAGCCATTGTTACATAAGAAAAGCTCAATAATCTCTGAGAACATGTTGAAATCTCACTGAACAACTAAAGTTATTCTTTATTTCTGCAAATATTAGTGATGTTACAAATATTTAGGATTTGATCATCTCAGTAATTCTGCACCATCTGCTGCTTTTTCAACACAAGATCATATTTGACGTTAAAATTAATTTAGTAGCAGATTTGTAAATATGAATTTGCTCAGAAGAAAATGTAGATATGTTTTTAATAGTGAACGATATAGCATGTTGGGTCAAAGAGTCATTTTTGGAAAAATATTATTTTATTAATTGTCATAGATACTGATCAGTGAAATATTAAGCATGTCTAAATGTGATGAAAAATACTGGATAAAATATGAAATTGCTAGTCAGGTTTCATGAGTCAAAATGGCAAATGATAATGAAAGTTCAAAAATGTTACCTGTAAATACTTCTTTGAAAAATGCCAGGGACTCCTTGACGTATTTCTCCATGGCTGTCTTCTCAGGGCGTGTCAGGTTGTAGAGGCGGCTTGAGGGTAGGGTGGAGCCCGGTAACAAGTCTATGGCGCAATCGTACGGTCTGTGCGGGGGTAGTGCCTGAGCTTTGTCCTTGTTAAACACCTCCAGTAAGTCGTGATATGCCAAAGGCACAGCAGAAAGGTCCACATTGCTGCTCTCCTCACGTGCGGGGCCGCCATGGACAGACGGCGGGGCTGAGACAAGGCAATTGGCATGGCAAAACGGGCTCCAACTCATAACTTTCTGCCCTGCCCAGTCCAGATGAGGGTTATGTAGCTTTAGCCAGGTGAAACCAAGGATAATGGCTGCACTGGGGGAGTGGAAAGCTAAGAAGGGGAGTCTCTCTCTATGGTTTCCTGAGGTGACTATAGTGACAGGTGCGGTCCGGTGAGTGATGTGTGAGAAAACCTGGTTGTCTAGTGCTTTAACTGGGATGCTAGACTCCATATCATAAAGGGGAATATTTAACCGTTTGGCTAACTCCTTATCGATAAGGCTCTGCTCCGCGCCTGAATCGACTAATGCCTGAAACGACTAATGCCTGAAACGTGTGGGTCGCGGTGCCAAGCAAGAGCGTAACCGGCAACAAAAAACGGGGCTTAGAGTCAATATTAGTACCGCCCACCCGTATCCCCGGACTTACCGGCGGGCGTTCCCGTTTCCCTTCTCGGGACAGGTGGAAATGAAATGCCCCGCGGAGCCACAATAGAAACACGAGCGTGAGCGACGACGCCTCTCCCTCTCTTGCGGGGATAATCGGGACCGCCCGAGCTGCATGGGTTCCGGCTCTCTCTCGGTCCTCTCCGCGGCGACTGCGCCGGGGGCAGAACCGGAAGCGGCGACGGGGGAACGAAAACCGGGGACGCACGCCGCACTGGCCGACGGGTAATGGAGTTCTTCTCCCGCTCCCGCTCCCGCAGTCTGTTGTCAACGCGAAGCGTGAGCGAGGCTAACTCCTCGAAAGTACCCGGTTCGTCTCGGGACGCTAGCTGATCCTTCATATCCTCATTCAGCGACTGCGAATAGACTCCCTGAAGGGCCTTATCTGGCCAGCCAACTGCCGCTGCGGCAGTGCGGAAGTCTATCAAATAATCCGCGATGCTACGGCGGCCCTGACGGAGATTCAACAGCCGCCGAACCGCGCTGTCTACCGAGACGGGGTGAGCGAACATCCTCTTGAACTCGCCAAGAAAGGCATCATAGCTACAAGACGGCAACGGGTGTGCGCTCAGGTAGGCCTCGGCCCAATTCAGGGCTCGATCGCGCAGTTTATCAATGATGTACGAAATTCGAACTGTGTCTGCAATGAACGAGCGGGGCGAACGCCCGAACGCCAGCTCGCACTGCAAAAGAAAACCGCTACAGGCCCCCGGGTCGCCTGCGTACGCCTCCGGCTCCGGGGAAGCTGCGTCACGGAACAGCTGAGCGCGCTGGGGCTCGGAATCAGCCACAGGCTGAGGTGCAGGCGCCATCGGGGCGGCCTGAGCCGAGCTACCGGCGGCGGAGTCCGACTCCGCCGGAGAATGAAGGGCCTGAATGTCGGACTGCATTGTAGCCTGCTTGTCTGTGATCGCGCGCACCTGGGCTAACAGATACTGCAGCGTCTGTTCGTGACTACCGATGATAGCCCCCTGCTTACTAATCGCTACACGGGTTGGGTCCGCTGTGTCCATACAACTGGCCTGAGTATACTGTCACAACCCGGCGGCACGAAGTAACTGAGATGGACACAAGTGCAGGAACCAAACCGGAAACGAGACGGCAAGTGAACAAAGGATTTATTTCACCCATAAGAAAACAAAACAAAAACAAAACTACCCCACCACACTAGCGGCGCGCAGAAAAGCCCGAGGTAACTGAAATGGCCTTGACAACCCTAGGATGCTGCAGAGCAACAGAGGCAGAGGGAGCTGAGCTAGGTAGTGGCCGGGGCACTGTAATGAGAGGAGAGCACAGTCAACGTGGTCCAGCAGATAAACAGCGATCCTCCACAGTTCGAACTGAGTTGTCTTACTTGGTTTCAGGTGAAGGGGACAGAAAGGGCAGATGGCGATGGTGAGTTGTGGCCCAGTTGGCCACGTCGTGTCAGCAGCAGGTGGCCCAGGTCCAGGACAGCAGGAATGAGGGAGGCGAGACCTCCACTCCAGGAGCTACCTCTGGAAACAAGAAGAGCAGGTAGAACGTCACACAGGTTTAGGACAGAGATAAACACACTCCACTAGACTGACATGGGATTGCAGATACTCAGGCGAGGAATGGTTGAGAGCGCAGGTCTAATATGCTGCTGGAATAATTGCCCACAGGTGGTCAGCCAGGAGGAGCAACCATTCTCCGCCCGAAGAGGAGGAGCCACTGTGGAGGCCTGCAGGTACCCACCCAGATCATGACAAACCCTTCACCAACGACCCGGACGTTCCAGGAGCACGCCAGGTCGTATCAGGAAATGGTAGACCCGTGTCCACCAGGGCCCGGCATGACTGGCCCTCAACACAGCAGCTCAGGTAGAGTCCCTTGAGGTGCCCAACCCGGCCCACCACCGTGCATCATCCTTGGAGGGGGACAGGAAGCTGGGGCGGTGGTCCCCTCGCTACACCGCTCCCACCCCGTTTCCCTGAGGCTTTGTAGTTCTGGCCGTCGGGGCAGGTGCCGGGCAGTCACGCGCCACGTGGCCAGGGTCATTGCACCGGTAACAGCGGTCGGTGGGTCGACGAGGACGCCTCCGGGGCACTGAGGGCTGCAGCTGGCATATCTCCGCGACCTCCCCCTCCCCGTCGCAGTCTGCAGCTCTGATTTGGGGGTAGTTTGGGGGGGGCACCTGCTGGTTAGGTGGCGAGGCGAGCACCAGCTCGGCCCTTTCAGCCTCAGTATGTTGGCGTAGTCGCTCTGGAAAAAGTCCTCGCAGGAAAGCATGCAGGCTAAGCTCCTCACGGGCTGCTGCTGGGAACTCTGGGTAGCCACGACGAGCATACAGCAACACATCCGCTGCAAAGGTGCCCAGGCTCTCCCCCGGCCTACGGCTCCGGGTGGTCAGCTGCTCCCTGCTCTGATCAGTGGAGTGCCGCTGCCCAAATCGCCTCTCGAGTGCTATGGTGAGGGCCTGGAGCTCATGCTGCTCTGACGCGGCTAGGTCAAGGAGTACCTGCAGTGCATCTCCTTCCAATGCTAGCGCTAGGTGTGTAGCAGCCTCCTCGTCGCTCCAGCCATTATGTCTCGCGGCTAGCCGTACTTGTGAGAGGTAGGGCTCTAGCGGGGTTAGCCCGTTATATTTCGGTACCTTAGCTGGCGTTGCAGGCATCACTGCTCGCTGTCGGGGGCCTGGTGTGTCGGCCGACGGAGGCAGCCCATCGAGCATTGCCCTAGTGTCGGTCGCGGTGCGCTCGCGCCATCGGGACCCGTCGGGGGACTTACATGGCCGCTCACGTCCTCTCTCTTCAATCGCCAGCTTCCCAAGCGGGTAATGTTCTCCTCGATAGCTTGCTCTAGCCACCGAATGTCTCTCCATTATGGTGAGGGTGAGCAATCCCACTTCTGACACCAATGTGGCGAGCTCAGACAAGGAGGAGACAGAGGTTTCGTTTGGTCTTGCTTTCCGCCGTGTTAGCCAGGAAGCACAGCCGTTTATTCTTATCTGCCAGAAGAACACTGCCGCTAGCTAACTGCTCAGCAGCACTAGCACAACAACAACAAAAGGCGCTCTCTCACCCGGAAATACACACAGTCGCCGAGAGAGCGCGTCACCTGTAACCATGGCAACATGACAACAAAACATAACTGTAAATAACAAAACAGAACATAAATGTCCATAACAAATCCCCGAACAGCCCTGGTCCGCTACAGTATTTCCACGTTAAGCTTTACAACTGATATATTGAGCCACAGCTGGACTGGCCACGGAGTTCCATATTGAGGCGAAAAGGCGATTTGTCCCGTGCTTTGGCTAGAATTAAAAATAGACACAAAGCTGGAGTTATTCTGTCCTTGCTGCGCAGTTGCATCTACTTCTGTCATTCACTCCCCCTCCCTCTCCTGTTATTACTTCAAACATGAAATGATCAGCTGATCGGCTTTTCTGCCAGAAGTCCCGTCTTTCTTGTTTGTTTATCGCCCACTTTGCACTAGAAAGAGGAGACCAGCGGATAAACAACAGCAGCATGTTTAAGCGTTATAAGCTGTTGTTAGAATGTAGCCTATTTAATATTACTTTCTAGTAGGCCTATCAGCTGAGGTTTGCTGGAGCCACAGCTGTAAAAGCTGCTGGTCATGATATCCGTTTGGATATGTGGTCAGAGAGAAACATGAAGATGAAACCAGGAGATGTCCTTACTGAATCATCAGAGCTGAACAGGTGATGGAGAAACACGTTTACCTTTTAGATGACATGAATGAGTTGAAGTTATGAACTGTTTCTGAGAGACAAATAACACCAGGACCCTTTTCTATGTAGCTGACAGCTGGTAACTGTGCAGGGGCGGCTCTAGCAAAGTTTTGTCGGGGCCAGGTTGGGCATTAACAGGGAAGGGGGCACAAAGAAATATTTTTCTTTGTTATGTCATTTAAAAACTTTGAATAAATAATTATCTAAATCTTACAACAAAAGTGGTCATCTGATTAAATGTATAGAAATCCATTTTTGTATATAGTAACTAATAACTCTAATATACACCCTAGTAAGCTATAGTACTTTTTCCTTTGGGAAGGTACCATCTGTGCAGTCTGCAATTCTGTTGAAGAAAGATGTTGAATCTATTGTTTATTGTCTATTGTATTGTCTATTGTATTGTTTTATACTTGCATTAAAATAAAGTTGATTACATCGATTAAGGGCGGGGTGGTTCCTGATATTTTATCTGGGAGTTGGCAACCCTATTAGTTAGGTAAGTACTCTTTAAAATACCAGTACCAGAATAGGGAGGATGGTGTAGGTTTAAATTTATTAGATTGATCAGTGTTGCTGAATTATAAAATGTTTTGGGTGGAGTGTATTTTTTGCATACAGGTATAACAGAACAGCTTCAGTCTCTTGTTTTTTGAAACTTGAGTATAAACTTATACACAATATGCAGCAAAATATTAATAAAAACAGTTTTATTGACTACAAAATACGCTATATCGGTTCATATCGGTATCGACAGATATCCAAATTTATGATATCAGAATCAGTATCGGACATTAAAAAGCGGTATCGTGCCATCTCTAGTCCTAACTATATGCTTTATCAAAAAGGATGATGTCATCCTGTATTGAGTATAGACACAGCAAAATATAGAATGCTGACACAAAGCTGACTGACTGCAGTGAATAACTAAATTTTAAGCAGACTAAACAGAAGCCTTTTAATTGCAGTTGCATTATGGATGTCAGGTGTTTCAGTACAGACCTCAAATGTTAACCTAGATCTAAAATTCATAATCCACCGAGTCAGTTAATGAAGCAGACAGGTTTTTGTAGCAGTCTGTCTCACTGTGGAGACATCTTTGGCTCTGGAACTAAACTGTATGTAACAGGTAAGAAAAAACATTTATTTTCCTTCAGTTGTTTTATTGTAGAAGCTGAAAATGTGTTTAAAGTTAGTTTCTGCTGCCTCAGGCTTTACATGTTAGTTTTTTCATCATTAGTAGAGAATTCATCTGCAGCCATTGTTACATAAGAAAAGCTCAATAATCTCTGAGAACATGTTGAAATCTCACTGAACAACTAAAGTTATTCTTTATTTCTGCAAATATTAGTGATGTTACAAATATTTAGGATTTGATCATCTCAGTAATTCTGCACCATCTGCTGCTTTTTCAACACAAGATCATATTTGATGTTAAAATTAATTTAGTAGCAGATTTGTAAATATGAATTTGCTCAGAAGAAAATGTAGATATGTTTTTAATAGTGAACGATATAGCATGTTGGGTCAAAGAGTCATTTTGGAAAAATATTATTTTATTAATTGTCATAGATACTGATCAGTGAAATATTAAGCATGTCTAAATGTGATGAAAAATACTGGATAAAATATGAAATTGCTAGTCAGGTTCCATGAGTCAAAATGGCAAATGATAATGAAAGTTCAAAAATGTTACCTGTAAATACTTCTTTGAAAAATATATGTACAAGTAAATACACAATCATTCACAAAATGTAATTTTTAATTAATAATAATAATAAATTAATTGAAATGGCCAAAAATAGGATTTAATTATCTCTCAAATTGAGCTAAATTGCATTTTAATTTATTTAATAATTCATTTACATATGGAAGAAAATAACAATCAAACCAAATAATAAAATTAAAGCTGATCAAATTATTGCAGTAAAAGATTTAAGAATTTTAAAGTCTATGAAAGAAGAATGTTAGTTATTGTAACAAATATAAAACATGTCTTTAAAGACTATTTAAAATTTACATATTTTCAGTGCAGAATAATGTTAAAAAAGGTTAATGGATGTTTTGGAAGACGATCAACTCTGTTTAAACGTGTTTGGGATTGGAAATATATTTAAAAAGTTAGATAAAGACAAATCTCTCTATATATACATTTAGAGTTGTGATAAATTACATTGTGAAGTAAAGCCAAAAATAAAAGAGAAATACATTTTATTTCATGATGCAAGATCATGCTGAGTGTTCCACATGTGAGCCATGATGACATGAGGATGGGCGATCGTGGCTCAAGAGTTGGGAGTTCGCCTTGTAATCGGAAGGTTACCGGTTCGAGCCCCCGGCTCCAACAGTTTCAGTCGTTGTGTCCTTGGGCAAGACACTTCACCTGTTGCCTACTGGTGGTGGTCAGAGGGCCCGGTGGCGCCAGTGTCTGGCAGCCTCTCCTCTGTCAGTGCGCCCCAGGGTGGCTGTGGCTACAATGTAGCTTGCCATCACCAGTGTGTGAATGGGTGAATGACTGGATATGTAAAGCGCTTTGGGGTCCTTAGGGACCAGAAAGGCGCTATATAAATACAGGCCATTTACCATAAATACAGGCCATGAGGTGATGACTGTGTTTGATATGAAGCTGAATCCAGTGTATGTAGTGAACTTTGTGCTGTATTGATGAGTAGTTTAGTGATCAGAGTCCATGTAGTTTCCAGGATCAGACTGAATGCAGTGCAGTGCTGGAAGCTGCTGCTGACTGTGTGAATGTGTGTCTGTGCTGCTTGTTGCTGCTGTCAAACTTCAGATGAGCAGGTAGTGAAGCCCGTGGTGGCGTGTACCCAGCAGCATCCAGAGCCCACCTGGAGGGAACAGCTCCCTGCTGTGTGTGGCCTCAGCCATGTTTCCTCCTCTGGTCCAGTTCTCCTGGAAAAGACAGAAGAAGAACGGCGGAGAAGCAGAGGAGCTGCCCCCTGCTGAGGGAGAGCAGCTGGAGCTCAGAGAGTCGGGGCGCACCATTGCCATCAGGATGGTTGATGGGAGTGATTCTGACACATATAAATACAGCTGCTGGGTGAAGCACGAGGGGGCACAGTGGAGGCCCAAACACAACAAGGTAATGAAGGCTTGGTGACTGTGTTCAGCAGTGATTCAGCTTCATGTGGAGATGCTGTCAAAGAGAGCAGAGGAGCAGAGGACTGACATTTCTCACTGCAGCTCCAAACATTTGACTCCTTTTCTGTTTCAGAGCTTCCAGCTCCAGCAGCCTCCTGTCCTCCAGAGAGAGAGCCAGCAGACCTGCCAGCTCTGCAGCCAGCTGACTGTAAGATCACCTGCTGCCTCTCTGCATGGACAGCTCCAATGTCCAATGAGGGAACAAGTTTAGGGACTTAAAGTGTCACTAATTGATCAAATCTTCATCCAACAAGCTCTGATAAAGCCACTGTACACTAGCTGCTCAGCACCAAACAGCAGACAGACCATAATATGTCAGAGATCAGTTTGTTAGCTGCTTGTGGAGTTCTTCTGCCCCAAGTGGACACAAACACTACATCAATTCATCCACTTGAAGAAGAAGCTGTGACTGTTTCTATTTGGACTTTTTCTCCTTGATGTGAGAGGAATAACCCGACTGTCTGTCTGTCTCTTTGTGTCTGTCTGTCCTTCAGTGTCCTTCCAGTCTCAGTGCAGGGTGAAGCTGCTCTGCCTGCTGTACACAGTGCTGATAGTGAAGAGTCTGGTGTACTGCTGTGGACTCTCTCTGCTGATGATCCTCACAAACAAGGGAGCGTCCACCAACTGCACACATGCTGACTGACTGTTTTCTGCTCGCCTTTTCTCACCATCAAATCTCATCAATTCATCTCATTCATCACTTTGATCAGTATCACAAATGTTAGTTATGATGTGTTGTGCTTATTTTGGCTTTTTATTCAATAGTTAGAAGATCATCTGAAATAAATACATCTTTACATGTATTGTTACTCTGAGTTAGAATTCTTTTGTACTTATTGTGACTTTTATTGTAGTAACAAAAATCATCAGGTATATTTTTATCACAAGTTTTCTGTTTGATTTGTTTTTGGTTGATTTTCAAATGTCAAACAGTGTAGTTGTGTTTATAAGTGTGAATAATAAAGATTTCAAGATGAAGAATTTGATTCTACTTTCATTGTGTGATAAACAACAACCCGTGTGAGTGAAGCACAAACTGACTGTATCCAAACTTGCTCTCCTGCAGCAGACGGGCTGTGTGGGTTTCTGCTCTGCAGCCTCCACACCGTTAGCTGTGGCTTTTCACTTTAATAACACAATGACAGTTACAAGCATGAACTCTGCTTCAAGAATGATTCCAGGAAGGATCTGTGTTCTTCACCTGTGAGAGAAACAGCTCAAATCCTCAACTCAGAGCTGACAAATGAACTTTAATGGAATCAAAGGAGAGACCATGAAGCCCCTGCAGTCTGCTCAGCTCCCATTTTATTACCAGAGTTGGAAATGAAACACAACATGAAGAGGAAATATGACATAATGGAGAATAAAAATAGTATTTTTTGAATACTTTTGATTTTAATTAGTGTTTACAGTGGCACCAAAAGAGCACAAACCACACAGCAACAGAAACACAAACAGAAAAATACGACGTCTTTAACAGAAAAAAAAAGCTGTTTGTTTTACATCAACACATCATTATTTTAGTCGTTCAGTCAAAAGGTTCTCAGACATGTCAGAGGAGTCTGTGCAGACCAGTAAGTTTGATTCTTTCAAACTGTGGCCAATAAGTTCAAACACAAGTAAACTATGAACCATCAAATATCTATGAGACAGTGAATGATGCAGCTACATTTACTGAATATTTCCAAGCTTCAAAATAACACTCAAAAACAGAAATGACAGTAAGTTAGATATATGTGCATTTATATGTTTAGAACAACTGCTTCTAGTGTGCAGAAAGAGAACATTTACAAGCAAACACAACATGTCATAACTAACATTTCTACAGACTGATCATTTTAGGCGTCACCATGCATGAATATTTTCTACAAAGACAAATGAAAATCAGTGACAAAGCTTTTTTGCTTTATTGAGGGTGTTACACTTAAAGAATTTTCAAAGCTGCCACACGACACATAAAGTATGAAAAATAACACAAGAGCAAAAAATGTGTTAACAATGAAATCTATTGTATGCTGGATGAGCGAATGATTCAGCAGTGACAGTTAAATTCACAGCAACCTGAATGTGTTTGAGTGTTTCTGCATCATGTGACCCAGATTTTTGGATCTGCTGTCAGATTGAAATGAAGACGATGAAACCACACAGCAGCTTCAGCTGAGCTGTCAATCAGCAGCAGCAGTCTTATCTGTGGGCCGCAGGGGCTGATGGGAGCTTTGAGGACCTGTTAGAAACCACGTGGCCCTCGTCTGATCTCACAGCTCGTCCTTGTTTGGCCTCAGCTGCATCAGAGCGCCACTTCTCCCCAGGTTCACCAGAGGAAACACCACTGCACAAAATGCTTTTCCTCCCAGCTGCTGCTCTGTGCTGTCTGTGTTCAGGTGAGTGTTTCCAGCCAATCAGGAGCCAACAAAGTCAACCTGTAACAAACACTGTCACACTAACCTTCATCTATCTGTCTGTGTCTCTACAGCACTGGTTACCATGGCAGCAGGACAGCTGATTCAGGACGATTTAACATTGACCAGGAGAGTTGGAGAAAGTGTCTCCTTCAACTGTGGAGGGACTGAACAGTGTGATGTCAACAATTATGTATTCTGGTTCCAGAAAAGAGAAAAAGAAACATTCAAAGTCATTCTTTATATTGATAAGGGTAGTGGTTACATAGAGAAAGCTTTTGGTCATCCTCAGAGAAATGATTTCACTGCCGAGAACAAACAGAATGGCTGTGAGTTGAAGATCGACAAAAATAAACTCGATCATTCAGCCACCTACTACTGCAGCTGTTGGAAGAGAGATACCCACAGTGTGAAATGATCCCTGCAGCCTGAACAAAAACCAACAGATGAACAGATGTCAAACAGTGTTTGTGACAGGAAGAGAGCAGTAAACCACAGCCCAGGTTCACATGTTTCACCTCCATCTCAGATCTATATTTAATGTCAGCCACACAACTAAATTCAACAACCTGTTTGTGTAGAACTCAAAGCAGCCATCATGGACATGAGAGTGTCAGTATGCTGAGCACTGCAGCAGGTCGACGCTCTCACACATAATTCTGCTGTCAAAGCTGAATTCTACTCACATGAATCAATCTCAGTTTCGGAGGTTGGAGCCCACAGAAGGAAAGGCCCTGATGTGATTGGTCACTTTCAAAACAGTGATAGTTCACCCTGCTGTTGAAGCTGAGCTGAGAAGAGAGGTGATGATCAGTGAACAGCAGTATGGCTTCATGCTGAGAAACAGTGCCACAGATGTGATGCTTGAGAGTCTTGAAGTTTAGACGAGCTTCACTGTGTCAGGGAAAGAAGATGATTGGGCCCTAAGAGGAAGTGAGGAAGTCAGGAGTGGCAGAGAAGTATGTGAGGGTGGTGAAGGGCATGTATGAGGAGAGAGAGAGACAGTGGTGGCGTGTGGGGTAGGAGTGATAAATGGGTTCAGATGACAGCACAGGTGGAGATTACATCATGGATCTGCTCTGAGACTGACACAAAACACACAAAGCTGACTCTTGTTCAGGACATCATTTGACTTTGAACTTTTCTTCCTACAAACCATCTAGAAATTCAGCAGTATCAGAAGAAGTTCCTGATCTAAATTCTGTTCTAGATCCAGAAGTGACAAAAAGAAAAGCTTCAATATGTGTGTGACCAAGATGGATAGAAAGACACGGCGCACATTCATCAAGTACAAGAAATAAATATTCAGTAGTCAGAGAAGCTGTACCTCATGTTTGATATCCCAGCATAAAAAAGCTGTTTGTTCAGTGAGCCTGAGGTACAGAGACATGAATCTGTTCAATTTCTAATTCAGTTCAAAGATGAAAACATCGATGGTGTTAAGAGACTTTTATTCATAAATTGACTTCAACAGAGGGAAATTCAATATCTTGATCATAAATCTGTTAAGTATATTTGATAATTTTTTAATGGTTGTATTGATTTAAAACCTAAAATGTAGTGGGTCCACCAAACCCATGGACACTGAGCGAGTAACAAAAACATGAGCAGCACACAAAGGTTAATTTAAGACACGGTTACGTCCCTGAATAAGGGCTCGAGCATGGAGGTAATAAGAATATTATAACTGGGAAATGAAAAGGTCAAAATGATCAAGGATCAAGGAAGCTTTGTTGTCATTCACGTCACGTTTACATGAGGTGGAACGAAATTACGTACACACGGTCCCAGAGCGAAAAGAAACAGAATAACGGAAAAACAGAAATAACAAATAACAAGTTATAAAATAATACAATATAGGTAAAGTGCAACAACCTGAGTACCAGTATGGAGTATCTAAATATAGGTATAAATATTTTAGCAACAAGAGGGCATGATGACCAGCATTGATAAAGTGGCGGTGTCAGTAAAGTATCAATAGTGATTAAGGTGCTACAATAACAGTTCTTGTCCTTTATGCATTGAGAAGTCTAACAGCTTCTGGAATGAAGCTGTTTCTCAGTCTGGTGGTTTTGCATTTAATGCTCCTCAGCCTCCTGCCTGAGGGGAGCGGGACAAAGAGTGGGTGTGCTTGGTTAGTGGGGTCCTTCATGATACAGGTGGCCCTCTTCCTGCATCTGCAGGTGTATATGTCTGTGATGGTTGGGAGGCTACCTCCGACAACTCTCTGTGAAACCTTCACCACCCTTTGTAGAGCTTTCCTCTCTGCCACAGTGCAGTTTCTGTGCCACAGGTTGATACCAGCGCACAGAACACTCTCCACCGCACATCTGTAGAAGGAGATGAGGACTGAGTTATCTCATCATTGTTTGTGATGCATCCAACCACAGCTGTGTAGTCCACAAACTTTACAATATGACAGCCTGGATGGTTGGGGTGAGCAGTCATATATAAACAGTAGGGGACTTAGCACACAGCCCTGACCGGAGCCAGTGCTGAGGACTATGGAACATGAGGAGACATTGTGGATCCTCACATACTGTGGCCTGTTGGTCAGGAAGTCCAGAACACAGTTACAAGGAGAAGAGCTCCGACCAAGAGTCAATAATTAATCAACTAGGGTCTGCGGGATCATTGTGTTCAAAACAGATGTGAAGTCCACTAAGAGCATATGGATGTAAGAATTCTTCTGCTCCAGGTGGGTGAGCGTGGTGTGAACCACAGAAGAGATGGCATCTACGGTGGATCGATTCTTCCGGTAGGTGTACTGGTGTGGGGGTTAATCCTCTTGAGGGTCCTCTTCACTTCAGCTGCAGTCACACTGAGGGTTTCTTCTTCTGGTGGTGGGGAGAGTCTGATGCTGGGCAGGGGCGTGTTAGGGTCCTCAAAGTGGGCATAGAACCGGTTGAGAGCCTCAGGCAGAGAAGGATCTCTAGGGCATTGTGTATCCCTGGTATTGTAGTCAGTGATGCACTCAATACCCCTGCACATATTGCAGGGATCCTGGGAAGAAAAATGACCCCGAATCCTCCATGCATATGAGTTTCTGTGCATCACCAGACCTGAAGGCAGCGTCCCTGGCTTTCAGCAGGGCACTGACATCAAGTTTCAAGTTTTATTGTCATGTACAGATAAACAGTGTAGCCACATTTATCCATAATGAAATTCTTTGGCTCGTGCTCCTCAGCTTTACATGAGCATATAGAGAGTGTGCAGTTATATTGAGAAGACATTAACATTAATAATAATAACAATAAAAAGGTGAGAAAAAAAGTATTAAATATTAGAGAATTTATTTGGTATTTACAAGTTTGTACAAGAGTATTTGCAGGTTGTACAAAGTTGTGCAACGAGCATTTAAGTAGCATTTCTTGAAGTGACAGTGTACAGAGTCCTGTAATTGTAGTGACTGTTCACAGCCCATTGTTCCTTCAGTGGGCTGGTTTCAGTCATTATGCAAATGTACTGTTTATAAGGTTTGGGGAAACCTGCAGTCAGCTGAGACTGAAGAAGTCACTTGGATGAGTGACGAAACGTTTCTCCCACAAAACGCTACGTCCAGATGAACAGATTCAACTTTTGGAGAGTTCTTCTGTGTTATTCAGGATTTAAAAGTCACTTGTAGCGTAGTTGTTTTCTGTTTATGTCTTTCATTTTAAACCAGACGGGAAAGATCTCTGCAGATGGCTTTCAGAAAAGTTTTTTTGAGTGGGAAGCCGTGAGATATGAATTAGACAAGATTTTAAAGGAGGATCCCTTCACATGTCATGCATGTGCCCCAGACATGCTTGCAATTTCAGTGGATGGAAATCGCAAGCATTACCGTTTCAAGAATGCAGCCAGGTACAGCAAAATATGTGTAATACCAACGTTTGTATCAGACAATGTGACTATAAGGTGCACCAATTAACTTTGGACTAACCTTGTATGACACCATAAAGTATACTGTATTGCTATTTTGTTCAGATCTGAGGAACAGGACATCTTTGAAGACGCCTTCATAGCAAAGGATGAAGATGTGGGAAGATTTGTGGACTACATACACAGCACATCCAGACATGTAAGATTGAACGCTCTAATTACATAGACATAATTATGGTAACCTTTGACACTCTGCTGAAGAGATTGTGAAAAGACACTGTCACCAGCTATTTAATGCATTTTAGGTCTCCGGACGAGGTGTTTGTGGAGGGGAGTGGTCAGCAGCCAGAGAGACCTCCCAAAGATCCAGCAGC
Organism: Oreochromis aureus; assembly: GCF_013358895.1. Classification (NCBI taxonomy): domain Eukaryota; kingdom Metazoa; phylum Chordata; class Actinopteri; order Cichliformes; family Cichlidae; genus Oreochromis; species Oreochromis aureus. The sequence goes on along the minus strand of NC_052959.1, from coordinate 33,221,709 downwards.
AAGGTGGATGAGGAGGGACTGGAGCTTGCAGTGTGTAGGCATGGAGTGCTGCTCAGTGCTCTAAATATGTACAGGGGTGAAATTTTTGCTTATCCCTTGTACCTGCAACAAAAGCTGGCCAATAGACATATCACTTTTTTTTGTACGGATGTTACCTGCAAGTATTGGCCATATCTTGAAAGAGTAACAAAAAGCTGTCCAGAGCTCAAGCACCTTATTAGCATGAAGCCATTTCTTTCAGTCTTTCATGCTAAAGCCCACGATTTCAAATGTGAGGTATGAAATTCTGACTTTAATCACTTTATCTGAACACTTGCACATCAACATTTTGTGTAATTTGTATTTTATCTGTGTGTGTATGTGCATCTGTGTGTGTGTGTTTTTTCCAGGTGAAATGGAGTGGAGCATATCAAGATGGGGCTGGTTTGACTCTAGGGGAGGAGGTGGAGCAATGTAATGCCTTTTTGTCAAGGATTGCAGTTACCACAAAACATATGTCCAAAGCAGATGAGAAGGCAAATCCTGCACTAGTTAGATTTAAGTGTCTAATTATGATGAAAGTGGTAACACTACGTTTTCTGTGTTTGCAGGACGGAGGGACATGCTAACTCTTATGGCCATGCGCTGGAATCAACAAAAGCTAGACCAGTTGGCCACTTCTCTGACCCATCGATATCAGAAGGTAATGATATTGGTACTTTATTTTTAGATGATTACTCCTCTGTGTTCTTATTATTTGGAGTAAACATATTAGTGTTCTTTTTTTTTGTTTGTTTGTTTGTTTTTTAATCTCAAATTGACAATGTAGGCCACAAAAGCTCTTCTAACCCAGCTTCAGAACCTGGAGTCCTTAAAAGTCCAATTAGCAGTGACTGACAGTCAACTGGATGAATGGGTCAGTGATGTAAAGGATTGGGCAGAAGGTGAGCAAAAACTGATTCAAAAATGTGATGCAATTGCACAATGACTTTATGTAAGTGCAGCTGTCTTATTTCTTCTAAGCAGCAACAACAAGCACAAGTGATGTTGATCCCTTAGTGAGCAGAATTGAAGTGCTCGTAGCGAGCATAAAGAGACGATCCCAGCGTCTTTATAAAGACACCGATGGAAATAAAGCCCGTGCCAAGATTCGTCGCAAGATCAGAGAAGAGAAAGGAATCTTGACTTCTGCTGTGGAAAAATACAACAGAATGGTTCCAGACAAAGAAACTCTGTGCTTGGAAGAAATTCTGTCTGGTGACACAAGCTGGCCGTGGCAGCGAGCACACAGCGGTAGTTGTACAAATATGTTGTCTACTTTCAGCATATCTGACATATAATGAAACCCTAAACTTCAGGTGTTAACCTAAAATCATTTACGACTTCAGACATTCTTTGTGAATTGATTTATAACTTTGTTATAAATGCATTTCAGACTCTGTCAGCCTTACAACAAAGAGAAGGGCATTCGATATCATCATGGCAATAAGAAGACCCGAGGAGGAAAAGAAGATTCTTGTTAGAGAGATGGACCATCACTGGAAATCTCTTTCAAAATATGATGATACCCTGAAAGAGCTGTCCGGCCTGCTTTCCAGTTAGATATTTTAAAGTATGTATTTAAGTAATGCATACAAAACACTGACTGTTTCTGAAGGCAGTAAAGCAGACTAAATTATATGTTCTGTTTTTAAGGTTCGCATTGTGGCCTAAGTGAGGAGGGCTTGAGAGGTCTACAGAGCATCATCCTCAGAAAACGACATAATGTGAAACAAAACAAGCTGCACGCAAGACAGTGTTACATGCAAGTTTTGTCAGGAGCAAAGAACATTAACCTTGATCATACTTCCGATGATGACTTTTACAGTGACTCTGAATTTTCTGATTAAAGTCGGTAATAAATATCTGTAAATATCAGTCTGTCCTCAAAGTTATATCAACTTCCTACCTAGCAGGTTTAATGCTGGGGGCCCAAATTTTTTCATGTCTGCCATATACTAGTCATTGACAGTGCATTCCCAAGACTTCATCACATTAATGCATATAGTTTTTTACAAAGACAGCTGGCACATTTTTATTTAATGTCATTTGTCGAGCCTGTTACACTGTTTTTAAACATGCATTTTGGTAATACAGAATAGTACACTGGTATGTATCAGAGGGAGATTTTGTACTTTTTACATTTTTGTCATGTTAAGTTACTGTAATATATTTTTGGCTCACAGAATTTACAAGACATACTGAAATGTGATTGATAGAACTTTGTAAGCAAATTTCAAGTATGCTTGTCACAGGTGATAGTTTTCATTCTTGAGTATTTTGATGTACATGTTAAGTATATTTTCATGGTATGTATCATTAGTATCAACAGTATCAATAATGTTAGAGTGCATTACTAGTACTTGTGCTTATTTTTAAAACAATCATACTGAAGTACAGTAGGCAGTTCAGCTGATTCTGTCACAACAACCCTGATCCACAAATTAACTTTTGGATATATAACTTTTTTTGTTTAGTTCCAGTTGTACAGCGATGTGCTCAACCATATCTTTTTCAAATTTACTGTCTTAATTGATCCAGTGGTTACTAAGCCTACAGCGTGTTGGGGTGGACCAAGATCATTGTCATTTTATCCCCACCGAATTTCATGAAATTGTCTGTATCACTGTAGTTTATTTGTTTTTAGATTACCAATGACCACAATCAAATAAAGCTGAAAAATAACTGTCAGTTTGATGTTTTCATGCAGTTTCAATGGATCATTTTGTCACCACAGTTAAAATTTAGCGACATTTATATTTCCATGACAAAGACATAAAACACATTTCTGTTTAATATAGTTATGACTGTAGACTTGATATGTAAAAACTGAAAATGACTGCCAATTATGTAAGTAATTTGTGAAAAAGAACGTAGAAATCTATTTTAAAAACAAAAACAATTTCTTATTATGCAACCCTTTCAATACTACAGCCCACACCAGATCAAATTTAGCTATTTGTGACACATACAGCACATAAATTTATTCCACAAAAGGACTAGATGGATGGCCACTATGAGGAAAGGCAGTCCTGAAACTTCATCAGGAGGACAAATCGTTGTGTTGCATCATCGTTGTTGTGTGCATCAACTTCACAGTGTCTTTTGGTCTTTTATCAAAAGCTATTTGCCATTTTTTAGTTTCTTTTAAAGTTCTTGGTTAGGTTTAGGGATTAAAGACCAAATCCAGATTATAATATTAAAATATTGTGACACATCATCAGTAGTGGGCCTTGGATTCATTGGGTGTTTTGGCCCTTACCAGTAGACACCCTCATAAATGGAGGCCCTGCCAGGGTTGATCAGGCCCCGGGGTGTGTCACTGGTTGAAGTGAAATTGTTATTTCTCTTCTACTTTTTCCTGTTTAGTTTTCTACAATTTATTTTCTTCTATCAATTCACTGCAAAATGAGAAGTACTATTTAGCTCTTTAGTGCTTAAAGAGCCACACTTCTTAAAGAGATAGAAAAGGTGAAAGAGAAAAGTAAGAGAAAAGAGATAAGATAGGAGAGAGGAGAGCCGGAAGCCGAGAGCATCTGATCTGGCATCCCATACCTCCGCGCCCAGATCGGGCTGTACCCTCTACATCTCCACTGCCTCCCACAAACAGGAAAAAGAGCTGAGGGGAGAAGAGCAAAACGTTTTTACATTCCTGCCTTATGTTTCACTACCATGAGGTTAACTGCACAGCCCCAGGAGGCCCTGAGACAGCTGTATCAGTCAACAAGGCTTCAGGTTTATCGCAGTACAAATTATAGTGTTAGGTTTTCTACCCTTTTGATGCCCTCTGCTTAGGTAGCTCCACCACAGTTTGATCAATTCTGGGCATGTGTGTCGCGGATAGCTGACTGCCCAAGTCATCTCAGCCCTCTTTAACCACAGCCAGTGATTGGCCCACTCAGCAGTGTTAGCTAATTTTCTTATAGCCTGCAGCAGCACCTGTCCTCTGGCTCCAATCTCTTTAAGCAGTTTTGCTTTTGTACTGGCCCCTAACCCTAAATAGTAGTTCAGGTTGTATCTCTCTACAGAAACAGCTTAATTCCCTTTGTCCTGTGACGGCCAATATTTATTAGTAATCTTCTAAAGCCAAAAATGACATATTCCCAAAATACAGGGTTAAGTGCTGTTAGAGCTCAGAGGGTTGACTTAACCCACTAATAATCAATGTAGTTAAAATACTCAAAACAATGTTGTCAGTGGTAATGGGACAAAGCCACATTCAATGTTGATTTTAATTTGAAAATATGTGTACATAATCTAACATGCTTATTATTTGTGGGGACATCAAACTTGAAATAATTACTGGTAGTGCAATTAAACATTTTCTGTGTTCTATGTATACATTATATGTACAAAACAGAAAAAATAATATTTGCATAGAGAATGAAGTTATGTAACAGTGTAGGTGGACCAAGGCCAAGTCAATGTTGAGCATCTAAGAAAAGTATGAAAGTTTATACTACTAGTAATGGAAACTTTCAGTCTCAACATAAAAAAGTACTACAAGTTCTCACATCTCAATAAACCTTTGATTTTTTATTTTACTTTTCATTGACAGTACTCAGTACAATTTCACCAGCCTTCATACTTCAAACAAAACAAAACACCTGTTTACAATAACAACTTCATATGAGAAACAAAGGGAAACAGACTGATGGGTTTTATGGATTCAGTTGCTAGCTTCGGGTCAAATTCACTGTAACAATGTTAACAGTCTACACTCACTTTTTAAAGAATGTAGCAAAGATAAATGCTGTACAAAAACATTCAAGTTAAGAACACAGAACTACTATTGTAGTTAACAACATAAGATAAAGTCTTTTTTTACGTAACACAATGCATTTAAACAAGTATAAATATTTGTCTAACATTTCTAAACAATCAAACTGCTGAAAATGAACATATCCTGTCTGTGAACAGAGAAGATCAATGTGACATCTGGATGTATGGACCTTTGGTTCCACATATTTCTGAAAGTGTTCCTTGTAGACAGTACACAACTGCAGTTTTCAGACATTATATGTTACTTGTTTGTAACATGGAAAAACAATCATCACAACATCATAAAAAGACTTCCTCAGTGGCTGAAGGAGGTGGCACATCTGGCATGGCAAAGTGGTGTCATCCCAGATTTTCCCACTGGAAAATATAATTATTGAAAGAAACAACACCAAAAACATTAATATCAGGTTGGGGATTACTTCATGCTTTTTATGTTTAACACCAGAGGTGGAACATGATAAATACATTTCCTTAAGTACTGTACTAAAATGCAAATTGTCATTTTTATGGATATTTTTAGCTTCTGCTACACTATTTGTAATTTAGATGGCTTACAAACAAAACACTAGTGTACAGTTACACTCGACACATATGAAAGATTTAGTTATTGTTTTTCAGTTTAACATTTCATAATATCCTTTCTGTGAAGTGAAAATAAAAATTGTCCAAATGTGATAATTACTTTCTTTTTGATCATTCTAAAGGCTGTTGTTTTCTCTTTAATTTGTAGAGATGCATTGCTGTCACACAATTGTAATGCTAGAAATACAGGATGCAAAACAACTGAAAGCTTTCACAGTGTGATATTAGTACTTCTTTGGAAAGTTCAGAATCTGAATACTCCCTCCACTGCTTAGGCAATTTATCCTTTGGCACACATAAATCTGTGTAAGACATGGACATATTCTCTCCACTTTGTCAGTGTCCTCATAGCTTTTATATATTTCTTACCATTAATGTGAGTGCTCTTATGGTCACAGCACAGTCCAGCTGAAATAATTCCCAGTACTTTTGCATCTAAGTGTGACACTACGTGTGTTTTCTGAACAGTTTCAAAAATACTTCGTATTAAATTTTTTATTTTATGATTCCACAAAGATGGCAAGAAACTTTGCAATAATCCTTAATTGATTAAATAATCGAGATAGGATAAGGAAAAAAAAGCGAGAAGTAAGACGTGACAAAACACCTGGTTTTCCATTTTAAATTCTGCTCCAACAAGGTAATAGATGGAAACAGAACATTCTCAGAGAATGAAATATCAAGAGCTTCTTACCAAACAGAGCAAGGCAAGCAACACACTTTTACTTCTGCGTTCCCCTAGACAGAAGGAATCAGAGAGGCAATCGTTAAATAACATGGTTAATGGATAGGTGTCTTCATAAAGCTTTCGTGTAATCCAGAGTGCACACCTGAGACACACACAGACCCATGTAAACACACTTTAATAGATGTGTAGGTATGTGTATGTAAGGCATTTCCGTTTATAAAAAAAAATAATAATAATAGGATTTTGAAAAGCATGTATCCAATTGTGGCATTTACAAAAAAATATTTTGATCACAGGTTTAGTTTCCTGCGTCCATCTGTTTATGACTCTGGCTATGTTCTTTTCTTCCGAAAGTTTGAAGTACTTGTAACATCACACACTGACATAATCAATATAATCCCATTATGAATTGTTAGAATTGTGTCCATTTAAACACTTCAAACTACACATGATTATCTACAATTTACAGTGAGACAGGGCTGGTAAGCATCTATCAGGATCTATAAATTGTGCTTTCTATGATCCTGATTCAACAAGACCAACTGAGGATATAGGCTTACACAGAAAACACTATGATCCTTCCTCATATACAGTCATTTCTATGATAGTCATGTAGGTTTTTGTAGCAAGATGTAGCAAGTATTCAATGTCTGTGATTCATTTTGCAGAATTGTTTAAGAACAAACACATGAAATACAATCTTTTAATGTAATTCCATTAATCATTTCCCTTCACTAATCTCAAAAGTACATTTGAATTTCTCCATGTAGCACAGTTCATGGCTGTAGTGCATGGATGAAAACAACTTGAGATAGGCTTACTTTAAAAAGTCTACTGAAAAGCAAATTAAAACATTTTAAGTATTACCTCATTTATCCTGCTCTCAGTGACTGCTTCAAACTGGAACACCTTCTGCCTACTACATCTTCGATAGCCTAAGAAATGAAAAATTACATTTAAAAAAACATAAGACTCTGTATACACAAGAAATCAAATATGAGTTTTCACTCAAGAAGTGAAAATCTGTAATGTCCTCCTGATTGCCATACTCCATTTGTCCTCTGGGGTCAAAAAGTGAACCCACTTCAGTTGAGTGTTTTTTTAAAGTACATACTATAAATTGTGAATCAATTCTGTGTAAAACCTTAGTTTTACTTAGGACCAACAAATTAACAAAAAACTTCAACCTTCATTTTGCAATTTAGGGCCACCACACCTTGTTTAGATAAATGCATACCCTATTTTTTGAGAGAAACTAAAATGTTCTCTCAAAGTGCGTTTTAGTTTTCTCAATCAAATCAAGTTGAATTACAAAGTCCTCTTAACTAAAGTAAGGGATTGACCATATTTAATTATAGTCATTTTATAGTGTACACCAAAATGCAGCTAAATAACTAGTGAATAATACTTTGCAATGGTTTGTTAGTTCTCTAGGACAACATATGTATCATTTTCGGGTAAGAAACTTAAAAATCTCAAGACATACCATGCAAAGCAATACTTACTCTTTCTCTTCTTATTTTCATGTTGGCCACCCTGACTTGAGGACTGGGAGATCGCGTGGCTAGCAGGTGGATGAAGAGACTGCAGAGATGGCTGGTCTGTGGGTTTAAAAGGTGGTGGAGAGGTTGTTTGTGAGGTGCTTCTGTCTCTCTTCTTTTTTTGGAAAGACTGGGAGCATGGAACAGAAGAAGGAGATAAAGGAACAAGATTGGGAACTAAATCAGTCTGTCTGCTCGTCTGAAAGGCTCTTTGGGTGCTCCTCGAGGAGCCTAGAAGCTTGATGCTCCTGGGTGGTCAGCTCAGGCTGCTCCTTGGCGAGGCTCTCTGCTTTCTTGTTGATCAGGGTCTCTGCCTGTTCTTCACTGGGGATCTCTGCGTGCTCTTTGATGTGGGTCTGTTTGTCGGCACAATGCTCCTTGGTGGCATTCTTGGACTGCACAACCTGCTGTTCTGTGGGGGTATTGGGGTGCACTGGTGTGGAGGTTCCTATAAAACATATTTACTTTCATAAAAATATTTTACAAAAAAGGCCTTATATTTAGCAGGAACTACACTTTGGCTACGTTCACACTATTTTCAAATCCAATTTGGGTCACTTTCGTATGTGGTACTGAATCCGATACATAGCTGATATTTTAGAAAGCGAATGCTGTTTGAACGGTCATGTCGCATTAAATCGGTCTTCCACGTCACTGACACAAGACAGACGCCAATTATCAGCGCCAGAGAAGCACCCGAGAAGACATTGTGAACCCTTCCTGGCCATCCAGCTAAACTGTTGGGAAGACAACGTTGGAGAAACGTGAACATTTTATTTGTACTGTATAATCTGCAGATTCTGACAGAAATCTGAAACTATCCTTTGAAGCACCGCTCCTCTCTAAAACAGCAATAAGGATCATTATTAGGCCATATGTAAATAACAAAATAACTTAAAGCAAAATTGGGAAACATAAAGTCCGAAACAAGTCTTTATAATAAGGGCCATCAGTCAAAAAATACTGTTTGGTCTGGGTCTAAACAGAGCGCAATGTGTGTGACGTCTTCTTTTGCGCATGCGGACCGCTTTGAGTGTTCACACTGGAGAGCGTTTGCTGTCACATTTTATTTGTTGTGTGAACAAGCAGACAAAAAAAATCGGATTTGATCAAAAAATCGGAATTGAGCATTAAGACCTGCAGTGTGAACGTAGCCTTTGATAACATATCCTTCAATGGCTATTTAATGACCTTAAAATATACTTACACAATTTGCTTAAAGATTAATGAAGTATTCTGATTGTGAAAGCAAGTTGAGATGACTTGTTGTGAAATGTTGCTATATAAATTAGCATTAATTAACTGGACTGAAAGTATACAACAGACTTCACTCTTACCCTTAGACAGTATTCATAATTTAAATTCATAAGCCCTCTGCATCTTCTCCGGGAAATTTCTTGTAGTAGAAGTGGGGTCCAAATGGGTAATAACATCTGCTACCCACTTATGTGAATCCTTGTCTTTTTTGCCAATAAATAAAATGAGCTTGTAGCCTATAGACTCAAATTTCCGCACCTGAAATTAATAAAAAAATTAGTTGGCACAAATTAGTCAAACACAGCCTGTTGTTAAATGGTAAACGAAATGACTCTTATATAGCGTTTTTCTACTCTCGTGGAGTACTAAAAGTGCTTTATACAACATGCAATATTAACCCATATTCACACAAGCTTCTTAAAAGTTTCCATTTAAGCATTCATCGTGGCTCAAGAGTTGGCAGTTCGTTTTGTAATCGGAAGGTTGCCAGTTCGAGCCCCAGCTCAGACAGTCTCAGTCGTTGTGTCCTTGGGCAAGACACTTCACCCGTTGCCTACTGGTGGTGGTCAGAGGGCCCGGTGGCGCCAGTGTCCAGCAGCCTCGCCTCTGTCAGTGCGCCCCAGGGTGGCTGTGGCTACAATGTAGCTTGCCATCACCAGCATGTGAATGTGTGTGTGAATGGGTGGATGACTGAATGTAGTGTAAAGTGCTTTGGGTTCCTTAGGGACTAAGTAAAGTGCTATACAAATACAGACCATTTACACATTCATACTGATATGAATACATACAGCCACCACTGATGTATTAGAGTTAAAGTAATTGTTTGTCTTTAGCAAAATGTAGATAAAATATTGTTGCATGTTCTCAAAAGCACATATGTTGAGCTGTTTTAATGTGCCAGCAACATCTTATAACAGCTTAATGATAATATATGAAACAAAAGAATTTTTACTTACTGCAATACGGGCAGAATCAATTATCCGGCCAACATTTCTGTTTTTCAAGACAACTTGCGCCCACTGGCTATCCAATGATTCTACTTTTTCTTTTAGCTTCTTTTTGGTGGACAGACTTCTGAAGCAGACACAGCAGGTTCTTCTGCTTGCCTGATTGGGAGTCTGGCAAGATGTACAGGGCCTGAATTTGGGGCGTGTTTTTCAAAAAGCAGATATAGGAAGCAATAATAGGCTGATTGATGAAGAACCTGTTTAGAAAAAAAAAGTATTCAGAATTCAGAAGTACCTTATAAATAAATATATACATTAAACCCTTTTGTAACGATTTAGATAAACCCTGTTTACTGTCCATTTGTATTTCATTTGCATTTGCAGCATAGATGATCTGTCTGCTATTTAATGATTATGTAATGCTGTTATTAAGTTTTTAATCGAGAGAGAGAGAGCCAGAAAGAGAGAGAGCCAGAAAGAGAGAGCTAGATTGATAGATAAGGTCTATCTTGAATTTGAGCATCAACCCAATTTCTTCTCTTGCTCTCGGCGAAGGCGGTCGCACTTTTTTCCTCCTCCTCTCCTCTCCCTTAGCTTCCCTGCTTAGCCTCTTGTGTCCTTGTCTAGTCTCGTGTTTTTTGTATTACTTTTCCCTGGAACACTCTCTCACAGTCTGTTCTCTAAAACCTAAAAGAGAATTATGGATTTGATCAACTGGTCTCTGAATGCAATTGACACCCTTTCAACGAGAAGTCTGGGCTTGGGTGAGCCTGACTGCTGAAGATATCTACCTATTCGGAACCATGATAACAGGGTTCTTGCTGATCGGAGCTGGCTTGGCCCTGGCTTATCGAAGAATTAAGGAAGCGGAACCAGCTGTTCAAACCCCCACAAGGCTGCCCGCTGGGATTGAAACGATGGGACGAGGCGTGAGTTTCTCAAATGGGCTCATTGAGTGCAGCACGGATAAGATCTTGGAGAACCACACGGCTGCCGTGAATACTCAGAACAAGACCTCTGAGTGCAAACTGATTACATCTGGAGGGGCTTGCTCAGAATAACACCTCTGAGCGCAAATTGGATCACATCTTGGAGAAGTGCACTGCGGTCGTGAGTTCTCAGAATCGGCTCTTTGAGCACAAGAATGACAACATCACGGAGCGTAAGTCTGATAACATCATGGAGAAGCTCGCGGCTCTCCAACGGGAGATTGAGAGACCAGTGTGTTAGAACAGCTTTGAAATTCATATGAGTTGTTCGCTGTAAAGTTAAAACCACCATCACTTCATGCGGATACCCCTTCGGCGCCAGCTGCGGTCTCAAGGCTGGAGCTGAACAAAACACCCTGATAACGACTGTGTTTAGACTGTTCTTCCCATTCTACGCAAGGCCACCTGGGTTGGCTGGAAGACTGTTTACTTAGCCTGGCAGGGCGAAGGACACTGTCTCAGCTGAACTCTGGACACACACACACACAGACATATATACACATGCAGATATACACTCATCCCCCCTCCCCCCTCCAAATGCCTTCGACGCTTATTCCCTTCCGATGCTGACGGTGGATCAAGGAGACCAGCACATAGGCTGCAGGCCCGGATGTACTGTCTACATTGGCTGTCTCTCACCCTTTACCCATCCCTGTTGCTTGTCATGTGTTTCTTTGGTGTATTAGAGGTTTTTTCATGTGCTATGTGCAGAGGTGTTTTTTTCTGTTCTCAAACTGATCTCCCTGTTGGAGCTCAGTCTGGGGGGAGTTATTTTTTCTCCTTATCTTTCCTCATGTTGTGCTTTTCCATGTTATACCCCTCTGACCTGTCTTCCCCATGTGATGTTTGTGTAATGTATGTATGGTCGGAAGGGTAAGACGGCGCTGGCACGGCTGGCAGCCTTAACCCAATTTCCCTCGGGATGAATAAAGTATGATCAATCAATCAATCAATCAATCTGGCAACACTGACCCTTATTAGAACCCTCAAATTTTACAAAGTGGCAACAACAGCAAACGTCAGCACACACTTCTCTATCACTGTACCCTGGATGATGATATATGATAAGCTTAACTTGATTGGCTAACAGAAACGAATTTAGCTAGCTTACAGCACATGTGGTGTGGCAACATATATGCTATTAAATGTTAAGTCATTCGCTGTTCCACGAAATTGCTAATCTTAACCCATAGAACTGCTAAAAGCAGCTTTGTGAGCTCACTGTTTCGGGTTTTTTTTCTTTAGTTTTAAATAAGAAAAATAATTTAAAAAAATCTACAGATTCAGATTCGTACTTACCTGTGGTACGATTGAGTATGGTAACGTCACTGCCGCTCATCTAATATGATAAAAAATAAACTTTCTCAAAAATAAACAAGTGAGTCGCTGTGAATTCTTTAACAGCACCGAAAATGTTTTTGCCTAATAAAAAAGCTGTTCTTTTTTATTTGTTTAATTTTATTTTATTTAATACGTAAGAGCGTGATTAGCCAAAGCAGACGGTAAAATGACTGCATGTATTCAGAGGAGTTGGAGAAGATATGTTACAGCTGCAGCAGAATTATCGACAGGTTAAAAATGTAAATGGATTTCCAAATATGAAAAGGATTGTAGAACAGTTTATAAAACCGGTGCAATAAATTCACCCAATCGCTAGCTGTGCCATTACCCAGCATACATCACTCACTCCATCAATGCAATAACCGATACAAAAATAACAGCCTGTAATTAGTTTTATCTGCAATAATTTTCTCTCAGATAGTTGCCTGCATTATATAATTTATTGTGTTCAGTATAGGTCGTTACAATGTGATTTGGAAAATGTCTAAATATACCGACAACAGGCACTTCCGCGGCAATCTCTTGTCGTCAATATACAACGTTTAAGGAGCAGTATAGTATTCAATCGGAGGACCCTTCACGTCAATTCCCGACGTGAGGGGGGTACCCTGCGCGTCCGCAGAGGGAGCCTGACCATGCGTCACACGTTTGAAGAGTTGGGAGTGAGAACGTGTTGACGTGAGAAGTGGAACGAAAATCATACATGTTTCCAAACATATTTTACAAATAAATAACTGAAAAGTGGGGTGTGCGTAATTATTCAGCCCCCTGAGTCAATACTTTGTAGAACCACCTTTTGCTGCAATTCCAGCTGCCAGTCTTTTAGGGTATGTCTCTACCAGCTTTGCACATCTACAGACTGAAATCCTTGCCCATTCTTCTTTGCAAAACAGCTCCAGCTCAGTCAGATTAGATGGACAGCATTTGTGAACAGCAGTTTTCAGATCTTGCCACAGATTCTCGACTGGATTTAGATCTGGACTTTGACTGGGCCATTCTAACACATGGATATGTTTTGTTTTAAACCATCCCATTGTTGCCCTGGCTTTATGTTTACGGTCGTTGTCCTGCTGAAAGGTGAACCTCCGCCCCAGTCTCAAGTCTTTTGCAGACTCCAAGAGGTTTTCTTCCAAGATTGCCCTGTATTTGGCTCCATCCATCTTCCCATCAACTCTGACCAGCTTCCCTGTCCCTGCTGAAGAGAAGCACCCCCAGAGCATGATGCTGCCACCACCATATTTGACAGTGGGGATGGTGTGTTCAGAGTGATGTGCACTGTTAGTTTTCCGCCACACATAGCATTTTGCGTTTTGGCCAAAAAGTTCCATTTTGGTCTCATCTGACCAGAGCACCTTCTTCCACATGTTTGCTGTGTCCCCCACATGGCTTGTAGAAAACTGCAAACGGGACTTCTTATGGTTTTCTGTTAACAATGGCTTTCTTCTTGCCACTCTTCCATAAAGGCCAACTTTGTGCAGTGCCCGACTAATAGTTGTCCTATGGACAGATTCCCCCACCTGAGCTGTAGATCTCTGCAGCTCGTCCAGAGTCACCATGGGCCTCTTGGCTGCATTTCTGATCAGCACTCTCCTTGTTCGGCCTGTGAGTTTAGGTGGACGGTCTTGTCTTGGTAGGTTTACAGTTGTGCCATACTCCTTCCATTTCTGAATGATGGCTTGAACAGTGCTCCGTGGGATGTTCAAGGCTTGGGAAATCTTTTTGTAGCCTAAGCCTGCTTTAAATTTCTCAATAACTTTATCCCTGACCTGTCTGGTGTGTTCTTTGGACTTCATGGTGTTGTTGCTCCCAATATTCTCTTAGACAACCTCTGAGGCCGTCACAGAGCAGCTGTATTTGTACTGACATTAGATTACATACAGGTGCACTCTATTTAGTCATTAGCACTCATCAGGCAATGTCTATGGGCAACTGACTGCACTCAGACTAAAGGGGGCTGAATAATTACGCACACCCCACTTTGCAGTTTTTAGGTTTAATGTATGTGTTGTAGGTTGCCATTTAAAAAGCTAGAATGCTTCTGTTTGCTTTCTAGGTAATCTACGCATATGACTACGTGCATGACCTTGATAAGGGGAACAAGCAGCCTTGAGAAGAACAGATTCTACCGACAACAATCTGGGAGAGCTGAACTCCCATCATATAACCACACATTGTATAACCATGCTTGCACAGCATAATCACACTTTGTAACCAGTTATAGTAATTTCTCATAGGTAATACAGCAACAAGCTTTATGAATATTCATGTGTGCAACCAATAAAAACAACCTGCAGGAGGAAAGCAAGTTGAAGTGGGTTGGAGACAACTGCTTCCCTCTCGCGAGTGAAAACTTGAGCTCTGTGTGACCTCGTTCCTGAGTGAGTTTCTGTTTATCCAGCAGTATCAGGGGTAAAACTCTGACAGAAGTTATTTATTTGTAAAAAATGTTTGGAATCATGTATGATTTTCGTTCCACTTCTCATGTGTACACCACTTTGTATTGGTCTTTCACGTGGAATTTCAATAAAATTGACTCATATTTGTTGCTGTAATGTGACAAAATGTGGGAAAGTTGAAGGGGGCCGAATACTTTTGCAAGCCACTGTATTTATATGTTAACTAGATGGTTCACCCGTTTGTTTCCTTTTATTTTTTTGTGTTTTTATAGGTTGTGTCTTACTTCATGTTCCTTAATTAAAAATGTATATCTTTGTTTGTGGTAAATTCTAAATAAAAAAAAGAAAGAAGAAAAACTCCCTTTTAACAGGAAGAAACCTCCGGCAGAACCAGGCTCAGGGAGGGGCGGGGCCATCTGCTGCGACCGGTTGGGGTGAGAGAAGGAAGACAGGATAAAGACATGCTGTGGAAGAAAGACAGAGAAAAATAACAGATATGATTCAATGCAGAGAGGTCTGTTAACACATAGTGAGTGAGAAAGGTGACTGAAAAGAAATACTCAATGCATCACGGGGAGTCCCCCAGCAGCCTATACGTATTGCAGCATAACTAAGGGAGGATTCAGGGTTGCCTGATCCAGCCCTAACTACACTGATAAAAGCTATTTTGGAGAGAGGTATATATAATCTATGCAAATCATATAAAATTTACTCTATTATTGCACTCAGCCAAGGAATTATAAGGTAATGGGTTAATTATACCCTTTTCTTAAGAGTAACAGCATTACATTAAAAAAAACTGCAGTAAAATATACCCCCAAACCGTGAGTCTTATGTTCCTAATTGCGCATGTGCCAGACTGCGCTTTTTGACTGAGCGGGACAGCAAGCAAATTCAGTATTCAATACAGAGGACTAGAGAGGCAAGGCTTCACTTGCGACACGTGAAAGGCGTTATGGATTCTCATATTTCGAGGCAGTTTAAGACGGACAGAGACAGGGTTAATCACAGAGTCGATTTCAAAGGGACAGATGAAAGTGGGAGACAGTTACTTGGATTCAGACCTGAGAGGGATGAATCTGGTGGACAGCCAAACCTTTTGTCCAGGCGTGTAGGTGGGAGCAGGGGTCCGGTGGCGATCCGCCAGGCGCTTGTTGCGTTCCACTGTGAGGAGAAGGGCGGCCCAAGATGCTCTCCAGGCTCGCCGACACCTCCGAAGATGCTGTTGAATGGAGGGAACAAAGTGCTCACCTTCGACGGCTGGGAAGAGTGGCGGTTGATAACCCAGGGACGCCTCAAAGGGGGACACCCAGTGGCAGAGGAGGTAAGGCTGTTATGGGCATAATCAATCCATGGCAGTTGCTCGTTCCAAGTAGAAGAGAGAGAGAAACCGATAGAAAGTGCCGATCAGCGTGTAGCTGATCCGCCTGGCCGTGACAGGTAAGCTATTTACATAGGGTGAATAATATATAATAGCGCATGCAAATGGTAATTTTTGAAGTGATGAGCTGTTACACTTCACTTGTATTGCTTAGGTCTGTGTAATGCACCATTACTTGAAATGAAACTTTGAATCTGTTGCTGTCTGTTAACCGTCTAGACAACTGTCGGTAAGTTGCAATGAAATGTGTTCGTGGTGCGCTTCTTATCAGTCAGCATGCATGACCAGTCCTGGACTGGTAATCGGAATACTGAGGTCGTGTCCAAATTCATGGGCTGAATCCTCCCGAGGACCCGGCCTTCGCGGGCTACGTGGGCCGGGTCCTCAGAAGGTCGGGTAGGCCGGATGTAAACCTACGTTTAACCTGAGTAGCGAAAGACAGCGGTGATCTGAAAATGATGTGCCAGGAGTTGTGCCGTTCTCTGCGGCTCTAGTGACCCTCGGGCTCTCGGCTAGCTATCGAGCTGGTGGGTAACAGACATCTCCGAAAACATCGAAGCACTTTTGCAAATATGCGATATCTTGATAAACCGAGCAGATATTTGAAGTTTACACATCCACATTCTCGCCTGAAAATATGTTAAAAGTTTATTTTGTGACCCAGAAAGATAAATAAGAGTAATTTTAAAACTTAGTAGCGGCCACCATTGCCGGAAACTGGAGTTTGGCTGGGCCAAGCTATGAATTCTGGGATATGGTCGGCCGCGAAAGACACACCCGACCCATCCTTCAAATTCGGGGAAAAGGACGACGCATTGGTCGGCTGCATTCGGAGGAGTCCATGAATTTGGACAGCCTTCGGCGCGTCACTGTGACGTAATCGGTCTACAAATGCATCCCCAGGAGGATGCGGCCCATGAATTTGGACACCCCCAATAATTACAATCGCAGTCTTTGCAAACTACTTTCCTGCCTTG
Organism: Oreochromis aureus; assembly: GCF_013358895.1. Lineage (NCBI taxonomy): Eukaryota > Metazoa > Chordata > Actinopteri > Cichliformes > Cichlidae > Oreochromis > Oreochromis aureus. The sequence continues at coordinate 33,204,810 of NC_052959.1, read as the reverse complement.
ATGGAAAAGATAATGGACGTCAGATGATTTTTTTCTTTTTTTTTGAGAAATGAGACGGGCAATCCTTAAGTTGTGGTGGCTCCGTTTCTGGGTCAACACATAGAACAGGTAAACAAACTTAAATCCTGTATGTCTTTGAGATTCTATGAACATTGGGCAGATCATTCCCAACAGTCGTGTTTTAAAACTCTTAAAAAACAGCTGTTGCATCCGTCTGCGTCTCCCCATTGATCTTCACTGTAGCTCATCATCCCGGAGAGCTCACTGAAAGCTTTCTCCCAGCTGTAACTGGCAGCTTTGTTTTAGCAGCACCAGAACTTTCTGAAAAAGCTCTGAAGCATGCTTGCTTGTATTTAAAAATGTGCGTGGCAGTAGTCGCTTGTTCTGTCATGCAGATACAGCTTTGCTCACGTATCTGCTTCATATTCCGCTCAGATGTTCGCACTGCGGGGAAACACTGGGACACAGCAGCATCATGAACTCCAGCTATAGGGAGATTTTTCAGCACCAAAACAAATAAAGCCAACGTGAAACGATCAGTAAAAAACAAAGACTGCTCTGAGAGTTTGAATTATTAACTGTATTTATTGATGTATGGTTAAAGAGTATCTTACTCATCAGTAAGTAGGGGCAGTTCCTGGCTTCCTCACCTCTGATTGGATAGAAAGTCTCTCCTACTTACTGATGATTAAGATACTCGCTCATGGGGCGGGACAAGTGTGTCTGGGAAAGGGAGGGCGTCTCATGAGACCATCAGTGTTGCCAACGGTCTCTGAGAGAAAGTAGCTGAAGTTGCCCCAGGGTGTCACACCAAAATAAAAGCGGGGGGGGGGGTAAAGCTCCCAGCCTGAAATGTTGTCCCAGTCCAGGCCTGTGCATGACTGTCTGATTGCTTGTTTAAAAGTTTAAAAACTAGTCAATGCTAGCTTTTTCTAAAATATTGAAATGGCAGATGTTAAAAAATAAAACAAAGTACTACTATATCCCACTAGTATGTGTGAAAATACCCACTGTTGCTGCACCTAAGTTTTTTTTTTGGAATTGTGGGATCAAGTAAAATATTTTTGAATTGATTTTATATTATATTGGGTAGTGTTAGAACGCCAGTGCTTAATAATTGTTTTCAAAATCATACTTCCCCAATTATTCAGCGGGCCACATATAGCCACCTGGTTCTTTTAAACACCTGGGGTCCAAATTAATTTTGCATATTATATGTCTGGGCTATAATTTGGAGAAATACGGCATGTTCTATGAAGCATATTACATCTATGAATATGATCTATGAAGCTAATTCCATGAAGCATGAATATTAATCTATGCAACTGCAATGCCTTTATTTTAGTGAGGTAAGTACACAATCTGTTATTTCTGCATAACAGACCCTTGTTAAGTATAACAGACAGACAGACTTCTCAGATAAGAGGAGCAAAGAAAAACTGAAGAAGAATATTAACCTTATGTTTAATTTCTACCTTCATTAAAGAGACTCAGAGAAATTTTGAGGTTAGATAAACAACTTGTAACTTGTTAGTTCTCACAGGGGAGTGGAGGCTCGATTCCACAGCATGGTTTAAAACTAAACCTGCATGATCAGAACCTTGGACCCTGTGTCACAGCTCTTGTGTCTGCGGCACCGCAAGTCTGAGCCCTGTAAAGCATAATCTCTTGTTTATGACGTTGTTCATGAGGTTAGCATGAAGATAACAACCTCTAAACTAGACATTATCCCTTATATATTTGTTTTCCCAGTCACATGTCTGAAAATTTCTTCTGTGTAATGTATTTTCTTATTTTTGTTGCAGGAAGAATCTGTGTATGTGGACACTCACTATTTGCCCTTTTTTTCAGGTCCTCACGTGTGTCCTTTACAAGCAGAGACTCACTGATAGACGACTCTGTTACCAGTTCTAGGGCTGACGCACCCACCCACGTCCCTACCCCCGGTGTATCCTTTACAGGTATGCAAGTTTCTAAATGAAATAAATCACATTGACCTTAAAAATGTGGTTAATCTTAACCAAAGTCCTCAGTTATGGGAAAATGAACTGGAAATGCAAGTTGTGCAACTTCACAACCACAAAAAGATTAGACCTGCTGAAACACATCAGGCTAATACATGGGCATTTTGGTCGAGTCCACTCCATACCCTGCCTTCATGCAGATTGCCCTTGCACCGTCAAGACATGGGGTGCATTAAGGACACATTTGTCAAGGCATCATTCACAGTCATCCCAGCCAGGCAACATCCTTTCGTTCACATGCATTGTCTGTAATTCATGCTCTTTTGACAATGAGAGGCAGTTTTTTGAACATCTTGGTGGCCATCTAAAAAAGTTTGAAACTGTGCCATGTGTTTTTGAGGATTGTGATTATAAGGTTAACAAATATACAACATTCCACAGCCACAAGAGTAGAAAACACAACCAACATTCCTTGGAAGATTTCAAGACTAATGTTCTTCATCAATACCAAAAGAACCCGGACGAAGAATGTGATATTGTTGAAGATGACAATGAATGTGGGTCAGTCCTTGAGGAGGATGAGGATTTAAACAAAATTATTACTAAGAAAGTGTGGCTACTCCTCCTGAAAATGGAGAGCATTTTCAATGTCTCCAATTCATGCATTGACGAACTAGTAAAGGAACTTCATTTCCTTACAGCATCTGCATCTGGTCCCGTCATTAAAGAGATAATTCTGAGCACTTTGAGAAAACATGGCTGTACATTGGAAGACTCAGTGATTTCAGAACTGGTCAAAGACCTTTGCCGGCTAAGCCCTGTCTGTGCTGCTTTAAGAGTGGAAGGGCTTTTAAGCAGTCAGTTCAGGAGAGAGCAATTTAGAAAGGAGCATCTCTCATTGACTGAACCTGTTGAGTACATACTTGATAGTACAGATAATAAAACATTTCAGTATATACCAATCCTCCCATTATTATCTCAACTTGTGGACAATGGACACATTCAAAACACAATATTACAAAACAAAAGGCCATCTGATGTCTCTTCGGAATACAAATCATTTAATGATGGATCTTTACTAAGAGAAAACAGCTTTTTATGTGAAGACGAACTTAAACTCCCACTCATCCTTTATATAGATGACTTTGAGATATGCAACCCTCTGGGAACATCCCTCAAGAAGCATAAAGTCACAGCTGTGTATTAGGTTTTGTGAACATACCTGCCACATTGAGATCTACACTGACTTCCATTTACTTAACCGTTTTATACAAGGCAAATGATGTCAACCAGTTTGGCTATGCAAAAGTTTTGGACCCACTGCTCAAAGATTTGAAGTCCTTTCAAGATAATGGTATTTTTGTTTCAAGTCTGGGCAAAGTGGTCAAGGGCACTGTACTTACTGTAGTCGCTGACAATCTTGTCGCTCACTCAGTAGGCGGGTTTGTTGAAAGCGTTTCAGCTTCATATTTCTGTCGCTTTTGCATTGGAGAAAGGTCACAGATCCAGGAGCATGAAGTAGGAGAAGGACTGTTTCCTCTACGGACTAAGTCCAACTATGCCATCCATGTCAAAGCAGCACTGTCTGATCCTGCAGAAGCTCACCACTGTGGAGTTAAAAGACAGTGTCCAATCTCAGACAGACTCAGTCACTTTCGTGCTACATCAGGTTATCCCCCAGATTCTTTGCATGATTTGCTTGAAGGGATTGTACCTGTGGAAATATCACTCTGTCTTGATGTGTTAATCAGGAAGAAATACATATCTCTTGAGCAGCTCAACCATTCCATCCGTTGCTTTCCTTACAAATGGAGTGACAAAACAAACTGTCCACAACCCATAGCCCCAAATTTCACAGCACGAAAAAGTGTAGGAGGTAATGCACACAAAAACTGGTGTTTGTTGAGAATGATACCACTCATGATTGGTGACAAAGTACCAGAAGATGAGCCTGCTTGGGAGGTTTTGATGACCCTGAAAAATGTTGTTGAGCTTGTCATGGCTCCTCTCCACACAGATCACACAATAGGATACATGCAAAGTAAGATCTCAGAACACTGTTACAGATATTTAAAAGTGTTCCCAGAGGAGAAACTGAGACCAAAACATCACTTTCTCGAGCACTATCCTTTGCTTACAACTGTTTACGGGCCACTTGTACATTTCTGGACTATGCGATTTGAAGCCAAACATCGATTCTTTAAAAGGATTGTGAGGCAGACTGGGTGTTTTAGAAACATCCTCATGACAATAGCAAGAAAACACCAATTGATGATTGCGTATCATACCCACAATTACAACCACCAAAGGCCAGCACTGTCAGTGTCCCAGAAGACTCAAATGGCAGTCGATGTTCTAAAAGACAGCATTAAGGAGTCCTTTGCAAGGAAGTTCCCCAGGGAAGATTTTGTGAACATGACAAATAAAGCAACCATTTTATGCACAGACTATAATATTGGCATGATGCTGCCGTTTGGCTCAACAGGAGGCCTACCTGACTTTGCAGAAATCCATCAAATAATCATTGTGCACAAAACTCCTGTCTTTGTTCTGAAGTTGCTTAGAGGCTGGTACTGTGAACACCTGAGGAGTTTCAAAGTAGAGCCCACAGGAGAGACAGAAATCCTTAAACATTCTGAACTGAAAGAAACATACCCCATGGCTGCATACAATACAGCAGATGGCCGTATGGTGTCCCTTAAACACTTCATTTGCACATCAGCGTAAGTGTAATGGGTTGATTATTTATGTTATATCAAATGTTTCTGCACTTATTGAAATTATTGAAAAAAAAATATTTTACCAACAACTATATGGGCAGGCATCCTGTCTTATTTGTTTATTGTAATGTTTATTTAACAGGCACAATACATATAACATTGAAAAAGAAAATGGAAACGTGATGCATACTTGACTCTCCTCTATTCTTCTTCCCTTATCTCCCTCTTCTTAAAATGACAATCAAAAATTATTTATTCAAAATTCTACTGAACTAAATCTCTGCTTTTATTTCTCTGGCAAAAGAATAATGATGAAAATATATCCATGTAAGCTTATCAACTATTAATAACCTGTCTCAATTTCTTTTCTTTCTCTGTCTCTACAGCTGAGGAAACACAAACCAAATAACAATGGCAGTCCAGTTAAGAGTCATTTTAGAAGAACACAGCATTCAAAAGTTGACACTTCCAACAGGAATTCCTAATACAGTGGAAGATCTTGTTTCCATAATTACTGAAACTTTCCAGTTGCATGGGGAGTTTGGACTGCTATACCAAGACAAAGACTTTGACAATCAGTTTTTCAGTGTCATCTCGACTGCTGACTTGTATGACAAGGCTACTGTTAAAGTGATGCTTAAAGAGCCAATAATCACCCTTGACTTACAACCAGTATGTGAATCAGGATCATCGTCTACATTGAACTCTTCAACTTCAGTGAGCACCCATCCTGCAAGTACTACTGAAACGGACATCTGCCCTGCCAATCATGATGCATCCTCACAGGTGTCCGACTGCACATTGGCAAGTTCCAGTGACACCATCATTCTCCCTGATTCATGTCGCCCTGCTGCAAGTAGTTGTATGTCTCGGGAAAACCGGAGTTTTCCCGAGACATACAACTAATCCTCGCTTAGTCAAACAACTCATATCACAACACTGGAAGACCTTTCATGGATGCCAGTGTTAAATCAGCAATAATGCTAGACCTTGCAAAAGTATTTTTTTCATACACTGCTTACCCAACCAATCAGCAGATCCTCTCAGTGGCTAAAGCCTTGGTTTCAAAGTTTCCATGTCTTAAGGAGCCAGGATCATTTGCTGGCTTATATGGCTGGCGCATAAAAAACAAGATGCACAATTACTGTGCCAAGCTAAAATCTCGAAAATTTTCTTACCCGGAAATTGAAATTAATGCCTTAAAAAGGAAGCATCCAGCTGATGCAGTGCCATCAAAGAATGTAAAAAAGCCAAAAAAAGAGCAAAGGTTAATTATCTCCCTCCGCATCCTACTGGAGAAACCCAAGAGACACTGGCGAAAGAGAGGCTTGAATTAATTTATGAAATAACGAAGAAAAACAACGCAAAGATAATTGCAGATAAAATGAATAAAACGTTCTCTAGCCGAAGAGTTGAAGTGGTCAGCCTCTGCCCCTCTGAGGGTGAGTTAAAAGAAAGGTGGCCAGCATTATTCACTAAGGCTCAGGTGAGTATGTGTAATAACTTTCCCTTCCCACCAAAAAACATTCATGTTATAACTATGAGATCTGGTCTGTCATTTAAAATGTCTTTTTTTTTTGTCCCCTTACTTCTTAGCTCATTGAAGAGTTCGGACGCATCACCACAGTTTCCTTGGTGGAGACATTCATGCTGAAACTTGATGAGTACACACCAGGTCTTTTGCAGCTTATGCGTGCCAAAGGAGGAGCTGCTGGTTCCAAGATGAGACCTTTGCTGGACACTTTGAATGACGTATGTTATTTGACTTTTTTCACAAATATGTAATTATGGAGGGCTGCAGTGGGTAGCAAGAAGGTCCTGGGTTCGAATCCCGGCCCAGGGTCTTTATGCATGGAGTTTGCATGTTCTCCCTGTGCATGTGTGGGTTCCCCCTGGGTACTCCAGCTTCCTCCCACAGTCAAAAAACATGACTGTTAGGTTAATTGGTCTCTCTAAATTGTCCTTAGGTTTGAGTGTCTGCATGCACAGTTGTTGTTCGTGTCTGTCTCTATGTTGCCTTGTGATTGACTGTCCAGGGTGTACCCAGCCTCTCACCTGTTGAGAGCTGGAGATAGGCATCAGCCATGTTTTTGTTTTTAATTCAGTCTTAATGTAAGTAAATCACTCGACTTAGTCTTTTCACTAAATTGTATCTCCCTACAGACACAGAGCATTGAGAATAAAAGGGATGTCATTATCTGCTGCCTCATTAGCTACCTCAGGGAAAGACAAGAAGATCTTTTTCATGACTGCCAGGTATATCATATTGATAACAGTTTACTTATTAACTCAAGGGATCCTAATGTTCTACTCTCCTGTCCTCTCCTATCCCCTGTTCCCCCCTTCTCCATTCATCTTCTGTCCACTCCCCTCTTTAGATAAACTGAAATGCATTGAAAAAGCATCTTAAATAAAATAAAACGTGTATGCTTTTTCTTTCTTTCTTTTTAACACGTAGGAATGTGAGGATTACACAGACAATATGATGAAGGTGATCGTGATCCACAACATCATGGCTGAGGAGGATCCATCAGATGTGTCCATTGTGATTGAGGGAAACCAAGTGATGGAGGGATGTGGAAGCCGAACAAAGGCATGTGTTCTGCTGATGGGACTGATATATGCCCTCAACTTTGAATATCCGAAGGAGCTGAAGAACACATTTGACACTTTTCAAAAACTTTTTTTGGAACTTGACGGGGCCAAACTACTGAAAAAGGTCCACGGCCTCAAAAATAAGCTTATGCAATGCACACACATTTCCCCTCTTGTTCCAAGAGGATCTTTTGTCCTTTTTTTGGGGGGGGGGTACCCCATTTTACCTTATATTAATAGGTAATAAAACGTCTTGATGCATTCTCAATCATCCAGGAAAGTAAATCTCCAAAAGTTGAATCTGTTCATCTGGACGTAGCGTTTTGTGGGAGAAACGTTTCGTCACTCATCCAAGTGACTTCTTCAGTCTCAGCTGACTGCAGGTTTACCAAAACCTTATAAACAGTACATTTGCATAATGACTGAAACCAGCCCACTGAGTCATTCTAACTACCAGAAACCTCGAAGCACAGGCCGAGGGGGCGGTGTGGCAGCAATTTCTCACACCAGTCTATTAATTAACGAAAGACCAAGACAGACGTTTAATTCATTTGAAAGCCTGATGCTTAGCCTCGTCCACCCCAGCTGTAAAACTCAGAAACCAGTCTTACTTGTTATCGTCTATCGTCCACCTGGGCCTTACACAGAGTTTCTCTCTGATTTCTCAGACTTTTTATCTGATTTAGTGCTCAGCTCAGATAAAATAATTATTGTGGGTGATTTTAACATCCATGTAGATGCTAAAAATGACAGCCTCAACATGGCATTTAATCTGTTATTAGACTCAATTGGCTTCTCTCAAAATGTAAAAGAACCCACCCACCACTTTAATCACACTCTAGATCTTGTTTTAACATATGGCATAGAAACTGAACATTTAACAGTGTTTCCTGAAAACCCTCTGCTGTCTGATCATTTCCTGACAACATTTACATTTACAATAATTGATTACACAGCAGTGGAGAGTAGACTTTATCACAGTAGATGTCTTTCTGAAAGTGCTGTAACTAAGGTTAAGAATATAATCCACCCACTGTTATCATCTTCAATGCCCTGTACCAACACAGAGCAGAGCAGCTACCTGAACGCTACTCCAACAGAGGTCGATTATCTTGTTAATAATTTTACCTCCTCACTACGTACGACTCTGGATACTGTAGCTCCTGTGAAAACTAAGGTCTCAAATCAGAAGTCCCTGACTCCGTGGTATAATTCTCAAACACGTAGCCTAAAGCAGATGACTCGTAAGCTGGAGAGGAAATGGCGTGTCACAAATTTAGAGGATCATCATTTAGCCTGGAGAAATAGTTTGCTGCTTTATAAGAAAGCCCTCCGCAAAGCCAGAACATCTTACTATTCGTCACTGATTGAAGAAAATAAGAACAACCCCAGATTTCTCTTCAGCACTGTAGCCAGGCTGACAAACAGTCAGAGCTCTACTGAGCCAACCATCCCTTTAACGTTAACTAGTAATGACTTCATGAACTTCTTCACAAATAAAATTTTTATCATTAGAGAAAAAATTACCAATAATCATCCCACAGATGTAATATTATCTACAGCTACTTTTAGTACCATCGATGTTAAGTTAAACTCTTTTTCTCCAATTGATCTTTCTGAGTTAACTTCAATAATTAATTCCTCCAAACCATCAACGTGTCTTTTAGACCCCATTCCTACAAAACTGCTCAAAGAAGTCCTGCCATTAATTAATTCATCAATCTTAAATATGATCAACCTATCTCTAATAATCAGCTATGTACCACAGGCCTTCAAGCTGGCTGTAGTTAAACCTTTACTTAAAAAGCATCTCTAGACCCAGCTGTCTTACCTAATTATAGGCCAATCTCCAACCTTCCTTTCATATCAAACATCCTTGAAAGAGTAGTTGTCAAACAGCTAACAGATCATCTGCAGAGGAATGGCTTATTTGAAGAGTTTCAGTCAGGTTTCAGAGCTCATCACAGCACAGAAACAGCTTTAGTGAAGGTTACAAATGATCTTCTTATGGCCTCTGACAGTGGACTCATCTCTGTGCTTGTCCTGCTAGACCTCAGTGCAGCGTTTGATACTGTTGACCATAATATCCTATTAGAGTGATTAGAACATGCTGTAGGTATTACAGGTACTGCGCTGCAGTGGTTTGTATCATATCTATCTAATAGACTCCAATTTGTGCATGTAAATGGAGAGTCCTCTTCACCCACTAAGGTCAATTATGGAGTTCCACAGGGTTCAGTGCTAGGACCAATTCTATTTACATTATACATGCTTCCCTTAGGCAGCATCATTAGAAGACATAGCATAAATTTTCACTGCTATGCAGATGACACCCAGCTCTATCTATCCATGAAGCCAGGTAACACACACCAATTAGTTAAACTGCAGGAATGTCTTAAAGACATAAAGACCTGGATGGCCGCTAACTTTCTGCTTCTTAATTCAGATAAAACTGAGGTTATTGTACTCGGCCCTGAAAATCTTAGAAATATGGTATCTAACCAGATTCTTACTCTGGATGGCATTACCTTGGCCTCCAGTAATGCTGTGAGGAACCTTGGAGTCATTTTTGACCAGGACATGTCCTTTAACGCACATATTAAACAAATATGTAAGACTGCTTTCTTCCATTTGTGCAACATCTCTAAAATTAGAAATATCCTGTCTCAGAGTGATGCTGAAAAACTAGTTCATGCATTCATTACTTCCAGGCTGGACGACTGTAATTCATTATTATCAGGATGTCCTAAAAACTCCCTGAAAAGTCTTCAGCTAATCCAAAATGCTGCAGCAAGAGTCCTGACAGGGACTAGAAAGAGAGAGCAGATTTCTCCTGTTTTGACTTCCCTTCATTGGCTTCCTGTTAAATCCAGAATTGAATTCAAAATCCTGCTCCTCACATACAAGGTCTTAAATAATCAGGCCCCATCTTATCTTAATGACCTTGTAGTGCCATATCACCCTATTAGAGCACTTCGCTCTCGCTCTGCAGGCCTACTTGTTGTTCCTAGAGTATTTAAAAGTAGAATGGGAGGCAGAGCCTTCAGTTTTCAGGCCCCTCTTCTGTGGAACCAGCTTCCAGTTTGGATTCGGGAGACAGACACTATCTCTACTTTCAAGATTAGGCTTAAAACTTTCCTTTTTGCTAAAGCATATAGTTAGGGCTGGACCAGGTGACCCTGAATCCTCCCTTAGTTATGCTGCAATAGACGTAGGCTGCCGGGGATTCCCATGATGCATTGAGTTTTTCCTTTCCAGTCACCTTCTCACTCACTTTGTGTTAATAGACCTCTCTGCATTGAATCATGTCTGTTATTAACCTCTGTCTCTCTTCCACAGCATGTCTTTATCCTGTCTTCCTTCTTTCACCCCAACCAGTCGCAGCAGATGGCCCCGCCCCTCCCTGAGCCTGGTTCTGTCGGAGGTTTCTTCCTGTTAAAAGGGAGTTTTTCCTTCCCACTGTCGCCAAAGTGCTTGCTCATAGGGGGTCATATGATTGTTGGGTTTTTCTCTGTATTTATTATTGTGCGATCTACTGTGCAATATAAAGCGCCTTGAGGCGACTTTTGTTGTGATTTGGCGCTATATAAATAAAACTGAATTGAATTGAATTGAATTGAATTGAAGGAACAATGGGCTGTGAGGTCAGTTCCTTAATCATAATATCATTAAGGAACTGACCTCACAGCCCATTGTTCCTTCAGTGGGCTGGTTTCAGTCATTATGCAAATGTACTGTTTATAAGATTTGGGGAAACCTGCAGTCAGCTGAGACTGAAGAAGTCACTTGGATGAGTGACGAAAACGTTTCTCCCACAAAACGCTACGTCCAGATGAACAGATTCAACTTTTGGAGATTAATAGGTAATGTTTATCAACTGATAATAATTAAATTTTATTAGTAATTATCAGGTATTACTGACTAGCAACCAAGAGATTATTTTGCCTAATTTCAATGAGTAAGTAGCTGTTGAATATATACATAAATATGGGGTAAATTTTATCCAATTTAATTAAGTATTTCATAGCTTTTTATTGAAGCTATTTTATACACAATATATTGAATTAAATCTACCCCAAAAAAGTCAATGCAAATTGTTACCTCAGATTTATTGGGTAAATTCTATAGATGACTTCTGACAGTGTATATGCTTTAGCAAAAAGGAAAGTTTTAAGCCTAATCTTGAAAGTAGAGATAGTGTCTGTCTCCCGAATCCAAACTGGAAGCTGGTTCCACAGAAGAGGGGCCTGAAAACTGAAGGCTCTCCCTCCCATTCTACTTTTAAATACTCTAGGAACAACAAGTAGGCCTGCAGAGCGAGAGCGAAGTGCTCTAATAGGGTGATATGGCACTACAAGGTCATTAAGATAAGATGGGGCCTGATTATTTAAGACCTTGTATGTGAGGAGCAGGATTTTGAATTCAATTCTGGATTTAACAGGAAGCCAATGAAGGGAAGCCAATACAGGAGAAATCTGCTCTCTCTTTCTAGTCCCTGTCAGGACTCTTGCTGCAGCATTTTGGATTAACTGGAGGCTTTTCGGGGAGTTTTTTGGGGATCTTGATAATAATGAATTACAGTAGTCCAGCCTGGAAGTAATAAATGCATGAAGTAGTTTTTCAGCGTCACTCTGAGACAGGATATTTCTAACTTTAGAGATGCTGCGCAAATGGAAGAAAGCAGTCTTACATATTTGTTTAATATGTGCAATGAAGTAAATATCTTGGTTAAAAATGATTCCACGTTTCCCCATAGTGTTACTGGAGGCCAAGGTAATGCCATCCAGAGTAAGAATCTGGTTAGATACCATATTTCTAAGATTTTCAGGGCCGAGTACAATAACCTCAGTTTTATCTGAATTAAGAAGCAGAAACTTAGCGGCCATTCAGGTCTTTATGTCTTTTCACACAATTGGTGTGTGTTATCTGGCTTCATGGATAGGGTTAGGGTTAAAGTTGTGTGTCATCTGCATAGCCGTGAAAATTTATGCTATGTCTTCTAATGATGCTGCCTAGGGGAAGCATGTATAATGTAAATAGAATTGGTCCTAGCACTGAACCCTGTGGAACACCATAATTGACCTTAGTGTGTGAAGAGGACTCTCCATTTACATGAACAAATTGGAGTCTATTAGATAGATATGATACAAACCACTGCAGTGCAGTACCTGTAATACCTACAGCATGTTCTAATCGCTCTAATAGGATATTATGGTCAACAGTACCGAACGCTGCACTGAGGTCTAGCAGGACAAGCACAGAGATGAGTCCACTGTCAGAGGCCATAAGAAGATCATTTGTAACCTTCACTAAAGCTGTTTCTGTGCTGTGATGAGCTCTGAAACCTGACTGAAACTCTTCAGTAAGCCATTGCAAGCAACCATACTCGGCGCCATCTTGGTATCTTGGTAAGGCAGAGTAAGTCGATTTGTTAATCAATTATTAAGTAACAGAGACTTGAAAGAGAGAGAAAGACTTAATGTTTAATAATCCACATTACACTGTTTTACTCTGTGGTTCACATGTGAATACTGTATTCTATTTTCTTTGTGATTTTTTGTTTAAGTTATTTTTTTGATGGTTTTTAGTTTGTTTTTTTCCTGTTTGGGAGCTGACACAGTCTCTAAGGCAGAGGTCTCAAACTCAAATGAGCCGCGGGCCACTTCCTGCACCATCATCTCATTGGCGGTCCACTTTAGTGTTCAAGTAGTAAAAAACAAACAAACAAGAAAACACCCACATACTGTTTGTTTTGTTTTGTTTTATTAAATTTCAAATACTGTATAACAAGAGAAAAACTGCAAACATGAATGCATTTTTTTCTCACTCTTAACTATCTGAAGCCTTCCATTGAACTACCAAATAAAGAAATTGGTACGTTCTTTCTGGCCAGACACGTGGCACCACTTTTGCTATAATTTTGTTTGTATTTAACAAAATAAAAATGCAGACATAAATGTAAACATTAGTTTTTGACTGCAATTGAAAATTGTTTTCTTTCCAAATAAATCTCTCACTGAACTAACACAGCCAATCCCTCAACATGATTGTACTCTCTTGTTACCTCGGCCAGGTCCGCAGCTCCGAACTGTGGTAAGGAGACCTCTGGCTAATACGACGGGTTCTGTGTCGGGCTCGTAGCTGAAAACTAGCTTTATTTTGTTGTCTGGGTCAACTTTGCTAGCGAGAGACAGAGAGAGGCGTTTCAAGGCTGCTGCAGCAGAACTTTATTGTATCGGAGGTGAAGCGAGATCGATCAACTGCAGACCAGAAAACAAACGACGGAGGCCCAGACAAGTGCAATCAAACGATGAGTTTATTGACAACGGAGAACAATCATCAGCATATGGCTTATTTGCTCTGATAAAAATAAACTGAGTTCTGGTTTTATAGCAAAGAGGATCACGCCCCCACGTACACGTCAAATACAGTTCAAAAATACATTGTTTGCAGACAAGGGTGCATCATGTACATCTTAATAACTATAAACAGACATATAACTTCTCCTTTCTATATCAGTTACCTTTTAAGGTAATAAACTTCAAGCTCCAGGGTCCCTGAAAGTTAATTATGGACCCTCGTCATCAATCTCTAAGTAGACAGAATTACAGCAAGTCTCAAATAAGAAGCAGAAGACACTTGGGCCTTTACTCAGGCCTGCTACTAGATTTAATATGTGTACTGTAAGCATGCATGCAATTAACCTGCTATGTTCTCATCTTTCCTCAACATGTATCACCTGGACACTCTCACCAGTGAAGCTTAAAACCCTTTTGGACGGAACATCAACTCTAAACAAGCACAGTTATGCATTGTGTATTAAATGAACTCAACCTGTAAATAGAAAGAATGTGATGACAAACCTATTCACTGCAATATGAACCCTGTAAGAAATGTTACTATTAAAATAATACTGTAGAACATGTTATTAATGCAGTCATCATAAGGCAGATTATATGATAGCAATAAAAGAATCTCTGAATCCCAATAGAGGAAAACACGAACACAGGGTACAGTCGAATTTTAATAGCTTACTTACAACTGGGCTCGTCAGGCACTCTTTTTGGCTGCAGTGGTTATTATTATATTTACATGCTTCAATCTCCTGTTTCTGGTCGGTAGCACCTTGTACTGTTTGACTTTCCTCTTTCTCCTTCCCTCGCGCTCACACAAACAAACACACAGCTCGAGGGGCAGTCCCACACGTTCTCCGTGCAGCAAGGACTACACCGCCCATGAGGCTACAGTCTTAAAGGGCTATGCCTGTAACACTCTCCTCAAGTAGAGGTGACGTGGACTGCAAATGGCCTGCGGGCCGCCTGCTCTAAGGCAATGGGGTTTTGGCTGGATAACAGGAGGGGAGAAGCTTCAGAGACGCGTGTAAGACTGCAACTCTGTAAACTCTCCATATTAGAGAGTTTACATACAATTGTTGACCAAGTGATAGTGTCAGGGACTTTGTTTATTTATTGAATACGTAAATAGCCCCTTGATAATGAAACTCTAGCCATGAAACCATCAAACCAAACTTTTAATTTAGAATAAATTTATCTTGAAAAGTTTGCATTCAAGTCTTTTTGAAATTACAGACAACAAAATTATGACCACAAGTGGATGAACCCTATTGGTTTTTGGTGATGAAATAACCTTTTCTCTAGCGCTACCAAACTTTCAATTTTAGATGTAGTGTATCTTCAAAATCTTTCATCCATTTTTTTTTTCTAATTTTGGGTGCACATCCATACTCTTTAGAATGAATCCTGTTGATTTTTGTGACGCTAGACCCCTTTGCTCGAGCACCACCCCTCCTCTTTTCTTAGACAGGCTTGGGACTGGATAAACGCCTGCAGTTCTTTGGCCATGTAAAGCACCACTCTTTTGCCTTGATTTTTTTTCACGTGGTTCACCAGGGGATTTGCCTGTGTAAACTTGCATATCCTAGGTAAAGCTGGACTATGCATCACATGCTTTCATTGTCATAAAACACAATCAAGCACTCGTCAACAGTCACATGGGGGTCTGGAATGTACAGCAGGGGTAAATGCCATACCCACTTGTCCTTCACATCCCTTATTGCTGCCAGTTTGTCACGCTCTCCTCAGCCCTGCCTTGTTTCCCTTTATTGAATTGTATGACATGGAACAAAACCTGGAAGGTCTTAAGAGACATGGTGGTTGCAAATATTGTCCTTCTAGTCTCAGCATTCCAAAGGCTTGCTGTTGCTTCAAATTTTGATTGTAAACTCCTGCCAAAATGAGCAAGCCAATGCAGGCTTACAAGTCAGTTACATCCAAGTCTTTCCAACTGTCCCATACACACATTCCCTTTAAATTTGTACAATATTTTCAATCAATGGTGTCATGAAGAGCTCAAGTGATGACTTGATGTCCTCAGTATGGCTGACTGTGTATCTACTGGGCCTGGATCCATTTTGATAATATTAGCAGCACTAACTCTACCCTGTTGTTGGAGTTGGAAGAGGGGCCATGTTATCTTTCCATTTTTGGAAGGGATTATGTCTGCTGGTGGTTGAGAGACAACTGGAGGGTTGACACTAATTTTCATCACATGAGAATTGCTCAAAATCAGGGTCCTCCTCAAGACAATCGTCTGTCTCTGACACATTCTCCTCTATGTCACTGTCACTGTCAAAGAGTTGTGCCAAAACCTCATTGGTCAGTGGATCACCAGCTTCCTGACAGACAGGAAGCAGCAAGTGAGGCTGGGGTAGATCACCTCTGAAACTCTGTCCCTTAGTATTGGTGCCCCTCAAGGATGTGTCCTCTCACCACTACTGTTCTCCCTCTACACTAATGACTGCATCTCCAAGAACTCGGCTGTTAAACTCCTAAACTGTAGAGATGACACCACCGTCATTGGACTCATCAAGGATGGTGATGAGTCTTCATACCGGCAGAAAGTTGAGCGGCTGGTACTCTGGTGCAGTCAGCACAATCTGGAGCTGAACACTCTTAAAACTGTAGAGATGACAGTGGACTTCAGGAGACATCCCTCAACACTGCTCCCCCTCACCATATCAGGCAGGCCCGGTGTCGACTGTGGAGATCTTCAAGTTCCTGGGTACCACCATCTCCCAGGACCTGAAGTGGGAGACCAACATCAACTCCATCCTCAAAAAGACCCAGCAGAGGATGTACTTCCTGAGACAACTGGGGGAGTACAGTCTTCCACAGGAGTTGCTATCCAGTTCTACACTGCGGTCATTGAGTCTGTCCTGTGCTCCTCCATCACAGTCTGGTATGGAGCAGCCACTAAACAGGACAGGTGCAGACTGCAGCGGACTGTACGGGCAGCAGAAAGGATCATCGGCACCCCCCTGCCCTTCACCCAGGACCTGCACCTCTCAAGAACCAGGAAATGGGCAGGGAAAATTATCACAGACCCCTCACACCCTGGACACAGACTCTTTGACCTGCTGCTGTCTGGCAGACAGTATAGAAGCCTGCAGACCAGGACCACCCGACATAGGAACAGTTTCTTTCCCCTCTCCATCTCCCTCCTTAGTGACAGTTGAACTGTCACACTGCTCCCACTGCCAGACTGCAACTGCACCTTATGTACATTCTGTGGTATTCATTTCACTTCATTTCATTTGTGTCATCCTGTATTTTTGTATATAAGATTTAGATTGGTTATTTATGTGTGGGTGAGTGGGTGTATTGTGTTGCTTACATTGTTGAGATTTATTTACACTGCTGTGCTTGAGAGTCACCATCTACCGGAACCAAATTCCTTTTATGTGTGTGTGCATATACATGGCCAATAAACGCCATTCTGATTCTGATTCTGATGTGTGTGTGTGTGCACCGGTCTACAGGCATCATCAGGCCTGGTGGGTGTGTTCAGCCTGAAGGCTGGCCACACCTGAGGTAGATGATCATGCACATGCACGTGCTTTGTGTAGCTGTCTGAAATTGGAGCAGTTGTTTAACCCTTTAAAACCGGTCGGAGCGGGCATGCTCTGTTTTGCGTAACTATTTTTAAATCCCTGTATAACCGGAACCACGTAAGCTAGCGCAATAATTTTTTTGCGTAATGTTAAGGGTCCGAAATTGAGGACGAGAGTAAAACAATGATGGTCCAGAAGAGCATGATCAAAACAATTGATTTTAATGAATACACGCAGCGTGGGGAGGTTTAAACTGCAAAACATCAGTTGTAAATCTCCACCCAAAAATACACTTCAGATTGCTTTTATAACATCAGGGTATTGTAACGCCCCCTCTTGCGTTTACAAGCACATAATTTGCATCTTAAGAACATTATTTGCCTCTTCTACAGACAATGATCACTTTGAAGAGATAAATGCAGACACAGAAGTTCCCCTTTCTGGCATCCTTTTCCAAATATGATGATGAGGTCCCCATGGACTTGTCCTCCTTCCGTCACCTGTTGTCAAGTAAACTCTAGTGCAATATGTTGCTGAATACACTGAGGCCTTTGCTCAGCTACTATTTTACTGTAACAATATACTCAGCATATAAGCTTTTAAGATTATAGATTTAACTCAATGATTTAAAGTGGTTATAACTGCACCTGTAATAAACATGTTAATATGTGATTATGATAACCCCTGTAATACAAATTATAACATAATGCCAACAACTTCAATAAATGCTTTGATGAAATGATAATTAATGCAATGATAAAGATGATGGTTATGTAAAATAATCCCTGTAATTCTACAGTATGAAACCGGAGGAGTTGAACTTACATCTTATGCCATCAGCTTGTCCTAGGTCACGGTTTCCTTCCACATATAGCTTTGCAAAAATTGCATAAAAAGCACTTGCAGCAACAAAAACATAATATTCCAGAAACATGCTTCGCCGAGCCAAACAGCTGTTCAAAACATTTCCTACATTGAAATAGACGTCAGCGCGACCTATCGCATGTCCGCCATTACCTGCCCGAAACTGGAAGTGACGTCATTTTGCGGAAATGTATTTTTTTTACTTACAGGCCTTATAAGCCTGGTGTTACTGGTGTTTTTAAAAGTCATGTTTGACTTCATGCTTTTCTGAATAGTTTCTGGGATGCTTAGAACTCAAATTGCACTGCTTTAAATAGTTTATTTAGTTTTATTTACAAATTTGCATTATAGGATTTATTTTCATTTTTTGTGCAGCATATAAAAATTGGTGTATCTCAAAAATAAAGCTATGAAGACACTCAAAGTAAATTTCCTGTTGTTGTAAACTATTTTTTGCAACTTTTTTGTACTTAAAATTTTGAGGGATAAACATCTTAAATTTCTCCAACTAGAAATATATGTTAAAAAAAAAAGCAAAAACGATTTTCAATTTTTTTGTAGTTTATTGCACATTTTTGCAATTTATGTAGTTACTATGGACTTAATGCATACACATTATTAAAATTTGGGCTATAACAGTTGTATTGATGTATAGCAACTTGAAATGCTCCCAAAAATGGCACTACAGCATGTAAAAATATAAAGTCAGCTCTGGCGGACTTGGTTCTCGGGTAGGTCTTAAAGGGTTAAAGAGTGATCAAGGCTGTTACAATAAGGACAATACTTCTTCCCATTATGTTTGGCTGCTGCTGCTGTTGAAGGGGCACCAGATCCTTGGGGCTCAGTGTTCAACAGTATTGTGGTTGTCTTACTGGTGAACTTCCTCCTTTCCTCTCCTCTCAGAAACGGCGCTTTCTTTGAGCTGAACCGTGTCGTGTCAACTTGCACCTGCAGCTCATATTCAAGCCAGTGTGAGAAGTCAGTCAGTGTTGGAATGGGAGTGTTTTCAGGTTGAATTTATCAATGGAAGCTGGACCTCAAATCATGCGGCAGTTTTTCAAGCAACCTTGACATATGGGATCCACATTCCAGCTCCACAATTACTTTCCTTCCTAATTGTGCAAGCAGGCTGATCAGGGAGCATACCTTTAGTGCAAACATCCTGAAGGTCTTCGTATCTCCTGACATAACAGGTGGCCCATCCATTAACCCTGCAATATGCTGGAGTGCCAGTTGATGCGGCTGTCCATACTCCTGGTTGAGGGCATCCATTGTGTTGGTATAAGGGTGCCTAGAATGAATATAGGAGTCAGCAATAAGCAGGGCCTCCTCCAGTTTAAGATGATCTACCAATATTTGGAATCTGAAACGTTCTGTTACATCCGCTGGGAGAATATTTTCCATCCTCATCCTTGCAAACCCCCGTGGGTTTGGGTGTACAAAACTGGGATTGTAGGTGCTGGCCCCCAATAGTAGTGCTCCCGATCCCCCATGGGCTCTGATGTCGGGACCTAGAGTACCTAGAGTACAAATAGTAATCCGAGTGAATGGGTCTGGGAGGGGAATGGTAATGCAACCCATAATCACGATGGGGTCCATCCCAACCTCCAGCTGGTGGCTCCAGGGCAACGGTAAGAATCCCTGTCCAAACTGTGAGGGTGACACAATGATGCTTCATGGTGTTTCCTCTCTGACAAGGTGAAACCCTCAGGTGAGTAATCACCATGTGTACTTCAAGCATGCTAGTGATGCTGACATTCTCTCTGAGGGACGGGTAAAGTGTCTGGAGTGAACAGCATACCTTTCGGGAGAATGCCGGCGTGCCGCTGTATGTTCTAAAGGCTGCTGACAACCTAAATCTGGCTATCCAACAGGTTCCCGCAGAGCCCCATCATATGGCATTGTCATATCAGGTCCCAGGAGAATGTGTCCCTTAACTCCTCAGATTGAAGCTGCGCAGAGTTTCTCCCCACCATCAGACTGGCTAGGACTTGCTGAGCTGCTGTGCCAATCGAGCTTGGCAGACTGGTCCCTTTGCTCTAACTATTGAGGAAGTCGTGTGTCCTATGCACTCTGCAACTGAGTAATAACACTGCTGAGATGGTTGAGTGCTCGCGTAACTGTTCTGTCTCGTTTGTAGCCTGGGGGTGAAGCTGCCCCATTCTCCAGTCACTTTCTTTAGCCTATTCCGCATTCTGCAGCCTCAGCTGGTCCAATATTTCCAGCAAGGCTTCCTGCTTAATTCTCAACCTTTTATTCTCCTGCTGCAATGTTTTGGCGTCCTCTTCTCACCGATATCTGATGTTCCATCCACACTGGATGCTATCCTGAGTGATGGGAGATTCAGGCTCCTCCTCATATCTCGGATGTGGAGGGAGAGTGTGAGCTGATCTGGGAAGTGATAAGCTTCTCTGGGGGAGATAGTCACTTAGGTCATATCCTCGAAGATGGACAGGAAGAGCATGGTGTCTCCTGGAACGCTGTTCTTCCATGTTGAACATAATTTGTTACAGGGATCAGAATCCGTCTCGAAGGACCGCTTGTTATAGCGGGCGCCCTGGACCACTATCTCTAAAACGTGATTCTGTACTGTTCCCTGGTAATATGGTCCTGTCAGAGACGTGGAATGATGTCAGAGTGGAAGAACTTTATTTACAACAAGCCCACTTTGAACACGCACTCTCGCTGGTGAGAAAGGATGTGGTTCTGAAATTAATACAAATAAGAATTAACATAAACATCTCTCGCACTTGTTTAGCATCTAAACGCAAGGGTTATAAACAAGAACAGGTTTGTATGCTAGCATAGTAACTGCATCAGGTAAAATCTTTGTGAACATTAACTCTCCACAACAACTGAAACAACTTAGAAATAAGGAATATCCTGTGGAGCCAGGCTACTACTTACTTTATTCCTACAGCATGGCTGCTAACACACAAGGTAATAGTAACAGGTGTCTACATTGGTACATTAACTGCAACAGAAATAAAAATATGTTCCCAATGTGACTTACTGGTTTTATGAACACACACTTGCCAGCATTGTCAGTCTCAGTTCAAGTCCATCACTTGCTTGCAGCAGCGTTACTCTCTGACTACACTTTTAATTGCCACAGCAAGGAGAGGACGGATGCGCACTCTAACTGGACTGGCCATTGGCTGCTGGGGAAATCATGTTCCTCCCATGCAGGTAACGTATGCCCTGGCAGGAGGACTTTTTAACAGTGTCTGACTTGGCTCCCTCTCTGTCTGTCTCTGTGCTTTTTTGTTCTTTAGGCCTTTAGTGAGCTGTCCATGGTGCTGAATATGCACAAATCACTGTTTATAGGAAACTACATGAAATTTTCCTTTAGATTTCATCCATGCTCATTCAGTCACTTTTAATTTCCAAACACAATAAAGTTTTACTTTTGTTTCTTTGAGGGAATTGTTTATGATGCTTTAATTTCCTTTGGTGCACTATAGTAGTTGTTGAGAAAACTGATGTTTCTACTATTGCTATGTCTTCTCTGTTGTGCAAAAAGCTGAAAAAAAGACATTTAAATTAAAATCCAAAATTTTAACATTTACTCAGTAAATGTTATATTTACACAGTTAATAACTGTGTAAGATGGTATTATGCCCCCAATCCTCTGCTGTCTCCCCACCATCGATCTTTCCTCCCTCTCTTTTCTATCTTTGTCTCTCTGTGAGTGTGGCATTTGTGGTGTGTGTGATGTGTGTCAGTGGGGTTTGGCAGTTCTGGTGGTTCCTGCTCCTCCTCGGCTGGAGCACCTGCAGTAACTGATAATCAGTCCAGCACATCAGTTTGGAAGAATTTGACTCCATTTTTGACACAGAGCAGCTTTAATTCTGACATGTTGGATTTTCTCACATGAACTGCTCGCTTCCAGCTCTTTCACACCATTTTTGTTGAACCCTGTTGGACTTGGTTGTTCCAAAGCTCTATTTTTAATAGCAGGTATGGACACTTTGTGTTCCTACGAGGCTGCTGGAGCTGATTGAGGCCACTCAATACAACACTGATGATTCCAGCAGACATGCCACAGCACATTCCAGAAGCATCCCTGAAGCATCTCTTTGCTCCGCACCACTAAAAATAACTCTGGCTCTATTTTTTACAGAAGCCCCATCAAGCTGCACAAAACAGAGGAAAATGTGCAGGACAGAAGAAACAGCAAAGGAAATCCTGTCAGTGTTGAAAATAGAAGAGCCTGTGCAGACCAACATGTTTCACTTCTAAAATACACCAGGTGTGGTTTGAAGGACGCAACAAAACCACATTAGAAAGACATCAGAGACTCATCACATCACTCGCTGGATTCACTGGATTATTTTTCTTTATTATTTGGAACAAAGAAAACAAACTTGACTGGTTTGTGTCATTGTGGTGCTGCATGCAACTCTAAATATGACTATCCAGAGTTGGGACCAGGAAGCAGAGTTGCAGTCTTACACGCCTCTCTGCAGCTTCTCTCCTCCTGCTACCCCCCCAAAAACCCATCTCCATTGAGACTGTGTCAGCTCCCAAAATGACAAAAAACAAACCAAAAACCAGCAACAAACAACTTAAACATAAAAAATCACAAAGAAAGAACAATACAGAATCCACATCTGAACCAAAGAGTAAAACAATGAAATGTGGATTATTAAATATTAGGTCTCTCTCCTCCAAGTCTCTGTTAGTACATGACTTAATAATTGATCAACAAATCGATTTACTCTGCCTTACAGAAACCTGGTTGCAGCAGGATGATTATGTTAGTTTAAATGAATCAACACCCCCGAGTCATTCTAACTACCAGAAATCCCGAAGCACAGGCCGAGGGGGCGGTGTGGCAGCAATTTTCACACCAGCCTATTAATTAACGAAAGACCAAGACAGACGTTTAATTCATTTGAAAGCCTGATGCTTAGCCTCGTCCACCCCAGCTGTAAAACTCAGAAACCAGTCTTACTTGTTATCATCTATCGTCCACCTGGGCCTTACACAGAGTTTCTCTCTGATTTCTCAGACTTTTATCTGATTTAGTGCTCAGCTCAGATAAAATAATTATTGTGGGTGATTTTAACATCCATGTAGAGGCTAAAAATGACAGCCTCAACATCGCATTTAATCTGTTATTAGACTCAATTGGCTTCTCTCAAAATGTAAAAGAACCCACCCACCACTTTAATCACACTCTAGATCTTGTTTTAACATATGGCATAGAAACTGAACATTTAACAGTGTTTCCTGAAAACCCTCTGCTGTCTGATCATTTCCTGATAACATTTACATTTACAATAATTGATTACACAGCAATGGAGAGTAGACTTTATCAAAGTAGATGTCTTTCTGAAAGTGCTGTAACTAAGTTTAAGAATATAATCCACCCACTGTTATCATCTTCAATGCCCTGTACCAACATAGAGCAGAGCAGCTATCTGAACGCTACTCCAACAGAGGTTGATTATCTTGTTAATAATTTTACCTTCTCACTACGTACGACTCTGGATACTGTAGCTCCTGTGAAAACTAAGGCCTCAAATCCAAAGTCCCTGACTCCGTGGTATAATTCTCAAACACGTAGCCTAAAGCAGATAACTCGTAAGCTGGAGAGGAAATGGCGTGTCACAAATTTAGAGGATCATCATTTAGCCTGGAGAAATAGTTTGCTGCTTTATAAGAAAGCCCTCCGCAAAGCCAGAACATCTTACTATTCATCACTGATTGAAGAAAATAAGAACAACCCCAGGTTTCTCTTCAGCACTGTAGCCAGGCTGACAAAAGTCAGAGCTCTACTGAGCCAACAATCCCTTTAACGTTAACTAGTAATGACTTCATGAACTTCTTCACAAATAAAATTTTTATCATTAGAGAAAAATTACCAATAATCATCCCACAGATGTAATATCGTCTACAGCTACTTTTAGTACCATCAATGTCAAGTTAGACTCTTTTTCTCCAATTGATCTTTCTGAGTTAACTTCAATAATTAATTCCTCCAAACCATCAACGTGTCTTTTAGACCCCATTCCTACAAAACTGCTCAAAGAAGTCCTGCCATTAATTAATGCTTCAATCTTAAATATGATCAACCTATCTCTAATAATCGGCTATGTACCACAGGCCTTCAAGCTGGCTGTAGTTAAACCTTTACTCAAAAAGCATCTCTAGACCCAGCTGTCTTAGCTAATTATAGGCCAATCTCCAACCTTCCTTTTATATCAAAAATCCTTGAAAGAGTAGTTGTCAAACAGCTAACAGATCATCTGCAGAGGAATGGCTTATTTGAAGAGTTTCAGTCAGGTTTCAGAGCTCATCACAGCACAGAAACAGCTTTAGTGAAGGTTACAAATGATCTTCTTATGGCCTCTGACAGTGGACTCATCTCTGTGCTTGTCCTGCTAGACCTTAGTGCTGCGTTTGATACTGTTGATCATAATATCCTATTAGAGCGATTAGAACATGCTGTAGGTATTACAGGTACTGCGCTGCAGTGGTTTGTATCATATCTATCTAATAGACTCCAATTTGTTCAAGTAAATGGAGAGTCGTCTTCACACACTAAGGTCAATTATGGTGTTCCACAGGGTTCAGTGCTAGGACCAATTCTATTTACATTATATATGCTTCCCCTAGGCAGCATCATTAGAAGACATAGCATAAATTTTCACTGCTATGCAGATGACACGCAGCTCTATCTATCCATGAAGCCAGGTAACACACACCAATTAGTTAAACTGCAGGAATGTCTTAAAGACATAAAGACCTGGATGGCCGCTAACTTTCTGCTTCTTAATTCAGATAAAACTGAGGTTATTGTACTCAGCCCTGAAAATCTTAGAAATATGGTATCTAACCAGATTCTGACTCTGGATGGCATTACCTTGGCCTCCAGTAACACTGTGAGGAACCTTGGAGTCATTTTTGACCAGGACATGTCCTTTAACGCACATATTAAACAAATATGTAAGACTGCTTTCTTCCATTTGCGCAACATCTCTAAAATTAGAAATATCCTGTCTCAGAGTGATGCTGAAAAACTAGTTCATGCCTTCATTACTTCCAGGCTGGACTACTGTAATTCTTTATTATCAGGATGTCCTAAAAACTCCCTGAAAAGTCTTCAGCTAATCCAAAATGCTGCAGCAAGAGTCCTGACAGGGACTAGAAAGAGAGAGCAGATTTCTCCTGTTTTGGCTTCCCTTCATTGGCTTCCTGTTAAATCCAGAATTGAATTCAAAATCCTGCTCCTCACATACAAGGTCTTAAATAATCAGGCCCCATCTTATCTTAATGACCTTGTGGTACCATATCACCCTATTAGAGCACTTCGCTCTCGCTCTGCAGGCCTACTTGTTGTTCCTAGAGTATTTAAAAGTAGAATGGGAGGGAGAGCCTTCAGTTTTCAGGCCCCTCTTCTGTGGAACCAGCTTCCAGTTTGGATTCGGAGACAGACACTATCTCTACTTTCAAGATTAGGCTTAAAACTTTCCTTTTGCTAAAGCATATAGTTAGGGCTGGACCAGGTGACCCTGAATCCTCCCTTAGTTATGCTGCAATAGACGTGAGGCTGCCGGGGATTCCCATGATGCATTGAGTTTTTCCTTTCCAGCCACTCACTATGTGTTAATAGACCTCTCTGCATCGAATCATATCTGTTATTAATTTCTGTCTCTCTTCCACAGCATGTCTTTCATCTTGTTTTCCTTCTTCACCCCAACCGGTCGCAGCAGATGGCCGCCCCTCCCTGAGCCTGGTTCTGCCGGAGGTTTCTTCCTGTTAAAAGGGAGTTTTTCCTTCCCACTGTCGCCAAAGTGCTTGCTCATAGGGGGTCATATGATATGATTGTTGGGGTTTTCTCTGTATTTATTATTGTGCGATCTATTGTACAATATAAAGCGCCTTGAGGCGACTTTTGTTGTGATTTGGCGCTATATAAATAAAATTGAATTGAATTGAATGGCCCACTTTCTCCTGAGATTCAGTTCACAGACAGATGTTCTGATAGTTTTCTTTAGAATTTGCTGCTAGAATTCAAAATTGATTGTGTGATTAATGATGGTGAGTCAGATGGACCAAACCATGATACTATCAGCAGCATGTTTCATTGTAGTGGTGGTATCATTGATGGGATAATTGGACTGGTGCTTATATAGTGATTTTCTATTTTCATGTGGACTAAAGTAGTGGACTGACCAACAGACTGACATTAACATCAGAGCCGTGCTGCTAGTGTGGCTAAAAGAAAAGAGAAGAAGAGACAGTCATGTTGATATGAACATTAGAGAAACACATCATGGAGCTGAAATATGATCCTGCTTCCTCATTTGGACTCTTTCACCTCAGCTGACACATTCAACAGCAGACAGGTTTTTGTAGCAGTCTGTCTCACTGTGGGAGGATACCTGTACTTCATCTTTGGCTCTGGAACTAAACTGTCTGTAACAGGTAAGAACAAACATTTATTTTCCTTCAGTTGTTTTATTGTAGAAGCTGAAAATGTGTTTAAAGTCAGTTTCTGCTGCTTCAGGCTTTACATGTTAGTTTTTTCATCATTAGTAGAGAATTCATCTGCAGCCATTGTTACATAAGAAAAGCTCAATAATCTCTGAAAACATGTTGAAATCTCACTGAACAACTAAAGTTATTCTTTATTTCTGCAAATATTAGTGATGTTACAAATATTTAGGATTTGATCATCTCAGTAATTCTGCACCATCTGCTGGTTTTTCAACACAAGATCATATTTGATGTTAAGATTAAAGTAACATATATTTATAAATGTATTGTTAGAAGATTTTTACTTTAGGTGGAGGAAGAAAATGTATTTTTAATAGTCAAACATTTTTGTGGCTACGTTATAAAGAGTCTTTCGGTAAAGAAAATTATTAGAAAATTCAGAAGCTATATCACATTATAAAAATTTAGGATAAAACACAGTAACTCAGATAGATATTTCTTGCATATGTTCTAAATTTGTTTTTGTACATGAAATCATATTTCATGTTAAATATTTATAAATGTATTGTTGGGAATTTTTACTTTATATTGATGAAGAACATTATTTTTTATTATTCAAACATTTATGTAGCTGCTTCAAAAAGTGTCTTCTGATTAATGGAATGATAGAAGCAGATGCTGGTTAAAAAAAATTCAGAAATGATATGATGTTATAAAAATTAGGATGAAATACGACATTGTTAAACTCAGATATTTATTTCTGAGTTTAAGTCATGCGTGCGTGTTTTTTTTACAGAACACTATGAAGTTAATATTAATTAAAATTACCAAATACTTTTTGATATATATATATATATATATATATATATATATATATATATATATATATATATATATATATATATTAAATGGGTACTGTAGTTTTTATATGTATAATAAAAAAAAACATAAAAGAAAAATTATCAGTTTAGTTCATTTAAATTATAGTTATTTGCAGTATGACTGCGGTATATTATGAAAAAAGATGAATGTGTTTTTAGAGAGAAGAGTATCTCTGTTAAAAATCATGTCTAAAGACTAATATGGAAAATACATTTTCACTTGCATAAAGACATATATTTTAAAATATATTGTTATATTATATTATATTTTGGACTGAATTAAATTTCTATAAAAAAAAATAACATGCACATACATGACAAGTGAAAATGAATTGAAATGGATTTTAGTTTTAAAAGCATGCTGAGTGTTCCACATGTGAGCCATGATGACATGAGGTGATGACTGTGTTTGATATGAAGCTGAATCCAGTGTATGTAGTGAACTTTGTGCTTGATTGATGAGTAGTTTAGTGATCAGAGTCCATGTAGTTTCCAGGATCAGACTGAATGCAGTGCAGTGCTGGAAGCTGCTGCTGACTGTGTGAATGTGTGTCTGTGCTGCTTGTTGCTGCTGTCAAACTTCAGATGAGCAGGTAGTGAAGCCCGTGGTGAGCGTGTACCCAGCAGCATCCAGAGCCCACCTGGAGGGGAACAGCTCCCTGCTGTGTGTGGCCTCAGCCATGTTTCCTCCTCTGGTCCAGTTCTCCTGGAAAAGACAGAAGAAGAACGGCGGAGAAGCGGAGGAGCTGCCCCTGCTGAGGGAGAGCAGCTGGAGCTCAGAGAGTCGGGACGCATCATTGCCATCAGGATGGTTGATGGGAGTGATTCTGACACATATAAATACAGCTGCTGGGTGAAGCACGAGGGGGGCACAGTGGAGGCCCAAACACAACAAGGTAATGAAGGCTTGGTGACTGTGTTCAGCAGTGATTCAGCTTCATGTGGAGATGCTGTCAAAGAGAGCAGAGGAGCAGAGGACTGACATTTCTCACTGCAGCTCCAAACATTTGACTCCTTTTCTGTTTCAGAGGTTCCAGCTCCAGCAGCCTCCTGTCCTCCAGAGAGAGCCAGCAGACCTGCCAGCTCTGCAGCCAGCTGACTGTAAGATCACCTGCTGCCTCTCTGCATGGACAGCTCCAATGTCCAATGAGGGAGCTGGAACAAGTTTAGGGACTTAAAGTGTCACTAATTGATCAAATCTTCATCAACAAGCTCTGATAAAGCCACTGTACACTAGCTGCTCAGCACCAAACAGCAGACAGACCATAATATGTCAGAGATCAGTTTGTTAGCTGCTTGTGGAGTTCTTCTGCCCCAAGTGGACACAAACACTACATCAATTCATCCACTTGAAGAAGAAGCTGTGACTGTTTCTATTTGGACTTTTTCTCCTTGATGTGAGAGGAATAACCCGACTGTCTGTCTGTCTCTTTGTGTCTGTCTGTCCTTCAGTGTCCTTCCAGTCTCAGTGCAGGGTGAAGCTGCTCTGCCTGCTGTACACAGTGCTGATAGTGAAGAGTCTGGTGTACTGCTGTGGACTCTCTCTGCTGATGATCCTCACAAACAAGGGAGCGTCCACCAACTGCACACATGCTGACTGACTGTTTTCTGCTCGCCTTTTCTCACCATCAAATCTCATCAATTCATCTCATTCATCACTTTGATCAGTATCACAAATGTTAGTTATGATGTGTTGTGCTTATTTTGCCTTTTTATTCAATAGTTAGAAGATCATCTGAAATAAATACATCTTTACATGTATTGTTACTCTGAGTTAGAATTCTTTTTGTACTTATTGTGACTTTTATTGTAGTAACAAAAATCATCAGGTATATTTTTATCACAAGTTTTCTGTTTGATTTGTTTTGGTTGATTTTCAAATGTCAAACAGTGTAGTTGTGTTTGTAAGTGTGAATAATAAAGATTTCAAGATGAAGAATTTGATTCTACTTTCATTGTGTGATAAACAACAACCCGTGTGAGTGAAGCACAAACTGACTGTATCCAAACTTGCTCTCCTGCAGCAGACGGGCTGTGTGGGTTTCTGCTCTGCAGCCTCCACACCGTTAGCTGTGGCTTTTCACTTTAATAACACAATGACAGTTACAAGCATGAACTCTGCTTCAAGAATGATTCCAGGAAGGATCTGTGTTCTTCACCTGTGAGAGAAACAGCTCAAATCCTCAACTCAGAGCTGACAAATGAACTTTAATGGAATCAAAGGAGAGACCATGAAGCCCCTGCAGTCTGCTCAGCTCCCATTTTATTACCTGAGCTGAGTTTTTCATTCTGGATATCACACACGTAAGAACAGATCAAGTCTGAACAGCAAATGTTGGAGAATCATTTTGAAGTCTTGCTAAATGTCATTATTATTCCAAAAACTACTGAATGATTCAGAAAATCGTTTCCAAAAAGCAGAAATATGCAAACAAAGTAGAAACAAGGCAACATGAGTCATTCAGATGCAGATAACATATTCTCCTTATTTTGAAGAACACAGTCATGAAATCTTTCTGTGTGTCATTCATTGAGTTGAAGTGCCTAATAGAAGAGGAAAAGCAGAAATAATCAATGATAGCTGAGACATTGAGAACATGGCTGTATGCCTGCTATCATAACAGGAAACAAAGCACACAAACAGCAAACACACAATAATGTGGTCGCAGCTTGTTGTGTGTTGTTAGGTGTCATTTTTGACTTTGACATTTAATGAAGTCACAAAAATGTGTGCGACTCATTAAAGGAGTCTGTACGTGTCAGTCAGTGCTCTGTATTCATGTGTTCACCTCATTAAACTCACTGAGACACTTTTCTCCTCCAAACTTCCAGCACAGCTTCATATTTCACTGACTGATTCTTTGATTACATCCATTAAGGCTCACACAGTGAAATTAGTGCAAACTTACAAATGTGTTGGAACAATTTTGGCCTCCAAACTGAACTTTGAGACAAACAGTGAAGCTGTGAGCAAAAAGAGGCTCCAGTGTGTGTCATGGTGGAGGAAACTGTTGTATTCCCACATTCAAAACATGCTGATCTTATTGGATTTTTCCCTCAAAGTCTTTTTCCTCCTTTTTCTTCATCCAAATGTTCTAGCAGGCTGACTGTGAGTCCCTGTTTAACCTGTACAGCAGAAAGTAACAGCAGTCAGCGGCCTCCACTTGACTTCATGACTTCAACCCCTCGCACAGTCACTTTCACTTTCTTCCTTCTGTCTTTTAGTCCGAAAATGTAGAACAACACCAGATCAAAATATTTGTGTCCTTCACTCACATCTTCAAATGATACCTTCTATATCAGAGATGATACAAAGGCAACATTTGTCTTATTTCTCTTTCATGAATCAAAAAGTACTTTTGTACTGTTGTGTAAATGTGTATGTAAAGGTGGATGACTGCCTACTGCAAATGAAATCTAACCATGGGTACAAATAAATGAAGCTGAAGCTGACGTAAAACACAGCCCTGTTTTTATTACTGTTTATAGATATTATCATTGATGATCATCATTTTGAATGATTCTTAAAAAGGGTTTAATGAATCCTTCAGTCTGAAACCAACTTGGAACAAAACACATTAGAAGATGTGGGAAAGAACCACAGTGTGCACATATTTTAAACACACAACCGAACCACATGTGTTTGTTTAAAAATAAAATGTTGATTGTAAATAATGTTACATGTGAGTTTTTTAAAGTCCTTTGTTTACAATTTATGAATTTTTAAATTATTTCTTCCACTATATTAATTATAATTTATATTTATTTATAGTTTCGTTGTATTCCGTTTGTATATTTAGTGTTTTCATCACAGCTGTTAAACAACAGATAACAGTGTGTGTTACTAAATTCACAGCAACCTGAATGTGTTTGTGGGAACATGAATGTGTTTGAGTGTTTCTGCATCATGTGACCCAGATTTTTGGATCTGCTGTCAGATTGAAATGAAGACGATGAAACCACACAGCAGCTTCAGCTGAGCTGTCAATCAGCAGCAGCAGTCTTATCTGTGGGCCGCAGGGGCTGATGGGAGCTTTGAGGACCTGTTAGAAACCACGTGGCCCTCGTCTGATCTCACAGCTCGTCCTTGTTTGGCCTCAGCTGCATCAGAGCGCCACTTCTCCCCAGGTTCACCAGAGGAAACACCACTGCACAAAATGCTTTTCCTCCCAGCTGCTGCTCTGTGCTGTCTGTGTTCAGGTGAGTGTTTCCAGCCAATCAGGAGCCAACAAAGTCAACCTGTAACAAACACTGTCACACTAACCTTCATCTATCTGTCTGTGTCTCTACAGCACTGGTTACCATGGCAGCAGAACAGCTGATTCAAGATGATTTAACATTGACCAGGAGAGTTGGAGAAAGTGTCTCCTTCAGCTGTGGAGGGACTGAACAGTGTTACGTTAATCAAATATGGTGGTACCAGAAGAAAGATACAGAAACATTTAGAGTGATTGGTTATATGCCTCAGAGAGACAGTTGTACGCTTAACAACAATTACGGTCATCCTCAGAGAGATGATTTCTCTGCTGATAATAAACGAAGTGGCTGTGAGTTGAAGATAAAGAAAGTTAAAAGCGATCATTCAGCCACCTACTACTGCTCCTGTGAGAAGCTTGATCCCCACAGTGAGAAATGATCCCTGCAGCCTGAACAAAAACCAACAGATGAACAGATGTCAAACAGTGTTTGTGACAGGAAGAGAGCAGTAAACCACAGCCCAGGTTCACAGATTTCACCTCCATCTCAGAGTCACAAACATACTGAGCTCAGGGACGATTTTTATTTACTGCTGTCAGAAATTCAATTCTATTTATTTCTGTTTAAACAGATTTTTCATGTTTTAAGACAGAAACAAGAGGAACAGATGACATCAAACTTCCACAAAAACATTTATTCAAAGTGAAAGAAAAACAGATTGTGTCAAACTGAATCAAAGTCCATCCCTCATTCACAGTGTTAATGTTCTCTTCATGAAAACTCTTCCAGCAGCACTTGTTGTTTAACACCTTTCAGTACATTTAACCAGACACTTTCACTTTAGGACATTTTAAAGACAAATCTTGGACTGATGTCAGGTCAGGATTTTGTCCTTCTAGCAGCGGCTCATTAGGACGCTGATTTTGTTGGATTTCCACTAGGTTCCTGTGGATGTTTATAGAGGATGAATCAGTCATGGTGCCTCATCTTCTTTCAAAAGTCTTGTTATTAGACAAAGGTTTCAATGCAACGCATAATACAAAGTGCTTCAAAATTTTCACATTCTTGTTCCCACGCTGACCATTAAACAACAAATAACTGGCAGCCTGCTGCCGAACTAAACCAAACACACACAGAAAAACAACAACAACAACAACAAATAAAAAACAAGAAACAGTCAACCGAACAAACAGACTCATTTAAAAAAAACGGATTCAGCATTATTCTCCTGAATTAGAAGAAGGTGACAACTATTAGATTTATTAGACTGATTTGTATTCCATTAGACTGCTGATTTATAAGAAATACTGTTTTCAGAGAATCATGGCCTTATTTGTCTGATTAGAAAGAACAGAACATACTGCACAGGAAGGTCATAACTTAGGCTCACTGAGAGAGAAAGAATGTGGATGTTTAGGTTTTATGACTTTGGAGGGGGGCTGAAACTATAAGAATGTGAGAAACGGTCAGACACTTTGAGATCTGGTGGACACCCTCCTGTCCACATCTCCCGTCCGGATGTT
The DNA here is from genome assembly GCF_013358895.1 of Oreochromis aureus. Taxonomy (NCBI): domain Eukaryota; kingdom Metazoa; phylum Chordata; class Actinopteri; order Cichliformes; family Cichlidae; genus Oreochromis; species Oreochromis aureus. The sequence goes on along the minus strand of NC_052959.1, from coordinate 33,171,708 downwards.
TATGCTCAAAGTGTTGTATGGAATAAAGAGATTGTTGATTGAGCATTTATACACCGAGTGTTGTCCTTCCTTCAGCCCAAAGATCAAAGAATTGGGATATTTAACAACTTGGTGCCGTGACCCGGATCTTTGGTCTGCTGAGGAAGGCAGATTTGGCCTGTGGTGAGATCGTGAGACGAGACGAACAGAGGGCCGGTCCAACATAATAAAAAGGTGAGCACCACCTGTTGTAAAAAAAAATCAAAGTGTGCATATTGGACATTCTAAATTAATCTGTTCGCTAAGTTACACGTATTTTCACATTAAATTCTTTCGGTGTCTGGTTTTCGACGCAGGAAAACAGAACATTATAGTTGAGGCTGGATTCCAGTGTGAAATAGGTACTGGCTCTAGCAAGAAACTAGAAACATTCTACGTTGAGACTAGAGTTGCACCCCACATTAAATTCCACATTTGATTTTGTCTATGACTGGATTTTGGGGCAAGAAACTTTGACCATTTTTGACCAGGACATGTCCTTCAACGCACATATTAAACAAATATGTAAGACTGCTTTCTTCCATTTGCGCAACATCTCTAAAATTAGAAATATCCTGTCTCAGAGTGACGCTGAAAAACTAGTTCATGCATTTATTATTTCCAGGCTGGACTACTGTAATTCATTATTATCAGGATGTCCTAAAAACTCCCTGAAAAGTCTTCAGTTAATCCAAAATGCTGCAGCAAGAGTCCTGACAGGGACTAGAAAGAGAGAGCAGATTTCTCCTGTTTTGGCTTCCTGTTAAATCCAGAATTCAAAATCCTGCTCCTCACATACAAGGTCTTAAATAATCAGGCCCCATCTTATCTTAATGACCTTGTAGTACCATATCACCCTATTAGAGCACTTCGCTCTCACACTGCAGGCCTACTTGATGTTCCTAGAGTATTTAAAAGTAGAATGGGAGGCAGAGCCTTCAGTTTTCAGGCCCCTCTTCTGTGGAACCAGCTTCCAGTTTGGATTCAGGAGACAGACACTATCTCTACTTTCAAGATTAGGCTTCAAACTTTCCTTTTTGCTAAAGCATATAGTTAGGGCTGGACCAGGTGACCCTGAATCCTCCCTTAGTTATGCTGCAACAGGTGTAGGCTGCTGGGGGATTCCCATGATGCACTGGGTGTTTCTTCTTCACTCACTTTGTGTTAATAGACCTCTCTGCACTGAATCATATCTGTTATTAATCTCTGTCTCTCTTCCACAGCATGTCTTTATCCTGTTTTCCTTCTCTCACACCAACCAGTCGCAGCAGATGGCCCCGCCCCTCCCTGAGCCTGGTTCTGCCGGAGGTTTCTTCCTGTTAAAAGGGAGTTTTTCCTTCCCACTGTCACCAAAGTGCTTGCTCATAGGGGGTCATATGATTGTTGGGTTGTTCTCTGTATATATTATTGTACGATCTACTGTACAATATAAAGCGCCTTGAGGCGACTGCTGTTGTGATTTGGTGCTATATAATTAAAATTGAATTGAATTGAATTGAAACTGTGAAAAATGTCTAAGTTACGGCCAAAGTTTCAGTATATGAAATAGAGATTAAATAGAGACTGGCTTTTGGCGCAGAAACACTTTAAATTATTTCTAAGTTGAGCCCGGAGGTTGCTGTGTGTGTTTCTGCGTGTGAAATATGAACATGGTCAAAGTGACGGTTATTGTGTGAATTAGAGGGCACTAGAGCGAAGACACATTTTAAGATACTCAGGTTCACGTCTAGTGGGCCTTGTGGATTTGTCCTGGGATTGGTTTCCCCACCTTACTCTGGACGCAGGTACGGACCAGCGGCATCTGAAGATCTAGGATAGCAACCTGGGGAGTGAGGCACCCCAAAAAGCTTGTTCTGGGATTGGCTTCCCCACCGTATTTTTGACGTAAGTACACCAGTGGCGTCTGGAGGTCTGAGATGAGACTTGAGCACCGAGGATGCTCAATTAGCCTCAGAATAACACTGAAACTGCTGTGTAATCACGAGTTTATATTTATTCTGGTGTAGAACAAGATACGTATTTAAAAATGGAGGAAGGAGAAATAGAGAGAGTAATGTGTTGTGTGACTGGCGTGCAGTTTGCACTGTAAAGGTGGGCGTGTTGCCTGCTTGTCTATCGACCAGTGATGAAAATGATAATTAAATAAGTGTCTCAGTGTGTTAATACAGGTTACAGACCTGGATCAACCTTCTGCCACGAGCACAGCGGCCGTAGCAAAATGATAGCTCAATATAATGGGAACCACACCCAGCAAGAATCAGCAGCTGTGGAACGGACAGCAGCGAGGAAAGAATTAGAGGAGAAATGAAGGTTTTTAGAGTACATAAAATTGGGTCAAAATTTGGGGCCAAGTGACTTGTGGAGGTTGAGAAAGTGTCTGGAGCATCGCAACTAAAGGTGAAACAAAAACACACACACAGGCAGAGAAATGTGAGAGAAAGGCACCTTATAAGGAAACGCCTTCTTTGGGGGAAAAAAAAAAAGCTAAGGCAGAGAGAAGCTTTGCTGGATCTGCAGCTCCATTGAACACACACACAATTAACCTGCCTACAAATGCACACACATGCAATGAAGACGAGCTTACACTCATAAACATGCTCAATTCACGCAGTAATGGCAAAATAGACTCAACAGACACTGCTATCAAATGCTGAGTTTATCCACTACTGACAAATAAACTCTCTGGGTTGCAGGACAACAGCTTAACTATGGTATGACCAACCAGTGATGAAACAATAAATTTAGTGGTTAAGATAGTCCCATTGTGAGATGTTTTCTGTTGATTGAACAACACAAGTGAGTTACTGAAGGAAATTCTCTTTTGTGAGTTTAAACATGATCTTAAGAATTTAAACATGTACCTGTGTTGTCCTGGCAACTTGTTTAATCAATAAGTCGATTATATCATTGAAAAAAAAAGGGGGGGGTGGGGAGTGTCAAGAGATTTATTCTAAATGACACTTATTCAGCTGAGAGTCTAAGAGTGAAGACACACACACACTGCAATTTTTACTTGCAAGGGCGGGTCACAGAGCGCTCACATCAGAGTGGGGGCCCTGTGAAGTGCACGCTCTGTTCTTGCACTTGTCTTTATTTATACACAAGAAAAATCAATACATTTGACGTGAGCATGTGCGTATGTGATTGTGTGTGTGTGTGTGTGTGTGTGTGTGTGTGTGTGTGTGTGCGAGGTCAGAACTGCTTGTTCGACTTCTTACTATCGCTGTGAGAAGACTCAGATACAAATATCAGAACACGTTTTATGAAGAACAATCAGTCCTGAACAATGAAAAGAACAATCAGTCCTAAGCAAGGAAATGATCACCATGCAGCATTCTATCACAAGCAAACTTATATCATTAAAAGCTTATACTGACTAAAAAATACAATTTTCTATTGACAGGAGAGAAGGCTGACACGGCCTGGCCCGGCATTTCTCCCCTGTCCGTATAATACAGCAAACAACATCATTTTCCTGTTCGTCCACTCCTGTCTGTTTTTTGTTTTGTTTTTGTTTTTTCTTTTATGCCCCATTACAGCTGCTTTGCCGGCCCTGGAAGCCGAGGCTGACCTGGACTCCTGCTCTCCCCTCTACCATTTTTGACATGACCCAGACCAGTGAATGAAGTGATGAACACACACACAGACTCAGCATGAAGTTGTACACACACATGAACTCATGTACACTCATTGATTGAGTGAGAAATGACACACACACACACCTTAATCGAAATGCTGATTCACTGAGAAGTGGTCTATACACAAAATACGCATGCACAAGCTCATGCAATGAAGAATGCTTTGCTAACAAATGCTTATGCTGATACGCAAAATGCTACACACACACACACATACACACACACACACACACACACACACACACACACACACACACACACACACACACACACACACACACACACTGTTACAAGAAGCCATTGATTACACAGAATGCATTTTATGTCATCCAGAGGGCACTTATGTACATTTAAGGTACAAGGTCTAAAATTCTCTGCTTATGAAAACAATGTCTGTGTTTGGTGATAGAGTGAAAATGATGACGGGGCTGCATGTGCCGTGTACCACATAAAATCGTTTCAAGGTCAGTAAACACAACCAGAATTCATATATAAGGCACACGGGATTATAAGGGGCACTGTCGATTTTCAGAAAAATCAAAGGATTGATTTTAAGTGTGCCGTATTTTCCAAACAACACGGTAATAACGACGGCCCGCTAGCATGCTCTACCAAAAATAGTGCTTTGTTGTGTATCTGACGGATGAAAGCTAAACCAGTTCCACACCACTGAAGTTGCAGCATTTCTACAAACCAATTCTGGTTCATCCGTTTCATTTAACGATCCACTTTCGCTCTTCTCATTCTGCATCGCTGCCATGTGCGTATGTAAACATAGGCACTGCGCATGCGCGGTTTACCCATATTCTATTGCGATATTTCATTTTCCTATCGTTGCCCAAAATTACACCGGTATTACCGTGAACGGTATGATATAGCCCAGCCCTACTATAGTGTACTTTGTTAATGACCCAAGATCACTGGACTGTATGTAATTTACCAAAGTATAATCAGAGAAAACCAATAGCAAAATACCTATAGCAGCAGACTTACCATTTTCAATGAAGGACCGAAGGTAACCTGCCACTCTGCATTTATCCTCAAGAGAGCATTCCTCTTCCTCCTCAGCTTCATCTTCTGTGGCAGGCCACACTATCCTTTCTAGAGTAGACTGCATAAAACAGTTCACCTTGGATAAATGTTTCTCTTAAATGCTACTAGATAAAATTAGCTGAATTTGTCATTTTTATAGCTTTACTTATCTTGTAGTCTTAAGAGCGTCAGCAACATTAGGTGTATTTTTATTGAATGTAACCCAGCTGTTCGACTAGCCCAAGCATACAAAATAGTATATTGATGTTTTGTGTCAACAATTAATGTGCATCCTTCATAAATTAACCAGATACTTTAACTGTTCACATGTTATAAGATGTGGCCTGACTTTACCTCACAACAGGGAGCAGTCTCTGATTCCCTTGGTAAGAAAAGAGGAATGATGTCCGATCTTTCTGTCAGAAGCGGCCATACCATGGTCTCCTTAAGCCCTTTCCTCAGCTGCTTGACTTGACGGCTTGTTCGTGTTATGACCTACAACGGTGAGACCAAACCAAAACTGAAGTTGGAGTCCGTAAATTGAGACACACTTTAAATGTTAAATACTTAAAGAACATCCACTGTACTGGTAAAAGCATTTCAAATGGCCTCCAAAGAGATTTTTTTTAATTGTATATGAAAAATGTACTTATTCACATCCGAAGGTTTGATGTGCTTTTCTATTTAAAATGTAAATTTATTGGGGAGAGTAAGTCAGTACTCACAGCGTGGAATAGCAGACGTTCATACAGCCACTTTCTATTGGTTTGTGTGACACCTGGCAGGTCCCAAGCCAGGGCTAGCTCGAGAACATTTCTTCGTTCCAGTTCTGTTAATTCAGCAGTGCCATCAAGCTAGGACAGAGAAAAAAAAATAGTAGTCAGTAGTAGGTACTGATGGCTATTCAATCATGTCTCTAAATTCAATATTTAGTGAAATAGTAATTCTTTAAAATAATGGTACAAAAATGCAAACCAGCTGAATAGTGCTGCGGATATCAATATCAGGGCAATCCTCAATCTGAACTATAGCTGTTTCAGGTGGGCCACCAAAAAGGACATGGATGATTGCAGGACTTATACCAGACACACACGGTCCACCATGAAAGAATGAATGTCCCATTATTCTTCCTAAGATCAAACATAATAAATTCACTTAGCCTAACATTGCACGGGGGTAAAAACAAACAGTTTTGTAACTGTATTCAATCTATTTTTCATCTTTATGGTTACAGTTAGGATAATGTAACACAAGTAATTCTGTTTCCTTTAGTGCTGCACATGTATTATTTTAAATTACTCTTCCTCTTATTTCTGTACATAACTTTCTTACCTGCCACCAAAAACATGTCACTCTCAAGCAAGGTCTGAGAAGTGGATGGAGTCAAGTGTTCTGGCTCACCGTCAAACAGCCTTGTAAGATCTGTGTTCCCTGAAAAGAGTACAGCTAGGTTATGTCGTGTATGAGAAATCCAGGCAGTAATTTTAACACAATTAACTCACATTAACAAACACATTTTCTTTACATGATGAAATATTCTCTTATTTAATCCACTATACATGTGGCCAGTCTATTTCATACATACATGCAAACCAGACTGTACTAGAGAAACTGCCTTTGAGAAGAAGAATCTCTTCACCCCTTCTCCAACAGCAACATCCCCTAAAGGAAGAAGAAAAAAACAAAAAACAAAACTTGTGAAGTTTTGGATTAGTCAGTCACTGGATTTCTAATGTTTTCCCAATACAGAAACAATACCTTCCAGTTTGCAGCTGACAGGGCCCGCCCACTCTACCTTTGGGGCTTTGTAGAGGGAGAAAAGTGACCTCTGTTGATCCACAATACTTTCCCGCAAGTCCATTTGCAGGACTACTGTCTTTCTGGTCTCATACTTTGAAAGTAACTCGGACTTGTAGAGCCAGGCTGCTCTGGTTGCATCTTGTTCACATTTCCACTCTGAAAGGTACACATTTGTATGGATCAATCAAAAGAAATAAAATATATGTAATTTTTGCCATTTGTCTGGTATGTTCCTAACTTAATTCCTGTCACTACCTGGTTTTTCCCCTAGAAGTGACTTTTCCTCATCTTGATGAGATGCATTTTCCTGCACTACCATATCACCTGATGATTGCTCTGCTCTTGCTGAATTTATGGTGGAGTCCAAGATGATAGCATCGGGTTCCTCTACCCCACAGGACAGATTCCAGGCATCACTGTTGCTACAGGATGGGACCTCTGACCTTGCTGTTGTACTACGAGTCTGCCTAGCCTGACTTTCAGTAACAGACTGAGGTTCAGCACCACTCAATGAACTGTGAGAGGGATTGACAGAGGTTTCAACATCCATCACCAATATATAAAGTGGATTTACTTAGTTTCCACACTGTATACGAAAATATACAGAAAATCAAAGGCGTTCCTTACCTTGTGCATTTAGTGATGTGGTTTTTCATTTTATTTAAAGGAATGTTAATGTCACGATTCAGGCATTTTGTGGGGGGTCCTTGTTGCTGGAGGGTTGTCAGGCTCTACAGACAATATGGACAATATGGAAAAAAAAAAAAAAAAAATATATATATATATATATATATATATATATATATATATATATATATATATATATATATATATATATATATATATATATACACATTTGGTGCATGCTGTGATAAAAATATTTTGACAGTTCTGCAATTGCATTTGTCAACATGTGAGCAGCAGAAACAAATTGTAAACACAAAATGACATATCTCCTTCTAAACCTTTTCTAACAATTGCTTACATACACATTCAGAACCATTATTACTCATATGCAGTCATGTTTCTAACCAGCTGACAGCTAAAGTGATTTGACACATAGTTGAGCTTCGCTAGCCATTTGAACTAGTTTATTAATACATGAAAATAACATATTCTGACCCTAGTCATTACTCACGTCTTCCAAATCAATACTTTTCTGCAGTGGCCTTATATAGATCAAAGCTTGTCCAATTCCACTCAATGGACTGTGGAGATATCGCACTGTATATCCAGTGTCTGGGCTTGGGATTGTGCACAGGTTACGGCTTTGTGTTGTACCCGAGATTCTCAGCAGTTCAAACCCTCCTGTGTCTTTTAGCTGAGGGAAGGTATCCTCAATCTTTGCCTTGACCACTTCTGGGTCATCATCCCTTCCTGTAAAACACATTACTTACTGTACATTACAACAAAAATGGTACATATAAGCGTAAAAAGGTAGTTAAACTAAATCTTGAAATATTAACAAATGACATGTAGCATCACCTTGGAATGAAATCCATTTCTCTCCAAGTCCAGCTGCTGCTAGGTCAAATTTGACTGCTTTAGCTGGCACTGTGTCTGACATATGATCATGTAAACAGAAGAAGGTGTGTGTGTAAATGGAGCAGCATGCTTTCTTGGAAGATTGCGGGGTCAGAGATGAAAGTGGTGCTGAGGAAGGCCTCGCTCTGTAAGGGGCAAACAGTCTTGCGACTTCAGCTTTAAAAAGGGAAAAACAATATTAAAAAAATTCTAAAAGCTTAGATTAATTGCTATTTAATTTGCAAGCATTTTACCCGCTTACAAAATCACTACATTGAACTAAAATTGCTTTCTTTTCGTTCACATAGATTACTTGACTTCCGTATTAGCAGAGAAGATAAGACACTTTAAAACAGTCATGATTAACTATTACCTACAACAATGTAAATAGTGATACAGACATTAACCCAGAAGACGATTATCTTCTCTTACCTAATTTATTGATTTCTTTGCTATGATAAAAACAGTATAAAAAATATGTGATTGAACTGATTAAAAAGCTAATTTTTGGCAGACAGACAGAATAACCAAGCAGTAATAACATATCGTTACTTACCCTGAACAGCGTTTCGTGGAGTTGAGCTAGCTGTGATAGCGTTAGCATTTCCTAACGTTAACACTGTGCTGTTTTGATGAGAACTTGGACCAGGGACCGCTTCATCTTCAGTATGCTGCTGCAACACTCTCTCAGACTGAGGTGAAGACGTACAATCTAAGCGGTTAGCAAGTTCTCTGAGTAACTCAGAAATGGACTTGTCTCCTGCAGCCATGTCCTTCACAAGAATTGATACACCTGTAACGTTATTCGCGCCCAGTGTTTTACATTTGTCGGTGCCTTAACTGCATACTGCCGCCGTCTGCGTAGGAGACGCATTGCACCATTAAACCTAAATCGACACTTCATGTGCTATTACTTATGTCTGAGTAAAGGAGCAACCAATCACACAACTGGCTCCGCCCTGTCTTTCTTGATTGACAGACAAAGTCATTCTGCTGAAAAGTCGCATTATGAAATAAATAGGCCATCGGGAAAAACGGGATTTTGAAATAAAGACTGACTTTGAAAAAAGGACATTTTGGATTAAAAACGGCTGGAAATAAATCCTCAGGAATAATCTCTGTTAATGTGAAAAATAATGACCATGAAATAATATTTCACAATAATAAGTAAATTTATATAGCAGAATGCAATATATTTCACAATAACGAGCTTTTTTTTCAAAATGTGTTCCGTTATTTCACAATATCATTCTTGCATTACATATCTGTGTCTTATTTATTCACATAGTTATTTATTTCATCATGTCCTATTTATTTATTTAATTTTGAACACTTTGGAGTTCCATAAAAGGGAGAGAGGTGTTTTCCTTTTCTGTCTCTTACAGAGGAAAGAGCAGACACCAAACGAGGTCATGGAGATACAAGGATCCTTCGCAGCAGACACCAAGACTGCCAAGACAGCAATTGGGGTCAAGGGTCATGCCGGTTGGGGCCCTGCTAGTCACCTCCAGAGGATCCCAAAACCACAGCAATAACCACGAAGGGGTTGGCAGAAATCCAGAAGCACCAGACCAAGGAGTTCCGAAAGGCTCTGGCCAAAAAAAAGGGGACTCAGCTGAGACCCCAAGAAACACAGAGAATCACCCAACTGGAAGACACTGGTAGCTGCTGAAATAAAGGTCAAAAGCTCCTCGGACAGAGGTTCTAGTCTGAGTACGTTTGAAAGGTATAAGGTAGCACCATGATGAGGGTGGGGGGAAACTGGAGCATCAAAATAAAGCTGTGGAGGAACTGGAGAGTGATGGGAGTGTTATCTGTAACAACTGTTGTTGTTGTAACCATTATTTTTCTTGCATCTGAATTGCCCAAACACAGAGGTCATCCCACATATGGTCCACCCGTTAAAGGGGGACAGAGGGCCTCAGGGGCAAGAAGAAATAGAAATCGCCAACCTGAATTATAAGGTGTAAGTGATCTCTTTAAAAAGAGATCAAAGGGGGAATTGTGAGATTATTATACTATCTTATGCCACGTTATACCTCTAATTAAAGATTGTGAAATCATTATGTAGTTTTAGTTTGCATTATACTCCTGATTTAGAAGAAGGTGACAACTATTAGATTTATTAGACTGATTTGTATTACATTAGACTGCTGATTTATTGTGAATGAATGACATTGTTTTATGATGCATTATACTGCTGATTTATAAGAAATACTGTTTTCAGAGAATCATGGCATTATTTGTCTGATTAGAAAGAACAGAACATACTGCACAGGAAGCCAAGGTCATAACTTGGGCTCACCAGTACATATGAAGCAATGTAAAATTGGATAAGTGTCTGTCGAGCACACATTGATATATTGTGAACCAAGGATAGAGTCCCACAGTTCATCCGTAATATGAAAGGTAAGGTCCTGTCCCATTTAGATTTGATAGCAGCTACTGAAGAGCATTGTAAATTGTAAATTAAATTGTACAAGGCTGATATTACGCCCGTTGAGGTTGGATTGACCATTAAAAAGTCATCTATCGGATTGTGTGACGGTACCTGGGGAGAATTGTGCTGTCATAGTCTGCACGTAGTGTCTGACCTGTAAGAAATGAAAAAAAACTGAGCAGCAGCAATGCCAAATTTAGTGGATATTTGAGAGAAACTTGCGCATTGTCCATCTACATATAAGTCTGCAAAAGATTTTAGGCCCTTTCTATGCCAGATATGAAAAGCATTATCTGTCATTGAGGAAACAAAGAGGTGGATTGCTGCAACTGGGCTTTGAATTGAGAAAGCCCAGAGACCCAGACTCTTCCTAAACTGAGACCAGATTCTAAGAGACTGCTGGACAACTCTATTATTACTGGGTAGAAGCAATGCCAAAGGGAGTGATGAGCCTAAAGTCACAGGTAGAGAAATTTTCCCACTTGAATATGACTCCATGGCAATCCAAACTGGTGGTGACGTTTTGAGATGGTAGTGTCTCCAATACAACAAACACCTGATATTGGCGGCTCAATAATAGTACTGGAAATTAGGGAGGGCTAAACCTCCAACCAGCTTGGGCCTTTGAAGAATAGACTTCCTCAATTTTGGATGTTTACCATTCCAAATAAGTGAAGTGATTAAGGAATCTAGAGATTTAAAAAAAGGATTTGGGAATCGGGATAGGGAGGCATTGAAAAACATATAGGAATTTTGGAAGTAGCATCATTTTCAATCCTTCCTGTTAAAGATAAGGATAATGGGGACCATCTGGACAGCATATGCTTACGCTGTTCCAGCAGGAAGAGGAGATTCTTCTTAAACAAACAATTAAGTTGCTTTGTGACACATATCCCAAGGTAATCAAAGTGATCTGTGACTATTGTAAAGGGAACATTTACCAAATCTTGATCTCGAGCCCTTTCGTTAATCAAAACAGTTCGCTCTTATTCATATTAATTTTATATCCAGAGAGCTGACTAAAACCATTCAGTATATTAAGTACAGTGGGTAAGGTGGTAAGAGGGTTGGAGAGAAATAGAAGAAGGTCATCGGCATATAGTGAAACTCTAGTTACCACTGAAGCTGTGGGGGTTGCGTAAAGAACTTAGCTCCATGAGCAAAATAAGGGGCCCATTCCAAAACTTTCTAAAGTAAAAAAAACAAATATTACCACTCCACCCTATCAAATGCTTTTTCCACATCCATAGCAATAAGACATTCAGGCACAACATGTTTGGGGATATAGATAATATTAAAAAGTCGCTGTTTGTTAAAGAAGGTGTGCCGAAGAATGCAGGAAGAATTTTTTCCAGCCTGTGCGCCAGTAGATTAGACAGAATTTTAACATCCGTGTTTAACAGAGATATAGACCTATAAGAAGCACAGTCAGTTGGGTCCTTGCCCTTTTAAAGTAACACTGTGATACAGGCCTGATAGTATGATGAAGCAAGTGCCCCAAAGTCGAGCGATTCTATAAAAACTTCGCAAAGGAAGGGAACCAAATCGCCCGAGAATTTTTTTTATAAAAGTCTGTAGAAAATCTATCAGGACCTGGAGATTTCCCGGATTGCATAGATGCTATTGCCACCTGAATTTCCGCTTTTGAGATAGGGCTTCCAGAGTCTGTCTGAGTTCTGGGGGAAATGAGGGCATATCAATGGAGTCAAAGAAATCATGCAAATCTTTTACTTTAACTGTAGATTCTGATGTATATAATTTAGAGTAAAACAAAGAAAAAAATGTCATTAATCGCCTTCTGATCCCTAGTCACCACTCCATTGTCCGCCCTCACTTTGGTTATGATTTGTTTAGCCCTCATACCACGCAGTTGGGTAGCCAAAAGCTTACCAGTCTTTCAACCATGTTCGTAAAAATCGCTCTTGTCACTAATCAGACATCGTTCCACTTGGATGGAACGTAGATTGAGTTTGGTTTGTAAACTCAAGCGTTCTTTGTATAGAGCCGGTGATGGTGACTGAGCGTACTGCCTGTCGATGTTTAAAATCAGTTTTGAAATAAGCCTTTGCTTCCGCTGTGCACTTTGTCTTTTAAAGCTGCCACTGAAATGATTTCTCCTCTCAGGAATGCCTTCAGAGCCTCCCACACCGTCCTGTTTGGCATACCAGGTGTTCTATTCTCATTAAGAAAAGTTTTAATTTTAGAAGAGATGTTAGAAAGAAATTGTTCATCCATGAGCAGCAATGGAGCCAATCTCCAAAGCTTTCTCACAAAGTCTCAGCCCTGAAAAGCTATTTTGAGCACAAGGGGGGCATGATCAGAGATAGTAATACTTTCATAGCTGCAGGATCTAATATTATTTATTAGTAGATTGTCAAAAAAAAAATCTATTCTAGTGTAGGTGTGGTGTACATGTGAGAAGAAAGAATAATCTCTACCAGTAGTGGTGAATTAAGGTGAGTGCTCCGACCGGCTACAGTGTCCACCTCAGGATGGAGAGCTTTGGTTTCCTTCCATGGTTTGAATGAAGTGAAAGGCCTCCTCAACTGACTCCAATCGCCGGATTTTCCCATCTGGAAGAGTAATCCGGAGCCTGGCAGGGAAGAGGAGGGAAGGTTGGAGGCCTCTCCGGTACAAGTCGGCCATAACATCCTGATACTGGGCTCGCTGCTTCTGGACGTCGGCGTTGTAATCCTCATAAAACTGGAGTTTATGTCCGCAGTACTCCAACATCCCTCGGCGTCTCTGTGCCTCCCTCATCAGCAGCTCCTTAATCTGGAAGCGGTGGAAGCGAATAATGACTGAGCGCGGCCTCCCATCAGGGCCTGGTTTGGGCATAAGGCTACGGTGGGCTCCGTCAAGCTCCAGGGGGGATGGCAAAGTTTGTGTGCCGAAGATCTCCACCAGCAGCCAGGAAAAGAACTCAGATGGCCGTGGACCCGGCTCCACCGATTCCGGCAAACCCACCAGACCGATGTTCTGCCTTCTGCTTATACTCTCCAGGTCAGAAAGTTTCGTTTTGAAAAGTTTGTTCTCCTCCTGTAATGATTCATGCTTAGCTTCGAGCACTGAACAACATCCGCCGCATTTGTTTCAAGCTCACCAATACGTAGTTCTTGATGTGCAACTTCCGCTTGAATCTTGTCAAGCTTACCGTTAACTACATCAGATGTAGCCTTAAAATCTGTGGCTGTTAGGTTGATTTTGATAATAATTGTCATTGTTGTACTTAAATTTGTAAACCTTACCTTGAACTGCATGTTTAGATATTCTGTTCTCCTCCCCTATACATCTAGGATGTGGGGGAGGCAATTAGTTATAGTGTTTAACTGCAGACACATCCTATGTGAAGGTTCTCTGTCCTTATTTAGTAAGGATTTTTACTTCTTGCCATTTATGGCCTCACCTGTGCTTGTGTATGGTTAGACCGTTAGAGGGGTTAAGCCACATACAGGGTGAGGGGAGATGACCCTTTTTTATGACCAAGGATGTGGTTAAAACTGTTGTTACCAGGAAGTCACGCATACAGAGAGACACACTCACTCATGTGCACATACACACACACAGACACACACATGCACGCACAAGCATACACACACACACACACTCAGTGCCTTAGTTTTATGACGCACCACGGGGGGTTTTACAATGGGTGTTTGTGAAACTGTGTGTCACAGAATAAAGTGCTGCAGGGGAGACTGGCAGCCAGGCCCATCCGGACCGGGGCCCAGTACAGCAGCGCCGCCTGGCCCCACAGAGCCCGGGGCAGCCCACCCGACCCCACCACAGAGAAAACTGCACCACCCCGTCATCCACTCATCTTCCAGACTACACAAGACAATAGACGCCCAGGCTGAGATCTTCCTCCACCTCTCCTGTATCTCCCCCTCCTGCAGAGTGAGTTCCTGAAGAGAGGAGAGCTCCTGCAAGATGTAACAACCTCCCCCACCAGTTGAAGAGCCCCCCAGGTGGCTCGATGCACTGGCGGCACCCTGCGCCAGGGCTTGGCCCCCATACACCCACCCGCCCACAACCCCGGCAACACACCAACCAGGACCCAAGCCCCCGAGGCCCAGCCAGGGCCCCAGCCCCGAGATGGAACGCCCCCAGAACCTCACGTCCGTCCCAGACCCACCCTGGGGCAGCCAGGCTACCAGGTCAGTAACCCACGTCCGTCAGCACAGACCCTCCCCTAGCCCCGCTGCATGCAGCCACGAGGAAACCGTCACCTAAGAGCCAACGGAGCCCTTAATTGGCCATGACTGCTACCCCGGATTGATCCCCCCAAGGAAGATGCTCCTGGGGAACCCCCCAACGCCCTAAGCCTGTCCCTGCCCCCACACCAATCACAACAGCGAAGGTGGGACCAAACTATGACCCAGAGCAATTGATCTGATGTGGTGGCAGAGGCTGTATCAAGACTAATGTAATCTAATACATAATTTCTATATTGGTTAGAATTAAGATTATTTTTATTTTTCCAGTTCATGAGGACTGTTTTCTTGGCTATGCATAGGGCAGTGAAAACCATATGGGCTATATTCTTATCTGTAGTGACATTATCTAAGCTGCCCAACAAACACACTAAAGGGGAAGTTGGAATGTTACATTTCAGACACTTTGATAAGTCTTCACATATCTCGCGCCAAAACTTCAGAACTGGTGGACAGAACCAAAGAGCGTGGATATAATTGTCCGGTGAATTGGTTTGGCAGTGTCAGCAGTTGTTGGTAGACGTAAAGCCCATCTTGAACATCCGATGACCTGTATAGTGCACTCTATGTAGTATTTTGTATTGAATTAATTGAAGACTGGGATTTCTAATTAAATGAAAGGTTTTTAAGCAAATCTGAGACCAGAAGTTTTGGTCTAAGTTAACTGATAAATCCGCTTCCCATTTTGCAATAGGAAGTGATATTGATTCATCTGTTTTAGAAAGCATTCTGTAAATTTTGGAAAGTAATTTGGGGGGTTTAAGAGTAAAAAATTGAACCACACTTGGTGGTGTAGTTCAACTTCACCCGGTTTAAATTTCTTTTTTACTATGGATTTAATTTGTTGATATTCTAAAAATCTTTTCTTGTTGATCCCATATTATGTAACTAGTCTGTCAAATGAAATAAATTCTGTTCCTTCTAATATATGTTGTAAATATTTGATACCTTTACCACTCCAATCTGAAAAGTTTATCATATTATTGTTTTGTAATATGTCAGGGTTGTTCCAGATAGGTGTACATTTGCATGGGATTAGTGAAGACTCCGTCAATTTTAGAAACTCCCACCATGCTGTCAGAGAAGAGCTGATGTTGACGCTTTTGAAGCATTCATGTCGTTGGATGTTTGAGCTGATAAATGGTAGGTCTGAAATCTCTAGATTATTGCAAAGTGCTTGTTCTACATCTAGCCAAGGTTCATCTAAGAGGGTATGTTTTAGCCATCCTGAGATAAACTGAAGCCTGTTGGCTAAGAAGTAGTGCTGAAAGTTAGGTAGTTCTAATCCTCCTTTATCCTTGGTCTTTTGAAGTGTTTTTAAGCTTATACGTGGGGGCTTATTTTTCCAAAGGAATTTGGACATGTATGAATCTAGAGATCTGAACCAATCTTGTGGCGGTTTAGTTGGGATCATTGAGAATAAATAATTTATTTTTTGGTAAGACCATCATTTTTATAGCGGCAACCCTTCCCATGAGTGATATGGGTAGACATTTCCATCTAGCCAGATCACCTTCTACTTTCTTTAAAAGTGGGATATGGTTTAATTTAGTTAGATCTGCAAGCTTGGGAGAAACATTAATACCTAAATATTTTATATTTCCCGATTGCAGTGGTGTAGAAGAAGAATTATGGAAGGAGCAATTAATCAGAAGGACTGTAGATTTTGACCAGTTATTTGAGTAATCTGATATTCTTGCAAAAGAGTTTATCAATTCAATCACCCCAGAGATATTGGTTTGTGAGTAACAGATCATCCGCATAAAGGCTGATTTTATGTTCCACGTTCTTGCATTTTATGCCCTTAATTACTGAATTCTGTCTAATTGCTGCTGCTAGTGGTTCGATAAAAATTGCAAACAGTGAAGGGGAAAGTGGGCATCCCTGCCTGGTGCCCCTCAGGAGACAGAAGCTGGAGGATGTTTGGTCATTTGTTTTGACACAAGCTGTTGGGGAATTATATAATATTTTTAACCAGTTAATGAAAGAGGTTCCAAAACCAAATTTGTCTAAAGTTGCAAATATAAATTTCCAGTTAACTCTGTCGAACGCTTTTTCTGCATCTAAAGAAAATATTGTAGTTTCAAGGTTTTTACTGTATGAGTAGTCTATCAAATTAAGTAATCTACTTGTATTTGTTGATGAGTGCCTACCTTTTATGAAACCAGTTTGGTCAGGATGAATTAAGAGGGGGGTTATTTTCTCTAGTCTCTTCGAGAGAGCTTTGCAGATTATTTTAAGGTCTACATTTATAAGGGATATTGGACGATAGCTTGAGGGATATACAGGGTCTTTGCCTGGTTTGAGCAGGAGATTAATGTTTGCAGAATTCATATTTGATGGAAGTCTGCCCTTTTCTTTGATTTCCAACAACGTTCTGTAAAAAACTGGTGCTAGAATCGTCCAGTATTCTTTGTAGAATTCTGCAGGAAAGCCATCTGGACCTGGAGCCTTATTATTGGGCATATTTATCAGGGCTTCCTGGAGTTCACCTGATGTCACTGGCGAATCCAGTGCCATTGCTTGAGTGTCTAATAATTTTGGAAGAGTTATGTTGTCTAAAAACTGATCAATTTCCTTTTTAGATGGGTTTATTTGTGGTGAATACAATATTTTATAGAAATCCCTGAAAATGTTGTGTTACGAGTTCGAAATTGAGGACGAGAGTAAAACAATGATGGTCCAGAAGAGGTCAGTCAAACAATTGATTTTAATGAATGCACGCCGCGTGGGGAGATGTGAACTGCAAAACATCAGTTGTAAATCCCCACCCAAAATACACTTCAGATTGCTTTTATAACATCAGGGTATTGTAACGCCCCCTCTTGCGTTTACAGTCACATAATTTGCATCTTAAGAACATTATTTGCCTCCTCTACAGATAATGATCAATTCTAAGAGATAAATGCAGACACAGAAGTTCCTCTTTCTGGCATCCTCTTCCGAATATGGTGATGATCTCAGGCCTTTGAGGTCACCATGAACTTGTCCTCCTTCTGTCACCTGTAACTAGGCAAACTCAAATGCAACAAGAAGCTGAATACATTCAGGCCTTTGCTCAGCTACTATTTTACTGTAACAATATACTCAGCATATGAGTTTTGATATATATATTTAACTCAATCATTTTAAAGTGGTTATAACTGCACCTGTAATAAAAATGTTAATATGTGATTATGATAACACCTGTAATACAAGTTATAACATAATGCCAGCAGCTTCAATAAATGCTTTGATGAAATGATAATTAATGCAATGATAAAGATGATGGTTATATACAGTTCAGCAGTAAACTAATTTCTTTAATTCTACAGTTGTTTATTTGTTTCGGTTCATATATTGTATTCCCAGATGAATCTTGAACAGCACATATAGTTGTTTTTTCTTTATTTATTTTTAGCTGGTTTGCTAGAAATTGACCGGATTTATTACCATGTTCATAATTTTGTAAACGTAGTCTTTGTACTAAGAATTTTGTTTTTTTATTAATTATCTCATTTAATTCTAGTTTTGTTTTGCGTATTTTGTTCAATGTTTCCTGATCTTGGTGGGTCGCGTAAGCATCTTCTAGTGGTTTGATGGTTTTTTCTAATTCCTGAATATTTTTGTTTTCTTCTTTCTTTTTATGTGATGAGAAAGAAATTATTTTACCTCTCATCACAGCTTTCCCTGCTTCCCATAGAACAGAAGCTGATGTTCCGGGAGTGTCATTATAGTCTAAATATGAAGTCCACTCTTTTTTAAAATATTTAATAAAGTCTTCATCTTTAAGCAGTGATGTATTAAATCTCCAGTTTTTACTTGGCGTAGTATTATTCTTGTGCATTAGTGTTAAAGATACAGGAGCATGATCACTGACAGCTATAGGGTGAATCTCAGTGTCTGAAATGTCACTCAGCAGTGAGCTGCTGACCAAAAAATAATCCAGACGAGAATAGGAGTGATGGATATGTGAGAAAAATGCATCGCAAAGACCAAAGTCGCTCATATACTGTTTGATTATATTTGTGGACTGCCAATTACGCTGAGTTCCTGCTGCATTGAGCCTATCCATTTCTTTATTTAGTCCAAGGTTGAGGTCGCCTCCAAGAACAAGTGTGCCATCTAAGTGTTCAGAGAGTGCACTGAAAAAACCGTGAAAGAATGAGGGATCATCAACATTTGGACCATATACACTTACAATACATAGCTTTTTTATCAAGTATAGATAGTTTAATGATTAAGAATCTGCCCTCTGGATCTATAACTGTATCGAGTACTGTGAAATTAATATTTTTATGTATTAAAATTGCTACTCCCCTTTGTCTAGAATTATAACAAGCTGAGAACACATTAGGAAACTCAGGTGTTTTAAGTTCATTCGAACCTCTAAGAGGTCTGTGGGTCTCTTGTAAAAGGACAACATCTGCCTGTAGTTTTTTTGAGTTGGTTAAATATTTTTAACCTCTTTTCTCTGGAGCCAGCCCCATTTATATTCCATGTAACAAACCTTAGTGCGCCCATAGATGTCTGTGTATAACTAGGGGTGTGCGCTGTGTGTGTCGCTTAGACAGGTGGAGAGAATACATCACTTGTTCATAAATAAAGAGAAGGAGAGAGAGAAAAAATGTGTGGCGAGATGCTCCGTGAGTCTGACTATGTGTTTGCATATTTACTAATATGAGTATGCTTGGCTTAAGTGTGTGTATCCTGTAGGTCTGTGTGCACTGTCTGACTGATGTAAATGTGCTGCCATTGAGCGCATGACTGTGCATGATCGTGCGTACGTGTCGAAATAAAGGATGTTGTTTGTGGATGAGTGTGGAAGCAGGTGATCGAAGCAGTGAAAGAAAAAAAAAAGAGAAAGAAACCAAGGACAAGGGTGAGCAGCATAAAAACAAGAGGGGGAAAAAGAGAGAAAAAAAAACGAGAAGGAAAAAAAAACGGAAACATTCCAATCAAACCATTGATGGAGAGTGATGGTGTTAATTCTGCTATGATATCACACTTAAGATGCGATTTGATACTGGTAAGTTAAACAGATGTTAATGCAAATTAGTGTGAGTGGATGGGGAAAGGGTGTAGCGGATTCTTATCTGGTGTGAAGTTAATACAGCCACGGAGTGATGTCGGGGTCGCGGTAAAGCTGTCCATCCACGTACAGCCGGTCCACAGCGATGACAGCGCAGGAGCCCTTCTGGATGAAGCCGCGTCGGATTGGGAAGAGGACCCTGCGTCGTTCCAGGATCTCTTTGGGGAACTGGTCGTTCACGCTGAAGTCCGTTCCTTTTAATTCCCTGCCGCGGCTTTTCACCTGTTCCTTTTGTTTGAAGTGGCCGAATTTGGCCACAATAGGACGTGGTCTCCCGGTCGCAGCCCGCATGGGGCCGATGCGATGCACCCTATCAAAGGCGATGTTCTTCACCGTGTCCTCCGGCAGCTTCAGGTGGGTTTTGATGAAGCTTTTTACCGTAGTCTCCGCGTCCTCTCCAGCGGCTTCTGGAATACCAGAAAATACGAGATTATCACGCATGCCACGAGCTTGCAGATCAATAACTGTTTCTTTTATTTTTTTATTTTCTCTATTGAGCTGGGTAACATTGTCTGTGAGACATTTCACCGATGTTTTTTCAGTCATAAGTCCAGCTGATATGAGATGTGTTAAGATTCTGTTTTCTAAGAATTTTTTTGCCTGTTTCTTGAGAAGCAGAGGAAATAATCAAGGGGTGTTTGCTGAAAGTTAAAGTCAAATATGAAAATGTGAATTTTGTTTTTCTCAATGTATATGCACCAACTAAAGGAGTGGACAGAATGGGTTTTTTAGATGTCCTGTGTGATACTGTTAAGGTTTCTAGTGATGATGAGTATTTGTTTTTATGTGGGGATTTCAATTGTACTGAAAACCCACCTTTGGATAGGAACCACATCCTGCGTGCTCTCGCAGGCTCGGGCAGCTGGCTGCAGCTGTGGACCTGTCAGATGTGTGGAGGGTTTTCAATGGACATCAGAGACAGTACACATGATCATTGTCTGGTTCATTGTTCTGTTTTCATTAAAAATGTTCGTGTAAGGAGTGCCTACTGGCATTTCAATACAGCCCTGTTACATGACAAAACTTTTAGAACAGACCTTTGAGTTTTTTTGGCTCAATCACCGGAAATCTAAATCTGACTTTGTTTGTATCCAGCAGTGTCAGATCAAACAATTGTGTCAACAGTTCACTCGTAATGTTACTAGAGATATTACCAGATCTATGAGAGACTGAAGCGAGATCAATCAACTGTAGACCAGACAACAAACGACGGAGGCCCAGAAAAGTACAATCAAACGATGAGTTTATTGACAACGGAGAACAACCGTCAGCATATGGCTTATTTGCTCTGACAAAAATACACTGAGTTCTGGTTTTATAGCATAGAGGATCACACCCCCACATACACGTCAATACAGGTCAAAAATACATTATGTCCAGTCATTGTTTACAGACAAGGGTACATCTTGTACATCTCTAATAACTATAAACAGACATATAACTTCTCTCTTTGATAACACCTTCCTTTTAAGGTACTAACTTCAAGCTTCAGGGCCTCTAAGGGCTAATAATGGACCCTCGTCCTCAATCACTAAGTAGACTAAATTGGCGCAGGTCTCAAATAAAAAGCAGAAGACACTTGGGCCTTCGCTCAGGCCTGCTACTAGATTTATGTGTATTGTAAGCATGCATGCAATTAACCTGCTATGTTCTCATCTTCCCTCAACATGTATCACCTGGACACTCTCACCAGTGAAGCTTAAAACCCTCTTGGATAGAACATCAACTCTAAACAAGCACAGTTATGCATTGTGTATAGAATGAACTCAACCTGTGAATAGAATGAATGTGATGACAAACATATTCAATGCAATATGAACCCTGTAAACAATATTACTGATAAAATAATACTGTAGAACATGTTATTAATGCATTTATCATAAGGCAGAGTATATGGCAGCAATAAAAGAATCTCTAAATCCCAACATTCCCTCTTTTGACATTCCATCAAGGAATGTCACCATACCTCATGTTGTATCACTCCCTGGCCCACTCTATGTGTTCTAAGTTCATCTGGTAGATGCCCTCAACCCAGCCAGGGTTAGGAACCCTCGCCATTACTTTTACCAACAATCCTCTGACACAAGGAATGATACAACAACTAGCGATGACCAGTATTCCCAAAAGTACAGTCAAAGAAAACATCACTGACATAGCCACACCTTTCCATTGTCCAAACACAGATGTCATCCAGGACGCCAGCAGATTTTCGATACCTGAGTGCTCATGCATGGTTTTAGACAATTCGATTTTGCTCTCCCGTCAGTGAACTCGGACCCAATTGTTCTGCGAACCCCATCATGGCGTCCCTGGTTTGGTTAGAGAGTCTCAGCAGATTGCAATGAACATAGTTAATGCGATCAACATTCTTGTTAGGTGTCACCCAAAGAAATATACTTTCAAATCCTGCAGCTACCAGATTTACCAGCTTGTACTCGTCTGGAACTCTCCTGGGCACTCCAATAGAGTCTATCCGGGTCGGAGAGTTTAACCTAGGGTCATATGCATGTGTACCCTCGGTCCCTCTTTCGGCCAAAATATGTCTCTTACCTCTGGCGGCTAAGGTATGTGTGTTGTGTTGTGGAATAGCCTTTACCTGCCTAACTGAAGCACAGGCAACACAGTAATCTGTCGTCAGAAGTAATCTCTCTTTTGGTTCCTGTTCCTTTTGAGCTACTGTTCTCGAAGTTACCATCTGATCAGTCAGAATGGTGATTAAGCTTTCTGCGAGCGGCTTAGACTTTGCATCAACTAAATTTGCCCTAAGCATATCATGGGGTGATTGCAGACCCATACCTCATACGCTCTCCAGCTACTACTAGCTCCTGTACACTTAATAACGTCACACAAATCAAATGTGAATGAGCGGGTAGACCCTTTACCATAATTCAACTCTATGCCATTATTCATGCTGAGACACTCATCACCTTTACCTGACACCTCGCGCTTTTGTCCTTTTTTTTTTACCGATCCTGTTTTAGCAACTACAGTCTCAGGAAGTGCTGGGCTGGACTGGCCTCCGTGTTCAGACAACTGGTCCGGAGTGCCCTGCAAAATATAGACAATAAACAACACAGCCATAGTTAATATCATTGCATACAATAAACATGTAGTTGTAAGGAACATTCTAATCAGTTTTCTCATTACGTGTCTCTGACTCGTGTGTTTGCATCATGTTATATAAACTTTGTATCCTGGAATGAAACTCCCCTGCTTTTGTGGAGTCCTCAACTTGTCACCGCCCTTTCTGCTGGCGTGGCGACCTTCTGCGCTGCTCCTCTTCTCTCTTCGGCCTCCCAGGTAGACTACTGGTTGGCCCGTTGCACAGGTGAGAGGATTTATTTTGCCTCTGCTCGTTACCACCTGTGTTGGGTGTAGAGGGGTTTTCCTCTACCAACCTCTCATGTGCTGGTACACACTGCGACCAATGATACCAGGTATCGCCTTTCCCTTTCAGTTGACCTGCTATAGTTGTTCTGGCAACGACCTCATAAGACCAGTCCAGCGTGGCTCCTTCCACTGCTGGAGTTCCTCGTGGGCTCAAATTCAGTTCCTTGTTTGCAGACTATAGCATAGCCTGCTTTCGATCCTTCTTCATCACGATGACAGCAGCCATCTATGAACCAATCCTCAGCTCCAGGGATAGGTTCTGCTTTTAAATCTTCCCTGACTTTCCCTTCAACTTCTACTTTCTTAGTACAATCATGAGGTTCTCCTGATCCCATTAAATCTGCCATATTGATTCCTTCATGTGTAAATGTCAGATTTGGAGCATCTAAAACTTTACTCAGTCTCTGTTGTGCTAATGATGTCATAGTTGAACGCCTGCGAGTTCACATATGCCACCACACTATGTGTAGTCAGAACTTTTAGTGGGTGTTCTCTCACTACATGTGCTGTTTTCTATATTATTTTGGCAACCCCTGCTGCATGCTGTGCGCATATAGGGTGCCTTGCTTCTGTTGGACTCCACCTTATGCTGACATACATAAGTACCTGTCTTTCTTTATTCAATCGTCTTCCTCGGGTGAGAGACCTCTGCACAGCTCAAACGCCAGTTGCAAGAGCTCTCTAACATTAGAATCATCAGCTGTGACTTATATGGTGTTATTTCGGTACTTTACACGTCACACAGGCTTGAACGTTGTTTATATGGGGAGTTCCTCTTTTTTGTGTCTATATCTATTAATATGCCTTGTGCACTAAAACTTCCTGTTTTTCAGTCTGGCTGAGCTCTTGTTTGTGAGTCAAAGGTGGCCTTGCTCTACAAGCCTTCATTATTAAAGTACATAAAACAGGATAATGAGCAGATACACATTAAAAATATTTCTTTTATTCCTAACACCAGTCCCCCTTTTTCATTTTTCACTTGAGAAATGAACTAATTCCTAATTTATCACATTAAGTTTACTTCAATACAATTCAATTGAATTTTATTTATATAGCGCTAAATCACAACAAAAATTGGCTCCAGGCGCTTCATAGATACAGAGAAAAACCCAACAATCTTGTGACCCCCTATGAGCAAGCACTTTGGCAACAGTGGGAAGGAAAAACTCCCTTTTAACAGGAAGAAACCTCCGGCAGAACCAGGCTCAGGTACGGGCAGCCATCTGCTGCGACCGCTCGGCGTGAGCTAACAGAGGCTTTGAAGAGAGAGACCTAATATTTAATAATCCACATTTCACTGTTTTATTCTTCGGTTCAGATGTGGATTCTGTATTGTTCTTGCTTTGTTACTATTGATGTTTAAGTTGTTTATTGCTAGATTTGGTTTGTTGCTGTCTGTTTGGGAGCTGACATAGTCTCTATGGATAAGGGTCTTTGGCAGGGTAGCATCAGGAGAGAAGCTCCAGAGAGGCATGTTCCCTGTTAAAGCTAAAATATAACAAAAGAGATTATGCTAAACAAACAAAACCTTTCAATTCCCCAACCCTATCTGTCTCCTCAACGGGTTGTATGTTTTCAATGTTTAAAATAAATCAAACAAATAACTTAAGCTGTGTGACGGCACCTTGCATTTACGCCAGGCTGTGAGCTGCCCTAAATCTACTTGCTACACCCCCTTTCACCTAGTTTAATTTTTTCAATCCTAATTTAAACTATTCCTGACTTCCCTCAGTGCACACTATAAAGTGTAAAAGATACAATTAGCTTTCTCCTGGTAAAAGGTCCTAAATTATTTTCTCGACCTTTGGAAACATCCTCTATCGAGTTAACCCATTTCATTTTTCAAACTTAGGCCCGATTTCTTCGCCCCCTTAACGGGTAGCGATATCCGGTCTGAACACTGTGTTTGGGCAATTTACTTAATTGTTGCAGGATTTCTATGTTATGTAAAGTTCCTCTCATCCCTTTTATGCTTCCATTATAACCTATGTCTAACAAGCTTTTGATCTTCTTTATAATATAAACAACTAGGTGTATTTGTGCTCTGTTCTTCTCCTTTCTCTGGTTGGTTCCTTTCGGTCTCAGGCTTCCAGGATTCTCGCCACCCCTGTGGTCGCTGTGGTCCTGAAATCTTCTCCTATAAAGGGTAGAAAACAAACAGCCTCTCTCTGCTACACCTCACTAATCTACTGTGTTCATCTAAGGTTCCTTTAATCATTCAAAGTTGTTTCACCATATCATGTTCTGGGCTCTGTCCTTTATATTAACTTTACTTAATCTCCATGCCCTTCATGTGTGTGAGCAACACTTTTAGTTTTATTAAACACGCCCAGGGTAAGATATAAACCATCACCATCTGAGCATAGAAACAGATCAAAAGAACCACAAAACAATTTCTATATCTAAATTATCAAAACCCCAAACGTCATAAAACGATCCTAAAACCCATTTCAAATTAAACCTTAAATCCTATAACTCCCCTTTTGTGACACATCTTATGTGTTACAAACTCAAAATCCTTCACTCGAGCTTAGGAAATTAAAAGAAAAAGGTTAGTCATATCATATTAGGTATACATGCTCCGCCCTTCAAACCTGTGTTTAAGGAATGAAATCAAATTAATCATTATGTCAAATCTTTTCTTGGCTCCATCCACAGCCTGCATCCTTGGAACTTCCTAGAAACAAAAACCTGTATGTTAACCAGAACTTCACATTTCATACTCAGTTTTTCCCCACTTATGATCCAACCTGTGTTATAAGAAAGAAAACTTAAAACAGAAAAGTTATCAGTCATGTGTCTAACCTTAGTCCAGTCTTTATCTCAGTGTCCAGTCGGTCCAACCTATGGTCTGCCTCGTCCGTCCAGTCACCATCCATTTACACACATTCACTCACATGCATTAACATCAGGTATTGCTGACAGTGGAGACTATCTCGCAAATATTCAGTCTTCACTCTCAGCAACATCAACTCATTTATTTGTTTTACTTTGTTTTTAAGAAAATAGTTCTTTCTGCTTTTAGACTGGATTGGCCCGCGGCAATCCTTTTAGACAGAGACTTAGCCTTCTCCTCTGCCTATTGTAATCTGGAAAAGGTCACCGAGAATTTTCAGCGCTGTTATCCACTCTTTTGCAGGCCTGCTTAGAACAAAAATGAGAAGAAGAGAGCTGATTATTGGCTCATCCAAACACAAAACAAAATCACCTGACAGGTTTTTCTAAGTGCACTGTTACAAAAATGATGGACCCCTTAGACATGTGCATGTTTGATAAAACTCCTCTATTAAAATAAGAAAACAACACAAATCTAACCGATAGAAGTAACCCATCACTACAACAACAACCTCAACAATCTTAAACACAGAACATTTTGCCACAAGTTCTTCAGGGTCCTGACACTCTCAGGTCAACTAACATCACCTCACCTGCTCAAAACACAGAAAATCTCGTTAAACACCACACAACTTGCACACCATCAACACTAAATTCTAAATTTTCTCTTCTGAAAACTTACTACACACTAAGCGAGTTGGACAACATGATAAACAGACTCCTATGCTAAACCTGCTATCTGATCTTCATGAGCTCTTTTGTATTCTAAGGTTAACGCATTTTCTATTTGTGTGTGTGATTGTGTATATGTTTCTTTTCGTGGTTTTTCAGACTCCCTCACAAGGTTCCACTTAAACAGTCAGTTTTTCTCTTTCCCAAATTTGATCTCCCTCGTTAAATAACAACATTCCTTGCCCTCAGCCAGAAGTTAAAGCTTGATTTTCAGGTTCAGGGAACAATTCACCCTGTAAGACAGTGAGTGTCTCCCCTCTTTGGCTCATCACTCGTCATTGTTAATGACATTTCCCCCTCTGCCCCAGCGGCTTTACCCTTTGAAGTCCCGTCTCCACCAGTGAGTCCAGCTCACTTAGGGACCTAGGTTCAAGCAATCGTGACTGTGCCTTGCCTTAGGTTGTCCCAGGGTTTCGAGGTGGGATCTTACCCGTCATGGGCTGTCCAGCCTTCCATGCTTCGCCTGATACGGGGGGCCAACTGGGCACGGGTGCTATGAGGGGAGGGGACACACTGACTCTGGAAATCAAAGGAGTGTAAGCTGCTTTCTTCATTTCATCAGTATATTATGCTATCTCACTTCTTGATTATTCCCAACATTTCACCTGTAACAATTTGTGTACGTGTGTTTTCTATTCATTAATGTAATTGTTAGTTCATGTATTTATTTTCTCAGTCTTTCTTTTTCTAGAACATGTAATTAATATATTTTATTACTTTTCTTAAGACATTCAGTCTCTAATTCCTCTGTTTTCATGCTGCAACGTCTCTCCCAGCTATAATCAGACTTCCTGTTTGACGCACACACACTCTCAGGCCTCCTCTATTCACGCACTCTCCTATGAGTTATTATTACTTATTTATTATTTTGTACAAATCACACAGAATCATTCAAATCAAGTACTCACAACATTCACACACTTTAAGCACTCAAAATACGCTTTCCTAAGAGTATTTTATCAAACATGCTTGCTTAGAATCAGAAAGAGCAAGTAGACAACACTCAGTGCGTCTGTCCTCTTAAAAGAAGAGAAATAAACACATATGGGACAATTCTCCCCATCTTAGACGAAATGTGACCTTTAATGTCCGTTTCCAAGTCATGTTCTTCTCTACACACGACTCTTGGCCTCCAGGGCATAAAACTTTAAACCTAAGTTTTACTTTTACCAGAACTAGTACTTTACCAGAACCCTCATACGTCCAATAAGACTGCTATATGTGCAATTCTTTCTTTGACAAAGTTGTATCTTGTATTTTCTTACTCAGCTGTATATAGTATTGGTATTCTATTTTATTCTATTCTACTTTATTTTATTGCATTCCAGTGTTTTCTAATTTCTGCTGCATAACTTTGCACTTTTGCTTTAACAAAACAAATTTCCCAGCTATGGGACTAATAAAGGTCATCTTTATCTTTAACTAGCCCTAACCTAAATCCTGTCTCATCCACTGCTGAAATTCTAGTTCAATGAACACGTGTGTTGCAGTTTTAAAATTAAAAGAGGAAGTAACTCACACCCAAGTACTGTGTGTGTGTGTTAATGTCTGTGTCCCTTTAAATGAAAAAGGTGAACACATGTGGTGAGTTTTCCTCAATTTACACAAAATATGACATTAAATATCCTTTTCTAATTCCTGTTCTTCTTTAAACACCATGAATGACCTCCAGGTCATAACCTTTGGACTTATAACTCTAATATAAGTCCACACAGCGCACCAAGCACAGAGAAAATTCAACCTCAGTGCTTCAGAATTCTCCTCAAAATTCAGAAACTGTTTCTGTCATTTATCTCCCCAAGAACTTCATCATATGGACCTCGCCGGTCCAGTAATCTTCAGCACATGTATCTCACTGCAGCCAGTGAAGATTTAAAAACAGTTTATTGTCTCAGTTTACCCAGTATTAACTTATCAGGTGGACCGCAGCCGATCCATACATCTCAACACAATCGTGTGTTCACCTTTACACAACTTATTCTTTACTTGTATCACAACACATCTAGTAATATCATCAGAATTACTTCAACATGGTAAACATTGATTTTCCTTTAAAATCAACTTACCCTTAAAACTCAAGATCACAGCTGACTCGATTCTCTGAAATCCTGAGTCAGTTAAAACACCTTGCTCAACTCACGGTGTTCTTTTCTCGGACCCCTTCGTCCGAGCTCACTCTTTACCCCGCATCTCCCCAGATTGTTACGAGATCTTCATAAACCCAAAAGTAAGCATATTATTTCCCTAATCAAAAGTGAAGCCGTTCCTCACACAGTAATTCTTCATCCAACAGCCTTTGTGTTTTGAAACCAAAAAGAGGAAGGAACAGCGCCCAATTTTAAACTGTGCATGTTGTCACTGAACAACACACACACACACACCCAGGGCAATTCTTCCTGGATCATTTATCAACATTCGAACAAACACAGTCCGCATTGATTTTTTCTGGACCTCAGCAGATCCACCAAAATTCATATAAATATATCAGCCATTAACCGATTTATTTCTTTTCCTCAGACCACGCCGGATCTGTTAATATCAACAACACTGCACACTCAGAATTGTGCAGCTGATTCTTCCCGTCAAACCGCGCCGGATCTGTTACTTCAGCACAATAAACACTGATTTTCCTTCAAAATCAGTTTACCAAGAGCCACAAAACCATTTCTGACTCGATTTTCTGAACTTCTGTGTCACTTAAACATCCTGACAGCACCAGGTGTTTTCTGTCGGACTTCCTCGTCCGAACTTAATCCTTTTACTTAAAAATAAGCGTCTCCCAAAATGATCCTCTTGATCATTAGCTATTCACCGAGCCCACAACTCTCGGCAACACCACCTGACATATGCCCACGCCGGAGCTCCTCTTTGAAGTCTCAAAGAGGTACAGGAGTTTGACACTTATTAAACCATAAGCTGACCAATAACTCTTATATTCTTCTATTCTTAAACATGCATTGGTCTCTTTTTCTCTTTTACCATGAAATACCATATAACCTTTTAACTCAGTACTGTCTGTTCCTCAAAGTTTCATTATCCTTGCTTCAAAGCTTCTCATTACTTCAAAGTTACTCATTCATTACTTCGATGTTTTACTTTATTCTCGAGAATTCAGTTTTACCCCTAGTGCGCCAATAGTTAAGATCATCTACTCAGCAAACAGATAATTTAGAATTCACCCAATTTGCACAAATTTGCTTATTGAACAGGTTTGTGCGTACCTCTTAATCTTTTAGACCGGTCCTCTGTTCACCTCATATCAGATCCAACCTTCGGCCACATTAGTTCTCTCTGATTTAATCTAGAAACTTCACGGTCTGCCGTCATTACAGAATCTCTTTTCCTTTTCTTTAACAAGAGATACTCAAAAATTCTGCAAATTCTCTCCACTCAGGAGGAGGCTCACAGCTTTATTCTTACTCTGTTTCTGGTTGGATTAAAATAACTCTTATATTAGAATCACCCTGTCCAGTGATACTGTATTTCAAAATCACCAAAGGCACGCTCACAAAACAGGAAAATGCTTCAGCAGCCTTAATGGGATCCCGTGGGCCTCTCACTGTCTATTTCAAGCACCTATAATGAAACAACGGCACAATGAGCATGCCTTTTTATCTACCCTCATTTAATCAATGTATCTATTCTTTGTTAAAATTAAAAGGGAAGTGACCACACCCAAATTTTAACTGCGCACTTTTCCCCAGCAAAAAGAACGGAAAAAGAGACTTTTACAGCCTCTCTCACACACAGCCTGCAACCGGCTGGCACTTAAATCATTGCAGACAGTTTCTTACGTCACGGTTTCCAGCTGTATGAGTGAGTCCCCACAACCCGGATATACACACCGCTGCTTGTCTTTAAGAGACGTCAACAGGTCTGCAAATTCTCCAGGAATATCAACAAAAACACAGCTTTTCTTGGCCCACGGTGGTCCACAAATTTTCACTGACCACGGCGGGTCCGCAAATTTTCACTGACCACGGCGGGTCCACAAATGCATAGGTAATACTTTTTAATCGTCTCTCATAGCTCACAGTATTTATTCTCAGAGTTACTTCAACACAACAGACCTTAGTTTCACTTTACTGCTCGGCTGGCTTTACTGCAAAACCTCAAGCTTACGGCTGACCTGAGTTTCT
The DNA here is from genome assembly GCF_013358895.1 of Oreochromis aureus. NCBI lineage: Eukaryota > Metazoa > Chordata > Actinopteri > Cichliformes > Cichlidae > Oreochromis > Oreochromis aureus. The sequence goes on along the minus strand of NC_052959.1, from coordinate 33,140,875 downwards.
CTTAAATCATATATCAACTTCCTCGGACTCTTGCGTCCGGTATTTTACTCTTTTTCTCACAATTAAGTGTCTCCCTAACAATGATCCTCTGCGATCACCAGGGCTATATCTGAGGCCACAACTCTCAGCGGGGCCCCTCCCCTAGTATAATCCTAGGAAACGTCTTTCCCAGGGAGGGAGTTCTTCAACTCCTTGACTTTTAAACACTTATAATCTCTTTATTCCTTAATCACAGCTCAATCTCTCTATTTCCTTAAAACAACATCTCTAGTTACTTTTAGCTCAGTACTGCTTTTTCCGAGCGACCGTGAACACAACACACTCTTAAGTTTCACTTTCGTTGCAACAAAGGTTTTCGTTTCAAACAAAACTCAAAACAGAGATCAACGGATGACCACTTGACTACATATTCTAGAATTATAATCCACTACAGCACAATTTCAGTTTAAGAGGTTTGTGCCTTACCTTTTGCGGGCCCAATAGTCAAGCGATCACCGTGGCGCCTGCCGTTCGATCACCTGATCTGGCCGACCTCCGCCTCGACAACAAACACCTGTAATTCTTTCTGCTGATCTTTAGTTGCCCGCATCCTCCACCAAATGAAGCGAGATCAATCAACTGTAGACCAGACAACAAACGACGGAGGCCCAGAAAAGTACAATCAAACGATGAGTTTATTGACAACGGAGAACAACCGTCAGCATATGGCTTATTTGCTCTGACAAAAATACACTGAGTTCTGGTTTTATAGCATAGAGGATCACACCCCCACATACACGTCAATACAGGTCAAAAATACATTATGTCCAGTCATTGTTTACAGACAAGGGTACATCTTGTACATCTCTAATAACTATGAACAGACATATAACTTCTCTTTTTGATAACACCTTCCTTTTAAGGTAATAACTTCAAGCTTCAGGGCCTCTAAGGGCTAATAATGGACCCTCGTCCTCAATCACTAAGTAGACTGAATTGGCGCAGGTCTCAAATAAGAAGCAGAAGACACTTGGGCCTTCGCTCAGGCCTGCTACTAGATTTATGTGTATTGTAAGCATGCATGCAATTAACCTGCTATGTTCTCATCTTCCCTCAACATGTATCACCTGGACACTCTCACCAGTGAAGCTTAAAACCCTCTTGGATAGAACATCAACTCTAAACAAGCACAGTTATGCATTGTGTATAGAATGAACTCAACCTGTGAATAGAATGAATGTGATGACAAACATATTCAATGCAATATGAACCCTGTAAACAATATTACTGATAAAATAATACTGTAGAACATGTTATTAATGCATTTATCATAGGGCAGAGTATATGGCAGCAATAAAAGAATCTCTAAATCCCAACAAGACCTAGAGACTCAGGTGGTAGAACTGCAGGTTTTAGCAGTGTCTACAGGAAACCGGGGGCTTTTAGATTCCCTCAAATCCAAAAAGGCTTTTTTTTAGCCGACCTGTTGGGCACGACAGCCAAAGGGGCTTTGGTCAGGTCACGCTTCCTCAGTGTCACGGAGATGGATGCCCCATCTCACTTTTTCTTTGGACTGGAAAAGAAGAATGGGCAAAGGAAAATTGTTCACTCTCTAATGTCTGACAGTGGCTCCATAATCTCAGATCCTTCTGAGATCAGGACTTTCGCTGTCAACGGTTATAAGGACCTTTTTAACCAAGTCCGCCAGAGCTTATATTATATTTTTACATGCTGTAGTGCCATTTTTGGGAGCATTTCAAGTTGCTATTCATCAATACAACCATTATAGCCCAAATTTTAATAATATGTATGCATTAAGTGCATAATAATTACATAAATTGCAAAAAAAGTGCAATAAATTACAAAAAAAATGGAAATTGTTTTTTTTTCCCATATATTTCTAGTTACAGAAATTTAAGAGGTTTATCCCTGAAAACTGTAAATACAAAAAAGTTGCACAGAATAGTTTCCCACCACAGGAAAGTTATTTTGAGGGTCTTCATAGTTTTATTTTTGAAATACACCAATTTTTATATACTGCAGGAAAAATGAAAATAAATATTATAATGCAAATTTCCCCCCCCCAAAAAAACAGCATATGCATCAAAATAAACTATTTCCAGCAGTGCAATTTGAGTTCTAAGCATCCCAGAAACGACACAGAAAGTCATAAAGTCAAACATAAGTTTTAAAAACACCAGTATAGGCTTATAAGGCCCTGAAGGTGTAAAACTACATTTCCGTGAAAATGACATCACTTCCAGTTTCGGGCAGGTAATGGCGGACATGCGATAGTTCGCGCTGATGTCTATTCCAACGTAGGAAGTGTTGAGAACAGCTGATCATATCGGCAAAGCGTGTGTCTGGAATATTATGTTTTTGTTGCTTTGTCATTTATGCTTAGAAATATATACTCATATATTCTTAGAGTTTTATAATCGATTGCATGTTGATACGATGTCTGATCCTTAGCAGTCTGCAAAGACTCTGTGTGCCTCCCAGAGCACTCTGGGAGGCACACACATCTTAAGGTCATGAGAGAGGTCTTCAATAAGTATCTTCTCTTATTGATTTATGGTATAGGAGGACACCTACTCTGTATCCGGTTAAGTATAAGTGCCTTTTGTTTAGGTGGACCGCTGGACTCCTGGCACCAGCTTTGGGGACTCGTTCACAGGGTCACCCCCCCCCCCACACACACACACACACACACAGGCATACCTACACGACACACAGACAAGGTACTCTTTGTTCACATATATGCCTATGTAAGATGTCATAGGTTAATGAACTTATGCATATTCATGTAACCACAATAAAGAGCAGTGCTACGAGGGAGCAGACGAGAGTGACTGGGGTTCAAGCGGAAGGAACGGCGCTCGTCACAGTTCTCTCCCTCGTGCACAAGATCAAACAAAGAGCTCTGCTTGGTGTCCAATGCTTTTTGCTGTTCTAGTAGAATTGTCTCGTTCCAGCAGTGGGTTTGTGCTAGACAGACCCAACAACTGTTTGGCAGCTTGGTGGATTGCCCTGTCTGGGGTAGGACTACTTTATCCAGACAGCTCCACGCTGCACAAGTCTTTTCTCTGAAAAGGGTGGTAGAGCTGGCTGGACCATGGGTGGATAATCTGAATAGACTAGCTGCACAGTTTGGGATAAGGTCTACTCGAGTTGTTGGTCAGCTTTTGGATCATTGGAAACGCAAGTTAGGTGGAGTTGAGTCTTCACTTTTGCCAAGTTATTGTGACGGCACTCTGTTTCCAGATCATTTAGATCCTTATCCTTACATCAGACTGTTTCCTGGTTTTAAGGAAAGAAACTCCAAAGCACGTACAAACCCCGAAAAACATACAAACACCAAAACATGTAAAAACTCCAAAACACATACAAACTCCGAAGCACGTACAAACTCCAAAACACATAATAAACACAACAGAAGTGCTCCAGGATGCTAGGGGCAGTGTTGAGCTTTTGTTACCTAGTGGCTGCACAAGCCAGCAAGTACCAACGACCGGATTTGGTGTGTGGTAATAACAGGTAAATGAACATTTTTTGAATTATTTGAATATATATGAGTGCTTGTGTATAAAGACACAAACAATACACATATGTTTTCAATTGTGTAATTTAAGTGATCTAGGTAGCTCTGTTTTGGAAATTCAGTTAACGCTAGAAATGTGTTTTGGAGTTTGTGCATGCTTTGGAATTTGTACATGCTTTGTCTCTAGGGGCCACCGTATATATTTATATATAAACATATATAAATAAATCCAAGGTTTTTTTTACATTAGTAATTCCTTTTGTGCATAATTTTATATTGTTGTTAATAATAATTTAATTAAAGCAACAAAACAATCTGAAGAGCCGGTTGGGAGCCGAAAGAGACGGCTCTTTTTAGTAGAGATGGACCGATCCGATATTACGTATCGGTATCGGTCCGATACTGACCTAAATTACTGGATCGGATATCGGCGAGAAATACAAAATGTAATCCGATCCATTAAATATCAAAAAAGCACCTCACAAAACTTGCTACACGGGTAACTCGGCTCATAACCGTAGCACGTAGGAGCAGTATGCGTCACGTGATAGAGCGGCTGTGTGTATTTGGAGCTTCCCTACCAAACCAGCATTTCATCTTTGAGGAAGTTATCTCAGAGAGAAGTAAAGCAAGTGTCTAAGTTCATCTCTGAATGTTAGTAAAGCATTCCCACGTTAAGCTTAACAACCGATATATGGAGCGACTGCCTCTTCCTGCTGCTACTTCAATCGTGAAACTGCTTAATGATCAGCTGATCGGCTTTTCTGTCGCGAGTCCGTCTCTCTTCACTTCTCACCAGAAAGAGGAAACCAGCGGCTGAACAACAGCAGAACGTTTAACCTTGATAAGCTGTTGTTAGAATTAATTTAATATTACTTTCTAGACCAGGATCGTTCTCTAGCTGACAGCTGGTAACTGTGCAGGGGCGGATCTAGCAAAGTTTAGCCAGGGGGGCCGATAGGGCATGAACAGGGAAAAGGGGGCACAAAGACATACTTTTCTTTATTTTATTATTCTTGAAAAATAATTTATTTCTGTGCATTTTTTTCACCCTGCATCAAATTAAAGTTGATTACGTCGATTAAGCATCATGAGGTGGAGGGTGGGGGTGGTTCCCTATTTTTTTTTGCTGGGAGTTTGCAACCCTATTAGTTAGGTTGCTTAATATTTCTGCTAAGTACTCTTTAAAATACCAGAATAGGGAGGATGGAGTAGGTTTAAGTTTATTAGATTGATGAGTATTGCTGAACTATGAAATATTTTGGGCGCAGTGTATTTTTTACATACAGGTATAACAGAATAGCTTTAGTGTTGTTGTTTATTTAAACTTGAGTAAGAACGTATACAAAATGCAGCAAGATATAAAAAAAAAAAGTTTTATTGATTAAAAAACACACTATATCGGATTCATATCGGTATCGGCAGATATCCAAATTTATGATATCGGTATCGGTATCGGACATAAAAAAGTGGTATCGTGCCATCTCTACTTTTTAGTGAGCCGAGCCAAAAGAGCCGGTTCTCTAAAAAGAGCCGGAAATCCCATCACTATTGTCTTCCAGGATACGGGCTCCAGGTGGAGCTGGGAGTTAAACAAATCTTAACATTTAACCAATGACTAATGTTTTCACACAGGGTTACAGGTTTGGAGTGGAGCTGCTCCAAGGGAAACCCTGGAGAATTTTTCAGGGAGAATATGCAACATTCTTGTGCATGTCTCATTGTGTGGAATTGACACATGGCGAGAGCCGCGTGGCAAAAGTGGAGTGTCAATTTTTAACTTGCAGGTGTCATGACAAGGAGTGAGTGAGGAAGGTCGTCCATAAGATGAAAGCTGAAGCCAGGAGAGAACACTTCAAGAGGACCAGTGAGAAGCAGGGACCATCTGCAGGACAGCTGACAAACCAGTGGGCTGCACCACTGGGCTTCCAAGAGATTGTCATGAGGAGATTTCGAACAGTAAAATCTTAAATAAAGTGAAAGAGTTTCTACGTTGACGTTGAGGAAGACTACAGGAGTGTACGACGTGCTCTTCTCCTAAATCTGCAGCCGCGTTGGAACATGAGAAACTGAAGGATGAAGGGAGCGTGCCAAGCTCTATCCAATGGCGCAGAAAGGAAGTTCAGCGATGGAATTGTGGTTCTGTATACAGCAAAGATGCCAAGAGACTGGGAAATACCTGACACCACTTTTCCCGAGGATGAAGATCACCTAAAGTGTGTCACTTTGTCATGCAGACCTTGGCGCTAAACAGAGAAGCCCCTCTGCGAGGAGAGATGTAAACAGAGAAGCCTTTTGTCTACATTTACATCATGTCAACTTCTCTAAGCTGGTTGAGGTTTTGAGCCATGGGTACCCCCATGACACATTCTCACATACTCACATACACACGCACACACACACACACATACACACACACACACACACACACACACACACACACACACACACACACACACATTCTTGCACATGCATACACGTACACACACATACACACACAGTGCCTTATCTTTTAGAACCATAGGGGGGTTTTATGAGGGGAGGTGCTTGTGTAAACTGTAACTGTCATGGAAATAAATAGCTGCGAGGAGGGCTGCTTGCTGAAGAAGTTTGGTTAGGGTGATGGGTGAGAAGCGTTGAGCTCCAAGAGCCTGGTCACGACTAGCCTTCCCTTGCTAGCAAGTAAAAACCGGTTTAAGATGTTCGTCTTGTCTTTGTCGTTAACGAGAATAAGTCTCTAAACTAGCGGGGCCTGTGGAAGCGCAGACCCAACAACCTCCCAGGTATGGAGATCTTTCTGCTCTGCTCTTGGCGCCCAGGTTAACCTCAGTTCCGGCTATCACCCCCAAACGAACGGTCAAACGGAGAGGCGTATTCATCCGGTCATCCACATGTCACAGGTCCGACCAGTGCAGTCTAGCCCTTTGTGCCCACTTTCTGACCCCCCCTCCGCCTGCCCGGCTCATCGATGTCCATCCAGCCTATGATGTCCGAAGAATCGTCAGTGTTTGCCGGCGCGGCAGGGGCTGCCAGTTCTTAGTGGACTGGGAGGGCTGTGGGCCTGAGGAGCACTCTTGGGTTCCACGTTCGTTTATTCTTGACCCTTCTCTTATCTCTGATTTTTTTTTTAGGTCGCAACGCAGGCTGGGAGCTGATTGGCCGCCAGGAGGCATCCCTTGAGGGAGGGGTACCACCTCTACTTCAACACTTACATCTCCCACCTGCACATGAGTACCTAATCACCAGCCCAGCTCCCGTTGCTTTCTTGGACCTGTCACCTTGCTTTATTCCTCTCTCCAAGCAAAGACCCCCACGCCCTGTTTATCAAGCCTTAAGCCGAGTGCCATTGTAAATATTATCCTTGAGCTGGTTAATAAAACATTGTTAAAACCTTTCCTCAGCCTCCGCTTTGGGTTCTCTCCATGTGGGTTCGGTTTTGGTACTCGGCCTCCGGCTGTTTTGTGACAGTAACTTTGATTTGTATTTTCTGTTAACAACACCAGGGCCCACTTTGATGAGCTTTTTAGAGAGAACATCCCACAGATGACCCACAAGGCCATGTTCCACACCTGCTGGGATTGCTGTGTGTTACCCAGGGTGAAATCCAACACATCAGTGATGATGAGGATGATGATGAAGTCTCTGTTAGTACATGACTTAATAATTGACCAACAAATCGATTTACTCTGCCTTACAGAAACCTGGTTGCAGCCGGATGATTATGTTAGTTTAAATCAGGGGTGTCAAACTCATTTTAGTTCAGGGGCCACATGGAGAAAAGTATTTCTCAAGTGGGCCGGACTGGTAAAATCATTGTATATATAACTTAAAAACAACAACTTCAGATTGTTTTCTTTGTTTTAATACGATCAACATAAAAATAAAGCTAGAGCCTGTGGACAGTATGTTCAAAATAGTACAGGCACAACATAGCTATTAATCATAAAACACCTCAAGTTATTTGAAAATTCTGAGGACAAAGAACACACAAGCACACAGTGCCTCAGTGATTCACAGAACTGTTTCACAGATCACAGAACTATATCAGGGTGTCATTTCGCAGGCAGCAATGTAGATAAAAATAATGAAATCCTGTTCCCCAAACAAGTACAAGAACCACAGAATAGGTTAAATATATAAATCAAATATAATCAATTAGAAACAGTAGCACATCAACATAAAAACATATAAACATCAAGCTGGAGCCTGAGGACAGTGTGTCCAAAAGCACAACATAGCTATTAATTACAAAACACCTCAAGTTATTTGAAAATTCTGAGGACAAAGATCACACAAGCACACAGTGCCTCAGTGATTCACAGAAGTATATCAAAGATCACAGAACTACATCAGGGTGTCTCATGCAGCACTTTCAGTGGGGTTGCATAGTTTATTTGACTCCTGATACCTGGCATCTTTTAGCTTTCACCAGCTCATCAATATCAGGCTTCACATCCTGAGCGGCAGCTAACTTCAGGATGTGATTCAAGTGCTTGTGCGTGAGCCTTGAGCACAGTTTTGTTTTATTTATGCTCATTACAGAGAAAACTTGCTCACAAAGATACGTGGTTCCGAACATGCACAACAGTTTTGCAGCGAGGGCTGTCAAGTTGGAGTAACCCGGCAAGAGATTCTGATAGAATGTGTTCAAGCCAGCTGCGACAAATTTGCCCTTCAAATCCGAGTCACACTGCAAGTCTATTATTTCAAGTTGGATCCTGACGGGCAGATCAAAGGGGTTCACGGTGAACGGCGAGCAAAAAAACTTTGAAGTCTTTCTCCAGTTCACCAAAAATCTGAAATCGTTGCTCAAACTCTAGTAACAGTCCCGTTATTTTATCTTTGAACCGCTTCATATCTGCCACACTTTGGATCGTGCACACATTTTTCAGACAGGGGAAGTGAGCTGCATCACCACCAGCGAGCTGCGTCTCCCACAATAACAGCTTCAACTTGAAAGAACGTATGCTGTCATAATACTGCGTGACAACTTTGTTGCGTCCTTGCAGCTGTTTGTTCAAGTTATTCAGGTGCTCTGTAACATCCACCATAAATGCAAGGTCCTGCACCCATTCTTCAGAATGAAATTCTAACACTGGTTTGCCCTTTTCTTCCATAAACTGTTCAATTTCTTCTCGTAAATCAAAGAAACGCCTCAGCACAGCACCTCGGCTCAACCATCTTACCTCAGTGTGGTATGGCAGGCCATAGATGTGGTCTTTCTCTCTGAGGAGACTGTCAAACTGACGGTGATTGAGGCTTCTGGATCGGATGAAATTAACAGTTTGGATGACCACCTTCATGACGTTATCCATTTTCAGTGACTTGCAACACAAAGCCTCCTGGTGCAAAATACAGTGAAAAGTCCAAAAATCACGTCCTCCATTTGCAGATTGCACTTTATCTCTGAACTTTTTTACAACGCCTGCTTTCTTCCCGATCATTGAGGGCGCACCATCTGTAGCCAGGCTGACAGCGGCGACCGGTCCACTCCGACCCTGTCCAGCGCGCGCCGACGAAAGTGCGGTGAAAATATCAGCTGCGGTCGTTGTATCTGTCATCGGTACCAACTCCACGAACTCCTCGGTGACGGTCAATGTGTCATCAACTCCGCGGATGAAAATTGCCAGTTGTGCAACATCTGTAATGTCCGTGCCTTCATCAATTGCAACTGAAAACGCAATAAATGACTTTACTTTTTGCTTCAACTGGCTGTCCAAATCCGCTGAAAGATCAGAAATCCTGTCGGCAACTGTGTTTCTTGTCAGGCTGATATTTGCAAAGGCCTGGCGCTTTTCAGGGCACACAATCTCCGATGCCTTCATCATACATGTTTTTACAAATTCACCCTCACTAAATGGTTTTGAAGCTAGTGCAATTTCGTTAGCAATGAGGTAGCTAGCTTTCACTGCAGCGTCACTGATGTCTCGGCTGTGAGTAAACACAGACTGCTGTTTCTTCAGACCCGCCAACAGTTCATTCTCCTTCTCTCTTCTCCGCTGTCCTTGAAAGTTGTCATATTTGTCGGCATGAAGACTCACATAGTGGCGACGGAGGTTATATTCTTTCAGCACTGCAACATGCTGGGAACACACCAAACATAGAGCTTTCCCATTCACTTCCGTGAATAAATAGGAGGATGACCATTTTTCTTGGAACACTCTGCACTCTGCATCCACTTTTCTCTTTTTTGACAGAGACATATTGGGGCAATGAGGGTGCCAAAGCACATCAGGTTTAAATTTCGCGGGCAAAACAAAGTAGCTCACAATTGCTATTGCGCCATCCAATGGACACAATTGGAACAGCAGTTTCTTTATTGAAAAATTGCAGCTCATTTTCATACTTTACAAAATCATCTCATGGGCCGGATTAAACCTGTTTGCGGGCCTGATCCGGCCCGCGGGCCGTACGTTTGACACCCCTGGTTTAAATGAATCAACACCCCCGAGTCATTCTAACTATCAGAAACCTCGAAGCACAGGCCGAGGGGGTGGTGTGGCAGCAATTTTTCACACCAGTCTATTAATTAACGAAAGACCAAGACAGACTTTTAATTCATTTGAAAGCCTGATGCTTAGCCTCGTCCACCCCAGCTGTAAAACTCAGAAACCAGTCTTACTTGTTATCATCTATCGTCCACCTGGGCCTTACACAGAGTTTCTCTCTGATTTCTCAGACTTTTTATCTGATTTAGTGCTCAGCTCAGATAAAATAATTATTGTGGGTGATTTTAACATCCATGTAGATGCTAAAAATGACAGCCTCAACATTGCATTTAATCTGTTATTAGACTCAACTGGCTTCTCTCAAAATGTAAAAGAACCCACCCACCACTTTAATCACACTCTAGATCTTGTTTTAACATATGGCATAGAAACTGAACATTTAACAGTGTTTCCTGAAAACCCTCTGCTGTCTGATCATTTCCTGATAACATTTACATTTACAATAATTGATTACACAGCAATGGAGAGTAGACTTTATCAAAGTAGATGTCTTTCTGAAAGTGCTGTAACTAAGTTTAAGAATATAATCCACCCACTGTTATCATCTTCAATGCCCTGTACCAACATAGAGCAGAGCAGCTATCTGAACGCTACTCCAACAGAGGTCGATTATCTTGTTAATAATTTTACCTCCTCACTACGCATGCGACTCTGGATACTGTAGCTCCTGTGAAAACTAAGGCCTCAAATCCGAAGTCCCTGACTCATGGTGGTATAATTCTCAAACACGTAGCCTAAAGCAGATAACTCGTAAACTGGAGAGGAAATGGCGTGTCACAAATTTAGAGGATCATCATTTAGCCTGGAGAAATAGTTTGCTGCTTTATAAAAAGCCCTCCATAAAGCCAGAACATCTTACTATTCGTCACTGATTGAAGAAAATAAGAACAACCCCAGGTTTCTCTTCAGCACTGTAGCCAGGCTGACAAAAAGTCAGAGCTCTACTGAGCCAACCATCCCTTTAACGTTAACTAGTAATGACTTCATGAACTTCTTCAGAAATAAAATTTTTATCATTATAGAAAAAATTACCAATAATCATCCCACAGATGTAACATTATCTACAGCTACTCTTAGTACCATTGATGTTAAGTTAGACTCTTTTTCTCCAATCGATCTTTCTGAGTTAACTTCAATAATTAATTCCTCCAAACCATCAACGTGTCTTTTAGACCCCATTCCTACAAAACTGCTCAAAGAAGTCCTGCCATTAATTAATTCTTCAATCTTAAATATGATCAATCTATCTCTAATAATTGGCTATGTACCACAGGCCTTCAAGGTGGCTGTAGTTAAACCCTTACTTAAAAAGCCATCTCTAGACCCAGCTGTCTTGGCTAATTATAGGCCAATCTCCAACCTTCCTTTCATATCAAAAATCCTTGAAAGAGTAGTTGTCAAACAGCTAACAGATCATCTGCAGAGGAATGGCTTATTTGAAGAGTTTCAGTCAGGTTTCAGAGCTCATCACAGCACAGAAACTGTAATTCGTTATTATCAGGATGTCCTAAAAACTCGCTGAAAAGTCTTCAGTTAATCCAAAATGCTGCAGCAAGAGTCCTGACAGGGACTAGAAAGAGAGAGCAGATTTCTCCTGTTTTGGCTTCCCTTCATTGGCTTCCTGTTAAATCCAGAATAGAATTCAAAATCCTGCTCCTCACATACAAGGTCTTAAATAATCAGGCCCCATCTTATCTTAATGACCTTGTAGTACCATATCACCCTATTAGAGCACTTCGCTCTCGCTCTGCAGGTTTACTTGATGTTCCTAGAGTATTTAAAAGTAGAATGGGAGGGAGAGCCTTCAGTTTTCAGGCCCCTCTTCTGTGGAACCAGCTTCCAGTTTGGATTCAGGAGACAGACACTATCTCTACTTTTAAGATTAGGCTTAAAACTTTCCTTTTTGCTATAGTTAGGGCTGGACCAGGTGACCCTGAATCCTCCCTTAGTTATGCTGCAATAGACGTAGGCTGCCGGGGATTCCCATGATGCATTGAGTTTTTCCTTTCCAGTCACCTTCTCACTCACTATGTGTTAATAGACCTCTCTGCATCGAATCATATCTGTTATTAATCTCTGTCTCTCTTCCACAGCATGTCTTTCATCCTGTTTTCCTTCTTTCACCCCAACCAGTTGCAGCAGATGGCCCTGCCCCTCCCTGAGCCTGGTTCTGCCGGAGGTTTCTTCCTGTTAAAAGGGAGTTTTTCCTTCCCACTGTCGCCAAAGTGCTTGCTCATAGGGGGTCATATGATTGTTGGGTTTTTCTCTGTATTTATTATTGTGCTATCTACTGTACAATATAAAGCGCCTTGGGGCGACTTTTGTTGTGATTTGGCGCTATATAAATAAAATTGAATTGAATTGAATTGAATTGATGATGATGAGCAGAGATGGAGCTAAATCCCAGTCAAATTTGTAAGTCCAAAGTCTGGGCAACTAGTTCTTCTGGTTACTATGCTAGAATTTCCAATAATTTTCACTACTGAACAACATTACTCATTTAACCTATTGATGAGGCTTATACTTTGAGTATAAATTTGATACAAAATAGTCTGGATATTAAATCGTTTTACACCCTCTAAGATGTGATGACAGGGGAAAGCGAAGGGTACTTCAACCTCTTTCTGTCAGAAACTTTTCATTGTTTATGTTTTGTTTTGTTTTTTTATTGAAGTGAGATCAGATTTGTGATGGCCAGTCTACTAACTTGATGTTGTTGCCCTTAAACCATTTTGCCACAGTTTCTGAAGTACAACTGTGCATTTAACCCAAGTGTAATTAAAATTTCAAGTTCAACTCTTGAAGGTCTTCAGCTGGTCATGCTGCAGATACCAATGTGAGCTGAAATTCCAATGAAGCTTTTAGAAAAATCAAAGAAAAAATCAAAGTGATGTTTCAGATTAGTCAATGAGCTCATTAGTTAATAACTGTGTAAGATGGTGTTATGGTCCCCCAATCCTCTGATTGTGTCAGTGGGGTTTGGCAGTTCTGGTGGTTCCTGCTCCTCCTCGGCTGGAGCACCTGCAGTAACTGATAATCAGTCCAGCACATCAGTTTGGAAGAATCTGACTCCATTTTTGACACAGAGCAGCTTTAATTCTGACATGTTGGAATTTCTCACATGAACTGCTCGCTTCCAGCTCTTTCACACCATTTTTGTTGGACTTGGTTGTTCCAAAGCTCTATTTTTAACAGCAGGCATGGGCGCTTTGTGTTCCTACTAGGTTGCTGGAGCTGATTGAGGCCACTCAATACAACACTGATGATTCCAGCAGACATGCCACAGCACATTTCAGAAGCATCCCTGAAGCATCAGAAAGACATCAGAGACACATCAACAAAATTGATTGTTTGATTAATGATGGTGAGCCAGATGGGCCAAACCATGATACTATCAGCAGCATGTTTCATTGTAGTGGTGGTATCATTGATGGGATAAATGGACTGGTGCTTATATAGTGATTTTCTATTTTCATGTGGACTAAAGTAGTGGACTGACCAACAGACTGTGTACAAAAGGCCCCGTAGTTGTGAGTTTTATTCTGTTCAGTTGTTCACCTGTTGTTTCTTAGAGTGGCCAGTAGAGGTCACCCCACCGCTTTGGATGAGAGAGGATTTGGGTAGGGAGATACGTGGGTGAAGTATATGAGCATTTCCGCTCCTGATTACCGGCAGAGAAGTGGTCATTTCATGAGAAGTGTGCGTTACTGAGCAACGTAAGTCTGTGATGGGTGAGGATGTGGGGATAAGATGCGTTTGTGACTGTAATTGAAGTTAGAGGGGAAATGACTATGTTTCTGTCTGTGTCGCTAGCGAGTGCTAAGCGGAGCTAAGCTAAGCTAGGCTAGCTCTCCTGCCATGTGATTGGGGATAACTGTGTGCTGGGTTAGCTCAGTGGGTTTATATGTGAGACGTGGGTAATATATGGCTTATGGTAGCAAAGGGGATGTTAGTTTATTTCCCACCTGTGTTTCTGTTGATGTACTCTGAGTTACCATTGTGAACATTTCAGTGATGTACTATTTTCTTTCTGTTCATTTCAGAGACCACACACACACACACACGCTCATATCCACACTGATGCACCCCCACACTCCTACCTGCGCCTCTCAACTTGTATGTAACCCCTGCTCCTCTGACAAGCCTGTTACCTTTGACCGTGTGAAGGCAATACAAGCGTTTAAACGATCCTTGGTGTCCTCATTGTCTCCTTCCTGAATATCCATCCGGGCCTAGAGTAGTGTTCTGGCCGACACTCCGGGGAGTGGTGGCTGCAAACCCGAACCAACACCTTACAGTCCTCCCATTCCGGGTTATCTACCCAACATTAGTGGTCCTTCGAGCCGGATGTAAGCTGCTTCTCCCCTAACTAGATGGATGATATTCAGAACTTCTCAGCCCTTGGTGCACGCCCGCGGCGTAACATACGTCGTCCCCTCCGCTATGAAGCTTATGAGACTGACTTCCCCGGGCTTGGTGCAGGTTACCAGGAGGAAAGTGAGACAGGAGGCGACACCCGTTCTTCCCACCATCCTCCATCTGACCCCTCTTATGACTGCTCACACGGCTATGTCACACCATTGAGAGCAGAGTTAGAAGATATACAACGTGAAAGGTTCCTGTACCAGCAGTCCCATGACCAGATGAGAGCTGGGCTGGCTGATTTCCAGGCCCTTCATGCTAGTTTGCTGCAGCTGCTGGACCGTGCAGAGAGTCTGCAGCTCAGTCCACCGCCCAGAGGCCCTGCTGTTCATCTCCAGCCACCCCCTGCTGAGGAGGAAGAGGACTGGCCTCCACCACCTCCTCCGGTTGTGTTCACGGAGGAACCTGTCTCCAGTCAGAGCCCAGTCACAGACCGCATCGACACGATGATGAAAGAGCTCCAGGCTCTGAAGAGGGAGTCTATGACTGCACAGGAGGGCCAGATCATCCCCCCACCTGAATCTAAGCCGAGGTTCACTTCTCCTCAGCCGAGGCCCACCCACCCTCCAGCACCGCCTCTGAGAGCACACCCACCTCCATTGCAACCACTGCCAGCTTCGACTCCGCCCCCATCCACTCCTTTCCCAGCCTCCCAGATGCATAGACCCTCCGGCTTAGCCGCGGCCCCGGATATGACCTACAGGGGGCCTCGTCCGAGCATTCCTAAGCTCACACGCCGTGATCCTGGGGAATTCGCTCGTTTGAAGATGGCGCTAGAGAACTTACTGCCCTCGGAGAGTTCAGAGCTCTTCAGGTACCAAGTCTTGTTAGATCACCTACACCTGGAGGAAGCAAAGTTGATAGCAGACGCTTACCTCCATTCTGCCACGCCCTTCAGTGACACCATGAAGGCTCTGAACGACAGGCTTGGACAGCCCCACCAGCTTGCCCTGAGAAGAATTGCTGCTGTCATGGACTCACCTGACATCCGCCGAGGGGATGCAGCCGCATTCGAGCGATTCTCTCTCCACATCCAGTCGCTCGTGGGCATGCTGAAGACTTTAGGCCCTGATGGGGAGGTCGAACTCCAGTGTGGCTCCCATGTGGCTCGACTCCTTAGTAAGCTTCCTTCAGAGCAAAGAGCTGATTTCCGTCGGTGCATGTACAACCATTCTGGTCAGGCTTACACCCTGGACGACCTGGCTACCTGGTTAAAGTACGAATCCTGGTGTCAGGACTACGACAGCTTGCCCACTCCGACGATCACCAGAGAGAAGCCTGATGTCAGACCAAGTAGGCGCCCTGTTGCGGTTCTTCACGGTGCAGAGACCTCACCCAGGTCACTAGGTACCACTCCAAACCAAGCTAGGCCGCAGCCTTACTGTGCCTTCTGCGATAACCGTGCCCATCACCTGAGTAAGTGTCCAGAGGTCGTTAAGCTGAGTCGCGAACAGCTCACAGACTGGATAAAGACCAATAAGAGGTGCTGGCGTTGCGCTCGTTCCCATCAGGCAGCCCAGTGCACCCTCAAGAAACCCTGCAGCCTGTGCCAGGGTTGCCATCTGCAGGTCCTTCACGACGTGAATTCTAAGCCCTTAAAGACCACTGGCCCAGCGTCTGTTCCCCCACGAGAAGGTGAGAATCCTACGGGCGTCCTGTACCTCGATCGTCCTATAGAGAGCGGCCAAGTCCTGTTAAAGGTTGTCCCAGTCATCCTTCACCATAATGGCAAGACTCTGAGCACTCACGCGGTTTTGGATGATGGGTCAGAGAGGACTATGCTGCTACCCGCCGCTGCCCAGAAGCTTGACCTTCAAGGCACCCCAGAGATACTTCCGTTGCGCACCATAAGGCAAGATGTGCAGACTCTACATGGGTCGTGTGTCTCCTTCGAGATCTCCCCTGGTGGTAAACCTAAGCGGCAGTATAAGGTCCGTAATGCCTTCACCGCCACCCGCATCGACCTAGCAGAGCACAGCTACCCTGTGGAGTCCTTGCAGCGGAAGTACAGACACCTCAGAGGCCTGCCTCTCCAGTCCTTCAAGAAGGTCAAACCTCTCCTTCTCATTGGCAGTGACCATCCACAGCTCATCACTCCAACCGAAGCTGTCCGTCTTGGTCCACCGGGTGGTCCCGCTGCTATGCGCACCAGGTTAGGGTGGACACTACAGGGTCCCTCCAGCCTTATCGGTTCATCCTCGCTGCCACAGCAGTGCCTCTTCACGACCGCCATTCCTCCCCAGGTGAGTGAGCTACTCAAACATGTAGAGAAGTTATGGCAGGTAGATGTCGTCCCAGTGCCGGAAGGCAAGGTGGTTACCCGTTCAAGAGAAGATAATTATGCAGTTAGCCTGCTAGAGGAGAAGACGGTCCGTGTAGAAGTCGAGGGCATCCAACGCTATGCCACCCCCCTCCTTCGCCGCCAGAACATGCCACGCCTTAAAGCTAGCCCTAACGCAGTTATTCCTAGTTTGAGAAGTGTGGAGAGAAGGCTCCAGAAAGATCCAGGACGAGCTAAGATCTACAGGGCGGAGATAGAGAAGTTGGTCCAGGCCGGTTCGGTGGTTAAGGTGTCCCCCTCTGAGGTCGCTCAAGCAGATGAGTCATGGTACATCCCTCACCACCTTGTCAGCCACAATGGCAAAGATCGCCTTGTGTTTAACTGTTCGTTCCAGTTTCAAGGTCAAGCCCTCAACGAACATCTTCTACCTGGGCCTACCCTGAGCGCATCGCTCCTTGGTGTCCTCCTTCGCTTTCGAGAGCATGCCGTAGCCATTAGTGGTGACATTAAAGGTATGTTCCACCAGATTCGCCTTCTTCCCGAGGACCGTTCCCTCCTGCGGTTTGTGTGGCGGGATCTGCACCCTGAGGAACCTGTGGCCGTTTATGAATGGCAGGTCCTCCCCTTCGGTACAACCTGCAGCCCATGCTGTGCAACCTTCGCTCTGCAGCGCCACACCAGGGACCACACTGAAGGAGACGATCCGCTACGTCACTCTGTGGGACAGTGCTTCTATGTTGATAACCTTCTCCAGAGTGTGCCAACCCCTGAAGAAGCCCGGGACCTAGTGGACAGGCTAAGAGCCCTCCTGTCTTCTGCTGGATTTGTTCTTCGCCATGGGCCAGTAATGAACCCAGCACCATTGGCCACCTACCTGAAGACCTCAGATCCACAAGTGCAGAACTTTGGCTCACTCAAGACAAATCAGACACCTCTGAGCCAACTCTGGGCCTTAGCTGGCACTTCCCCACGGACACCTTGGGTTACAAACACCGTAAAGTCAGTTATGGCGCCCCCACTATGCGGAACATTTATAAAGTTCTCGCAAGCCAGTACGACCCACTTGGCTTTATCCTACCGTACACCACCCGAGCCAAGATGCTGGTGAGGCGCCTTTGGGATCAGCAGAGGGGGTGGGATGACCCGCAGCTTCCGCCAGAACTGCTGCAGCAGTGGGAAACCTGGGAAGAGGAGTTGCCGTTCCTTGCACAAATTCTGCTTCCTCGCCCTTATCTCCCAAAGCACATCACGGAGTCAGTCAGTGAGAGAGAGATTCACATCTTCTGTGATGCGTCAGAGCAGGCTTATGGCGCAGTGGCCTACATGAGAACAGTGACAGGTGATGGCAGCTCACATCTGGCCTTTCTGATGGCTCGCTCCCGTGTTGCCCCTAAACGCATTCTCTCCATACCCAGACTTGAGCTGTGTGGTGCCCTCTCTGGAGCGCATCTCTCCCGTCTCCTTAGAAATGAGCTCACTCTGGACATAAAGAGAATAGTGCTGTGGTCCGACTCCACAACTGTACTCACCTGGTTGAGGTCCGAGTCATGCCACTTCAAGGTCTTCGTCGGCACCCGCGTGGCTGAGATCCAGGAAGTAACTCAGTCGCACACCTGGCGCTATGTGGATTCAGCCCAGAACCCTGCGGATGATATAACCCGTGGGAAGACCCTTTCGGAACTGGCCAGACCCAACAGATGGAGTCAAGGGCCTCCTTTCCTGCTCCTAAGTCCAGAACAGTGGCCTTCAGAGCCGAGCGGCACCCTGGCTGAGCCGCCAGGCCCATCTGAGCTCCGTAAAGAGACCTTTTGTGGAGTTTCTACCACCTTTGACCCTGCTACCTCAAACTTCAGCGGATATGACACCTGGGCGCAGCTGCTGGAAGCTGCTATTACGCAGTTGCATGGGGCGGCCAAAGGCGGTGGAACTTCATCAGCTCAGGACTATATTCAAGCGGAGATGCACGTCCTGAGAGAAGCTCAACAGGAGAGCTTTCCTGAGGAGTATCGACTCCTTAAGCAGGGGAAATCTATCAGTCGCAGCAGTCGTCTCCTTGCACTATCCCCTGAGTTCGACCCTGAAGATGAGGTTATCCGTGTAGGTGGACGTCTTCGCCGCTCTGAAGATCTTGCCTTTACCAACTCGCACCCCTTAGTTTTGGATCCGACACATCCGGTCACCCGCTTGCTCATCCAGGATGTCGACAGTCGTCTCCGTCATCCAGGGCCAGAGAGGGTCTTCGCGGAGATTCGGCGCACTCATTGGATCCTGAGAGGCCGTGAAGCGGTTAGGCGTTTCCAGAGGACCTGTCTTGAGTGTCGCAGATGGAAAGCCCGACCAACTGTTCCCAAGATGGCTGACTTGCCAGTTGCGCGCCTCCGCCTTTACAAACCTGCCTTTTATTCGACAGGCGTGGACTGTTTCGGACCCTTTGAGGTCAAAATTGGGCGCCGTGTGGAGAAGAGGTGGGGCATCATCTTTAAGTGCCTTACTATCAGAGCGGTCCACCTTGATGTCCTAACCTCCATCGATACAGATGCCTTCCTAATGGCACTTCGTCGGTTCGTTGCCAGGAGAGGGACCCCAGCTGAGCTGTACTCAGACCAGGGGACCAACTTCCGTAGGGGAGAAAGGGAACTCCAAGCAGCCTTTGCAGCCATGACCGCTGACCTGCAGAAGCTCCTGGCTCCCCAGAAGATCGTCTTCCACTTCAATCCACCAGCGGCTCCTCATTTTGGGGGAGTGTGGGAGCGGGAGATTAGATCTGTCAAGACGGCGCTCTACACTACAGTAGGATCCCAACCCCTACAAGAGGAGGTCCTCCGCACGGTCCTTGTGGAGGTGGAGGGCATCTTGAACTCCAAACCACTAGGTTATGTCCCGTCCGACATCAGTGATCCTGATCCAGTGACCCCCAACTGCTTTCTGATGGGGCGGCCTGATGGGGCGCTTCCTCAAGTGGCTTACCCTAAAGAAGAGCTCCTGAGTCGCCGGAGATGGAAACACTCCCAAGTGCTGGCTGACCACTTCTGGTCTCGATTCATCCGGCTGTACCTTCCGAGCCTGCAGCTTCGCCCGAAATGGCAGTCATCCCCCGCGGACGTCACAGAAGGTTCGGTGGTGATGATCGTAGATCCTCAGCTGCCTCGCGCTTCCTGGCTCGTGGGTCGCATCTCCAAGGTCCACCCCGGTCCCGATGGGCACATCAGGTCTGCTGACGTCGAGGTGAAAGACAGGACCTTCACCCGACCTGTGGCGAGGCTGGTGGTACTGCCTGCCCTCCCGGACGAAGACAAGGGACAATCACTGTGATTTTATTAGAGAAGTTGCCTTTTGTTGTGAGCAAATGTACTTCATACATTTGGGGGCGGCTGTACAAAAGGCCCCGTAGTTGTGAGTTTTATTCTGTTCAGTTGTTCACCTGTTGTTTCTTAGAGTGGCCAGTAGAGGTCACCCCACCGCTTTGGATGAGAGAGGATTTGGGTAGGGAGATACGTGGGTGAAGTATATGAGCATTTCCGCTCCTGATTACCGGCAGAGAAGTGGTCATTTCATGAGAAGTGTGCGTTACTGAGCAACGTAAGTCTGTGATGGGTGAGGATGTGGGGATAAGATGCGTTTGTGACTGTAATTGAAGTTAGAGGGGAAATGACTATGTTTCTGTCTGTGTCGCTAGCGAGTGCTAAGCGGAGCTAAGCTAAGCTAGGCTAGCTCTCCTGCCATGTGATTGGGGATAACTGTGTGCTGGGTTAGCTCAGTGGGTTTATATGTGAGACGTGGGTAATATATGGCTTATGGTAGCAAAGGGGATGTTAGTTTATTTCCCACCTGTGTTTCTGTTGATGTACTCTGAGTTACCATTGTGAACATTTCAGTGATGTACTATTTTCTTTCTGTTCATTTCAGAGACCACACACACACACACACACACGCTCATATCCACACTGATGCACCCCCACACTCCTACCTGCGCCTCTCAACTTGTATGTAACCCCTGCTCCTCTGACAAGCCTGTTACCTTTGACCGTGTGAAGGCAATACAAGCGTTTAAACGATCCTTGGTGTCCTCATTGTCTCCTTCCTGAATATCCATCCGGGCCTAGAGTAGTGTTCTGGCCGACACTCCGGGGAGTGGTGGCTGCAAACCCGAACCAACACCTTACAGTCCTCCCATTCCGGGTTATCTACCCAACAGACTGACATTAACATCAGCGCCGTGCTGCTAGTGTGGCTAAAAGAAAAGAGAAGAAGAGACAGTCATGTTGATATGAACATTAGAGAAACACATCATGGAGCTGAAATATGATCCTACTTCCTCATTTGGACTCATTCACCTCAGCTGACACATTCAACAGCAGACAGGTTTTTGTAGCAGTCTGTCTCACTGTGGGAGGAAACTACTACTTCATCTTTGGCTCTGGAACTAAACTGTATGTAACAGGTAAGAAAAAACATTTATTTTCCTTCAGTTGTTTTATTGTAGAAGCTGAAAATGTGTTTAAAGTCAGTTTCTGCTGCTTCAGGCTTTACATGTTAGTTTTTTCATCATTAGTAGAGAATTCATCTGCAGCCATTGTTACATAAGAAAAGCTCAATAATCTCTGAAAACATGTTGAAATCTCACTGAACAACTAAAGTTATTCTTTATTTCTGCAAATATTAGTGATGTTACAAATATTTAGGATTTGATCATCTCAGTAATTCTGCAGCATCTGCTGGTTTTTGAACACAAGATCATATTTGATGTTAAAATGAATGTTCATTAACAAATGTGGTGTCCCAAAATTTTTATCTTCAAGTTGAGGAAGAAATTTTATTTTTAACGGGTACATATTTACGTAGCTGCTTCAAAAACTTTCTATTGATAAATAAAATGATTGAAGCAGATACTGATTAGAAAATTCAGAAGTTAGATGGTGTCACAAAAAATTAGGATGAAGTATGACATTGTTAAACTCAGATATGTATCTAGTAGTCTAAATTTGTACATGACAATAAAAAGTCAATATTACTTAAATTTACCAAATATCTTTTGATATATATTTTTCTTAAATATGCTTTTTCATATTCTGTGGATTTTATATTATCAAATATTATAGAAAATAATGTTTTATTCAGAATTTCATTTCAGTTATGTTTAAATGGTTGCTACAGTTTTTTTCTATATGTAAATCATGTCTCAAGACTAATATGGAAAATACATTTTAACTTGTGTAAAGACAAATGTATATATTTTAAAATATGACTGAACAATTTTTTTACTTCAAACAATAACAAGCAAACACATGACAAATTAAGATGAAATGAATTTAATTTGACTTTTATAAACATGTTGAGTGTTCCACATGTGAGCCATGATGACATGAGGTGATGACTGTGTTTGATATGAAGCTGAATCCAGTGTATGTAGTGAACTTTGTGCTGTATTGATGAGTAGTTTAGTGATCAGAGTCCATGTAGTTTCCAGGATCAGACTGAATGCAGTGCAGTGCTGGAAGCTGCTGCTGACTGTGTGAATGTGTGTCTGCGCTGCTTGTTGCTGCTGTCAAACTTCAACATGTTCCAGCACCACACAGACTCCACATCGATGCGAACAGCTCCCTGCTGTGTGTGCCCCCATCCATGTTTCCATCTTTGGTCCAGCTGTCTTGTAAAACACAGAAGAATGACCAGCTGGAGGACCTGCCGCCAGGTGGTGGAAAGCATCTGGAGCTGATCCATGAACAAGAGAGCAGCACATATAAATGCGACTGCTACATCAAGGATGTCCGCAACAACACAGTGGAGGCCCAAACACAACAAGGTAATGAAGGCTTGGTGACTGTGTTCAGCAGTGATTCAATACAATACAATACAAATTTATTTATATAGCACATTTAAAAAAAAACAACAACAACAAATGCCGTTATCATTTAATAGGGTGGCTGTAGCTCAGGTGGCAGAGCAGGTCAGCCACTAACCAGAAAGTCGGTGGTTCGACCCCAGGCTGCATGCCAAATATGCTTGGGCAAGATACTAACCCCATGTTTGCCTACTGGTGGTTGTCAGAGGCGTAAGTGTCCGGCAGCCTCGCCCTCTGTAAGTGGCTGCAATGTAGCTTGCCATCACCAGTGTGTGAATGGGTGAACGACTGAATGTAGTGTAAAGCGCTAAGCGACTAAGTAATGTGCGCTATACAAATACATCTGTATAGCGTATTTTTATAGGCCACTGTACACTAGCTGCTCAGCACCAAACAGCAGACAGACCATAATATGTCAGAGATCAGTTTGTTAGCTGCTTGTGGAGTTCTTCTGCCCCCAAGTGGACACAAACACTGCATCAATTCATCCACTTGAAGAAGAAGCTGTGACTGTTTCTATTTGGACTTTTTCTCCTTGATCTGAGAGGAATAACCCGACTGTCTGTCTGTCTCTTTGCGTCTGTCTGTCCTTCAGTGTCCTTCCAGTCTCAGTGCAGGGTGAAGCTGCTCTGCCTGCTGTACACAGTGCTGATAGTGAAGAGTCTGGTGTACTGCTGTGGACTCTCTCTGCTGATGATCCTCACAAACAAGGGAGCGTCCACCAACTGCACACATGCTGACTGACTGTTTTCTGCTCGCCTTTTCTCACCATCAAATCTCATCAATTCATCTCATTCATCACTTTGATCAGTATCACAAATGTTAGTTATGATGTGTTGTGCTTATTTTGGCTTTTTCTTCAATAGTTAGAAGATCATCTGAAATAAATACATCTTTACATGTATTGTTACTCTGAGTTAGAATTCTTTTGTACTTATTGTGACTTTTATTGTAGTAACAAAAATCATCAGGTATATTTTTATCACAAGTTTTCTGTTTTATTTTTATTTTGGTTGATTTTCAAATGTCCAACAGTGTAGTTGTGTTTGTAAGTGTGAATAATAAAGATTTCAAGATGAAGAGTTTGATTCTACTTTCATTGTGTGATAAACAACAACCCGTGTGAGTGAAGCACAAACTGACTGTATCCAAACTTGCTCTCCTGCAGCAGACGGGCTGTGTGGGTTTCTGCTCTGCAGCCTCCACACCGTTAGCTGTGGCTTTTCACTTTAATAACACAATGACAGTTACAAGCATGAACTCTGCTTCAAGAATGATTCCAGGAAGGATCTGTGTTCTTCACCTGTGAGAGAAACAGCTCAAATCCTCAACTCAGAGCTGACAAATGAACTTTAATGGAATCAAAGGAGAGACCATGAAGCCCCTGCAGTCTGCTCAGCTCCCATTTTATTACACAGTTTGAAACTAAACAGAAGATGAAGAGGAAATATGACATTATGGAGAATAACAATGAAAACACTGTGTCTGTGCTGGAAGAGCAAATTATTCAGCAGTAACAGTGTGTGTTACTAAATTTACAACAACCTGAATGTGTTTGTGGGAACATGAATGCTTTGAGTGTTTCTGCATCATGTGATCCAGATTTTTGGATGAAATGAAGACGATGAAACCACACAGCAGCAAACTGTTGAAAGACAGTTGAGCAAATTGGAAGATCAGAGGGGTCAGATGTGAGCAAAATAATCCGCCCCCTAGCCGAGGCTACCTTGTTTATAAAGAAGTGCAGAAACTTTTCACACATTTCACGTGAAGGCTCAAAACTAAGAGCAGAGGGAGGGCTTAAAATAGTCTCAATTGACTTAAACAATATATGTGGTTTCTGAAAATTCACCATAATAATGTTTGCAAAGTATTTCCGCTTTGCTTCTACTATTGTAAGCTGATATAAGGCCCAGCTCTCTCTTAAATTTTGTAAAGAGACGTGTAAGTTATCTTTTTTCCATCTCCGCTCAGCCCTACGACATTCACGCCTCGCAGCACGGGTTTCATCATTCAACCAAGGTTCAAACTTAGTCTTAAGATGCCTGATTTTTAGAGGGGCAACAATATCCAAGACAGTCTGACAAGTGGTATGAAACCAAAAACTGAGTTCCTCTCAGGAATGGAGAACTGATTATAGTAGGTGGAGAACCGTACTGCCTAAAAGCACGGTTCTCCACCAGGCTGTGTTTTAAAAAATGTAAATTTTGTAATCAAAATGTGTCATTGATTAATCAGCTTAATTATTCAGACTACTACAATTTATACAAATAATAAAATTGAGTTAACAAATTGAAATAAAATCATAATTATTATAATTAAGACCAGCACAGAGAAACAAACTCAAACAAAGAACATTCATCAATTTGATGATTTAACCAGTGATGAATATTTATTAAGTTCACCCACGCTGTACTATAAATTCTGTTGATATTAATATTAATTAATTATTAATTAATATTAATATCAGTGATATTTTTTTTTTTAAAAAACTTTTAAATATAAATTATAAATTCACTGAACTTTAGTGATGCTTTTAAAGAATTAGTGATTTTAAAATCTTAAATGTAAATATAAAATCTGATGAGATTTATTCCACAGATTTGTGTTTTATGTCAGGGTAAATAATCGATGACTTATGTGATTTACTATGAAGTGAAAAAGACAAAATATGAAACAGATGTTGTCATTGAGGAGTGGACTCAGGCGCAGACAAAACTTGGAGGCGTAAAATTAAGTGAAGTTTATTACAGGAGGTTCGGTGTGACAACAACGAGTGAAGAAAACAAACATGAACTAAAGGCGAGAGCCAAAAATCGGCCCTGAGGTAAATGACTAATTTACAAGGTAGCATGTATCACGTATCACACCACGCTGTGAGATGCTGTCAGTACCACTAAAGGAAAACACTATGAACAGTGTTGAGACGACGCCAGCCTCTCCGATCCTTTTGTCTTGGCAGAGATCACGGAGATGTTTCCAAATAGGCCTAAATGTGTATGTAAAGGTGGATGACTGCCTACTTCAAATGAAATCTAACCATGGGTACAAATAAATGAAGCTGAAGCTGACGTAAAACACAGCCCTGTTTTTATTACTGTTTATAGATATTATCATTGATGATCATCATTTTGAATGATTCTTAAAACTGTCGTCAAAAAAACAGAACAATTAAAAATGAGATGCTGTGAATATTATTTATTGAATTTGTTTCACAAAAACAAAGAAAAGGTGAACATCTTCAGAAAGTTATATAAAGGAGAAAACCACAGATAACAGTGTGTGTTACTAAATTCACAGCAACCTGAATGTGTTTGTGGGAACATGAATGTGTTTGAGTGTTTCTGCATCATGTGACCCAGATTTTTGGATCTGCTGTCAGATTGAAATGAAGACGATGAAACCACACAGCAGCTTCAGCTGAGCTGTCAATCAGCAGCAGCAGTCTTATCTGTGGGCCGCAGGGGCTGATGGGAGCTTTGAGGACCTGTTAGAAACCACGTGGCCCTCGTCTGATCTCACAGCTCGTCCTTGTTTGGCCTCAGCTGCATCAGAGCGCCACTTCTCCCCAGGTTCACCAGAGGAAACACCACTGCACAAAATGCTTTTCCTCCCAGCTGCTGCTCTGTGCTGTCTGTGTTCAGGTGAGTGTTTCCAGCCAATCAGGAGCCAACAAACTCAACCTGTAACAAACACTGCCACACTAACCTTCATCTATCTGTCTGTGTCTCTACAGCACTGGTTACCATGGCAGCACAGCTGTTTCAGGATGATTCGGAACTGATCAAGAGAGTAGGAGAAAGTGTCTCCATCGGCTGTGATGGGACTGAACAGTGTGCTAACAGCTATGTATACTGGTACCAGAAGAAAGAGAGAGAGACATTCAAATACATACGTTATACCAGTGTTTTGACACTAGAGAACATCAGACCTGCTGATTCAGCTACCTACTACTGCTCCTGTTGGGTTTCTGCTCCCACAGTGAGAAATGATCCCTGCAGCCTGAACAAAAACCAACAGATGAACAGATGTCAAACAGTGTTTGTGACAGGAAGAGAGCAGTAAACCACAGCCCAGGTTCATATGTTTCACCTCCATCTCAGAGTCAAACATACTGAACATGGCATAATAACATGACATAACAAACTTAGTAATGTTTGTACTGGAGTTCTTAACTGGTGGTAATTTGGATTTTGAACATGTGACAGAACAAAACAGCCTAAACAAAGATACATTGACTATGTTTCTCTGCCGTCTCCCCCAAATCCCACAGAAAAAAAGGTGTTCTCTAGCCAGCCAAGAGATTTAATCTGTCCAGTTTACACCTACACCACTTGTGTGATATCACACAAATATCACACCACATCTGGCACATATAGTTCCATTTTATACAGTACACTGTTGCAATTTGAAAATAAATATATTCCAGATATCCACTTCTCAGTAATATTTGAGTAAATGGATGTTACTGATAACTCAGTGGTGAAATTCAAGTGCAAGTGTTTTTAACAAACTTTTCTTTTTTCAAAATATGTCCTCATGAGCACAGCATCTAAAAACTACTTAAAAATGTCTGGTGAATTCAACTGGACACAATGGTTTTCAGTGTGAGAAACATTTTATCACACATCTATGTGTTTGGAGAAGTCACTTGGATGAGTGATAAAACAATTTTTTTATGGAAACAGCACTTCTGACCCTGCGGCTGTCTTCATGAATTAATTTTATCCTTCAGTCTCACCCATCAAAGTCAGGGGGCGGGGTTAACACTGATCGAGTCAAAACAATTGCTTTGGCCTGGTGGCCATTGTTTCAGTGGGCGTTTCTCAGCGCCAACAATGAACATATATGTCGTGTTCAAATTCAATTCAATGCAATTCAATTTTATTTATATAGCGCCAAATCACAACAAAAGTCGCCTCAAGGCGCTTTATATTGTACAGTAGATCGCACAATAATAGATACAGAGAAAAACCCAACAATCATATGACCCCCTATGAGCAAGCACTTTGGCGACAGTGAGAAGGAAAAACTCCCTTTTAACAGGAAGAAACCTCCGACAGAACCAGGCTCAGGGAGGGGCGGGGCCATCTGCTGCGACCGGTTGGGGTGAGAGAAGGAAGACAGGATAAAGACATGCTGTGGAAGAGAGACAGAGATTAATAACAGATATGATTCAATGCAGAGAGGTCTATTAACACATAGTGAGTGAGACAGGTGACTGGAAAGGAAAAACTCAATGCATCATGGGAATCCCCGGCAGCCTACGTCTATTGCAGCATAACTAAGGGAGGATTCAGGGTCACCTGGTCCAGCCCTAACTATATGCTTTAGCAAAAGGAAAGTTTGAAGCCTAATCTTGAAAGTAGAGATAGTGTCTGTCTCCTGAATCCAAACTGGAAGCTGGTTCCACAGAAGAGGGGCCTGAAAACTGAAGGCTCTCCCTCCCATTCTACTTTTAAATACTCTAGGAACAACAAGTAAGCCTGCAGAGCGAGAGCGAAGTGCTCTAATAGGGTGATATGGTACTACAAGGTCATTAAGATAAGATGGGGCCTGATTATTTAAGACCTTGTATGTGAGGAGCAGGATTTTGAATTCAATTCTGGATTTAACAGGAAGCCAATGAAGGGAAGCCAAAACAGGAGAAATCTGCTCTCTCTTTCTAGCCCCTGTCAGGACTCTTGCTGCAGCATTTTGGATTAACTGAAGGCTTTTCAGGGCGTTTTTAGGACTTCCTGATAATAATGAATTACAGTAGTCCAGCCTGGAAGTAATAAATGCATGAACTAGTTTTTCAGCATCACTCTGAGACAGGATATTTCTAATTTTAGAGATGTTGCGCAAATGGAAGAAAGCAGTCTTACATCTTTGTTTAATATGTGCATTGAAGGACATGTCCTGGTCAAAAATGACTCCAAGGTTCCTCACAGCATTACTGGAGGCCAAGGTAATGCCATCCAGAGTAAGAATCTGGTTAGATACCATATTTCTAAGATTTTCAGGGCTGAGTACAATAACCTCAGTTTGATCTGAATTAAGAAGCAGAAAGTTAGCGGCCATCCAGGTCTTTATGTCTTTAAGACATTCCTGCAGTTTAACTAATTGGTGTGTGTTACCTGGCTTCATGGATAGATAGAGCTGGGTGTCATCTGCATAGCAGTGAAAATATTTGCTATGTCTTCTAATGATCCTGCCTAAGGGAAGCGTGTATAATGTAAACAGAATTGGTCCTAGCACTGAACCCTGTGGAACTCCATAATTGACCTTAGTGGGTGAAGAGGACTCTCCATTTACATGTACAAATTGGAGTCTATTAGATAGATATGATACAAACCACTGCAGTGCAGTACCTGTAATACCTACAGCATGTTAAAGTCGCTCTAATAGGATATTAGAAATTCTGCCTAAATATGTATTTTACCTGGTTAATGTGTGTGGCGGGGTGTGGTCTGCAGTGCCGCTGAAGGAGAGGCGGACGCACCTGAGCGGCACCCGCAATCACGCCTCGCTGCCTTTACGTCTGCGCTATCTGTGCTGTTGTGTTGTTGTTGGTATGTGTCGGGCTGTGAGCTGAAAAGCTACAGCTGACTGTATGTGTACAGCAACCATGTGTGAAAAGTGGTCAATATAGAGATGCTGAAAAGCGTGTTCATGCAAACATCGTCGGGTCTGCCGTGGTATGTTTACAATGTGACTTCTGCTCTTGAACCTCTGCGCACAGCGTCTGCAAATCGGGGCTGTACGAAGTCACGTTCATCTTTACGCAGGACTGTAAGCTGTCATCTGTGAGGCCTGAACGGTGTTTGTTTTTAACATAGTTCACGGTGGAGAATAGCTGCTGACATAATGTGGATCCGAAGATCCATAATTGGCTTACCTGGGGTTGAAAGTCTCGATAAATGCACGGCGTTTCGGCAGGTACACCGGCTTCCGCAAGTGTGACACTTATTTTGAGCGATGAAAAAATGATAGAATATAATTTTATTTTTATATTTCAATATCACAATAATCTTCCAATTTTGAACTACAAGTTAAAAAGAACTAACATAAATAAAATACACTTCAGCTAAATACTTCTAATTTATTTTCCCAAACCACGCGGAGCCGCACTATAAGGTCTAAAGATCCGCACGCGGCTCCGGAGCCGCAGGTTGCCGACCCCTGATCTAAACCTTCGAATATGATTTAAATAATATTATTAAATGTTCTATAACAAGTTATTTTTAATTCACATTTATATATGAAAAAACATCTTCATAAACATGTTTCATGTCATGTATAATAAAAAAGAAAAAATATATCAGCAGAAAATATTGAGTTACTATTTCTGTAGTAATCTGATTAAAGAAAGTGTATTTGTGTTAAGGAATGTGACACAAAATATTTAAGTTGTTAAAACCACGCAGTGAAAACTGAAATTTTAATTTAGTTTTTAAATAGTTTTAAAAAGCTATATGATATTAAATGCTATTGTTATTATTACACTAACCATAAAAGTGATAAATGGGCAGAGTTTATTCAAGCTGGCAGTGCACAAAAGAGGGAACATCACTAACAGACTGTGAGTCCATCACAGGACAAACAGAAACAGTGATACTCACAGTCACACCTACAGACAATTCAGAATCACCAGTTAACTGAACAAACTTGTCTTTGGATTGTAGATGGAAACCAGAAAAGAACGACACAGGCACCGAGAGTTCATGCAAACACACAGCAGAGCCCCACCCGACCAGCAGGTCTGAACACACAACATTCTTGCTTTGAGGCTACAGCGCTAACCACCACCATGTCTCCATTTATGCTTTCAGTAATAAAACTGCCAAAAGGGAGAAAAAAAGAAAATAATGTCTGTGTTTTTCAAACAGCAGGACCCAGAGTCCAAGTGGAGGGGAACAGCTCCCTGCTGTGTGTGCCCCCAGCCATGTTTCCTCCTCTTTCTTGCAAAAAACAGAAGAAGAACAGCCGGCTGGAGGAGCTGCCCCCTGCTGATGGAGAGCAGCTGGAGCTCAGAGAGTCGGGACACAGCGCCTCCGTCTTACTGATCCATGAGCAGGAGAACAGCACATATAAATGTAACTGCTCCGTGAAGCACGAGGGGGGCACAGTGGAGGCCCAAACACAACAAGGTAATGAAGGCTTGGTGACTGTGTTCAGCAGTGATTCAGCTTCATGTGGAGATGCTGTCAAAGAGAGCAGAGGAGCAGAGGACTGACATTTCTCACTGCAGCTCCAAACATTTGACTCCTTTTCTGTTTCAGAGCTTCCAGCTCCAGCAGCCTCCTGTCCTCCAGAGAGAGAGCCAGCAGACCTGCCAGCTCTGCAGCCAGCTGACTGTAAGATCACCTGCTGCCTCTCTGCATGGACAGCTCCAATGTCCAATGAGGGAGCTGGAACAAGTTTAGGGACTCAGTCTTAAAGTGTCACTAATTGATCAAATCTTCATCCAACAAGCTCTGATAAAGCCACTGTACACTAGCTGCTCAGCACCAAACAGCAGACAGACCATAATATGTCAGAGATCAGTTTGTTAGCTGCTTGTGGAGTTCTTCTGCCCCAAGTGGACACAAACACTACATCAATTCATCCACTTGAAGAAGAAGCTGTGACTGTTTCTATTTGGACTTTTCTCCTTGATCTGAGAGGAATAACCCGACTGTCTGTCTGTCTCTTTGTGTCTGTCTGTCCTTCAGTGTCCTTCCAGTCTCAGTGCAGGGTGAAGCTGCTCTGCCTGCTGTACACAGTGCTGATAGTGAAGAGTCTGGTGTACTGCTGTGGACTCTCTCTGCTGATGATCCTCACAAACAAGGGAGCGTCCACCAACTGCACACATGCTGACTGACTGTTTTCTGCTCGCCTTTTCTCACCATCAAATCTCATCAATTCATCTCATTCATCACTTTGATCAGTATCACAAATGTTAGTTATGATGTGTTGTGCTTATTTGGGCTTTTTATTCAATAGTTAGAAGATCATCTGAAATAAATACATCTTTACATGTATTGTTACTCTGAGTTAGAATTCTTTTTTACTTATTGTGACTTTTATTGTAGTAACAAAAATCATCAGGTATGATTGATTGATTGATTGATATACTTTTATTAGTCCCACAAGGGGAAATTTCATGTTAAGGCTGCCGACCTATTGCACGCAATGGCGGCGCCATCTTACCCTCCGACCATACATACATTACACAAAAACATCACATGGGGAAGACAGGTCAGAGAGGTATAACAATGGAAAATGCAACACATGAGGAAAGATAAGGAGAAAAAATAACTCCCCAGACTGAGCTCCAACAGGAGATCAGTTTGAGAACAGAAAAAAACACCTCTGCACATAGCACATGAAAAAACTCTTAATACACCAAAGAAACACATGACAAGCAACAGGTTTGGGTAAAGGGTGAGAGACAGCCGATGTAGACAGTACATCCGGGCCTGCAGCCTATGCGCTGGTCTCCTTGATCCACCGTCAGCATCGGAAGGGAATAAGCGTCGAAGGTGTTTGGAGGGGGGATGAGTGTACATCTGCATGTGTATATATGTCTGTGTGCGTGTGTGTGTGTGTCCAGAGTTCAGCTGAGACAGTGTCCTTCGCCCTGCCAGGCTAAGTAAACAGTCTTCCAGCCAACCCAGGTGGCCTTGCGTAGAATGGGAAGAACAGTCTAAACACAGTCGTTATCAGGGTGTTTTGTTCAGCTCCAGCCTAGAGACCGCAGCTGGCGCTGAAGGGGTATCCGCATGAAGTGATGGTGGTTTTAACTTTACAGCGAACAACTCATATGAATTTCAAAGCTGTTCTAACGACACTGGTCTCTCAATCTCCCGTTGGAGAGCCGTGAGCTTTCTCCATGATGTTATCAAACTTACGTACCGTGATGTTGTCATTCTGCGGTCTGAGAACTCACGACCGCAGTGAGCTTCTCCAAGATGTGATCCAGTTTGCACTCAGAGGTGTTATTCTGAGTATTCACTGCAGCCGTGTGGTTCTCCAAGATCCTATCCGTGATGCTCTCAATGAGCCCATTTTGAGAAACTCACCCCTCGTGCCATCGTTTCAATCCCAGCGGGCAGCCTTGTGGGGGTTTGAACAGCCGGTTCCGCTTCCTTAATTCTTCGATAAGCCAGGGCCAAGCCAGCTCCGATCAGCAAGAACCCTGTTATCATGGTTCCGAATAGGTAGAAATCTTCAGCACTCAGGCTCACCTGAACCCAGACTTGTTGTTGAGAAGGGGTGTCAATTGCATTCAGGGACCAGTTGATCAAATCCATAATTCTCTTTTAGGTTTTAGAGAACAGACTGTGAGAGAGTGTTCCAGGGAAAAGTAATACAAAAAAACACGAGACTAGACAAGGACACAAGAGGCTAAGCAGGGAAGCTAAGGGAGAGGAGGAGGAGAAGAGGAGAAAAGTGCGTCAAGAGCAAGAGGAGGTATATTTTTATCACAAGTTTTCTGTTTTATTTGTTTTTATTTTGGTTGATTCTCAAATGTCAAACAGTGTAGTTGTGTTTGTAAGTGTGAATAATAAAGATTTCAAGATGAAGAATTTGATTCTACTTTCATTGTGTGATAAACAACAACCCGTGTGAGTGAAGCACAAACTGACTGTATCCAAACTTGCTCTCCTGCAGCAGACGGGCTGTGTGGGTTTCTGCTCTGCAGCCTCCACACCGTTAGCTGTGGCTTTTCACTTTAATAACACAATGACAGTTACAAGCATGAACTCTGCTTCAAGAATGATTCCAGGAAGGATCTGTGTTCTTCACCTGTGAGAGAAACAGCTCAAATCCTCAACTCAGAGCTGACAAATGAACTTTAATGGAATCAAAGGAGAGACCATGAAGCCCCTGCAGTCTGCTCAGCTCCCATTTTAGTTTGAAACTAAACGCAACTATCCTTTGAAGCACCGCTCCTCTCTAAAACAGCAATCAGGATCATTATTAGGCCATATGTAAATAACAAAATAACTTTATAACTTAAAGCAAAATTGAGAAACGTAAAGTCCAAAACAAGTCTTTATATTGATGACCACCAGTAAAACAATACTGAATCCGTTGTGTGTGACGTCTTCTTTTGCGCATGCGGGCCGCTTTGAGGGTTCACACTAGAACGCGTTTGCTGTCACATTTTATTTGTAGTGTCAAGCAGACCAAAAAATCGGATTTGATCACAAAATCGGAATTGAGCATTAAGATCTGCAGTGTGAATGTAGAGACACAAAAAGCTGTTTTTTTTACACCAACACATCATTATTTTAGTAGTTCAGTCAAAAACTTCTCAGACATGTCAGAGGAGTCTGTGCATACTGGTCAGTTTGATTCAAACTGTGGCCAATAAGTTCAAACACAAGTATACTATGAACAAGATGGCCCCAGTGCAGGGGTCGGCAACCTGCGGCTCCGGAGCCCCATGCGGATCTTTAGACCTTATAGTGCGGCTCCGCGTGGTTTGGGAAAATAAATTAGAAGTATTTAGCTGAAGTGTATTTTATTTATGTTAGTTCTTTTTAACTTGTAGTTCAAAATTGGAAGATTATTGTGATATTGAAATATAAAAATAAAATTATATTCTATCATTTTTTCATCGCTCAAAATAAGTGTCACACTTGCGGAAGCTTGGTGTACCACTTGAAACGCCGTGCATTTATCGAGACTTTCAACCCCAGGTAGGCCAATTATGGATCTTCGGATCCACATTATGTCAGCAGCTATTCTCCACCGTGAACTATGTTAAAAACAAACACCGTTCAGGCCTCACAGATGACAGCTTACAGTCCTGCGTAAAGATGAAAGTGACTTCAGTACAGCCCGATTTGCAGGCGCTGTGCGCAGAGGTTCAGGAGCAGAAGTCACATTGTAAACATACCACGGCAGACCCGACGATGTTTGCATGAACACGCTTTTCAGCATCTCTATATTGACCACTTTTCACACATGGTTGCTGTACACATACAGTCAGCTGTAGCTTTTCAGCTCACAGCCCGACACATACCAACAACAACACAACAGCACAGATAGCGCAGACGTAAAGGCAGCGAGGCGTGATTGCGGGTGCCGCTCAGGTGCGTCCGCCTCTCCTTCAGCGGCACTGCAGACCACACCCCGCCACACACATTAACCAGGTAAAATACATATTTAGGCAGAATTTTGCAAATATCTATTTTTCATTTTTCAGCAGCATAGTGCTTTTTTTCCAATTATTTTTTAAAAGTCAGGTCAAGGCTCCAAAAGCCCAAAGGCGATATAAGGGTGGCGGCTGACAACAGTTTTTGTTTGCTACATGGATCATTTTAGTTCAGGTTGGTGTCTTTCCTTTTGTTATATTTCTTTAAGAGTTCAAAATGTTTTAATTACATAAATAAAATGTAATTTTCTCTGTAGCACTTCATGGATTTCATAAGCAACACACCTTAGTTGTTCACACAAAGCACAAAGGTAAAAAACAATGTATACAGTGTTATCTTCATTTTAGATGTCAAAAAGTATTTGCGGCTCCCAGTGTTTTCTTTTGCGTGGAAACCGGGTCCAAATGGCTCTATGGGTCTTAAAGGTTGCTGACCCCTGCCCCAGTGTATACGACAGGCCATCCTCGTCCCTCTTGTCGATCTGTTTTCCTTGATATTTGTTTATTATTTGCTATCTTTCTGGCACTATGCCCCCCAGATGGTTATGCATTAATCACCTATGACCCGGATACTTTGTTGAACCTTCATTTCCCCCCCTATGCGGGGTTGGATCAAGGTTTGAGTTTGGGAGACACTACCTGTCCACGTATTATGTTTTCCACTGGCTCATACGGTTCCCCTCTCTCCTCCCCGCCTAAGAAGCGTTATAGGAAGCGGGGCAAACAGAGTGGGTTTCAGGTTCGCTTCCAGGCTTACCTTAAAACATTTGCTGCAGCTAATTCCCTCACCACCGTGGGGATTATACAACTTCCATCCGCTCGGGATCCATTATCCTTCAGGCTGCTTAGCTATGGCTGAATCTGTCCGGTCCGGTAAACAAACCTGTTCGGCTTCTCCGGTAATCTCTCTGCGTGTTCGTTTTTGGATTGGGTCCCCCAGAGATGGTGTACGGCACAGGTATTTAAGCCAACTAAGACGTGCTTCCAGCAGAGATAAGATGCCTATCTCTCGGATGCCTTTATTAAATGCAAGATTGCTGGCGAATAAAACCTTCATCTTAAATGACCTCTTTCTCACCTTTCGGTGTGATGCTCTGTTCCTGGCTGAAACTTGGATTCGTCCTGGTGAGTCCTCTTCCTTTTCAGAGCTACTTCCCCTGGATTGTGTGTTCTTCAGTTCACCCAGACCCTCGGGAAGAGGTGGAGACATAGCCTCGGTTTTTAAAAACAAACTTAAAGTTTGGCAACTGCCCTCTCCTACCTATTCTAGTTTTGAGGTTCAATTATTGGAGCTTGCTGGACCCCCAACGATTCTACGTGCTGTGATTTATCGACCACCTAAATATAATAGGTCTTTTATTTGTAAATTTGCTGACTTCTTAGGTTCATTTTTATTAAGTTATGACCAAGATCTTATTACTGGAGATTTTAACATACATACTTGAACTGAATTAAATTCTAAAGGCTGTCATCGCCCTGTTCGTATCATTAACTCTGAGACTGTGGCTAACTTCATTACGGCCTTTTTAAACTAGGCCTTTTTTGATCCAGATTGTATGGATACGAAATATTATACACCCTCCTTGGTTGACGATTTTGCCAACGCTATGCTATCCACCTGTTGTTCCGTCTTAGATACTGTGGCCCCTATAAAGATGAAACGTCCCAGAACTTCTCACCAACCATGGGTAAATGACACTATATGAGCCTTACGTCGTGTCTGCCGTTAATCTGAAAGGAGGTGGAAAAAATACAGGCTTCAGATATCCTATGACATTCTTTCTAGAAGATGCTTTCTATACCAGAACTCTGTTAAGGCAGCTAAAGCAGCTTTCCTATCAGATATTATTGAGACTAATAGCCACAACCCCCGAATGTTATTCAAAATTTTTAATTCAGTGATAAATCCCTGCCCTGGATCTTCAAGCTCGGCCTCCCAGGCTCTCTGTGAGCAATTCCTTAATCATTTTATTGGAAAAGTTTTATTACTGAAGGCTTCACACTCTCACTCTCTTGTGTATCCTGTTCCGGTTTTAGGATGCATGTCGACCTTTTCTCACTTTGAGCTGTTATCACTCCCCACCCTTAAGGGTTTAATTAAACGATTGAGAAGCTCAAATTCTATGCATGATATCCTTCCATCCCGTATTATCAAGGAAGGTTAGTGGGTTGTTAGTGTTAGTGGACTGTGTCCCGACTGCTTTTAAACATGTGGTAGTGCACCCTGTTCTTAAAAAAAGTAATCTCGAGCAGAAAGACCCTGCAAATTATAGGCCAATCTCGAAACTTCAGTTTTTATCAAAGATTTTAGAGAAAGCCATCTTTCTCCAAATACAGGCCTACTTAGTTGCAAATAATATTACTGACAAATACCAGTCTGGCTTTAAGCCACACCATAGTACTGAGATGGCCCTGCTAAGAGTCTATAATGATCTTCTTGTATTTGCTGACTCCGGTCGCCCTGCCGTTTTAGTTTTATTGGATCTGTCTTCAGCCTTTGACATGTTTGATCATAATATTCTCTTTAGGAGGCTAGAGCATGTTGTAGGCATCAGGGGTTCTGCCTTTAACTGGTGTAATTCTTACCTCACAGATAGATCCTTCCTGTTGCCCCTCTATGTTGTGGTGTGCCCCAGGGGTCTGTATTGGGCCCTTTATTATTCTCTTTGTATATGCTACTCTTGGGCTCCATATTTGAAAAATACAATATTTCTTATCACTTTTACGATGACATTTTGATGATGACATGATGACATTCAAATCTATTGTCAACTGACTGATGATCTGTCAGCATCACTGCACTCCCTCTTCGATTGCCTCAGAGAGGTTAAAGATTGGCTGTCAGATAATTCCCTCATTCTAAATGAGAAAAATACTGAGTTATGGTGTTCGATAGCCATATTCCCCGAGACCAGCTTGTTGCCCTGCTGGGGCCGCTAGCTAACTCTCTCTCTCTGATTATTTGGACAGCTCCTTTAAGCTCGATAAGCAAGTGTCATCTGTAGTTAAATCTGGGGGGTTTTTTGTTTTTGTTTTTTATCAATTGCGCCAGATCTCTAAAGCTAAGCATTATATACCACACAGGGACCTGGAAAAACTTATCCACGCTTTTGTGACCTCCAGGTTAGACTATTGCAATTCTCTCTACTGTGGTGTGGCTTGTTCAGAATGCTGCGGCTCGCCTTCTTACTGGAGCTAGAAAATTTGATCCTATTACTCTGGCTGTTGTTGATCTACACTGGTTACCTAGCAAATATCACATTGAGCTTAACATCTTGCTACTCACATTTAAAATCCTGAATAATATTGTGCCCAGTTACATCACAGACCTCCTCAATCTGTACACTCCTTGTCGTGCATTAAGATCATCAGGTCAATTACTCCTGGCCCAACCTAAGTTTAGACTGAAGACCAGAGGCGATCGTGCCTTTGCTTCAGCTGCACCCAACCTTTGGAATAGCCTCCCTGCTTCTATTCGTGCCTTGGACTCTATCCAATCCTTTAAATCAAGATTGAAAGCATACCTATTTGATTTGGCTTTCCTGACCAGTTAATACCCTTTTAAACTTTTTATTAAATTTTTTATTTTATTATTAATTTTACTACTGTTTTTGTCTTCTTAGTGGATATTTTGTATTCGAGATCTGACCTTCCCTCTTTGAGGTTTGATAACTATTTTATTTAACTCTTCTGGTCTATTAGTGCCTATTAGTGCCTCCATTCTGTCTGTGCTAGTGCCCAATCTGTACCCTGTTATTGACTTATGTTGTTTCTCCGTATTACTGTGAAGGACTTTGGTGTGCCTTCGGGTTTTTAAATGTGCTATAAAAATAAACTGTATTGTAGTGTAACAATCAAATATCTATGAGACTGAATGATGCAGCTACATTTATTGAATATTTCCAAGCTTCAAAATAATACTCAAAAACAGAAAACTAAAAAGGATATATGTGCATTTATATGTTTAGAACAACTGCTTCTAATGTGCAGAAAGAGAACATTTACAAGCAAACACAACATGTCATAACTAACATTTCTACAGACTGATCATTTTAGGCGTCACCATGCATGAGTATTTTCTACAAAGCCAAATGGAAATCAGTGAAAAAGCTTCATTGCTTTATTGAGGGTGTTACACTTAAAGAATTTTCAAAGCTGCCACACGACACATAAAGTATGAAAAATAACACAAGAGCAAAAAATGTGTTAACAATAAAATATATTGTACGCTGGATGAGCGAATGATTCAGCAGTAACAGTGTGTGTTAGTAAATTCACAGCAACCTGAATGTGTTTGTGGGAACATGAA
This sequence comes from Oreochromis aureus, assembly GCF_013358895.1. NCBI lineage: Eukaryota > Metazoa > Chordata > Actinopteri > Cichliformes > Cichlidae > Oreochromis > Oreochromis aureus. The sequence continues at coordinate 33,101,862 of NC_052959.1, read as the reverse complement.
TGTGTTTGAGTGTTTCTGCATCATGTGACCCAGATTTTTGGATCTGCTGTCAGATTGAAATGAAGACGATGAAACCACACAGCAGCTTCAGCTGAGCTGTCAATTAGCACGTTTGAAAGGGTTAAAAAAAGAAAAAGAGAAGTGACTCTCTTACTGAGTATAACAAATATGTCCATATGAGGGCAGACTGTACGAAGTTCAACTGTAGAAGCAGGCAAACTCACAAAGACGCAATAGCTTCCTTTAAAAGTGTCTATTGTGCCCACTGCAGGGGCTGATGGGAGCTTTGAGGACCTGTTAGAAACCACGTGGCCCTCGTCTGATCTCACAGCTCGTCCTTGTTTGGCCTCAGCTGCATCAGAGCGCCACTTCTCCCCAGGTTCACCAGAGGAAACACCACTGCACAAAATGCTTTTCCTCCCAGCTGCTGCTCTGTGCTGTCTGTGTTCAGGTGAGTGTTTCCAGCCAATCAGGAGCCAACAAAGTCAACCTGTAACAAACACTGTCACACTAACCTTCATCTATCTGTCTGTGTCTCTACAGCACTGGTTACCATGGCAGCACAGCTGTTTCAGGATGATCCAGAACTGACCAAGAGAGTTGGAGAAAGTGTCTCCATCGACTGTGATGGGACTAACCAGTGTACCAGTCTGAGTCGGGTAAATTGGTACCAGAAGAAAGAAACAGGAACATTCAAAGATTTTCAAACTGCGTCTACACTCAACATAAAGAACGTCGGACTTGAGCATTCAGCCATCTACTACTGCTACTGTTGGGTTTCTCATGCCCACAGTGAGAAATGATCCCTGCAGCCTGAACAAAAACCAACAGATGAACAGATGTCAAACAGTGTTTGTGACAGGAAGAGAGCAGTAAACCACAGCCCAGGTTCACAGATTTCACCTCCATCTCAGAGTCACAAACATACTGAGCTCAGGGAGATTTTTATTTACCAGTGAATAATTACTCTTGACTGGTCTTTTTTTGGATTCTATGTGTTTATGTTTTTTTTAATTAGTTTGCAATTTTTACCTGAAACAAATTAAAATTGTACAAATCCAACGACAGATTTATCCTTGGTAACACTAGGGTGACCATACTTTGATTTCCAAAAAAGAGGACACTTGGCAGGAAGTATCCAAAACATACAAGTTTCATTTATAGAATTTTTCAAGGGATCTTATATCTGTTTTCACTTTAGTATGCTTTTCATACAAGTTTCACACAAAACAGATACAAACTTAAAACTTACAGATACAAACAGATTTATATATACCTCTTCCATATGGGTGACGTCACACACAATGGTCCTCTGTCAGAATATAAGAAAACCTGGACATTTTTATCAATCTCGAAAATCCCCCCGGACGTCCCGGACAGAACGTGAAAAGAGGACAGTTGGTCACCCTAGGTAACACCTAAATGTGATTTTAGTACAATGAACATAACATTTCTTCTGCGTATAATAAATAATTCAATTAAGTAACTAATTAATATGATTTGTCCTTGACTGCTGGTACAGGTGTGTGCCAGGCATAGTTGTGTATTCAAAAACACAGGACACAGCAACGCAGAATTGAACTAAACAAAAAAAAAAAAAATCACAACTTTAAGGCTATAAAAATGGGCAACAAAATACCCAACTAAACAGTCACGAAACACTCAAGGGAAGAAGAACAGACACACAGATCCATTCCCTACTCCCTAAGGCTTCATCCACACACACACGGATATTTTTGAAAACTGAGATTTTCCGCTTTCTTGTTTTGTTTTGTTTTTCCTGTCCACACGTAAAAGCCAAAAATGAAGGAAAATGCTGCTAGGAACATGCCGAAGCAACAGGTGGCAAAATATTCCTAACCGTGTAGAAATGCTGGCCAATCAGAAGTCTAGAAGCCTGGGTGGGAAAGAGTAAACAAAAATGACACATAGAAGCAGAACTGAGTCCTATGTGTGGAGGGACAGCAACTGTGTGTGTATATGTAAGTATTTAAACACTGCAGAGAGTAAAATTACACAGTAACAGTATTTTGTCTAAGTTCGCCATTGTAGAAATTTATTTCTCCGAAACAATAACGTGGCACACACCTTTGATGCTGCGTTTTCTCCGTTTTCCTCGTCCACACATAAATGTAAAAAACTGAGTTTTCAAAAATCTCCACCCTGGCAGGTGTTTTTAAAAATCTCAGTTTTCAAAAAATACCCATGTACGTGTGGACGTAGCCTAAGAGACTGAGAGGAAATACACATAATATATCTAATTAGGATAAAGAGGGAACAGGCCACAGGTGGGAATACAGCTGACACCAACTTGGCTGACAAACTACAATATGTATGGTGCTGCGGCTGCAGTGATGCAGACGCTGTACCGGCCTGTTGTGATGCACAGAGAGCTGAGTGTAAAAGCGAAGCTCCCAATTTACCGATCAGTCTACATCTCTACCCTCACCTATGTCACAAGCTGTGGATAGTGACCCAAAGAACAAGATCGCGGATACAAGGGGAGGAAATGAGCTTCCTCCAAAGGGTGGATGGTGTCTCCCTTAGAGATAGAGTGAGAAGTGCAGCCATCCAGGAGGGGCTCAGAGTAGAGCTGCTGCTTCTCCATATCGAAGGGAGCCAGCTGAAGTGGTTCGGGCATCTGACAAGGATGCCTCCTGGGTGAGGTGTTCTGGGCATGTCCCACCGGGAGGAGGCCCCAGGGTAGACCCAGGACACGCTGGAGGAGGTGGCTGGGGAGAGGGAGGTCTGGGCTTCTCTGCTTTGGCTGTTGCCCCCACGACCTGGCCCCGGATAAGCGAAAGATGGATGGATACTAAAATACAAAATAAAACCGTAAGTGTCAGGGCCTTGGGGCACAATGACCTAGGGTTTAGGTTTTGGACGGTGTTTTGAGGTTTAAATGATATTCTAAATTTGATTAGATTGTCTTTTGTTGGTCGTTGTCTGCTCCCAGTCCCTCGTTCCCCCCCTGTACACAAAGGTGTGTGTTTGTGTGTGGTGTTCATATTTTTGCTGCTACACCAGGCCTGGAGATTTGTCCTGCCTTGCAGCCAGCCACACCTGGAGTTATCACACTCACCTGTTGCTGATCAGCATCATTAAGTGAGCAATAATTAGCCGAGTAGCTGGGGGCAGTCAGTGTGGTAAGATGAATAAGCAACCTTTTGTTGACAAGAGGTAATGTTAAAATGTGGTAACTATAGGTGGGAAAGGTAAATACTCAAATCTGAATTGCAGAGTTCAATTAAGGATAAAAGAAATATTGCAAAGGAATACAGGTGATGTATATAGTCAATATAGGTGTAAAGGTGGTTCTGATCCAAACTACAGTACAGAAGGTGGTGGTCATACACCTGAAGTTGTTTGCCAACTGCCAAAAACAGATGGACATAGTCAGTTCTCCAAATAATTAGGCGACAGTTTTTCTGTCGGTCAGTGGTCTTGTAATGTACTTACTGCAGCATCTCTTGATTCCAGGAGAATTACAGACACAGGTGGAGGGTATTGTGCACTAGTGTACAATGATGCATGGAAGAGGGTGGAACATTCACCACGACCACAGAAAGAAGTTACTGCACAGGAGCTGGGAACTGACACACGAAGAAAACACGCACTGGGGATTATTGGCACCTTTTTTATTTTGCTCAAAATAAACACAATGTCTTCCATACAGAAAGGCTTGTATTTGGATCCTACTTGTGCCAAACCTGACAGTAAGTAAAAACTCTGACACCAAGACTAAAACACAGACTTGACACAGGGACTGGGGAGAAAACACTCAAACATGGGTAGATGACTGGGAACGCTGAAAGACAGAGATGGGACTGGGGAATATTTTCAGTACAATTTAAGCTAGCATAAAGTCCGTCATTCAGAGGTAGCTGCCAGTGGTTTATATGTAGCAGCACTGAAAAAGATAAGACGGATTATTTGTCACATCTTTACACAGATTCATACATGCTCACACATTTGCACCCACACAGTTCCCAGGGTTAAGAACAACAGACGTCTAAATTTTTGTTTTCTTTAGAAAGTAGAGCGTTACCAGGGTTTCATCATTATCTCAGCTTTTAGTAAATCCACATGTGTAGGTCTCCTCCCCTCAATAATATGATGCTCAGTAGGTGCCCTTTCTGGATTAATAATGTCTTTAAGTTCTGGTTGCACTGTACTTATCCGCTCCATGCATTCTAATTCTATGTGTGTATTTGTTCTTGTGCCAATTGGAGTCATGTCAGTGCCCTTCATCTATTATCTTTATCTGCCCTCTCATCCTAAACTTTCAATGATAATCTAATATAAGAGTATTAAAACTTTTTTTTTATGGTCTCCTATTTAAGGTTTACGTTTAGCCTTATTCCTATTTGTTACATCCCCACGTAGAGGTCTAGGGGTGTGAGTGTGGGGACCAATGATAAATGGGTCCGGAAATGGAATGAAAAGGAAAACAGAGGTGTTCTATAATAACATAATTTTATTACAAACAATATGGTTTTATTACAAATAACCAGTGATGGGAATAACGGCGTTACAAGTAACGGCGTTACTAACGGCGTTACTTTTTTCAGTAACGAGTAATCTAACTAATTACTATTCCTATCGTTACAACGGCGTTACAGTTACTAACAAGGAAACGCGGTCCGTTACTATTTTTCAACAAACAGACGGTTGAAGCTGTGTTCAGCTTACCGCATCTTCTGGACGCTACAGCTTTAAGCAGCTGCGCGCTCCCGCGGACGCTAATCACGAGCACTGTCCAGCACAACACCTGGAGCTAAGGAGTACTGGAGGCAAAACAATCGCATGAGTGCTGCTGTTTGACTGAGGAAGAATAAAGTAGTCGTGGTAAGCCAATCACATGACCACTTAAAGACAAAGCAACAAGGTGATATATACCAGTTTTTAAATTGTGTCGATTGTGTCGAGTCATGATAAACAATATATACGCGGCGTTTTTTCCTCAATAGTTTCGCCACGTTAGCGCTAGCAAGCACTCTCTGCTTATGAGCAAAACAAAAAAAAGTTTTAGGAGTGACGGCGAGAGAGAGAGAGAGAGAGAGAGAGAGAGCAGGAAAAGAGAGAGAGCGAGTTTTGAGATTTGTGACGTTTAGCGTGTTTGGAGTGTGTAGTTAATGTGTTGTCTTGTGTAGTTAGTGTGTAGTGTTGTGTATAGTTTTGTGTTGTGTGTCAGAACAATGAGGCGACTGCTGTCTCCAGGTAGAAACAGGAGTGATACACCTGCTGCTGTCAGACCTGCAGGTATCAGGCTGTGATGTTCTCCTTAAAAGTGGACAGAAATTATGTTTTGGAGTGGCACAAATAATTTGTGTGGCATCTTATTGAATGCAGAACAGCTGATTGTTCTGTAAATAGTTTGAAATGGTTATTTAAAAAAAGGGTAAAAGGTAAATGGATGCAAATAACTTTGTTGTTTGCAAAACTTGTGCATAGGATTTTAAAATTGACAATTAATATTTACATTTGAAGTTATGAAATATGATTCATTAAACATGTTTATGGTTGTTACAGTAAAAATATAACTTTTGCTACTCTGATTTTATGTTTTTGTCTGATTTTAGATCAATTCTGGTTATACAGTATGACAAAATGAGAACATAACTGTAAATTCAGGCACGTGAGGTTGCGCTAAAAAGAATGATACCAAACAAGGCAAAGTAAATAGTTTTTAAAGGTAAAATGTGGAGGGAAAATCAAGAGTAGTAAAAAAATGGCCAATTATACTCTGGACGCCAGAGGGTTAAACGTTCTTTGTTTTTTTTTTTTAAAGTAACGCAATAGTTACTTTTCCAAGTAATTAATTACTTTTAGAATATTGTAACTGAGTTACTAACTCAGTTACTTTTTGAAGAAGTAACTAGTAACTATAATTGAATTACTATTTCAAAGTAACTTGCCCAACACTGCAAATAACCTTAACTTAAAGAGCTGGCAACGCCATTTTACATAGCCTCAGAGGTGATTGCTGGCTGGGCCCAGGTGCTGCATGAGCAGGGCTCTAGACTAACTTTTTGACATGGGCGCACCGGTACGCCTAACTTTAAAAATTTAGGCGTACCGGCACAAAAGTTAGGCGCACTCAAATTTTTCAACCGCATCGCTTAACACCGCAGTTTTACATGTGCACTTTCTTTGGGGGGAAGTCCATACAGACAATATTCATTTCCAAATTATTAACTAACAAACTTGTGCTTAAAGTGCTTTGTCAATATTGTAGAAAATGTTAAACTTAATCATCATCTTGGCCTCCTCTGACGACCTGTTTGCTGCTGTCTGCTGCTGAAAGGCAGTGGAGAGAGGGGACACTTGGGCAGTGCATTTATTGCAGCATATAATGTGTTTTCTGGATACACTGCTGCTTTTTCAGCGTTCAAAGATTGATGGCACCGTGTCAGAGCTGGCTATGAATTTCAGATGGATCAGGCCTTAACACAAAAGTTATCAATAGTTCTTCATCTTTTCTTACTACCCACAGCTACATCCACTTCTCTCAGGCCTAGGCTGCTCACTAGAGCTGGGTATCATCACTGATTTCTATAATCCATTTGATTCCGGTTCTCAAAGTCCTGATTTGATTCAATTTAGCCTCAGACAGTCAGAAATATTATAATTCTGATCATTTATCAGTACTGATACATGTGAGACTTCATCAGAATTGTGAACATCACAGCAGATGCCTTTGTGTCAAAGTAACTGAGAATAAAACACAGAAAAACATGAAGGAGATTTTCCTGGTCTGGCGTTTTATAGCAGATAACCTTAAAAATATTCTGCAATTTTGCATAATTTTAAGAAGTTTAAATTTCTTCAGTATTGAACAGCAGAAATTAGGCTTTCTTGTCCGAGGTCATTTAAGTAAAAAAAAGAAAAAGAAAAGAAAAAGACAGCGGCCGACAGCGCTGTAAACAACGGTAGACTGGTGGGTAATAAGCGAATAAATAATGCAGAAAACAGAGATTTGAGACGGGAAACTGTTCTTGAAGTACACACAGAGAGCTGTGCATGAAGTGTGATTTTTTATCGTGGTGGAAGCAAAACAGCAAAAGTCAGAGGGAATTCATGACGACATTGATCAAATGTGAAGCGTAGTTTGCTGCTTCTTTTGCTGCTGGCTCGGCGAATTTTGGTTGGAGAGACAAAACCTGCAGCTCAGAATCTAGCGCAAAAAAGACGTAAACAGCGCGGACCCGACGCATCAGAATCGCTAAGCTCCGACAGCGTGTCCGTGTTCGGGCCGTGGGGTGAGAAAGCCGAGAAAGACAAAGCTGATTCTGATGCGTCGGGTCCGCTCTGTGTTTACGTCTTTGTGTGGAATCCGTTAATGATTTGATATCGCTTTATTCAAGCTACTCACCTCTCTCTTCCACCTGCACTTTCAACTGGACCACGGCCAATCAGAGAGGTCCCGCCCCTGACTATCTCTGATTAGTTTAGTCCACGATAGGGCATAATGTGTGTCTGTTGTTGACCACACGGAGAGTTGCAGAGATTTTTTTTTTTTTTTTTTTTTGTTACCCGAAAATATTTGGTCGCACCTGTGCGACCAAATATTTTTTTTTTAGTCGCACCACTGAAAAACTTGGTCGCATTTGCGACCAAATTGGTCGCACTCTAGAGCCCTGATGAGGCTAATCAAAAGCAACTGTGTCCTGGGGAGAGAGAAGGGTGAGAGAGACAGAGGGGGTAGGAGTGGCAAGAGAGGAGGAGGCTAGTATTTGTGTTCTTTCCTACTGGGTGAGTAACCCAAGGGGTGGACCCCAGGGCTTGCAACCTATTAGTTTGTTGGGAGCATTAGTGATACAGCTGCTTCCTGTGTTTAATGGTAGTGAGTTAATAGTGCTTGCCCTCTTTACATATGTCGCCCATTCTATTTACCTTGTCAGTTTTCTGTGATATTTGTCATAGCAGCCTACATAGCACCGCATGCTAATGCTAACAAAGGACTGAAGGTGTCATGGTCCTGGGTCATGTGACCCAGTATTCTGAGTTTCTTGGTGTTTTGGTTATTCTTTTCAGTCTAGTTTCATTTCAGTTTATCTAGTTACATTCTGCCATGTTTCATGTCCAAGTTTTCTTTGTTTGCCAAGTTCGAGTCATGTCTGTGTCTCGTTATGTTTCCTGTTTTATTTAGTTTCACGTGTCCTGTCATTGTGTTAATTGTTGTCAGCTGTTCTCCACTGGATTGGCGGCCATAGACGCCATCCTCCAGAAGGCGCCGCAGCTCCGGCAGTTTCCCTAGCTTTTTGAGGCGTTTGACTCTCTGGCCCCCCTGAAGGAGGAGCTTCGCACCCGCACACTGGCTCAGAGAGTGTTGAACGCTGCCTCAGCACCTATGACTCCGTCCCGTAAATGGTTGTCGTTGTCGTCGCCGCTGCCTCGCGAGCCGGAGGCAGTCAGAGTAGGGACACTGAGGCTCACCGCTGCACCGCCATCGTCTCACAGTTCATCTCCACCACAGTCAAGCTGCACAGCCCAGTGCACCGAGATGGTGGAGGCCACAGATTTCGGCGACAATGAGCGACAGCAGGTATTGCTAGCTTTATGGGAGGACGAGCTCCGTTGGAAGCCCTGGCTCATTCCGGGGGAGGAACTCTCACCTGTTGCACCACCTCGGACCAGCCACTCGCCCTCTCCACCCCGCTAGGACTTTACTTCACCTGCCTCTTTTCTGGCGAGGATGTGGGCAGACGACGAGTAGATTGCCGCTACGTCGCCCTCTGAGTCGGTGGCATCAGCATCCATCGTACCCACTTCGAGAAAGAACCGGCATCAGCGCCGGCGTCAGCGCCGCCGTCGCACCGCGCTACCCCCGGGGGTCAGTGACTGTGTGTCTGTGTCACGATCCTTCTTTAGAGAAGAGCGAGATGTGCATTGATTCGCCGGGGCCGGAAACTATAACTGAATTGTGTTCTGAGGTTGAAAATACAGCGTTTAGCTGTTTTGAAAGACCTACTTCGGAAACAATGGATTTCGACCTCTGTGAGCAGCAGCAAGCAACTTGCATCCAGCTACAGGAGAAGTTCCAGGGAAAGCCGTGGCTCGCCTCCGATTATCAGCACATTTTTCGGGGAGCACGCCTGGCTCTTGGGGATCCTCGGAGCTGCCAGGGTCTGCCACCACCCTCCTTCCCAGCAGCCAACGCTTCAGCCTCAGTGGTTTCTTCAAAGAAGAGGCGACGTCTACGTTGCTGCAGCACCGGAGGTTGGTGGGACTCCTGTTTCCTCTCAGACTCTGTCACTAACCTCTATTGTTAACAATCTTTCACCTCAAATTCTGCCTAAGTTGCAGGAATGTGACTGTCATGAAAGGTCTGTAGACGCTCCAGAGATAAAGACAATTTCTACACGTGCTGGAGAAGCAATAACGAGTCAGAGTTCCTCAACACCACCCATTCCCTTAATAAATGATCAAAATGTTGTTCAAGAACTCATGTTTGGTGTGAAGGGTGGTGATATAACCTCTGGGCATGAGCTGTGTGGATTTAATAATGACACCCTGCTTGTACCTGGTGACCTAATTGACTGTTCCTTAGCTCATTCATCTGGTGACTCTGATACTTGTTATGAACTGTGTAAGATCAAATTATTGTGTAAACTAGAGGAAAAAAATTCAGAGCGATCTCCGAGTGAAGCTCTCCTCCCTGTACTCAACAAGCACAGTTCACCTGAGTTCCGTGTTCCTGGTCAAGAGTACATAAATGGTAATGTGGTCTATGTTCTGAACCCTAAAAGTGAATTGTGCCCCCCCAGAAGAAGAAGATGGAGGGCACGCGTCTGAACTGTCTGAATGTAGCTCCAGCTCAGCTCAGGGCACAGTGAGTGCTGAGGCTGAGACCTGGGCCTCCGATACTGTCTCTAATGATCATGTTTTACCTTCAGTTTGTGTAAACTTGGAATCATGCTTTTTTGTTTGTTCTAAATCATTTCAGGATGGGGTGTTGGTTGGGAGTACTGCTGACATAGTAAACTCACAGTCTGCACCACCACTGGTAGCCACAGCTCTTTTAAACCCTGTGTTAGCTGCACCTCCCTTCATGGATGACTCAGAGGCTGTATCCCAATTCAGGGTCTGCAGCCTTAAAGGCCGCATTTTAAGGCCGATTACGTCACAGCGACATGCCGAAGGCTGTCCCAATTCAAAGGCTGCTCGAAATGCGGCCCTCAAATGCGTCCTTCATTTCCCTGAATTTTAAGGACGTGGCGGTGCACACTTCGTTGCCCAACATATCCCACAATTCATAGCGCGGCAGTCGGTGTGGATAATTTTGCCGCAGACGGCAGAAGCGGAGCGACCGAAGAGTAAACTTTTAAAAGTAAGTACTGAATAATATGCCACTTATTTATGTGCAAATGTTGAATAATGGAGAACATTAAAACATTACTGTTGGCCACATGTCGGCAAAGTTATGTGACATTAGCGATGTTTGTACTTTCAGCGTTTACTTGGTTTTAAAGCCTTTCAAATATACGCCGTTCAATAGTCGACCTTAATCTTACCAAGAATGTGATGATTTTGTGGATAATTAAAGTCAGTCATATATCCACAAACACAACAAGCTGAAAGTCAGTGATGCTGCTCGGTTTGCAGTCCTGAATATGACGGCACAAGCAGGATTCACTGCACTGTTAATGTTAGCTATGTTATATTGCTGCCTCTGTTCGGTGGTGTCGAGCCAAACGGACTTTAACGTGTGTTTGAACGAGCTGACGGTTCACTCGTTAAGCTGAAAGAAAGATGCTTTAATCACAGGAGTCACACATGTGTCCACTGGACCATCTGGGAACTCTTCTTGTTTAGCACTCGTAATAACACAAACACTAAATCCTCCTTCTCTTGTGCTGTTTTGTAGCAGTGTGTACACCTGAGACTGTCACCTGTCTGTCTGTCCTGCACTCTCTCTCTGTTTCTTTCTCTCTGATTGTGGAATAAAAGTATGAACATGTATTTATAAGTTACACTTGTGTTTGAATCCTGCAGCTTATCACACATTTGATTTCCATGTGTGACGACTGCAAGTGTCCAGAGTGAGGACAGACTGAGGGACCCACTGCTGCACATCATCTGTGAGGCTTTGCACCCCTGATGATCCACCAGGACAAACTCAGCAGTGTGTGAGGAAGAGGAGGAGGAAGAGCCAGCAGCAGCTGACAGTTGGAGAGAATAGACAGACTGTTCCCTGTTTGTGAAGGACTGCTAGGAAAGTTTAACATAACTAATTGTCTGTCCTGAATCAGTCTTATTAGGTAATGTTCAAATAATGTTATCATCCCAGTGTTTTCAGTGTGGGAGAAAGTACTCAGGGCCTTCAAGTTACACACTATGAAAGGCAGCAACAAGTTTAATATTCAGAAACCTAAAGTATGTATCAGCAGCAGAATGGAGCTAAAAATAAATGTTTGTTTCAGTTCTATGAAGCTTTGAGTATTTTGGATTAGTAGTACTGCTGTGTTTGTTGCATCATATTGCTGTAACTGTTTATATGCTTTATATATTCTGAGGTAAGTTGATCTATAGTGTTACATCATATTCTATAAGGATGTTATGTGTTTGTATACTTTCTGCCCAGTTTGACCCATTTAGCAGAAGTCAGCCTGTTTAAGGCTCTGATATCTATTCTGTATGACTTAAAGCAGTTATGACATGGTCTGATTTTCTCACCCAATAAAGGAATATTTCATATATCAGTCTACTCTTCATTCTATCAGAAACAGTTATCACAGCTCGTACATTTTCCTTTTTACACATGTATGTAAGCACTGAGCCAAATTTAGTAATGCCAACATACTGAAGGGACAACATTTGTCTCTTATATATAATACATATACACTGTCAAAGATACTTGTCTTTGAGAGAAGATTTAAGGTGATGGGAAATATAAACAACTGTAACTTGAATCTTTACTGAAGCTCAGTATTTGACACAGTGTTCAGTCACATGAATTTCACTCACATGTGCTGTACCAGTGTACCTGCAAATGTGATGTGACAATAAAAGTGATTTGATTTGAGACTTCAAACTCACTGCTGTAATAACTAATAATGAATAATATAATAACTATAATATTGGCCATATCATATTTACACTGACTTTAGTCTCATGAACAACATCAGCTAATTGTTATTTACTAGCTAATCTTAAAATGACTGTTCAGTACAGATATGAAGGCCAGCAATCATATTTTACAGTCCTGTGGTCTCAGTTTCAGATACTTATTAAATCACACAAAGCTCGTGTAGAAATAAACAAACAAATGAACAAAATATGTTCTCCTTCATTTCTGTAAACCACACGTTTCCAGCTATCATGGTTGCTAGGCAACCTGGGCAGCGCGACGGAGGCTACACCGTCCCATTTCACAAGCCTCGCACTTCCGGGCTTAGCGGTCTTTGAGTACGTGGCCCTTGAGGACAGTTGAGGCTGCGTACTTTAAGGCTGCAGACCCTGAATTGGGATAAAGCCAGAGTCTCTGCCTAAGTCAGCTTCTGGTGGGGGACTAGCTGGGGAATGCAGGATTGAGACTGCCAAATATCAGGTCGAGCCCTATGATTCCTGTCAGTCAGCGCATAATGAGGCTTCAATCCCCTCTGACAGCATCATTTTTGATTTGTTTGTGACTGATGTGGTTACTGCTAAAGCTAATGGCTCTGTCAAACCCATCACAGAAGAGTTTATTCAGACTCTTGGCGTTAACCTAGTGCCAGCCTTCCCATCAGAAGTAAGTGTAGCTGCTGTATGTGTAAGCACAGACTTTGATCTGGTTACGTGTCCACCACATGCCGGCAAAATGAATGTGAATGAGTCTTCTTTGACCAATTGTGTCGAATTAATAGATGTCCAGGAACCTAGCCATGAACAGATAAATCATGTTTCTATGAACAATTCTGTTATAAACACAGCTCACGTGGCCGAACTGGCTCCTTTGGTGACTGAGATCCTGTCCCAGGTGGAGACTGAAGAAACGTCTCTTTGTCTGCCTGTGTCAGAGGAGATGAATGGTACTCAGAGCCTTGAGGGTCCAACTTTCGAACAGTGTCTTTCCTTTACTTGTCGGGAACAGTAAAACAATTGCTAGAGATGATGCAGAGACTGGGAAATGTTATGGACTAGATACTGCCTGTGTGTCCAAGATTCACAAAAGTGGTTTTTTTGCCTCCGCCGCATCGGGGCCCTAGAGTTTTGCCTGGGGTGGGGGTGGGGGCACGATCTCCCCCGCTTTCACGGCGTAGCCCTACGGTGGCGGGTGGGGACACCATAGTAGGTGGGGCCAGTACAGTGTTGTTCTACTGTGGACCGCCCTGGGCCAGTGCCAGATGGGGTTTTTCCAGTGGAGATAGATGAGGTGTTCAGACCTTTTGTCTCTGTGGGTTCTTTGTCATTATCTGGTGATGCAGCGGACCAGGTTCCAATCACCATATTAAGGGATACAGGGGCAAAGCATTCTGTAGCGCGGCGTGGAATTGTGCCTTTCTCTCAGCAGTCGTATTGTGGCTCTGATTTGTTGGTGTGGGGAATTAAGATGAGTATTTTGCGCATGCCGCTTCATACGATGGCGCGATATGGCAGCCTCGCTTCTGTCAGTCTGCCCCAGGGCAGATGTGGCTACAACTGTAGCTTGCCTCCACCAGTGTATGAATGTGAGAGTGAATGAATAATGGCATTGTAAAGCGCTTTGGGTGCCTTGAAAAGGGCTATATAAACCCAATCCATTATTATTTTCTTTTGGGGTTGACTCACTATAGGTAAGTTAGTTCTGATTCATTTCCAGTGTGTTTTGTTTGTTGTTTTGGCCATGTCCACCCTGACGCTTGCTACCTGTCAAGTTAATAAAACGACTAGTCATTGTAAAGCTGTGGCTGTGTGATTTACTTCTTTTTATTATTTTTCTTGTGTTGCACTCCAGCGCCCGCCCCCCAGGCCGGTGTGTAACAGACATTAAATTTAAAAACTGTACTTTTGAGTTAAAATATATATTTACAATTTTAATAAATGACAAATTAAAAAGGCATGAACATTTTTTTGTCTCAAAAAAATATTGAACTGTTTTGTGTATCGTTGCATTACGTGATTCATAATTGTCACTTGAACTTTATGCTTTCTCCCTCTTGAAAGTGATTACATCCTTGCATTACATACTTTAGGTTCATTTTTTGCTGGCAGATTTAAAAAAAACAGTCAGATTTAGAATATAACATTCGTTCTATAGATGAATACATAACAAGATAAAAACAAATTACATGTGGGGCGTAACACTTGGTTTCAACGTAACTTTATTCTTTCATGAGTTATTTACAAGTTTCTGACCACTTATAAAATGTGTTCAATGTGCTGCCCATTGTGTTGGATTGTCAATGCAACCCTCTTCTCCCACTCTTCACACACTGATAGCAACACCGCAGAAGAAATGCCAGCACAGGCATCCGGTATCCGTAGTTTCAGGTGCTGCACATCTCGTATCTTCACACCATAGACAATTGCCTTCAGATGACCCCAAAGATAAAAGTCTAATGGAGTCAGATTGGGAGACCTTGGGGGCCATTCAACTGGCCCACGACGACCAATCCACTTTCCAGGAAACTGTTCATCTAGGAATGCTCGGACCTGGCACCCATAATGTGGTGGTGCACCATCTTGCTGGAAAAACTCAGGGAACGTGCCAGCTTCAGTGCATAAAGAGGGAAACACATCATCATGTAGCAATTTCAAATATCCAGTGGCCTTGAGGTTTCCATTGATGAAGAATGGACCCACTATCTTGGAGGGATCCATCCAATGTGGGTTAGTGTCAGACCAATAGCGGTGGTTTTGTTTGTTAACTTCACCATTCACATAAAAGTTTGCCTCATCACTGAACAAAATCTTCTGCGTGAACTGAGGCTCCTGTTCCAATTTTTGTTTTGCCCATTCTGCAAATTCTGTGCGCCAATCTGGGTCATCCTCGTTGAGATGCTGCAGTAGCTGGAGTTTGTAAGGGTGCCATTTGTGAGTAGCTAATATCCGCCAAAGGGATGTTCGACTAATGCCACTCTCCAGTGACATGCGGCGAGTGCTACGCTGTGGGCTCTTGCTGAATGAAGCTAGGACAGCCATGTTTCTCCATGATGTTTCTTCATTAGTGACAGTTTTCTTGCATCCATCTTTTGGCCAATCCAACACTGAACCAGTTTCACGAAACTTAGCAAGCAGTTTGCTAACTGTAGCATGGGAGATGGGTGGTCACGTAGGGTGTCTTGCATTGAAATCTGCTGCAATGACCTGGTTACTGCGTTCACCAGATATCAACACAATTTCGATCCGCTCCTCACGTGTTAACCTCTTTGACATGTCAATGGCTGTGAACAAAGAGAAACTTGTAAATAACTCATGAAAGAATAAAGTTACGTTGAAACCAAGCACACCATTGTTTTTCTTGTGACATTACCAATAAGTTTGATGTGTCACTTGTAGGGATGGGTACCGGTATCCGGTGCCATTATGGCTGGTTCTGACATAAACGATAATAACCAGACCGAAAAGCAGCGCACATTTCGGTAGAGTTGGATGTCTCGAGACCGGTCTCGAGACCACTTTTACGTGGTCTTGGTCTCGTCTTGGTCTCGAAGGACTTTTGTCTTGGTCTCAGTCTTGGTCTCGCTGTTTCGGTCTTGCGTTCTCAAATCGACATAGTGTTCGGGAGATTTGGAGTCAACCATCAGCGGAGCGGGGGGGTGGCTTACTGGGCTTAAGCCCGGGTCATTTTTTCAGAAGCATGGGGTTTTTTGGAGTGTAATTTGTTAGTTAGATGCCTGACTGACAACTGTATAAAACAAAAACAACACACGAAGCACGGAGCGCACCGTCGTAAATTCCCCCTAATTTTGGTATGATCCGAGCTCAGGCACTAGGCGACTGAGCACAGCACCCATGTGAGCGAGGGGGGAGAAGCTGCTGCCTGCGAGTTTGCTGCAGACAGAGGAGAGCTTAAGTTTGACCAGGTACCAAAGCAAATCATTCGTACTGAACTAATAATGTAAATATGACGGTGTATCACAAAAGATTGATATCAAACTGATCACTTGGTTGCGTTACTTACTCTTCGAGTGAATCAACAAATGGATAAATAAAAAGCTGAACAACAATGCTGATTTTTTAGAGAGTCTTAGCTTACATTTCATATTTTCAGTTGTTACCCTCCACGGCTAAACAAACTCTAAATCGGTTTCAATTGTGTACTGATGAACACAACAAAGGACATAAGGAGCTTCTTTCAAAGAAAAAACTCAGGTAGATGTTATTTTATATATTATGCTTTGTATGTTGTTCAGTATATCTATGCAAAACAAGAGAAATTTCAATACACAGCAGTATATTCACAGATGAAACCAGATATTTACATACACTTTAGGGAGAAAACAAAAACTTTTTTTTTTACTGTTAAACATCAATTTAGAGTAAACTTTTGTTTTAGATAAATAAATGTTGAAATATCTTTTGAATTAGTTAAATGTCAGAATAAAGAGAGGGAGCTGTCTATTTTAATCACTTTCATCAAATTTAGGAGTACATATACACTAAGTTTATTGTTAATTAATAAGAAAACTCCAGACGATTCCATTCTGAGCTGAAGAAGCTTCTGATTGGTTAGTAGAGTCCATGTGAGTAAATTGGTGGCACACCTGTGGATGCATATAAGGCAAAACACAGAGCCTGTTTCTGTGACATGGGAAAATCAAGAGAGATCAACCAAAACACCAGGAAAAGAATTGTGGAGCTCCATAAGTGTGGCTCAATTTTGAATACAATTTGGTGCCATTTGCAATTAAGAAATACAGATAGTTTCTCTCTTTACTCTTAAAGTTAACAAATATGTTTTTATATTTATCAATCTAAAAAAAATAAACATTTAGTCTGATTTGATGTTACAATTAAAAAAGTGTTTGTGTTTTTATCTGAAGAGTATGTAAATATCTGGTTTCAACTGTATATTTGATGATGTTGGTGTTTGGCTTTATTGTCAGCACAAAGAGGGAGAGAGACGAGAATGAGGACAGAACAGAGATGGAACAAGAGCAGGTGAGACACACATGTCAGTCAAATGGTTGTTTGCCAAAACTCATCAGAACATGTATCTAGTACCTAGTGTTTCTTTTAAGATACCATTTGTTACTTTTCAAATTCTATATTTATTAAGTTATGCAGGCTTGTTTGCACAACAAGGCTAAATAATTATATAAACTTTTCAGAATCTAAATAGTGTACTTTGGTAGAATTAAAAAATAAGTGTAGTGCAGGTCTATGATGATTTTCAGTGCTACTATCATCTAGTTCTGATTCTGGTTCTGTCTTGGTTACTGTTGTAGTCCTGTTTTAATTCCGGATCAGTTCAGGGTCTGGTTGAATTGGGGTTTAGTCCCTGTGTCTTGATACAGGCCCAACTTTGTTCTGCCTTGCTGCTTAATTAAAAACTAGTTTAAGGTGTCCTGCATATGTATATAGAAGTATATATCTATATATATATATATATATATATATATATATATATATATATATATATATATATATATATATGAAGTCATTCTTTTTGAACAAAACTCAAAACAGAGCCTAATAATCTTTCAGTCATTTCTACCCTCACTTAATTTCCTTTCGCTGCTCAGCTTTCACACAGTGGCTCAGCTATGCTGCAATCCCTCCATATTGTGGCCAATCACATGCGAGGATATAGGATAATATCATTATGTGAAAAACAGAGAGGGTGAGAGACGCGACAGTCAAGTGGAGCGTGCGTCTGTCCTCTCAGTAAGTGAGTGAGACAGTAGACAGCGGTGAGGAGGGCTGTGCGAAAGCAAAAACACATAAATATGCCTGACACCCGTAAACGAAGCAGCATCTGGCTGCAGTTTAAAGACCTTTTTTTGTCTCGGTCTTGGTCTCGTCTCGACTCGGTCTCGGTCTTGGTCTTGTCTTGGTCTCGATACCCTCTGGTCTTGGTCTTGTCTTGGTCTCGGATTAGGCGGTCTTGACTACAAGTCTACATTTCGGTGCTTTATTTCGGTGCTTTTTTTCCTGAGATGTCATACACTTTGGATTCTAGCCAATCATTTTACCTATGCAAACGTAGTAGGCGGGCCCAGGTACGTACGTTCTTTTAGAGCAGAGCTACAGATTAAAAACGCCCAAGGCGAAGCGGTCAAAAGTCTGGCTGTACTTCACAGCAAAAGATGCAAACTCAGCAGCCTGCAACAAGTGCTTTAAGGTGATACTGTGCATACACGTAGACATTGAGGGCTAGCAGGAGGGGCTATGCGCCTACCTGCTGCTCTGGCAGGTAGCTCCATGCCCTCCTGGGTTTTAAATGCACCTTAGAACACACATACATCAACACTACATATGAGCGGGAGGAGGGAGGTTTGGTCTTCACACACCCCCCGTTCTCTGCGGCCTGCTGGAGCGGGGGGGCTAGGAGGAGGAGTTGGCCGTCCGACTGGGGTCTGGAATGTGGGGCCTCCCTGCTGCTGCGGAGTCGGGGCGGTCTGCTTCTCCCCACCGCAGGGAAAAGGGTAACACCACCTGGGTCTGGGTGCAGTTTCCCCCTACAGGGGGAAGGGTACCCGGACCCGGTTCTTAGAGTACGCTTGGGGAGAGTGATTGTGTGTACAGTGTCTCTTTATGTCTGTCTCCGCGTTGGTTGAGTGTGGAATAATTGCTTATGAGAGCATGAGGGTGGGAATGGATGTTTGTATCTGTGTGTGCCTGTATGTCTGTGTCTATATGTCAGGTTGGGTATCAGACGCCACCTCTCTGGGGACATCTCAGGCCCTCCAAGGTTTGAGGCCTATCTCCCCACCACTTCCCCTGCCGGTGGTGGGCGCCCTCAGACATCGGTGCGTTGGTGGTTCTCTGTGTCCGGGGTGGGCGCCCAGGTACACACCGGCTCACTCCTTGGCGGCTGCTTATCGGGGCCTGGAGCCTGGGGCTCGCTCGGGCCACTGGGAGGCGGGTGCCCTCGGCCTCTCGGCCCGGGGCTCGGTCACTCAGGCACAGCTGGCTGCCGGGCGGAGCTCACGGGCACGTCACTGCAACCCCCGGCTTCTGCTCCGCGGCTGCTGAGTGACCCCTCATCTGGGACTCTCCTCAGCTCTTTCTGGGATAGTGGCGCTGCCCTCTGTTGGTCTTCCTTGGTCTCTTGTGTTCTGGGCGCCTCTGGATGTCTGGAGTTTTGATCTCCTCCATACCTGCTTCATGCCCTGGAGGACGGGGCAGTGGCCCCCACACCTCTAGCAGATCATTACATGAAGGAACCTTTTAAAAACAAAGCGCGTTCATGCTCACAGGTGTACACACAGGTGATCACACACAAACTACACCCTTTTTGGCTCTTACCTCAAAGCACACTGTGCGCTGTCGATCTTACGTGCTGCACAATAATGTCTAACATTTAGTATTTACTGTCATATTCCCATAGATCATTGTGATGTTGTTTATTACTCTCGTTTTCTTCTGCTTGCTTTCTTTTCTTTCTCAACAGGTGATCCAGATGATCGATATATGTATTTTTTGTCTGCTTATTTTGTTGGTTTTGGTTTTTGCCCTTTTTCCCGTCCCTCTTCCCCGCTGTTTTTCTTTCCTCTTTCTTTCTCCCTTTCTTTCCCCAGTTAAGTCTGTCCCGTATTCAGCAAGTGAAAATAAAATAAACAATAAAGGTGAATCAAATGGACCATTACGGCAAGGCTGGGATGGTCAATTTGGTAAAAATAAATCCGTTGGGCATCTTTCTTCGCCTTTAGACAATAATTCTGATGGCAAAAGAACCAAACGGGACAGGTTAAAAAAAAAAGAAAAAAAAAAAAAGGTGATACTGTGCAAAGGAGGTAACACCTCATATCTGATGAAACACCTGGCGACGCATAGCGTTTTTTTAAAATCCGAGAAATGCGCCGTATTTGATAGCTTGCTGCGAGACCTCACACCGTGCACATCTACTATGGTGTGGTGCCTGTTATCGGACCCGGAGTTGGCAACATCCCCCAAAAACCCGAAGAGTAGAGTCCTGGCCCCTAGCCCTGCCAGTGTAGCAGAAATGATGACGGATGATGATGGCAGCAGCAGCCGTTCTCCTCTGCGTGAGTAGCTTAATGTTGTTCGTGTGTAATTTACGTTGAGTAGGCTAACCACGTTATTACATTAATGCATGTAAGGTGAACTAGCAAACACCGTCGTAGTTACATGCAGCTGTCTTCTTGTTTGACGGCAGATACTCCCGTCACCCTGGCCAAAAAGGCTAAAATGATAAAAGAAAAAGTGGAAAACAGCTAAACATGAGAGGTTTTTGGACAAAGTTTGTGATTTTTCCATTGATTAAGCACTGCTTCCAGCCAAGAGTGATACCATATATGCCCTATAGCTGCAGAAAAGGCTAACACTGTTATCTTTTTACAAAAATCAGCTAAACATGAGAGGTTTTTGGACCAATTTTGTGTTCTCCATTCTTTAAGCACCAGTTCGAGCACCGTTTAAGCACTGGCACCGTTTCAAAAGTACCGGTTTGGTACTGGTATCGGATAAAACCTAAACGATACCCATCCCTAGTCACATGGCCCTCTTCCTATAGAGAAAACAAAAGTTGTATCCAAGATGGCCGACTTCTAATTGGCCACCATGGTCACCACCCATCTTAAGGAGTTTGCCCCCTCACATATACTAATGTGCCACAAACAGGACTTTAATATCACCAACCATTCCCATGTTATTACGGTGTATCCATATAAATGGCCCACCCTGTACTTTAAGTGCTGGATGATTTGTCAGACTGCATCTATGTGGCTAAGAGACTAAAACAATGCTGTGAATGTTTCACATTTTATGCCACAAATACATCCTTATATACTTTAATGACTGAGCCTTTGCTTTGGGTTTGATAACTAAAGTCTTTGATTATTCACTCTGAATTATTCTTATAAATTCTTATACTTAGGTTGCTTATGAAGGTAACGTGGTGATGCCCACCTAATTGAATTGAGTATTGCAAATGTGAAAACGGTTGATTACATTTGTATACAGCATTATTCCCTTTATTAATTACAAGGCTTTAGAAGCATGACATTATGAATGGGAGCTGAGCCCCCCTAAAAGTTTGAGCCTAGAATCACCCCTGACACATTCAGCAGCAGACAGGTTTTTGTATTAGTCTTTCTCACTGTGGGAGGATACACATACAGCCACCTGATCTTTGGCTCTGGAACTAAACTGTCTGTAACAGGTAAGAACAAACATTTATTTTCCTTCAGTTGTTTTATTGTAGAAGCTGAAAATGTGTTTAAAGTCAGTTTCTGCTGCTTCAGGCTTTACATGTTAGTTTATTCATCATTAGTAGAGAATTCATCTGCAGCCATTGTTACATAAGAAAAGCTCAATAATCTCTGAAAACATGTTGAAATCTCACTGAACAACTAAAGTTATTCTTTATTTCTGCAAATATTAGTGATGTTACAAATATTTAGGATTTGATCATCTCAGTAATTCTGCACCATCTGCTGGTTTTTGAACAAAAAGATCCTATTTGACATTAAAAATAATCATTTTTGTATTAAAATGTACAAGGAAATCAGAGCGTTGTGTATGTTTAAATAATAACATTGAGAAATATGTTAATTCAGAAAGTATTAAGAATACATGAATATGTCCGTTAAAACTGATACTTTTAAATAATTATAGTAAAAATAATTCATGTACATAATGTTAAGTAAGCAAGTAATGAATTAATACCAATATTATATGTAGTTTATGAAAATAATAAATTTTTAATGGTTAAGTTAATATATTATTTAAGAATATTTTTAATGAAATTAAAAAAAAATGTCAATTTAACAGGTAATGAAAAATATTTTAACTTTACATATAGAATAGAAAAGAATAGAATAGAATCTTTATTGTCACTGTTACAAGATTAACAAAACACACTTTGGCATCTCTCCATTGGCAGCATGTAGATTTACATTTAGATTCTTTACACTAACATAAATATCTACAAAGTAAAACAGGCATGGACACACCAAAGAGATATGCACAAGTTATATACATACACACATACACACATATATATGAATATGGAGAGCACCGGGCCGCTGCGACTGCTCGCATCACCATCTTGTGAACATGAATTAATTAATATAATGGTGCCAACGAAAGTGTTTCTATTTTGATGGACGGTTTACATTTACTTTAATCATATTTGACCAAATTAAATATATTTGGAAAAATATTATTAAGTAAATGTTGGATCTCAATAATGGTGTCAGACACTGCAAGCATTTCAATATAATTTAAAGAATATTATCAAGTCTGTTACATCAAGTTATATTTGCTTTAAACTTTACATATTTGAAAAAAATATCATAAACATGTTTCAGTACATACGTAAAAAAGTAAGAAACTAATAAGACTGTATTTCTGTGTTAATCTTATGTATGTATGTAATATTGAATGTTTAAGATGTCATCTCCACGCTCTCAGTATTTAAACTGAAGTTTTAAATATTTTATAAAGTTATATGATATTAAATGTCGTTGTTATAATTATTACATTAACTATAAGAGTTTGTTCAAGCTGGTAGTGCACAAAAGAGGGAACATCACTAACACACTATGAGTCCATCACAGGACAGAACAGAGAACCAGTGATACTCACAGTCACACCTACAGAATATTCACAATCACCAGTTAACTGAACAAACTTGTCTTTGGATTGTAGATGGAAACCAGAAAAGAACGACACAGGCACCGAGAGTTCATGCAAACACACAGCAGAGCCCCACCCGACCAGCAGGTCTGAACACACAACCTTCTTGCGTTGAGGCTACAGCGCTAACCACAACACCACCATTTATGTTTTCAGTTATTTCTTTTAAAACTAATAAAAGGAAACAACAGAACATAATCTCTGTGTTGTTCAACCAGCAGGACCCAGAGTCCACGTGGATGTGAACAGCTCCCTGCTGTGTGTGCCCCCAGCCATGTTTCCTCCTCTGGTCCAGCTGTCATGTAAAAGACAGAAGAAGAACGGAGGAGAACCGGAGGAGCTGGAGCTCAGAGAGTCAGGACGCAACGCCTCCATCTTACTGATCCATCAGAACAGCACATATAAATGTAACTGCTACGTGAAGCACAAGGGGGGCACAGTGGAGGCCCAAACACAACAAGGTAATGAAGGCTTGGTGACTGTGTTCAGCAGTGATTCAGCTTCATGTGGAGATGCTGTCAAAGAGAGCAGAGGAGCAGAGGACTGACATTTCTCACTGCAGCTCCAAACATTTGACTCCTTTTCTGTTTCAGAGGTTCCAGCTCCAGCAGCCTCCTGTCCTCCAGAGAGAGAGCCAGCAGACCTGCCAGCTCTGCAGCCAGCTGACTGTAAGATCACCTGCTGCCTCTCTGCATGGACAGCTCCAATGTCCAATGAGGGAGCTGGAACAAGTTTAGGGACTTAAAGTGTCACTAATTGATCAACTCTTCATCTAACAAGCTCTGATAAAGCCACTGTACACTAGCTGCTCAGCACCAAACAGCAGACAGACCATAATATGTCAGAGATCAGTTTGTTAGCTGCTTGTGGAGTTCTTCTGCCCCAAGTGGACACAAACACTACATCAATTCATCCACTTGAAGAAGAAGCTGTGACTGTTTCTATTTGGACTTTTTCTCCTTGATGTGAGAGGAATAACCCGACTGTCTGTCTGTCTCTTTGTGTCTGTCTGTCCTTCAGTGTCCTTCCAGTCTCAGTGCAGGGTGAAGCTGCTCTGCCTGCTGTACACAGTGCTGATAGTGAAGAGTCTGGTGTACTGCTGTGGACTCTCTCTGCTGATGAGCCTCACAAACAAGGGAGCGTCCACCAACTGCACACATGCTGACTGACTGTTTTCTGCTCGCCTTTTCTCACCATCAAATCTCATCAATTCATCTCATTCATCACTTTGATCAGTATCACAAATGTTAGTTATGATGTGTTGTGCTTATTTTGGCTTTTTATTCAATAGTTAGAAGATCATCTGAAATAAATACATCTTTACATGTATTGTTGCTCTGAGTTAGAATTCTTTTTGTACTTATTGTGACTTTTATTGTAGTAACAAAAATCATCAGGTATATTTTTATCACAAGTTTTCAGTTTTATTTGTTTTTATTTTGGTTGATTTTCAAATGTCAAACAGTGTAGTTGTGTTTGTAAGTGTGAATAATAAAGATTTCAAGATGAAGAATTTGATTCTACTTTCATTGTGTGATAAACAACAACCCGTGTGAGTGAAGCACAAACTGACTGTATCCAAACTTGCTCTCCTGCAGCAGACGGGCTGTGTGGGTTTCTGCTCTGCAGCCTCCACACCGTTAGCTGTGGCTTTTCACTTTAATAACACAATGACAGTTACAAGCATGAACTCTGCTTCAAGAATGATTCCAGGAAGGATCTGTGTTCTTCACCTGTGAGAGAAACAGCTCAAATCCTCAACTCAGAGCTGACAAATGAACTTTAATGGAATCAAAGGAGAGACCATGAAGCCCCTGCAGTCTGCTCAGCTCCCATTTTATTACCTGAGCTGAGTTTTTCATTCTGGATATCACACACGTAAGAACAGATCAAGTCTGAACAGCAAATGTTGGAGAATCATTTTGAAGTGTTGCTAAATGTCATTATTATTCCAAAACTACTGAATGATTCAGAAAATCGTTTCCAAAAAGCAGAAATATGCAAACAAAGTAGAAACAAGGCAACATGAGTCATTCAGATGCAGATAACATATTCTCCTTATTTTGAAGAACACAGTCATGAAATCTTTCTGTGTGTCATTCATTGAGTTGAAGTGCCTAATAGAAGAGGAAAAGCAGAAATAATCAATGATAGCTGAGACATTGAGAACATGGCTGTATGCCTGCTATCATAACAGGAAACAAAGCACACAAACAGCAAACACACAATAATGTGGTCGCAGCTTGTTGTGTGTTGTTAGGTGTCATTTTTGACTTTGACATTTAATGAAGTCACAAAAATGTGTGCGACTCATTAAAGGAGTCTGTACGTGTCAGTCAGTGCTCTGTATTCATGTGTTCACCTCATTAAACTCACTGAGACACTTTTCTCCTCCAAACTTAAAGCACAGCTTCATATTTCACTGACTGATTCTTTGATTACATCCATTAAGGCTCACACAGTGAAATTAGTGCAAACTTACAAATGTGTTGGAACAATTTTGGCCTCCAAACTGAACTTTGAGACAAACAGTGAAGCTGTGAGCAAAAAAGAGGCTCCAGTGTGTGTCATGGTGGAGGAAACTGTTGTATTCCCACATTCAAAACATGCTGATCTTATTGGATTTTTCCCTCAAAGTCTTTTTCCTCCTTTTTCTCTCTCATCCAAATGTTCTAGCAGGCTGACTGTGAGTCCCTGTTTAACCTGTACAGCAGAAAGTAACAGCAGTCAGCGGCCTCCACTTGACTTCATGACTTCAACCCTCGCACAGTCACTTTCACTTTCTTCCTTCTGTCTTTTAGTCCGAAAATGTAGAACAACACCAGATCAAAATATTTGTGTCCTTCACTCACATCTTCAAATGATACCTTCTATATCAGAGATGATACAAAGGCAACATTTGTCTTATTTCTCTTTCATGAATCAAAAAGTACTTTTGTACTGTTGTGTAAATGTGTATGTAAAGGTGGATGACTGCCTACTGCAAATGAAATCTAACCATGGGTACAAATAAATGAAGCTGAAGCTGACGTAAAACACAGCCCTGTTTTTATTACTGTTTATAGATATTATCATTGATGATCATCATTTTGAATGATTCTTAAAAAGGGTTTAATGAATCCTTCAGTCTGAAACCAACTTGGAACAAAACACATTAGAAGATGTGGGAAAAACCACAGTGTGCACATATTTTAAACACACAACAGAACCACATGTGTTTGTTTTAAAAATAGGTTTTTTACTATGAGTATGAAATACGTAAATTACTATCACAATATATGCTTTTATTTTGAAAATCAACAACAAAGTTTAAATAATTTTTAAGTATTTGTTATATTTGTCACATAAATATGAATATATATTTTTGACTTTCAAATGTGAATAAAAAGACGGCGCTCTTGGTGCTTTTGGATCTGCTGTCAGATTGAAATGAAGATGATGAAACCACACAGCAGCTTCAGCTGAGCTGTCAATCAGCAGCAGCAGTCTTATCTGTGGGCCGCAGGGGCTGATGGGAACTTTGAGGACCTGTTAGAAACCACGTGGCCCTCGTCTGATCTCACAGCTCGTCCTTGTTTGGCCTCAGCTGCATCAGAGCGCCACTTCTCCCCAGGTTCACCAGAGGAAACACCACTGCACAAAATGCTTTTCCTCCCAGCTGCTGCTCTGTGCTGTCTGTGTTCAGGTGAGTGTTTCCAGCCAATCAGGAGCCAACAAAGTCAACCTGTAACAAACACTGTCACACTAACCTTCATCTATCTGTCTGTGTCTCTACAGCACTGGTTACCATGGCAGCACAGCTGTTTCAGGATGATTTAACATTGACCAGGAGAGTTGGAGAAAGTGCCTCCTTCAGCTGTGGAGAGATTAATAAGTGTGATGGCAGCTATGTGTTCTGGTACCAGAAGAAAGAATATGAAACATTCAAAGCTATTCTTGATATTCATAAAACAAATGGTAACATAGATAACAGTTACAATCATCCTCAAAAAGATGATTTCTCAGCTCAGAATAAACAGAACGGCTGTGAGTTGAAGATCAAAAAAATTAAACTTGATCATTCAGCCACCTACTACTGCTCCTGTTATAAGTCTGCTCCCCACAGTGAGAAATGATCCCTGCAGCCTGAACAAAAACCAACAGATGAACAGATGTCAAACAGTGTTTGTGACAGGAAGAGAGCAGTAAACCACAGCCCAGGTTCACAGATTTCACCTCCATCTCAGAGTCACAAACATACTGAGCTCAGGGACGATTTTTATTTACTGCTGTCAGAAATTCAATTCTATTTGTTTCTGTTTTGAACAGATTTTTCATGTTTTAAGACAGAAACAAGAGGAACAGATGACATCAAACTTCCAAATGTAAACAAATGTATCCTCAGTCCCACAAAAACATTTATTCAAAGTGAAAGAAAAACAGATTGTGTCAAACTGAATCAAAGTCCATCCCTCATTCACAGTGTTAATGTTCTCTTCATGAAAACTCTTCCAGCAGCACTTGTTGTTTAACACCTTTCAGTACATTTAACCAGACACTTTCACTTTAGGACATTTTAAAGACAAATCTTGGACTGATGTCAGTTCAGGATTTTGTCCTTCTAGCAGCGGCTCATTTTGTTGGACAGATTTCCATCAGTTTCCTGTGGATTTTTATAGAAGATGAATCAGTCATGGTGCCTCATCTTTCAATCACTTGTTTTCTCTCTGAAATAAATAAACTGATTTTGTATTTGAATATCATGAATCTGGAATCACAGGACAAGATTTCTGCTCTGTGTGTGTGTTTTCTGACCAATCACACTCGAGCAGCTTTAGCAGATTAATTTTCATCTTCAGCATTAATGCTTACAAAAATTGAGGCTGACTGGACTAAACACACAGATATACCAGCAGAAAAAGCGATTCCATTTAAAACACTCTATTAAATCAGAATCAGAATCAGAATCATGTTTATTGGCCAAGTATATGCGCAGACAAATACAAGGAATTTGGTTCCGGTAGATGGTGGCTCTCAAGCACAGCAATGTAAAACACACACACACACACACGTGTCTATATATACATTACACATACATACACAAAGCTGTGTAAACTAACTATAAATAACTAATCTAAACTTATATAAATAAAAAACAGAAATGAAATGAGGTGGAATGAATACTACAGTCTGGCAGTGGGAGCAGTGTGACAGGTCAACTGTTTAGGAGGGGAAAGAAACTGTTCCTATGTCGGGTGGTCCTGGTCTGCAGGCTTCTGTACCGTCTGCCAGAGGGCCGCAGGTCAAAAAGTCTGTGTCCAGGGTGTGAGGGGTCTGTGATGATTTTCCCTGCCCGTTTCCTGGTTCTTGAGAGGTACAGATCCTGGATGGAGGGCAGGGGGGCGCCGATGATCCTTTCTGCTGCCCGTACAGTCCGCTGCAGTCTGCTCCTGTCCTGTTTAGTGGCTGCACCATACCAGACTGTGATGGAGGAGCACAGGACAGACTCAATGACTGCAGTGTAGAACTGGATCAGCAGCTCCTGTGGAAGTTGTCTCAGGAAGTACATCCTCTGCTGGGTCTTTTTGAGGATGGAGTTGATGTTGGTCTCCCACTTCAGGTCCTGGGAGATGGTGGTACCCAGGAACTTGAAGATCTTCACAGTCGACAAAGGGCTGTCTGATATGATGAGGGGGGGCAGAGTTGAGGGATGTCTCCTGAAGTCCACTGTCATCTCTACAGTTTTAAGAGTGTTCAGCTTCAGATTGTGCTGACTGCACCAGAGTACCAGCCGCTCAACTTCCTGCCGGTATGCAGACTCATCACCATCCTGAATGAGGCCAATGACGGTCGTGTCATCTGCAAACTTTAGGAGTTTAACAGCCGAGTTCTTGGAGGTGCAGTCGTTAGTGTAGAGGGAGAACAGTAGTGGTGAGAGGACACATCCTTGAGGGGCACCAATACTAAGGGACAGAGTTTCAGAGGTGATCTACCCCAGCCTCACTTGTTGCATTCTGTCTGTCAGGAAGCTGGTGATCCACTGACAGGTAGCTGGAGACACGCTGAGCTGCGAGAGTTTGGAAGAGAGAAGTTCAGGCACGATGGAATTAAAAGCCAAACTAAAGTCCACAAACAGGATCCTGGCATAAGTTCCCGGGCGGTCGAGGTGTTGCAGGATGTAATGCAGCCCCATATTCACTGCATCATCCACCGACCTGTTTGCCCGGTAGGCAAACTGCAGAGGGTCCAGATGGTGGCCTGTAATGTCCTTCAGATGGGATAACACCAGTCGTTCGAAGGATTTCATGACCACAGACGTCAAGGCGACAGGTCTGTAGTCATTCAGTCCTGTGATGGTGGGTTTCTTGGGAACAGGGATGATGGTGGAGCGTTTGAAGCAGGATGGAAGTTCACACAGCTCCAGGGATCTGTTGAAGATGCGAGTGAAGATGGGAGCCTCACGGCTCACATCCTCAGTGTGTATTCTGAGTTTCAGGGAGGAGGAAAGGGGGGTGGGAGGTGTGATGGAGGTCGTTGAGTCCGGAATGGGGAGGGTGGTGGTGATCGTTGGGTCTGGATTGGGGAGGGTGGGGGTGGTCGTTGAGACTGGATTGGAGAGGGTGAGGGTGAAGGGGGGAGGGTGGGGGTGGTCGTTGAGACTGGATTGGAGAGGGTGAGGGTGAAGGGGGAGAGGTGTGTTGGGGGTCAGTGTCTGAAGCAGTGTCTCTGGGGAGGGGAGGGTGAGGCGTGGGAGTCTGTCCGTCTCAAACCTGCAGTAGAAAGTGTTTAACTCGTTGGCCAGGTCTTTGTTTGCTTCAATAGTGGGTGGGGGGCGTCTGTAGCTGGTGATTTCCTGCAGGCCCCTCCACACTGACACAGGGTCGTTGGCTGAGAGCCGTTCTTCCAGCTTGTGGGAGTAGATCCTTTTAGCTGCTTTGATCTCCTTGGTCAGTGTGTTCCTGGCTTGCTTGTACAGGGCCCTGTCACCACTTCTGTGGGCGTCCTCCTTGGCCTTACGAAGATGTTGGAGTTTAGGAGTGAACCATGGTTTATTGTTGTTGTATGTGCAAAAGGTCTTGGTTGGCACACACACGTCTTCACAAAAACTGATGTATGATGTCACAGTGTCTGTTAGCTCATCCAGGTTATCAGATGCAGCTTAAAAAACAGTCCAATCAGTGCAGTCAAAACAGTCCTGCAGTTCCTGCTTTGCTGCGTTAGTCCACTTCTTCACAGTTTTGACTACAGGCTTGGCACGTTTGAGTTTTTGCCTATAAACTGGAATAAGATGGACCAGGCAGTGATCAGATTGTCCCAAAGCTGCCCGGTGCACAGAGCGATAGGCACCTTTTACAGTGGTGTAACAGTGATCCAGTATGATGTTGTCCCTGGTGGGGCAATCTATATGCTGTCTGTATTTAGGGAGTTCGTGGTTTAGGTTTGCTCTGTTAAAATCCCCAAGGATAATTGTAAAGGAGTCCGGGAATTTCCTCTCCAGGGTGGTGATCTGGTCAGCCAGCTCGCACAGTGCGTTGTTCGCGGTGGCCTGAGGAGGGATGTAAACTTCGACCAGCATGAAGGAAGAAAACTCCCGCGGTGAATAAAACGGTTTACAATTGATGAAAAGACTTTCCAAGTGTGGGCTGCAGTGTTTCTGAAACACTGTGAC
Source organism: Oreochromis aureus (assembly GCF_013358895.1). Lineage (NCBI taxonomy): Eukaryota > Metazoa > Chordata > Actinopteri > Cichliformes > Cichlidae > Oreochromis > Oreochromis aureus. Next base: position 33,071,480 of record NC_052959.1, on the reverse strand, counting down.
ATCAGTACACCAACCTTCGTTAATGTAGAAGCAGACTCCACTACCCTTTGTTTTCCCTGAGAGCTCCGTTTCGCGGTCCGCCCGGGGAAGGTGGAAGCCCGGAAGATTTAAGACAGCGTCTGGGACTCGCTCACTGAGCCAGGTTTCAGTGAAGCAGAGGGCAGCAGAGCGTGCAAAGTCCTTGTTAGTCCGGTTTAAGAGCAGTAATTCGTCAACTTTGTTTGGAAGAGAGCGGAGATTCGCGAGGTGAATGGAGGGGAGTGCCGTGCGGAATCCTCGCCGACGTAGTTTCACCAGCGCACCAGCGCGGGTCCCCCGTCTACGTCTCCTCCAGGAGCCACAGAGAGCTGCTGCGCCTCCAACTAAAATCTCCAAAAAACTTTCCGGGTTTGTGAAAAATGGATAAGAACTATAGTGAGACGACTGCCTGATGTTTAGCAGTTCATCTCTGGAGAAAGTGATGTGGTCTGAGTGACCAAAAGCGCAGAAAATAAACAGAAACAAGAAAGTGCGAGAGAGCGCAGTACCGAGCGCAGTACCGAGGCTGCCATCTTGAAAAGTGTTAAATTTAGTTCTTTTGAATTCTTTTGGCGGAAAAGAAAGACTGGACCAAGGGTGGTCAAAGCTCAAAAAATTATCTTTATTTTACATTTTCGGAAATGGAGGCCTGAACACAAGAAGACAAAAGCTCAGGTCTGAATCCGGTAGCAGCCAGCATGGTTATATAGTTCTGCTACGTCACCTACAGTTTCGATAAAAACAACTCCTTATACGTTACTAGTTCCTCTTTCTTTGTGTCTTACTTCCTGTGCAGCTCTGCACTAAACTTCCCCTTTCTAAAGTCTGTTGCCAAGGCGACCTGTCACCCTCTGACCTAGTTTTTGTCTTGTCTGGGGTTGGTTTCTAAAGGCCTCTCTTATTAAAATACATAAAAAACAATATAATCAACAAATAAGCACTAAGAATATATTTTAATACTAACAGTCTTTTTTAAAAGACGACATAATCCCAGTTTAAACCCACTTCTGACTTTCCTCAATGCTCACGGTAAAATCCAATCAGATATAATTAACTTTGTCCTATTAAAAGGTCCTATATTACTCTTATTAATCCTGGGAAACGGTCTCTATATAGTTTAACCCGTTTCTTCTGTCAAACTTACTCCTGATTTCTTTGCCCCCTTTAATGGGTAGCGAATTTTTCTCTGAATTACTCAAAGTTAGTTTAAAATATCATGTTCTGGGCTCTATCATTTATATGTAGTTAATCTCAATATTCTTTATGTGTGTAAGCGACACTTTTGACAACCTTTAACACACTTAACGAGACATTTTCACCGTCTCCGCTCCAAGTGTTTCCTGTCATTGCTCTCTTCCCCCGTATCTCTGGAACATCTCGAGCACGTCTTGTACAAAACTGTTACTTTTGCAGGCACAAATGCAGTTACAAGCTCAACAACATTTTGCCCTATATGGCTGTCTCACTCTCCAGATGTTTCCTGTCAACTTGTTCATGGCCTCCTTATCTTTAACACCTTCTGCATCACCAGTTGCTAAGCAAAGACAAATGGATATTTACGACATTACCACATTATTAAATTCTTTTCTTTTCTTTCTAGAGTAATCACTTCTTTTGGTCAATTGGCACAAGAGCACTTCCAATTCAGTATTCTAAAACTACTTTAAGCTTTTAATCACTGGTTTATCTTTTTCCTTTTCACAAAAATCACTCTATTGTCATGCAACTTCCCTGAGTTATTCTTCAACTTTAAGCTTTAAGTGTGTTAAATCTACACCATTTAGCATTTATGTCATGTATTCACATTCATGAATGTAAGCTGATCTTCATTGCGTGTATATATTTGTATTCATATTAATATTGAGTGTAAGCTGATCTTCATTGCATATGTGTTTTTATAATCAGATCTAATTCATGCATCTTTGCGCTGAGCTGTGGATTCAAACGGTGTCACTTCTGATTCTCTCCAAAAATAATTTCACATGTGACAATTTGTATATGTGTCTTTTCTATTCATTCATGTAATTGTTAGTTTATTTATTTCTTTATCTCTCTCTCTCTCTCTTTTTTTTCTGTTGTGATGCTCTGGACATTTCTAAACCTCCATGAGTTCAGTCTCAATCTTCAATCAAATTTCCCATATGCTGTTACTGTATCACGTCTCGGTTCACCTCTCACTGATCCTCGTCCCTGTTCTCACAGTTTCCTGTGTGGCCTCCCAAATCAAACACAGCCCCAAATCAGCTGTTTCTTCTCTCCATTCCTTCTCTCTTGATCTTTTCAGTCTTTTCTTCCAGGTTTACTCCCAGCATGGCAAATATGAAACTCAGTGTCCAGTGCTGTCCAGTGCTTTCACACTCTTGTCACTGTTGAAGCGCATGTTCCATCCACAGTGGTATTCATACATGCTGCTTAACACTTCAGTATTTTAGGTCAGTTGTGCTGTCTTTTGCCTGCTGTTAATTCTTCAAGTACACGGTTGCTCTGTCTGTCTTCTGTCTTCTTGTGCTGCACTTTTGACATAAACATAATTCCTGCAGCTCGCTCTGTTTTTCAGGAGTGTCTGTCTCCTGCAAGCTGAGAGGCCAGGAGATTTGTTTTTTTTCTCTAGCTTTTTCTGCACGCGAATCGTGGATAAACCCAGTGGCGGTCCTAGCCCGTTTGGCGCCCTGGGCGAACACCCCCTCTGGCGCGCCCCCCCCCACGCACACACACACACACACACATATGAAGAGAGAGAGAGTATGCATAGTATGCAAACGGCTACTAAACAGACATCATAATTCGTCATACAATAAGAACAGGACAAATCAACAATTGACACTGACTAATTAATATTATATTATTGTATATATTGTTTGGAGTTTAGTCTGTTACTGTTGCTATTTTTACCATTTCATCTTGGAACAACTGTAACCAACATAATTTCCTTAGGGATTAAGAAAGTATTCTGATTCTTAATGTTTTAGGATACATGACCTGCCATTATCCAATGACACATCTGCTTACCTGTATCTTTTGCTCGTTTCTCCTTGTAGGAGCCATAATTAAATGTATTGAATTTTAATGATCACTGGGTTTTCATTTGTTTGGTTGCTATGGTGATGTGTAACGGGAGTCACGTGGGTGCTAGGGGCGACATTAAGAGGGCGTTGTCAGTCTGTCTTTCACTGGTTTGATTTTGACAGAGCAGGGCTGGGTAGCCGTAGTTTTTGTTGACCGCAGCACAACGAGTTTCCCCTTGTTGCATTAGAGCCTGTGATGTTTTAAGAGTTTGAATCGCGAGCCGATCACATTGCTCTGTAAACTTTTCAAGCACTTTAATAAACAAGCAAGCAATTCCACCTCTCGCATTATTGTGTAAAGTTGACAGCGCGTCAGGCAAATCGGCAGGCTCAATCCCCGGCCTCTAACGACTGTGGAAGTCGCTACACTCCTCCTCTTCTTTTCTCTTTTTTTTAAACTTTAAAAACGGGTTGTGTGTGAGACTTTAAATCAACAAAATATAAAATATACATTTTAAATTGTTATTGATCCCTTTACCCCGAGTCCTAAAGTGTATATTTATTTTTTTACTCTTAAATATTTATTGTTTGTTTACTTGCACTGCTGTAACTGGAGCCTCGTCGTCTCGTCTCTCTATATACTGGACTGTATGTAGCGGAGATGACAATAAAGTTTACTTTGACTTCAGCAGCCAGCAGGCGCACCGAGGGCTCTCGCGCTCACTTTTCGCGTATAGAATTTTGAAAAAACATCGGTGCAAATTATAAGTCTGCATCATGATGTCTGGTGTTTTCGTGTTGTTGGTTTGTTTTTATTTTGTTTTATTTTGCGAGTTGGTTATTAGATGCTGCTCCAGCCAGCCAGACAATCCCCCGCCACCCCGCACTCTCCTCCCTGCGCCTCAAGCAGCAGGCGCACCGCGCAAACGGAGGGCGCCCTTACGCCCTTACTTTTATTGGTTTTTAAATGTCTTAATGGTCTTGGGCCTTCTTATCTTTCAGATCTGCTTTTACCATATGAACCCTCGCGGACCCTGAGGTCCTCTGGTACTGGCCTTTTGATTGTCCCTAAAGTCAGGACACATACTCACGGAGAGGCAGCTTTTCAGTGGTATGGTCCTCGACTGTGGAACAGCCTGCCGGAGGAGCTCAGGGCCGCAGAGAACGTACATGTTTTTAAGAACAGGCTCAAGACCCACCTTTTTAATTTAGCTTTTACTTAAAGTTTATTTATTTTATGCTTATTTATTCTATCCTGTTATTCTATCTATATTATTAATTTAGTTTTACCTAATATTTATTGATTGTATTCTTATTCATTTTTTATCTTCTTACTCTGTTTATACTTATATTTATATTGTATCCCACTCTTATTTATTTTATCTTTTTATCCTGTTTATATTCTTATTAGGTCATATCTCCAGTGTTTCCTCGGAGGGGGCTCTCTGCACCGGGGCTGTGCTCGACCGAGGCTGCTGGGGCTCTGTGGATCCTCTCAGCCTGGCTGGGGGGCTTCTTTGCCTCCCTTCTGCTGTGTGCCCAGCCTGGAGGCTGCGGTCTGTGTCCGGCTCCCGGTGCAGAAGGCTCCCTGTGATAGTGTTTCCTCACCTGGCTCATGTGTGCCCAGCCCAATTTTACTCTTTAAGTGTGTGTGTGTGTGTGTGTGTGGGGGGGGGAGTGTGTGTGTGTGTGGGGAATGAGTGGGAGGGTGGGGTGGGGTGGGCTGCTTTTAACCATGTAAAGCACTTTGTGCTACAGTTTTTTTTGTATGAAAAGTGCTTTATAAATAAAGATTGATTGATTGATTGATTGAAATGGGCGATAGAAAACCGATCAGTTCCTATGACATTCCCAATATGCGCTGCCATGATGTCGGGGCAGCATGAGTACGAGCAATTTTTTTTTTTTGCCGATGCCGTGATGCCGCCCCCCACCACGATGCCGCCCCGGGCAACCGCCCGTGTCGCCCGTATCTAAAACCGCTACTGGATAAACCTCTCATCTTTCACACAAACTACCTGTCATGGTCCACGGCTCGGTGTCTGAGGAGCGGTTGGGATGCCCACGCTTTCAGGTATGGCTGTCGTCTTCACACCTGCATCCCATTCCAGGCAATCATCAGGAGGACTATTAAACCCCGCACGGCCGGCTGCTCCACGCCAGTCCGTCAGTCACCATTCAGTGGTAACCTGGCCCCTTGCGAAGGTTGATGCGGAATTTCTGGTTTCTATGAACTGTGTTAATGCTGTCACTGTGTGCTCAGGTTATTGTCCGGCATGTTTGAGCCTGTTCGGGGAGGTCACTGCGGTCTGCCCTCAGATCCACTAGCCACTGAGCATTGCCGTTATGGGTTGCGTCCTTCTCCCATATGCTCTTCCAGTATTGGAGTCGTTGCTTGGCAGTTTCCAAGGCCTCAGGTATGGACAGCTTCCTGTTCTTCTTAGGCACCTACCTCATCGTGCCTTTCTGCAACTCCGATAGTTGGCTAACCTCATTCCGTGTTACCTTGATCTTAGCCTCTAGCCTCCTTCTGCATGGAGGGTACTGCCCATTGTGGCTGTTCAACTTGTAGCCAAGCATCTCACTGATCACTGCTGCCATATTGTAGATCAGCTTGTTAGTGTATCGTCCGCATTGCTGCATTAACATCATCTAGCAGACCTTCTGAGGGTACTTCACGTAATCTTGGTAACCGGCTACGGGGGATCCAGGTTTCAAGCTTGGCCATGATCCTATCTTTCAGGTCAGTTCCTCTCGCACTCAACGATCCTTCTCCTATCACACTTGGGGCTTGGTACCCAATCTCGGGTGGGGGTGATGATATCTCCCCCGTGACCTGGCGTCCTGACTCCTCCTTGCTGTAGCATTTATGTTGTACCTCGTCAATCTCTAGCTGTGAGAGCAGTTCCTTCTTTCGAATGTTGGAACACTGAGCTAATAGTTGTTTCGCCGTCATTGTGGATGTTGGGTATCAAAGAATCCATAGGTCCCTCATCCTATTCATGTAGCCCCTTCCGCCAGGGTTACTTGCGTAGTAGCATTCCAACAATGCCCTGTTTTCGTCTCTTGCCCACCGATGGCTTCTTGTTCCAGTAGCCCACTTCTCGTCAGGGTGCCCTGGTTCCTCAACACCTGACGCGGACCTTGTTGATCCGGGCGACGTCCAAGCCAGCATTAACATGCCTTAATATTTATCTGTCTCGCTCATGTCTGCGGTAGGCTTGCTTGTGTGTGTATATTTCCCCTCATGCCCCTGCGGCCGGTCTTTATCCTTCAAGCTCGGGTCCTCAGAGTTTGAGGGTTCCACACAGTACCTTAGCTGTTCCTAGGACTGCGCTGTTCTGAACGGAGATCTCAGATGTTGTTCCTGGAATCTCCTGGAGCCACTCGTCCAGCTTAGACGTCACTGCATTGAGTTCACTGATTACCACGGGGACCACTGTTACCTTGACCTTCCAACCCTTCTCGAGCTCTTCTTGTTGGGTTGCAATTTTAAAGCCAAGATGATGAACTGTATCCTTGCAATGACATGGAAATTCAACTTTTTGGTTCCAATTACAATTAGACCACTCAAAAAAATCTGGAAAAGAGCAGAAACAGTTCTTGAAGTAGAGTTCATTGGATAGAAACAGCAAAACCGAACATCACTCTACAAGGAACAACAAGACAGCACAACAAAGCAAAGGCCAGGGAGTAGAGCGCCCAAAGACAGAAAAAACTGGTGCAGGCATATCTGACTCTCCTTCTATAGGCGCCCATAACCCCTCCTTCTGTTGGGTAACTTTCTATGCTTATTCTTCACACTTATTTAATTTTAAACTCAATATTTTTTTTTCCATTTGTCCAAATCTCATTATAAGAACAACAATAACAACAACAACAACAATAATAATAATAATAATAATAATAATTATAATAATAATAATATATTTTATTTATAGGAACCTTTCAGAGCTTCAGGGTCACCTTAAAATAGTACAATAGTACTATTTTAAGGTGTATTGTTTTATTGTATTGTATTGTGACAACAATACAATACAATAAAATAAAGCAAAATAAAATTTAAACACAAGGATATATATTTTTAAAAAAAACAAGTATGAAAGTATAAGTGCAAGTTTAAAAGCTAAGCAAAGTAAAAATAGACTAAGACAGAATCATGGTGAGTGGATGCAGTTTTGAATAGATGGGTTTTAAAACATGATTTAAAATTGGAGAGAGAGAGTTTGTAGTCCAAAGATCTCAAGGAAGTGCATTCCAAAGTCTCGGGGCAGAATAACTAAAGGCTTTGAGACCCATGGTACCCATTTCCTGACACCATAAAAGGCATGGTTCCTTCCCAGTACAGGATGAGGCATGCTGAAAAAGCAGAAGTGAGCTTCTCGCTAAACTATAACTTGCAATAGCTCATATCTCAAATGACCATTTAAAAAAAGTTGTTCATTCTAAATGTTGTTATATATAATTTTATTCACAATATGTATTAAAAATTTAATTGATTTTTCATGTTTCCCACCCCTCCCACAGCATCGTCCCCCCTGCTGCAATCTCCTTCATCTTCAGGGACTGCCTGTCCTTCATCTCAGGACTTCACACCTCTCAGCTTCACACCTCCCAGCTCCCAGTCATTACACCCACCCCCGGCTTCTGTGGACTCCAACATACACACCCCTCCCCCAAAATCCACTCTTTCTATCTCAGCACTTCAAGTGAGGAATGAGCTTCGCAAGATCAAGGTGCGTAAGGCTGCAGGTCCAGATGGCGTCAGCTCCATACTCCTGAGATGGTGCGCAGATGAACTGTGTGGCATCCTAGGTTATCTGTTCAACCTGAGCCTGTCACTGGGGAAAGTACCACAGCTGTGGAAGACATCCTGTGTGGTACCGGTACCAAAGACCTCCCATCCCAAGGACCTCAGCAGCTACAGGCCGGTAGCCCTGACATCACATCTGATGAAGACCCTCGAGAGGTTGGTTCTAAACCATCTGCGCCCCCTGGTGAGGTCTTCATTGGATCCGCTGCAGTTTGCTTACCAGCCTGGCATTGGGGTGGAGGACGCCATCATCTACCTCCTGCACCGAGCTCTGACTCACCTGGAGAAGCCTGGAAGCACTGTGGGGATCATGTTCTTTGATTTTTCCAGTGCTTTCAACACCATCCAGCCACGACTTCTGAGAGACAAGCTGGAGCTATCGGGAGTGGACCACCACATGTCCCAGTGGATACTGGACTACCTCACAGAACGTCCACAGTATGTGAGGTCACAGGGCTGTCTCTGACACGCTGGTCTGCAGTACGGGGGCCCCACAGGGAACTGTGCTGGCACCGTTTCTCTTCACTCTGCAGACTTCTCCATCAACTCCCGACGCTACCACCTACAGAAGTTCTCTGACGACTTTGCCATAGTCGGCCTCATCACAGGTGAGGATGACTCAGAGTACAGACAGTGGACTCTGGACTTTGTGGACTGGTGTCAGCAGAACCACCTGCTGATCAACGCCGGGAAAACCAAGGAGTTGGTGGTGGACTTCCGGAGACACAGACCCACCACACTGACACCGGTGAACATCCAGGGAGTGGACATTGAGATAGTGGACTCTTATAGGTACCTGGGTGTTCACCTGAATAATAAACTGGACTGGAGCCACAACACTGATGCTCTTTACAGGAAGGGTCAGAGCAGACTCTACCTGCTGAGGCGGCTGAGGTCATTTGGAGTACAGGGAGCGCTTTTAAAGACCTTCTGTTACGGTGTGGAGGAGGACTCAAGCGCAGGACTCCGGTTCTGATGCTCACAAGAAGGGTTTATTTACAATCCACCAGGTGTATATACAAGAATGTGCGGGGGGTGCTATATACAGCTGAGTGAGGGGAGAAGGGGTCTCCAGGGAAGTCCAGGGGAAAACACGCGTTCTTCAGATTATCCACTCACACGATCACAGGCTCACACTCGACACTGCCACACGGGAATCATACGGGGGAAAAAATCCAGGAAGCTCTGTAGACAGGGACACAGGGTTAGGTATGACACACACAGGAAAACACTCGGGCCTCCGGCCTCTGGGCCTGTGGCTCGGTTCACTCTGGCACAGCTGGCTGCCGGCAGAGCCGGCGGGCACGCCACTGCAGCCCCCTCTGGCTTCTGCTCCGTGGCTACTGGGTGACCCCCTCATCTGGGGCTCTCCTCAGCCCTTCCCAGGAGGGTGGCACGGATGCCCCTCCAGTGGTCCTCCTTGGGCTCTCGCACTCTGGGGCCTCTGGATATCTGGAGCCTGGATCTCCTCCATGCCTGCTTCATGCCCTGGGGGACGGGGCTATGGGCCTCCACACCCTCTAGCAGACCGTTACATGGGGAAACCTTTTGTATACAAGCGCGTTGATCCACACAGGTGTGCACACGGGTGTTCACTGTTCGTAGACATAAACTACACCTTTCTTAGCTGCTACTTCAAAGCACATTGTGCGCTGTCTGTCCTGCGTGCTGCACAACAACTTTCAATATTTAGTATTTACTGCTGTTCACACTTAGCTAGATTAACGTGATGGTGTTGTGTTTAGTATGGTGCTTTGTTTTTGTTTGGTTTTTTTTTTTTTGCTTGTCTTCTCTTCCTTTTCTCTCAACAGGTGATCCAGGAGATTTTTTTTTCCTTCTCTTTGTCTTTGTAAGTGCCCTTTCTCACTGTCCCTTTTCCCTTCTGTTTTTCTTTTCCTTCCTCTCTTTCTCCCTTTCCTATCCCCCAGTCATGTCTGTCCCATCTGTAACAACTGAAAATAAAATAAATAATAACAACAAAGTTTGATCAAATGGACCAACACGGCAATGCCATGATGATCCATTTGGCAGAATAAATCCATTTGGTATCCTTGTTGGTCTTCACACAACAATTCTGACGGCTAAAGAACCAAATGGGACAGACCAAAAAAAAAAAAAAAAAAAAAAAAAAAGGAAAACACTCTTAACTAACTTGCTGTAGCTTGACTTCACTAACGCGTGGTAGACAACGATCCAGCGACGAACAGCAGCAACCCTAACCCTAACCCCATCTATAATCCAGTTTTGAGTTCCCTCCCCAGACGCCTTAATGCCCACTCACATCCTGGGCCATCTGACCTCAGGAATTCACATGATAGGGTGGGGCCAGGTTTCACAATGAGCTCACCCGAAACCCTGGCTGATTAGGTACCACACCCGCTTTCACACCTTGACTCATGTGATTAGAGGATCACCAGGGGGTCCTTTGTCCCTCTTTGGGGGGAAACTCCCACTGGGTTTAAATCTGGGACTCTCGGCCATTTGACCTTAGAACTGAAGAAGCTTCTCGGATGAGAGGTGAAACGTCTTCAAGCAACTTAAAGAAGTCCAGACGCTTTTCTTTGCAAACCCCTTTGACTATCTGTGGCTGATATTGTTTTTGTGTATTTCCTGTGAATTCAAACTGTCGTCAATAAAACAGGACAATTAAAAATGAATTCTGTGAATATTATTTATTGATTTTGTTTCAAAAAACAGAAAAGCTGAAAATATTCATCAAGTTATACAAGTAGTAAGCAACAGATAACAGTGTGTGTTAGTAAATTCACAGCAACCTGAATGTGTTTGTGGGAACATGAATGTTTTTGAGTGTTTCTGCATCATGTGACCCAGATTTTTGGATCTGCTGTCAGATTGAAATGAAGACGATGAAACCACACAGCAGCTTCAGCTGAGCTGTCAATCAGCAGCAGCAGTCTTATCTGTGGGCCGCAGGGGCTGATGGGAGCTTTGAGGACCTGTTAGAAACCACGTGGCCCTCGTCTGATCTCACAGCTCGTCCTTGTTTGGCCTCAGCTGCATCAGAGCGCCACTTCTCCCCAGGTTCACCAGAGGAAACACCACTGCACAAAATGCTTTTCCTCCCAGCTGCTGCTCTGTGCTGTCTGTGTTCAGGTGAGTGTTTCCAGCCAATCAGGAGCCAACAAAGTCAACCTGTAACAAACACTGTCACACTAACCTTCATCTATATGTCTGTGTCTCTACAGCACTGGTTACCATGGCAGCAGAACAGCTGATTCAGGATGATTTAACATTGACCAGGAGAGTTGGAGAAAGTGTCTCCTTCAGCTGCGGAGGGACTCAGCAGTGCGATCGTGACTGGATATACTGGTACCAGAAAAAAGAAACAGAAACATTCAAAGTTATTTTTGATATTGATCGGAGTAACGGTAACATAGAGAGAAGTTACTCATCTCATCCTCAGATCAGTGACTTCTCTTCTGTAAATACAAATAAAGGCTGGGAGTTAGAAATTAAGCAAGTTAAACTCGATCATTCAGCCACCTACTACTGCTCCTGTTATAAGTCTGCTCCCCACAGTGAGAAATGATCCCTGCAGCCTGAACAAAAACCAACAGATGAACAGATGTCAAACAGTGTTTGTGACAGGAAGAGAGCAGTAAACCACAGCTCAGGTTCACAGATTTCACCTCCATCTCAGAGTCACAAACATACTGAGCTCAGGGAGATTTTTTATTTACTGCTGTCAGAAAGTTACCCAGCAGCAGGGGGCGGGGATGCTGGTCCCCTATATATTAGGGGACCAGAGGACTCCCCAGCACTTTTTTCCCTTGTGCTGTTTCTCTCTGTCTGTCTCTGTGTTGCTCTACTGTCTGTCCTTAAGGCTGTACACCCCGGGGTTTTGCTTGGCTTGCTTACTGCTATGTAATTGTTTTGCTAAATGTCTGTATGTATTTTTCCTGCTGTTCATATGATTCAGTGTATTAAACTCTGTTCTAAGAATTCTGCTCTTTTCCAGAGCATCTTTTTGAGTGTCTTGATTTTAATTGGATCTAAAAGGGTTGGATCTCCACATTGTTGGTGGGAGAAGGTTATAAGGATGGCTTCAAAATTTGCGACCACAGTATCTAACCAGATTCTTACTCTGGATGGCATTACCTTGGCCTCCAGTAACACTGTGAGGAACCTTGGAGTCATTTTTGACCAGGACATGTCCTTCAGCGCACATATTAAACAAATATGTAAGACCGCTTTCTTCCATTTGTGCAACATCTCTAAAATTAGAAATATCCTGTCTCAGAGTGACGCTGAAAAACTAGTTCATGCATTTATTACTTCCAGGCTGGACGACTGTAATTCATTATTATCAGGATGTCCTAAAAACTCGCTGAAAAGCCTTCAGTTAATCCAAAATGCTGCAGCAAGAGTCCTGACAGGGACTAGAAAGAGAGAGCAGATTTCTCCTGTTTTGGCTTCCCTTCATTGGCTTCCTGTTAAATCCAGAATTGAATTCAAAATCCTGCTCCTCATGTGACCAAGTGGTCGGCGGGGTTAGATAAAAGGAAATAAAATGACAACGCCACCTAGGGGAATTTCACCCCAAGGAAATATATTTAAGAAAAATAGATAAAAGGAATAAAAAGAGGCCGCACAGATTCAAGGATGCACTGCGAGGCAGGTTGGCTCCAATATTAAAACAGTTTTATTTATAATAAAAATAAATAAAATATTAGAAACCAAAATGTAGCGTCATTGTTGACAGTGTCTTAACGTGAAAATAAAACAATCATGGAACTTGGACTTACCAGCAGCCGTGGACCCAAAAGAAAATCACACAAAACGAAAATCACTGCAGCCCACCCGGTGCTGTACAAAAGAAAGTGTGAAAACGACCCACCACCTGAGGTCCCAGGGCCACTGGCACGTCCTCCGTTCACTGAAAGAAAACACAGAAAAATATGTTAAAAGAATAAAAGGACACTGAGCGTCAGGCTCGCTACAGATCATAAAAAAAACTAAAACACACTTTAATAGCTTTAATAAAAGAAACCGCACACACACACACCACACTGGAAGGCTTGTGCCCCACGGGTCCACTGGTCTGGCTCCCCACAGGCTAAGACCAGCAACGGGGGCAATTTAAAATCCCCGGCAAGACACTCGGGCAAAGAATTGCTTCAGCCCGATCACAGAAGCGTGGGCACACGCAACAATCCAGAGATAAAATAAAACCAGGCGAACCAGGAAATGGCAATCCTACTTAATAAAACCAGTCTCACGACAAGATAAAACAGAATAAAACAAAATAAACAAAACAAGACCAGACAAGACAGCAGGCTCCACCGAGGAGGAGCCCTCACAACAACGGCTAGGCAGGTGTCTTGATTCTTCACTTAAGGCTGTGTGAGTTGCCACGGAGGTGAAGGCAGCGATCAAACCCCCAGGACCGGAGGCGCTATACTCTCACTGGTGGAGGATCACACAAGCACCTCTCTCCGCAACGCCGGAACAAAACAACCTGCTGCGCTGTGGCTGTCATATGATCTACTCTTGCCAATCAGTCCGTCGCAGAGTGCCAGCATTTACTGCTACTTTGTGCTGAATGCATGGGAGGAATAGTTCAGAGAAGCACAGGCTTTGCTTTATACCTGATGCCAGCCTGCAATCAACATGCAGGTGGGTTCCCAATTGACCTAGTTTTGCAGTGAGAGCGAGGGCAGGAGAGAGCGAGAGCAGTAGAGCGGGCGAGCGAGAGAGAGAAAAGAAAGGCGAGTAGCCCATCCGGCTACACTCACATACAAGGTCTTAAATAATCAGGCCCCATCTTATCTTAATGACCTTGTAGTACCATATCACCCTATTAGAGCACTTCGCTCTCACACTGCAGGCTTACTTGTTGTTCCTAGAGTATTTAAAAGTAGAATGGGAGGCAGAGCCTTCAGTTTTCAGGCCCCTCTTCTGTGGAACCAGCTTCCAGTTTGGATTCGGGAGACAGACACTATCTCTACTTTCAAGATTATGTCATGATCCGGTGTCTGTGACTCCGTGTTTATGTTTTAGTTATTAGTATTATTCTGTGGTTTTGGTTACCTTGGGTGTTTGTACTCTTCTGTTTCATGGTTCATGTTCCTATGTTCTGTGTCCCCCAGTCTGTGTTAAGTTGGTGTGTTATGTCATTACGTGTATGTTTTTCCTGTTTTACTTTGAAGGTCCGTGTCTGTTCTCAGTGTGTTCAGTTTACTTTTCCCCTGTCTCGTCAGGTCTGATTACTTCCAGCTGTGCCCTCCTTTTGTGTCTCATTTCCTCGTTAGCCTTCTGTGTATTTAAACCTCGTGTCTACCTCTGTTAGTTGCTGGTTCATCTGTGTAGTTTACCTCGGTCTCCCTGCGTCTCTCCATCCGTCCTCCCTGCATATCTGTTTCCGGTTAGTTTCTGTTAGTTTCTCCAGTTTAGGTTTTCTTAGTGTCAAGCTCACCCTCGCCGTTGCTGTTTGTATTATCTTCTGTTAAATAAACTCACCTGCACCCAGTGTTGGGAAGGTTACTTTTAAAATGTATTCCATTACAGAATACCGAATACATGCCCCAAAATGTATTCTGTAACGTATTCCGTTACGTTACTTAATGACAGTAACATATTCTGAATACTTTGGATTACTTAATATATTATCATGCTTTTCACAACTACGTGAATGTACTATTGCTGTGATTTATTACTGTTACTGAAGGTCCGCGGCTCCAAACCGTAGTAAAGGGACCTCTGGCTAATACGTCGGGTTCGTGTCGGGCTCGTAGCCGAAAACTAGCTTTACTTTGTTGTCTGGGTCACTTTGCTAGTGAGAGACAGAGAGAGGCGTTGAAAGGCTGCTCCAACGTAACTTATTGTTTCGGAGGAAAACACGAACACAGTGTACAGTCGAGTCTTAATAGCTTACTTACAACTGGGCTCGTCAGGCACTCTTCTTGGCTGCAGTGGTTATTATTATATTTACATGCTTCCAGCTCCCGTTTCTGCTCGATGATAACTCGTACTTTTCCTTTTTCTCCCTCCCTCGCTCACAGACACATAACGTGTATGGTAGTCCATTCTCCCTGCAGCACGGACTACACTGCCCATGAGGCTACATTCTTTAGAGCTATACCTGTAGCATTCTGCCTATTAGCTTAGCACAACAACAACAACAAAAAGGCGCTCTCTCACCCAGGAAACACACAGAGAGAGAGCGTCACCCTGTAACCATGGCAACCGTAACGCTGCAGCCTGGAACAACAGAACGTAGCTGTCAAACAAAACCCAAACAGTCCTAACCGCCACAACATGAAACAGGAAAGTACCGCCGTGTAATCCATTTATTTCAACAAAGTAACTGTATTCTAAATACCACCTTTTTAAACTATAACTGTAACGGAATACAGTTACTCATATTTTGTATTTTAAATACATAACAGCGGTACATTTATTCCGTTACTCCCCAACACTGCCTGCACCAGAGCTGCCGCATCTTGGGTCCTCTCTACAACCCCACACGTCTGCCACCCCGGACGTGACAGATTAGGCTTAAAACTTTCCTTTTTGCTAAAGCATATAGTTAGGGCTGGACCAGGTGACCCTGAATCCTCCCTTAGTTATGCTACAATAGACGTAGGCTGCCGGGGATTCCCATGATGCATTGATGCATTGAGTTTTTCCTTTCCAGTCACCTTTCTCACTCACTATGTGTTAATAGACCTCTCTGCATCGAATCATATCTGTTATTAATCTCTGTCTCTCTTCCACAGCATGTCTTTATCCTGTCTTCCTTCTCTCACCCCAACCGGTCGCAGCAGATGGCCCCGCCCCTCCCTGAGCCTGGTTCTGCCGGAGGTTTCTTCCTGTTAAAAGGGAGTTTTTCCTTCCCACTGTCGCCAAAGTGCTTGCTCATAGGGGGTCATATGACTGCTGGATTTTTCTCTGTATGTATTATTGTAGGGTCTACCTTAGAATGTAAAGCACCTTGAGGCGACTGTTGTTTCGCTGTATAAATAAAATTGAACTGAATTGAACAGACACAATTAGAAGAATCTGAAAACCAAACTGAATCATAAGCTATGATTGTGCTTTTGTCCAGACCAAATCTCACAGCACTGAAGATCCTGTAAAGGTCTGAGGCTATTAATTGGGGGGGGGGGGGGCATCTGTTTCACCGTGAGGTCCGGTATGTTATGTAAATATACATAATATTATGTGTGGTATCCATATAAACCTCTAAATCTCAGCTCAAAGAAAATATAAATATTTCCTACAGCCAACAAACACATCAAAAACAAAAAACAATTAAAAGAACAGTTATGTCACTTCGCAAAATGTACGTACACGCAAACAACCGAACCCCGTATACACTCGATTTCATGTAACCAAGCAAACAACACATATTCTAATAGCAGAGATCTAACTGATTCTAAAACTGCAAGTTTTGTCGTGCTCTGACCAAAATTCACTGAACCAGCTGCAAAAGAAAGCTAAACATAATCTTCATGCTTACTAAACTTCATGTTTTGATAAACAACACTTCAGAGCCAACAATTGCCATTTTCTACCCAGTTACAGACACGTGACTGGACGACGGCATGTGCCTTAAATTTAGGGTCATTTGTATTTCCGGCATGGTGGCAGGGTGGTTAGCACTGTTGCCGCACAGCATAAAGGTCCTGAGTTCAATTCCACCATCAGGCCGGGGTCTTTCTGTGTGGAGTTTGCATGTTCTCCCTGGGTACTCTGACTTCCTACCACAGGAACTTCCTACTAACATGCAGTTAGTGGGGATAGCTTAATTGATCAATCTAAATTGCCCATAGGTGTGAATGTGAGTGCGAATGGTTGTCTGTCTCTGTGTGTTAGCCCTGTGACAGACTGGCGACCGGTCCAGGGAGTACCATGCCTCTCGCCCTCTGACAGCTGGGGTACGCTCCAGCGTCCCCCATGACCCTGATAAGGATAAGTGGATTTCCAGCATGCAACTTCTGATTTGGTGGAACTGGTGTAAATGTGGTGATGTTACCGTCATTCTATTGGCTTAAGTGACCTCTAATTGTCGTGCATGAAAAAATAATAATAATCTGCACTTTGTTAAAAACACAACAAGTTAACAAGCTTAAGTGATACAGCATTTAGTACATAAGCAAAGGAAAAATCTGATGATAATGGAGAAGGGACAACAGCTCTGAACATGTCCGGTCTAATAAAACAGTCGTCACAGTCTGGCTGAGGCAGACTGTATGAATGTGAGGAGAGGATCTGAAATGCAGACACAAAAGGAATGTGGAACCAAAACTTCGTATTAACAAAAAGCGAGCTTTTTAATGAGGCTGGTAAAAAAAAAAGGTACAAACAATGGGCAAGGCAAACTGAAGCAAAACTAATATAACCTAAACTGGGTGAACTAAACAAACAACATGAAAAACCCTGACATGAAACTTAGAAACATGACATGGAGAACATGACGAGAACAACTGAACAGAAACACACAGACTAAATACACACATTATGATTAGGGGAAATGGAAACACATGGGGAAACAGCTGACACTAATCTGAAATAACGAGACAAAGGAAGCAAAGCCGACTACACTGACATAGGACACAGATCTTCAAAATAAAACAGGAAACGTGAGAGGCAGACATGACAATACAACTTCACAACAAGAACAAGACGACAAGAAACATGATCTTCACCAACCTCACAAGGCCTGGTTGAACAGTTGCTGACTTATCATACATGAAGTGAGCAGTGTTCATACAACCCGTAATGTTACTTTGAGTTAAGGAGGTAAAAATATAAAGTCCATCTCAGTCCATGCGTCCAAGTGCAAGCACAATTCTCCCGCACTCTACAGAGGGCAGTGGCACATACTTGTGACATCAAAAACATTAACTTAGGCTGTCTTAACCAGTTAAAGGTCAAGAGTTACGCAACCCTCCATGGCATAAAGTCTTTCTTGCAAATGTCAGCATGTGTAGTATCCACAAGACCTTAGAATCTCAGCTAAATGCTCATTTAAACCATTTCTACAGCCACCAAACACAGCAAAAACAAGCAATGATTAAAAGAGCAGTTGCGTAAATGCACAAAAGTCCGCTAAACACGGACAACCGAGCCCAGAATTTGCCAGACTTCATGTAACCAGGTAAACAATGGCTCGTTAGCTCACAGAGACCTCACAGATTCCAAAACACCAAGTTTCATCATGCTTCGACCAAAAGTCAGTGAACCAGCCACGAAGGAAGACCACAAAAACGCATAGCAGGGCAAATGCGCTAAAACAGAAATTGGCTTACCGTCCCTTCCGCAGTTTTCACTGTTAGCCGATAGCCAGCATAGCTACTGATAATGGAGAGCTAACTAGAAGCATCAGAGCCACTTTTGTCAACAACCACCATTTTGGACCCAGCTAAAGACAAGTAGACAGACACCACAGCTGTGTCTGAATTCCTAGGCCACATCCTCCAGAGGCCGCATTTGAAGGCCGATTCCGTCACAGCCAGGCGACGAAGGCTTTCCCAATTCGAAGGCTGCTCCAAATGCGGCTGACAAAAATGCTTTTTGAGCAGGAAGCTCAAAGAGACCTTTGGTGCTATATTAAAGAAACACCACACAACTGCAACTCTTACAATGTCTGATTGCAATAACTTTAACTTGCTGCTTTGTCAAGACTGAACTTCATTGATCATTCATATTTTAATCCTCCCTGTAGATACTGACAGTTAACCAGGTCACATACTGCTGCAGACTTTTAATTCAGCTGATTTTTCTGTTATTCAAATATTTTAAATGTTTTTTTTTTTTTCATCCAGATGTAGGCCTGTGTTTCTGAGCTCAGGTGATACATGTGGTCCTCACAGGGCAGCCACTACAAACAGGATTTATAGAATATGATGTTGGACATTAAACAGAATATAAAGTATTTAAAATGAGCTCTACCCTAAACATAATCAGCAGTAATTTTAATTCATTTGATGCTGATGGGGAACATTTTTCTGCAGAATTCTTTTTTTACTTTGCAGTAATACAGTTTTATGTGTACTGAGGTGTTTAAATAATTCATATATTATTTATATATTATATATATTATATTTATATTCTTACAATTCTTTAATAATTCTTCAGTCAGGAAGGAAGGCAGAAACTTAAAGATGCTGCAGGAGGCTTACAGCATATTTAAAACAATAAAAGAGAGGCAGCACAAACACAATGTTTCAATCTGCAGTTGTCTCTATTTGCCTTTCTGTCACACATCTGTCTTATGTATGTATGGTCTTTTACTTTACTTTAAATATCTCATAAACTATGAGAAATTAATACCATGTAACTGTTTTCCTGTGTCCCTTCCCCCTTTTACTCTTGTATCCAGTCTCTATCTATCTGTTTGCTGTAAAATACACAGTACTGTCCAATAGTCTTGAGCACCCACCTGATTTGTTTTTCTTTTCCAGGAGAAAGACTTAGAGTGGTCTTGAACAAGAGTTCTACAGGCTTTCTGAAGGTGTTGCTTTTTTGGAGGTTGGACATTTGGACATGTAATTGTAACTTTCTGGTACAAAGACTGAGTGTGAAGATGAGAAAACAACTGTAAGCTGTGTTCAATTTCATGACACACTATGTGTGTCTTCATTCAGATCAGAAAGACTTTATTTATCCTCAAGGGGTAATTAACAATTTCATTATCAGGCTGGTGCCTACATGACTGTAGAAACTGAGCTCCCCACTGCTGAATATGAAAAGTCTGTATCCACACAATGAGAGCCTGCAACAGACTCAGTGAGTTTGAGACCTCCAAGCAAATTATTGAGGAGATGAGTGTTTGAAAACTGAGAGCAGACAGAATAACTGCTGCAATCTCAACTGATAAAGAACCCAGCTGAGAGCTGAGACCAAATTTAATTTTTAAGGACTAAATGTCACAATATGCAAGGGCAGATTGTGTGGAGAGAATGAGGTGGACCCAAATGCAGAAAACTGAGAGATGGAGGTGAATGTTAACAAAAAACGAGCCTTCATTTCTTAGCTGCACAAAACACTACAAAACAAAAAGCAGGAAGGAAATTACCAAAAGCTAAACTGGAAAAGCCAAACAAGAAACCTGCGACAGAACTAGAAAAACCTGAAACTTGGAAACAGAGGGTTATAACCAGACAACCCAATGAGGAAAAAAAGGAAAACACATATAATATATACACGGAGGGTAACAAGGGAGTACACACCAGGAGGGAGACACAGATGAAACTAATCTGACATGACGAGACAATGGGGAAGCAAAACTCAAAACACTGAACATGGGACACGAGACTGTCAAAGTAAAACAGGAACCAAGAGACTCACAAAGATGCAGACTTGACACTGTGACATGAAGACATGACTGACTAGGGGAGCAGAGGGAACATGAAACACGGAGACACGAGTAACTAAACGTGGGACACAGTGAAGAAATAGTGACAGAACACTAGAAACTATAAACAAACATAAGCACAAAACAGTAAAGAGAATCAAACCTACACTAGAAACATGATACCCTAAACATGGAAGGCACAGGAATAAAGCCTAAGAACTAAAAATCACCAAAATATAACCAGGAACCAACTGAAATGAAGCATATTAATAATAAAAAAACACAAACACGGAGTCACCAGACTCCGGACCATGACACAAAGTGGCATTGTGGGTTAGAGAAGAGACAATATACTGGGACTGAATTCACAAATAAATCTTGGTTGTAAATGAAAATCTACAGATTGACTATTTTAAGTATAACCTAAAATAATTAAAATATCCAATTTATGAAACACAAACATGGTGAGGAAATACTGAAGCAATAAAATGTGTGGACAAATAAAATCATGTTTCCAAAAACAAAAAATAAGATAAAATGAAGATAAGGTGAAAGCAAATTAATTAAAATCAAAGAAGTCTGTACAGCTTAATGATGCTTGAAGAGATTCTTTTTTTATGGTAGTATGAAGCAAGAATCAGGGACAGAAAGTTTTGATAGGCAGGGATGAAAAATTATAGTAATCAAATGTCTCAGTGTGTCAAAAACAGCTTAACCTGGACCTGAATCAACCTCCTCCACGAGCACAGAGACCAATGATCTAATTTTTACTTTAGCCAACTCAAAAAGTATAAATACATAATACATAATACATTTATCTCACTGAAACAGGTTATTTAACTGAACATATTTACTGCAATTGAAAACAAAAAAACAAAAATAATTTGACTTAGATATGATTGAATATAATTGCCATGTTAAAGGACTTTTGTATGATTAATATATTTAAACTACAACTAAATGTGCTACAGACTTAATCTTGTTATTATTTATTTCCTGGGTTTTAACTAATTATTAATCCAAAAAAAAACCTTAAAGGTTATGAAAATTCATTCAGATTTAACAATTTCATGATACATCAACCCTAATTATAAAAAGTATCGATATCAGTATCAGTGATACTGGCCCTGTATTTACTTGGTATTCGATCAATACCAAATCTTGCAGTATCGCACACCACAAAACTTCTGTTTTTATAGAGGTGGTCAGACTTGCTGACAATCAGTTAATCAAGATGATTCTGCTTGTGCAATTCAGGGTTACGAGCGCTAGAGCCTGTCCTGGTTGTCACTGTACGAGAGGCACAGCACACCCCGCACAGGCCGCCAATCTGTCACAAGTGACTTAACCCAGTGTTGGTTGTTTCCTTTGATACCAACAAGGTATTCTAGTTTCTGTATTAATATTTGTGATCAGCAGTATTGCATGACGCACTAGTGCTTTTCTGTGCTGTTAGCAGTTTTTAAAGTTCCTGTACTTAGTGATATATTGGTGGAAAGATTGAATAATTTTTTTCTCGAATGATTAAAATTTGTTAAGAACTTCATGAACCCATCACAAGTTATAGTTAAAGGAATATTTGGTTCAGCCTTGCAACAGAACTGAACAGAAACCTGGAGTTGTTCCTGTTTTCCTCAACCAGTAATGAACAGTAGATGTCCTATATTTATGGAGGACTTTCTTTATGGAGCAGCAAACTAGTTTTTCTGGCCAAACAAAGGTTTTCTAAATTAGTGTAATGGTATTTCCTTTCGAGCTTAGAAGTGACCTGCTTTAAAGTGTGCATTTTAACTTATACAACTTATACAAAATGGAGTCAGGCATGTCTGATGACTCCATAGTGCTGTGTGATCCTTTAATGTTGTATTTAATTGAATTTTTATTAAAAATAATCAGTCAAAGGAGAATTTTCATGAAACAATGTTGAACATTCTTATCCTACATTTTAAGGGTTTGTCACGAGAATAATTGAAATGATGAGTCAGCTCATTTATATTTTGACTGAAGCCAATTTAGTTTAATAAAGACTTAAATACAGAGTTCATGTTTTTGTTTTCATTTTTCCACATGCAAGTTAAAGTCAGGCACTAATTATTTTTTCTGAACTGGTCACTAAATCTGACAAATCAAATAGAAACTCAGAGTAAGAGCCAGACTGACAATAAACAACAAATAAAACATTTTTTTTTTTTTTCGGTTAGGGTGTGCAGGGCTAAGAATAAGACTTTCAAATAAATTATAACTTTTTCTATGTCTGTGGGTTATTAATAAATCAGAAGTAAAGATTCCTGCCACTGCTCCTCCTCAGTGCAGCTTGCTCTGTTCCCTGGAATGAATTTAACTCTGTTCACCAGATGCTGCAGGTTCATGTTTCTAAGAATAGAGCCAACAATAGCTGTTTTGTAGCTGTGTGAAAAATAGACTTAAAACATGAATGGTTTAGTGGTAAACCTGGGGCTTCTGTTTCAGACAACACCTCGTCCTCACAGTGGTACAGTCACCCCTGCTGCTCCGGGTCAGCTGACAGGAGCTGTGTTACTTTGGTCTGCAGTGGTTAAAGGAGCCTGGCTAGCTATAGGATTATTTTCAGAGGTACAAGTACCATTAACACTAAATGATGCCCAGGAGTAAGTGAACATTTGACACTGAGCAGGAAGAACTGCTGGAGAACCACAAATAATGCTGAGCTAGGGAAGTTGGACCAGGAGACCCAGGGAACCATGAAAATCCAAAATCCAAACTGTCTGATTAAAAAGTCAGAATCGTCATTTAATGAAGTCGATCCTCTAGAGACTAAGAAATCTGTACAAAGTTTAATGTCTTTAGTCCAGATCGAGTCCATGTGGACTAAAGTAGTGGACTGACCAACAGACTGACATTAACATCAGAGCCGTGCTGCTAGTGTGGCTAAAAGAAAAGAGAAGAAGAGACAGTCATGTTGATATGAACATTAGAGAAACACATCATGGAGCTGAAATATGATCCTGCTTCCTCATTTGGACTCATTCACCTCAGCTGACACATTCAACAGCGACAGGTTTTTGTAGCAGTCTGTCTCACTGTGGGAGGAAGATACTACTACATCTTTGGCTCTGGAACTAAACTGTCTGTAACAGGTAAGAACAAACATTTATTTTCCTTCAGTTGTTTTATTGTAGAAGCTGAAAATGTGTTTAAAGTCAGTTTCTGCTGCTTCAGGCTTTACATGTTAGTTTTTTCATCATTAGTAGAGAATTCATCTGCAGCCATTGTTACATAAGAAAAGCTCAATAATCTCTGAAAACATGTTGAAATCTCACTGAACAACTAAAGTTATTCTTTATTTCTGCAAATATTAGTGATGTTACAAATATTTAGGATTTGATCATCTCAGTAATTCTGCACCATCTGCTAGTTTTTGATCACAAGATCATATTTGATGTTAAAATTAATAAGTTTGGTATTAAAATGTACATAGAAATGTCAGCTTTGGTTAAATGTAAATAAAAACATTGAGAAATGTGTTCATTCAGAAAGTCTTTTTTCTAAAGAATATATGAATATGTGAGTTAAAACTGATACTGTTAAAAAATAACAATAAAAAGAATCATGTTTATTTAGCAAGTAATGATTTAATAAACATATTTATGTGTGTTCAAGAGCAAAATAATAAATACTTTTAATGATTAAATTAATGTATTATTTAAGAATATTTTTTAAATAAAATAAAAAATAAATAAAATTACAATTTTATAGAAAGTAAAAAACATTCTAACTTTACATATAATGGTGCAAACTAAAGTGTTTCAATCCTGATGGACTGTTTAAATTTATTTAAATCATATTTGACATAATTAAATACATTTATGAAAAATATCATGAGGTAAATGTTAGTTCTCAATAACAGCATCAGACGGAGAACATTTCAGTATAATTTAATCAATATTTTCAAGTCTGTTACATCAAGTTATATTTGCTTCACACTTTACAAATTAAAAAAAAACATAATTATAAAAATATTTCATTTCATGAAAACTATGAAAATACTTGTGAAGAGAAAACACTGACATTCTATTTCGGTGTTAATTTTATTAAATTAAAGTGTGTAATATTAAATATTTAAGATGTTATCTCAACGCTGTGAACTCTGAAATTTTTTATTAAAGTTTTAAATAATAAAAAAATATATGTTAAATGCCTTTGTTATTATTATGAAATTAACCATAAAAGTCCTAAAAGGAGAGAGTTTGTTCAATCTGGCAGTGGATAATAGAGGGAACATCACTGACACACTGTGAGTCCATCACAAGGCAAACACAAACAGAACCAGTGGTACTCACACAATTCAGAATCACCAGTTAACTGAACAAACTTGTCTTTGGATTGTAGATGGAAACCAGAAAAGAACGACAAAGGCACCGAGAGTTCATGCAAACACACAGCAGAGCCCCACCCGACCAGCAGGTCTGAACCCACAACCGTCTTGCTTTGAGACTACAGCATTAAATACCATACCACCATGTCACCATTGATGCCTTCAATTATTTCTTATAAACTTATTAAAAGGAAAAACAGAAGATAAACTCTGTGTTGTTTAACCAGCAGGACCCAGAGTCCACCTGGAGGGGAACAGCTCCCTGCTGTGTGTGCCCCCAGCCATGTTTCCTCCTCTGGTCCAGCTGTCTTGTAAAAGACAGAAGAAGAACGGTGGAGAAGCGGAGGAGCTGCCCCCTGCTGATGGAGAGCAGCTGGGACTGATCCATCAGAACAGCACATATAAATGTAACTGCTACGTGAAGCACGAGGGGGGCACAGTGGAGGCCCAAACACAACAAGGTAATGAAGGCTTGGTGACTGTGTTCAGCAGTGATTCAGCTTCATGTGGAGATGCTGTCAAAGAGAGCAGAGGAGCAGAGGACTGACATTTCTCACTGCAGCTCCAAACATTTGACTCCTTTTCTGTTTCAGAGGTTCCAGCTCCAGCAGCCTCCTGTCCTCCAGAGAGAGAGCCAGCAGACCTGCCAGCTCTGCAGCCAGCTGACTGTAAGATCACCTGCTGCCTCTCTGCATGGACAGCTCCAATGTCCAATGAGGGAGCTGGAACAAGTTTAGGGACTCAGTCTTAAAGTGTCACTAATTGATCAAATCTTCATCCAACAAGCTCTGATAAAGCCACTGTACACTAGCTGCTCAGCACCAAACAGCAGACAGACCATAATATGTCAGAGATCAGTTTGTTAGCTGCTTGTGGAGTTCTTCTGCCCCAAGTGGACACAAACACTACATCAATTCATCCACTTGAAGAAGAAGCTGTGACTGTTTCTATTTGGACTTTTTCTCCTTGATGTGAGAGGAATAACCCGACTGTCTGTCTGTCTCTTTGTGTCTGTCTGTCCTTCAGTGTCCTTCCAGTCTCAGTGCAGGGTGAAGCTGCTCTGCCTGCTGTACACAGTGCTGATAGTGAAGAGTCTGGTGTACTGCTGTGGACTCTCTCTGCTGATGATCCTCACAAACAAGGGAGCGTCCACCAACTGCACACATGCTGACTGACTGTTTTCTGCTCGCCTTTTCTCACCATCAAATCTCATCAATTCATCTCATTCATCACTTTGATCAGTATCACAAATGTTAGTTATGATGTGTTGTGCTTATTTTGGCTTTTTCTTCAATAGTTAGAAGATCATCTGACATAAATACATCTTTACATGTATTGTTGCTCTGAGTTAGAATTCTTTTTTTACTTATTGTGACTTTTATTGTAGTAACAAAAATCATCAGGTATATTTTTATCACAAGTTTTCTGTTTTATTTTTATTTTGGTTGATTTTCAAATGTCAAACAGTGTAGTTGTGTTTGTAAGTGTGAATAATAAAGATTTCAAGATGAAGAGTTTGATTCTACTTTCATTGTGTGATAAACAACAACCCGTGTGAGTGAAGCACAAACTGACTGTATCCAAACTTGCTCTCCTGCAGCAGACGGGCTGTGTGGGTTTCTGCTCTGCAGCCTCCACACCGTTAGCTGTGGCTTTTCACTTTAATAACACAATGACAGTTACAAGCATGAACTCTGCTTCAAGAATGATTCCAGGAAGGATCTGTGTTCTTCACCTGTGAGAGAAACAGCTCAAATCCTCAACTCAGAGCTGACAAATGAACTTTAATGGAATCAAAGGAGAGACCATGAAGCCCCTGCAGTCTGCTCAGCTCCCATTTTATTACCTGAGCTGAGTTTTTCATTCTGGATATCACACACGTAAGAACAGATCAAGTCTGAACAGCAAATGTTGGAGAATCATTTTGAAGTGTTGCTAAATGTCATTATTATTCCAAAACTACTGAATGATTCAGAAAATCGTTTCCAAAAAGCAGAAATATGCAAACAAAGTAGAAACAAGGCAACATGAGTCATTCAGATGCAGATAACATATTCTCCTTATTTTGAAGAACACAGTCATGAAATCTTTCTGTGTGTCATTCATTGAGTTGAAGTGCCTAATAGAAGAGGAAAAGCAGAAATAATCAATGATAGCTGAGACATTGAGAACATGGCTGTATGCCTGCTATCATAACAGGAAACAAAGCACACAAACAGCAAACACACAATAATGTGGTCGCAGCTTGTTGTGTGTTGTTAGGTGTCATTTTTGACTTTGACATTTAATGAAGTCACAAAAATGTGTGCGACTCATTAAAGGAGTCTGTACGTGTCAGTCAGTGCTCTGTATTCATGTGTTCACCTCATTAAACTCACTGAGACACTTTTCTCCTCCAAACTTCCAGCACAGCTTCATATTTCACTGACTGATTCTTTGATTACATCCATTAAGGCTCACACAGTGAAATTAGTGCAAACTTACAAATGTGTTGGAACAATTTTGGCCTCAAACTGAACTTTGAGACAAACAGTGAAGCTGTGAGCAAAAAGAGGCTCCAGTGTGTGTCATGGTGGAGGAAACTGTTGTATTCCCACATTCAAAACATGCTGATCTTATTGGATTTTTCCCTCAAAGTCTTTTTCCTCCTTTTTCTCTTCATCCAAATGTTCTAGCAGGCTGACTGTGAGTCCCTGTTTAACCTGTACAGCAGAAAGTAACAGCAGTCAGCGGCCTCCACTTGACTTCATGACTTCAACCCCTCGCACAGTCACTTTCACTTTCTTCCTTCTGTCTTTTAGTCCGAAAATGTAGAACAACACCAGATCCAAATATTTGTGTCCTTCACTCACATCTTCAAATGATACCTTCTATATCAGAGATGATACAAAGGCAACATTTGTCTTATTTCTCTTTCATGAATCAAAAAGTACTTTTGTACTGTTGTGTAAATGTGTATGTAAAGGTGGATGACTGCCTACTGCAAATGAAATCTAACCATGGGTACAAATAAATGAAGCTGAAGCTGACGTAAAACACAGCCCTGTTTTTTACTGTTCATAGATATTATCATTGATGATCATCATTTTGAATGATTCTTAAAAGGGTTTAATGAATCCTTCAGTCTGAAACCAACTTGGAACAAAACACATTAGAAGATGTGGGAAAAACCACAGTGTGCACATATTTTAAACACACAACCGAACCACATGTGTTTGTTTAAAATAACATTTTCACTGTAAATGTTTTTTTATTTTAATCAATTTTATTTACAAGGTTTTGTTTTTTACTTTTATATGGTTTTTACAGCATAATAATGTTTTATATTTGTATTTTTATTAATAGTTTTGTTATATTTAGTTTGTATATTTAGTGTTTTCATCACAGCTGTTAAACAACAGATAACAGTGTGTGTTACTAAATTCACAGCAACATGAATGTGTTTGAGTGTTTCTGCATCATGTGACCCAGATTTTTGGATCTGCTGTCAGATTGAAATGAAGATGATGAAACCACACAGCAGCTTCAGCTGAGCTGTCAATCAGCAGCAGCAGTCTTATCTGTGGGCTGCAGGGGCTGATGGGAGCTTTGAGGACCTGTTAGAAACCACGTGGCCCTCGTCTGATCTCACAGCTCGTCCTTGTTTGGCCTCAGCTGCATCAGAGCGCCACTTCTCCCCAGGTTCACCAGAGGAAACACCACTGCACAAAATGCTTTTCCTCCCAGCTGCTGCTCTGTGCTGTCTGTGTTCAGGTGAGTGTTTCCAGCCAATCAGGAGCCAACAAAGTCAACCTGCAACAAACACTGTCACACTAACCTTCATCTATCTGTCTGTGTCTCTACAGCACTGGTCACCATGGCAGCAGATCCGAATAAGGGTGGTTCAACACTGACCAAGAAAGCTGGAGAAAAAGTCTCCTTCAGCTGTGGGAATTCACAATGTAGTGGCTCTGTATACTGGTATAAAAAAAAGGAAGCAGAAACATTCAAATATCTATGGGATATAAACGTTTTGACACTAGACAACATCAGACCTGATCATTCAGCCACCTACTACTGCTCCTGTTGGGTTTCTGCTCCCCACAGTGAGAAATGATCCCTGCAGCCTGAACAAAAACCAACAGATGAACAGATGTCAAACAGTGTTTGTGACAGGAAGAGAGCAGTAAACCACAGCCCAGGTTCACAGATTTCACCTCCATCTCAGAGTCACAAACATACTGAGCTCAGATTTTCTTTGAAATTATATTATTTCACCAATGTTAGCATGCTAATATGGGTATTATTCAAACTGTTTTCCATGCTCACTTTTGTCATTAAACTCTGAACAGAAAATACAGCTCTGTGTGACAGGTTTTTTATTCAGTTTTAAGTCAATGTTGTTGTTTAATCATCATTTTGTCTCAGGAATTTTTACAATCTTTACAGTA
This sequence comes from Oreochromis aureus, assembly GCF_013358895.1. Classification (NCBI taxonomy): domain Eukaryota; kingdom Metazoa; phylum Chordata; class Actinopteri; order Cichliformes; family Cichlidae; genus Oreochromis; species Oreochromis aureus. The sequence continues at coordinate 33,042,538 of NC_052959.1, read as the reverse complement.
TTCAATAACTTTATAACTTGCTTTTATAAAATGTCTCCACAAACCCTTATTTATTATATTTAATGTGTATTTCTTTGAAAACTGGCTCTGTGATTTGTTTTTACTAAAGTCTTACTAAAAGTACTTCCAAATACCTTAGGGGAAGCAATGTGAGCATCTGACAGGTTTATAATCAATCATGACTGAGTGTTAATGTTAAAATTCATACAAAGTCAAGCAGCATAAACTTCATCACAGCTCTTATCATCGAAAATCCAATCAATGAGAGGATTGGCAGTCTTTGTTGTGTTTTTACTGTTTTGTACGTGAGACAGATCTCGCTATCAAAAGACCTTCAGGAATAATTCACCTACTCCTTAATTTTTTTCTTTTTTGGCTTTTTTGTAGGGTAGGGCAGTCAGCAGTGTCATATTTCAGAACAGCCTATATGACTATATGAACATAAATCTAAAGTAAACTAAAAGTCGGGCATCAATTTAAACAAAATGATCTTTCTATTGTCTGTCTTGACTCTGCTTATTAATCATTAGGATTAATGCCAGACTGAGTTATCATGAAATTACTGAAACCTCAGTGAAGAAAAACTGGTCAGTAGAAAACAATTCATTTCTAAATATTTATGCTATTCTATCAAAATATACCAATAAATATTAAGTTGGGACTGTGTTTGGTTATAAAATGTAAAAAATGATATCAGTAGCAGCAAGCTGTCGTTGGTAATATAAGCTTATAAATGTTAAGAATCAGGTAAGGCTTTGGCTACATCCACACGTACACAGGTATTTTTGAAAATGAAGATTTTCTATGCGTTTGGGCCTTTTGTCCACACGTCACCTGTCCACGCCATTCGTTCACGTCAGTCACTGAAAACTAAGATCTTTAAAAACTCTGTTTTTGCGTTTATGTGTGGGCCAGGAAAACAGAGATTTAGTCACGCAACGTCAAAGGTGGGCGTGTTTTTTGACGTCACACTGTGCGCCACGTTATTGTTTACATGAGGTGAATTTCTACAATAGCAGGTATAGAGAAAATGCTGTTGCTGTTAATCTTACTATCTTAACCCTTTCACCCACAGTGGTCACTACAGTGGACAGCTATTCAAAGGCTGTTTTCTTGTATTTGTGTCAGTGTTGATGGTATACTTGCACATAAACAACTACAGTGGACACTGATGTGTCACTCCATAGCCTGCCACCCACTGGCCAGTATGTTGTCCACCTAAGTGGACATTTAAAAAACTCTTTGAAAAGTACGTGTTTAAAAAAAATGAAGTTCAAAAACCTTTATTTCATGCCTAAAGATGAATAAAAATACTTAAGAAAAAAATCCTGATTGAGGTTGTTATAATTCATGCTTGAAAGAGTTCAGGATCTTACTGTCCCTCCATTTAGAAAGACAGAGGTGTCAGAGTGAACTGAGGATGTGGCTTCTACATTCAACACAGATGCTCTCACAACCCAAATCCCGAGGCCACCTATTGCTTTGACATGTTCTTGACAGCATTTGACTTCGTTCTTTGCATTAACACGTGGGCGGAGATATGTTTTCACAACTCCACATGTGGATGTTTTTTTTTTCCCGAAAATGGAAAATCTCTGTTTACAAAAATACCTGTGTACGTGTGGACGTAGCCTTATATAGCACATTTCTATTCAAGTACTTTATACAACATGCCTCATTCACCTATTCATGCAAGATTTTTGCTTACTATCTAGCATTCACACTTACTGGTGACTTAATCTGGTTAGTGGGTGACCTGCTCTACCTCCTGAGCCACAGCATCCCGTCTCATGTGATTTTTCATCTTCCCTTACATTGACAACTAGTATAAGGAGTCACAAAAGCTGGCTATCAACTCTCTAAGTCAAAACCTGGTTTTCCCTGTGCATTCACATGA